>NC_064616.1:877181518-877806518 GCF_023898315.1 Schistocerca nitens | reverse complement strand
TTTTACACGCACCCTCATATACTCTCCTGGAAATGGAAAAAAGAACACATTGACACCGGTGTGTCAGACCCACCATACTTGCTCCGGACACTGCGAGAGGGCTGTACAAGCAATGATCACACGCACGGCACAGCGGACACACCAGGAACCGCGGTGTTGGCCGTCGAATGGCGCTAGCTGCGCAGCATTTGTGCACCGCCGCCGTCAGTGTCAGCCAGTTTGCCGTGGCATACGGAGCTCCATCGCAGTCTTTAACACTGGTAGCATGCCGCGACAGCGTGGACGTGAACCGTATGTGCAGTTGACGGACTTTGAGCGAGGGCGTATAGTGGGCATGCGGGAGGCCGGGTGGACGTACCGCCGAATTGCTCAACACGTGGGGCGTGAGGTCTCCACAGTACATCGATGTTGTCGCCAGTGGTCGGCGGAAGGTGCACGTGTCCGTCGACCTGGGACCGGACCGCAGCGACGCACGGATGCACGCCAAGACCGTAGGATCCTACGCAGTGCCGTAGGGGACCGCACCGCCACTTCCCAGCACATTAGGGACACTGTTGCTCCTGGGGTATCGGCGAGGACCATTCGCAACCGTCTCCATGAAGCTGGGCTACGGTCCCGCACACCGTTAGGCCGTCTTCCGCTCACGCCCCAACATCGTGCAGCCCGCCTCCAGTGGTGTCGCGACAGGCGTGAATGGAGGGACGAATGGAGACGTGTCGTCTTCAGCGATGAGAGTCGCGTCTGCCTTGGTGCCAATGATGGTCGTATGCGTGTTTGGCGCCGTGCAGGTGAGCGCCACAATCAGGACTGCATACGACCGAGGCACACAGGGCCAACACCCGGCATCATGGTGTGGGGAGCGATCTCCTACACTGGCCGTACACCACTGGTGATCGTCGAGGGGACACTGAATAGTGCACGGTACATCCAAACCGTCATCGAACCCATCGTTCTACCATTCCTAGACCGGCAAGGGAACTTGCTGTTCCAACAGGACATTGCACGTCCGCATGTATCCCGTGCCACCCAACGTGCTCTAGAAGGTGTAAGTCAACTACCCTGGCCAGCAAGATCTCCGGATCTGTCCCCCATTGAGCATGTTTGGGACTGGATGAAGCGTCGTCTCACGCGGTCTGCACGTCCAGCACGAACGCTGGTCCAACTGAGGCACCAGGTGGAAATGGCATGGCAAGCCGTTCCACAGGACTACATCCAGCATCTCTACGATCGTGTCCATGGGAGAATAGCAGCCTGCATTGCTGCGAAAGGTGGATATACACTGTACTAGTGCCGACATTGTGCATGCTCTGTTGCCTGTGTCTATGTGCCTGTGGTTCTGTCAGTGTGATCATGTGATGTATCGGACCCCATGAATGTGTCAATAAAGTTTCCCCTTCCTGGGACAATGAATTCACGGTGTTCTTATTTCAATTTCCAGGAGTATATATTTAGGGACAGTAAAAGGTGCAAGGGTATTGTGAAGATACGTGCAGAAATAAGAACATATTAATGTGTCAGTCCCTGAAGAACATTTGGTAATGACTATGCATAGAAAGTTACTGTGGGACGTAACAAGATATATTAGTGTGAGAAATTTTAACTCGGAGACCTGTTTGAGGAAAATGAGGAAGCGGATAGCTGGCATCGAGGTGGTGACAGAAATTTTCATGGGAATCCTGTGCCGCAGAATCAAGGAACCAAAACCGAGACTATAATGTGTGAATGGTAGGGGTAGAAGGGGAGGAAGACGTATGAGGCCTTGGAGGGACACAAGTAGAAATTTTATGATAGAGATAATGAGGGAAACACTTACAAGCAACAGTGAGGGGCCTGGCTGGAGCAGGTTCTGAGCGTGGGTCCAAGGGAATCTCTAAAAGTTCTTGGCCGATTTACTTCAGAATGTAATTCTTATTGCGAGAATAAACTACAGCGCGAATACCCTTCTCGGATATGATACCATCAGATGTCAACAGATCGCAGGATGAGTGGAAACTGAAGAATATGACAGACACATGCTTTTAAACCCTTATTCATTCATTGGTTGCCGTTGTTACATGTGATATATACGCTAGAAGACATCTTAGTCCGTGTTTCACAGTTACTATTGTACAGTGCCATAGAAACGCTAAGGGCAGATCGTGGATATAGTACCAATGAAAGTCACAAGATCGCGGGCAGATCAAAAGTTAGAACAGAACCCGAGATTTCCCGAACTGCGACGTAAACTGTTCGAACAGTTCGAGTCGTGCTCTAGCACGGCACTTATTGAAGCACTGAGAACTGAGCTACAAGAAGAGAAGACGAATTCTCCGAAAACACAATGAGACATTAGGTTGGTGCATAAGTTCGTGGCGTTTTTCCATAAGTTTAATAAACAAAACAGATACACATAAGAAAGGCTTTAGTCGTCAACAATACAATGAAGCGGCAAAGAAATTCGTATAGGCATTCAAATACAGAGATATGTAAACAGGCAGAATACGGTGCTGCGGTCGGCAATGCCTATATAAAACAACAAATGTCTGGCGCAGTTGTTAGTTCGATAAAAGCAGCTGCAATGACTGGTTATCAAGATTTAAGTGAGGTAGAACGTGGTATTACAGTCGGCGCACGAGGGGTGGGATACAGCATCTCCGATGTAGCGATGAAGTGGGGATTATCCCGTACGACCATTCCACGAGTGTACCGCGAATATCAGGATTCTGAAAAAACATCAAATCTCCGACATCGCTGTGGCCGGAAAAAGATCCCGCAAGAACGAGATGAACGACGACTGAAGAGAATAGTTCAACGTGACAGCAGTTCAACCCTTCCGCAAATTGCTGCACATCTTAGTGCTGGGCCATCAACAAGTGTCAGCGTTCGAAACATTCTAAGAAACATAATCTACATGGGCTTTAGGAGGCGAAGGCCCAATCGTCTACCTTTGATGACTGCAAGACACAAAGCTTTATGCCTCACCTGAGCCCGTCAACACCGAAACTGGACTGTTGACGACTGGAAACATGTTACCTGGTCATACGAGTCTCTTTTCACATTTTATCGAGCGAATGGACGTGTGCGTGTATGGAGACAACCTTATGAACCCATGGACCCTGCATGTCAGCAGGGGATTATTCAAGCTCTATAATGGTGTGGGGCTAGTGCAGATGGAGTGACATGTGACCCCTGATACGTCTAGATACGACTCTGACAGTGACACGTACGTAATCATTCTATCTGATCATCTGCATCCATTCATGTCCATTGTTCATTCCGACGGACTTGGGCAATACCAGCAGGACAATGCGACACCACACACGTCCAGAATTGCTACAGAGTGGCTTCAGGAACACTCTTCTGAGATTAAACACTTTTGCTGGCAACTCCTCAGACATGAACATTATTGAGCATATATGGAATGCCTTGCAACGTGCTGTTCAGAAGAGCCCTCCATCCCTCGTGCTCTTACGGATTTATGGACAGCCCTGCAGAATACGTGGTGTAAATTCCCTTCAGCACTACTTCAGACATTAGTCGATTCCATACCACGTCGTGTTTCGGCACTTCTGCGTGTTCGCGGGCCCCTACACGATGTTAGGCAGGTGTACCACTTTCTTTGGCTCTTCAGTGTATATCCTCCTTCACTGCTGACAATAGTCTGCCAATGATTGGGTAAATTTTCGATTCCACGACTCTAGAAATGACGTGGTTTTGAGACGACGAACTCGTCGAGCTATGTTCCGTGCGCATTTTCATCCGGAAAGGACGTTCGTTGAACGTTGTTCTATAAAGGTCAGGAAAAGTGATAATCTGAAGGCGGAAGATCTGGTGAATAAGGTGGGTGAGGAATTACTTCCCAACCCAACTCCTCTATAACGTATTTTGTCAGTGTATTAGAATGCGGGCGGGTGTTATCGTAGAGTAGCGTCACTTCACACAGTCTTCCTGGTCATTGTTCTTGGATTTCGTCTGGAAGACGTCTCATTTGTTGAATATAAAAGTCAGTACTGATACATAATATCGTCGCTGGTCCATCCGATGCATAACATTAGCTTTTGTGGATGCTCGCAGGCCTTTTGTACGAGAAGTTACTGCTTTGTTTGCGCTAAACCATTCCTTTCTTTTCCTTACGTTATCATAAAGACACAATTCCTCCTTACCAGTAACTATACAGGTTAGGCATGGTTGGTGTTGTTCACCAGACAACTGATGAGCAAGCAGAGATGCACACATGGCCACCCGCTGATTTTGGTGATTTTGGCTTAGAGCAAGTGCCACCTGTACGCCCGATTTCTGAATCTTCCACACAGCATGCAAATATTGCACGATGATGAAATGATAACAGTTCATCACATCTACCAGTTCTCGAGTAGAATGAAACGTGGAAGGTCACTGATATGAAAACGACCCTCCTTAAAACTAGAAAACAATCTTCTTGTCGTGTTCTGTCCAATGGCATTCATCCCATACACGGCGGAAATGTTTCTAGTTGCCTCCGCTGCAGTCACCCTTCTACTGAACTCAAACTGAAGAGTATGTTCCAAATTCTCTCTTGTCACTCCATTTTCTAGCTTACACTGACCCACTCACTATCTCCAAATGGCACAATAGCAACAGCGAACGATAAATAACAATGACAGTCAATAACACATAGCAACCAGAGTATCAATACTCAAAACAAAACGCAACGAACATACGGACCAGTGTATGACTTATCACAAAATGCAACAATAG
This sequence comes from Schistocerca nitens, assembly GCF_023898315.1. Lineage (NCBI taxonomy): Eukaryota > Metazoa > Arthropoda > Insecta > Orthoptera > Acrididae > Schistocerca > Schistocerca nitens. The sequence continues at coordinate 877,801,802 of NC_064616.1, read as the reverse complement.
ATGGCGCAACTAATCATCTTTTCATACAAGTGAATACTCATTGATTCGTGGCATTTCGTTATACTCAGTGATTCAAATATGCACTTCGATTTAAACGTATTGGATTTTCCCATGCGGCTTGCACAGACAATGATTATCAACAAGGCACAGGGCCAGTCAGTTTGTGTGGCAGATATTAAACATCCCGGGCAAAGCCGATCACTGCAGCTAGTACCAGGTATGTGGGAAATATTGGGAACAGAGATAGAGGTTGTCAGTTTTGGAATAATAATAATAAAAGTCGATGGGATAGGGAACAAAAGAGTTGTAGCTCGATAAGTATTCAATCTCCGATAACGGATATGGGAAACAGAGAAGCAGAGTCTACATTATGGTCAGAGGTTGCCAAGTCGAGGACAGAGTTAATCTGGAGGAAGATAGGGACAGGGAAAATATTTTGGTCTGCAGCGCTAGAGAAAATGAGTATAAATAAATATGTGACTAATGACTTGGATGAGGTAAATAGTGATGGTGTAATAAATGCTTGTAATACCAGTGCAAATATTTCCTCTTACGAGACGACGTATAATGAGTTTGTAGAATAGAAGAATACATTAAGTGATGATCTTAACACTCAGAAGAAAAAGGAGAAGTAGCAAACGGGATGGTTCAAATGACTCTGAGCACTATGGGACTTAACTGCTGTGGTCATCAGTCCCCTAGAACTTAGAACTACTTAAACCTAACTAACCTAAGGACATCACACACATCCATGCCCGAGGCAGGATTCGAACCTGCGACCGGAGCGGTCACGCGGTTCCAGACTGAAGCGCCTAGACCGCACGGCCACACCCGGCCGGCAGCAAACGGGAGGTTTGAAAGATGTACAGTGGACAATGGTGAAGGTAGTGAAGAGTATAAAGTAGAATATAAAAGTAAATTACATTATATTCGATTTACTTAATTCCAATTGATCGGTAGTGAGGAGGTCCTCCAGGATGAAGAACATGTCAGAAAAACAATAATACATGACAAATACTTACAACTCAAACAAATAAGCTAATGTACCATTCCACAGATCACAAGTGGAATGATCGTCATTTTTTTTAATGAACAGTATGTGAAAGAATCATTTTACAAACCCTAACGCACAGAATTTAAAATAAAAAAGTTTTTGCACTGAAATTGTTCAGAAGTTATACGCACAAATCAGTTGGTTCTACTGAGAAATTCATCAATGGAGTAGAAGGAGTTTGCCACCAATAAATCCTCTAGGCTTTTCTGAAACTGAATTTCATTGGTCGTTAAGCTTTTTATGGCTCCTGGCAAGTTAGTGAAAATGTGTGTTCTTGAATAATCCACATATTTTTGTACAAGAGTAAGTGACTTTAAATCCTTGTGAAGATTATTCTTATTTCTATTATTGATCCCATGAATTGAGCTGTTGGTCTGAAAAAGTGATATATTTTTAATAACAAATTTCATTAAGGGGTAAATGTATTGGGAAGCAGTAGTTAGTATCCCTAGTTCACTAAACAGGCTTCTGAAGGATGTTCTTGAGTTCACACCACATATAACTCTTATTGCGCGTTTTTGTGCCCATGAAAACTTTAGCTTGGCTTGATGATTTACCCCAAAAAACAATCCCATATGACATGGAATGAAAGTAAGCATAGTATGCCCGCTTTTTCAATTTTATATCCTCTATGCCTGACACGATTTGCATTGCAAATAGAGATTTGTTAAGACGCTTCAGCAGTTCTGTGGTGTGCTCCTCCCAGTTGAATTTATTATCAAGCTGTAATCCCAGGAATTTAACACTGTCCACTTCTTCTATCTACTTGTCATCGTATGTTAGGCATATACTCGTGGGACACCCCTTACAAGTTCTGAACTGCATGTAGTGTGTTCTTTCAAAGTTTAGTGACAAAGAATTGGCTAGCAACCAGTGATTAATGTCCACAAATATTTTATTACCTGATCTTTCTAAGACTACACTTGATTTGCTATTTATTGCAATGTTTGTATCATCGGCTAACAAAACGAACTTGGCATCGGGGAATGTTACTGACGAAAGGTCATTAATATACACAAGAAAAAGTAAGGGCCCTAAAATGGAACGTTGTGGGACCCCACATGTAATTAGTTCCCCGTTGGATGATGCCTGATAGCTTAATACATGTCTCTTTCCTAATAACACACTTTGTTTCCTGCCAGAGATATAAGATTTGAACCACTTTGCAGCATTTCCTGTTACACTATAATATTCTAATTTACTTAAAAGGATATTGTGATTTACACAGTCAAATGCCTTTGAAAGATCACAAAGATAATGAATGAAGTGATGATTAATAAGCATCAGAAAATGATGTTGAAGAGGATGCTAGGGAGGATATTCAACTAGGATATTATGTTTCCACAAATGAAAGTAATGAAGAATAGGATACAGTAATTCAAATTACAAATAATGGGCAGGAAGATGAGATGAATCTATTCTGGGTCAAGAAGAGAACAGATCAGTTGGGCATGAAGGATTGTCAGACTGTAGAATCAGTGGAGGAGGAGGAGAAAAGTGATGAAGCAAGGCAAAAAGGAGATGAAGATAATTCACAGGAAAATGTAAGTAATGTTGTGTAAATTAACTGTTTAATGAAGATAAGCTTTATGAAAAGGGGTAACCCATGATGGTGATTAATATTTATGGTCTAAAGGAAAGGGTATTGCTGAACATTGGGAGTGAAATCACGCCTTTGTTCGAAGCATTATTGAAATATATAAGCAAAAATAATAAGATTTAAATTAATTTATGATGCAATATATTATTAATTAAGCTGGCGAAGTTTTTAACGTGTTACTAATATGTAAATGGAGTCTTAAATGTCACTGAGTTTCTTATGCGATGAAACTTTGACTATGGAGAGTAGTATTGATGTCAATTTTGTTCTTACAAATAGTTGAAGATGAAAGATATCATTATTTTGTTCGTAAATACCAGTATGCATTAATTACTCAAGGAAATCTTTAATCACTTAGTCAGTAAATTATTTACAAATGGTATTTAGTACTTGATATGTAAATGAGGTTGAAGGAAGGTCAGCGATCCACTGTAGAAAAGTTATTTGTGATATGAATGTTGCTAAATGTTTTACCATTGAATTCTAGAACAAGCTATGCTTCTGATTATAAAGGAGGAGATAAATGTGGAAAGCTTTGTCAATACTGATACACTGCACTTTATGGATAGGATTATGCCAAGGGGAATTAATGAATACAATTACTCATTATTTGATAGGGTAATTAAATTTCCTTCTAAAACACCTAGAAATAAGCAAAGTATGAACGCTGGTGTGAGTGAGAAAGAGTATTAGTTGAATGATTTATAATTTTGTAAATCTGTAATTAAACTAAAGAGATGTAGTGTTGATAATTGCAATGGCTATTCAGAGTAGAATGAACAATTAAAGTGCCAAAGGCATAGAAAACAGAAGCTGTACAGAGTCATAGTTCTGCAATTTGTCTCAGCAAAGACTGATAGAAGTCCGTTTCAGATGTGATGATGTATTAATTAAAATTGCTAACATGCAAAGAACATTTTATAGCAAAGGACACAATGGACGATGGCATTAAAAAGGAACGAGCTCAGAGAGACCATGAAATTTCAATTAACTCTACAGGAACAGTGATTGGACTGCCTATAACAGGCTGCAACAAGAAAGGGGCAGAACAAGAGTTCGAGTATAAGCACTAACTAGTGACACTAACTAACAAGACTTCTCCAATTTCAGGAATTTAAGAACATAATTTTTAGTATAATTTTAATAAACAGTATTGGATATGAGACAGTACAAAATTGTTACCTTCATTTATTGACAATGTGGAGGCTGACACAAGACTTTGCTGTTTTAAAAATCTGTTTAAAACTATAACTATTCTTTTCAGATATAATAAGAAATTAATATTTTGTAACAAAATGAGTCGTCTTGTTTCCAATACATAATTCACATAACTGTATTAGTGTCCATATGTATCAGAATCAAGTCTCTTCAACAATAGTTATATAAGGATTCTTATCTATGAAATGGTATTCTTTATTTTAGTACTTTTATGTGAAAATATCAAACAAAAATTTTATTCCAGATGTTTAGATTAAATGATGTTAATTCCAATTTATTTTATGTAGTTTATAGATGTAGGAGTTTCATACTTAAATATGGACGTGGTAACATAATTACGATGTATACTTAAATGTTATCTTATTTTTTATGGATCTGCAATTTTTCAGTACTATGTTACTAAATAATATACACGAATTTTGAACATTTACATAGGGTTCTACCATTTCCATCCATTTTCAGAGAGAATCCTTTTGCTATGTTGATGATAGAAGTATCATATATTGAGTGCTTTCTGTAATTATTTTGCTATGTAGTAAGTTTGCCCAGCAACAAGAACATATACAAAGTTCCAAGAGCGCCTGTAAACGCGGGAAGATCAGTGTTGGTTCAGTTTCACCAGTATTTACTCATTTTTGTCACATCGACTTTAACTTTGCAACATCAAATTTTTATTAAGATTTTGAACTAAATAAAATTTAAAAAATATCTTATCGCTTACGAGTAGCATGAAATATTGAGAGTGTATAGCTAAGGGTAAATGTCGCACGAGGTGTGCCAGTAAAGGAGTAACCTAACATCAGCAGGGACGCTAGTAAGCAGAAGGAACTGCGTTTTTGTGATAACGGTAGTGTGGGCTACGTTCCCAGGAGCATAGAAGCTTCTGGAAGGAGCCGAGGTCCGGAGGACAGCGCGTGATTGCGTAGGAGGCACGTCATGCGATCCTATACAAGCGGCGCCACCGGCGCTGCTGAGGATTCAGATTTCTATTCCGATGTCTGTCCGCCTCAGACGCTGGACCTGCGTTACTCTCCCACCGGGACGGGATTTAGTTTCTCGTGTCACCTAGCTGCACAGATTACACGCAGGATTGCCCAACATAGCCAACGTGTTAGTGCGTCGTAGGATTCGACAGCAGTTTCCAATTCTACTTCGTTATTCAGTCTCATTTATTACTCAGAGTTCCTCTTCCTTTTTCCCACCGAGTTTCCTTATCTGAAAATATTCCAACTTGTACTCTCAGGCGCCCTGTCTACGTGTTGGACGAACCACTTCGCAAATGGAGACAGCCTCAGATCCCATCCTGATCCGCCCGCAGGGTACTACAATCTATATTTTTCAATATGAGTAGCAAAACTCTCTAAATTGTTTGTTAAAGACAACAGAGACAATTACATATTTCTAGTTTCATTTGTAACGTCTTTATAACTCTTATGCACTTTATGAGGCAGTTCAGACAGGTTTCATTCTGTTGAAAGTCTATACCGAACTGGAGGGGCATGTGTCCGACACTTAAAGTCATTCATTTGCAAGATATACCAGCACAACACAGTTTTCATTTGAGAGGTTTATTAATTTTAGTTCATAATCCGATTTTGAGGTATTTCGAAGTGTGCAACAGTTTTCTGAGTCTGAAAGCAGTAACGCCATCTGTTAGTCGCGTAAGAAACTTTTTGCATAAATATTCTCATATGTCTCTGAACACTTTGACATTTGTGGATAATGTTATTTGTGAAATCAAATATTTCAAAAGATAAACTATACTGAAAAGTGGAATGTGTGTTAACAAAAAAAAAAATATTTAAAACATTTATTGTATTTGTACGAGAGCTGCACTAGTTAAGCAGAGACTTTCTTTACCATAACAACTCTGAGAGTGGTAGTCTGTGGCAGTCGAGTCGTTGTGACAATGGCGTGTGCTGTATGTGCTATGAAATATATATGAAGAATTTATATAATGCGGCCATATATGGAGATATTACAGGAAGAGATGTGTCAGTATGAAATAATTAATGTGACATGGCTGTAAAAGGAATGAGGAAGGAAATGGGAATTATTTATCTGCCACTAAATAGTGGTTTCACAGCAACATTCCAGCTAAATGATATTTACTTGTAAAGTTCAGTTTCTCACTAACGTTCAGCGTCCACATTCTGAACATAAAGAGTTAAACACAGTGTAAACAACTGATATCCTTAGGCAACTATTTGGACAGCCGTTCATTACAAGTCATTTTGGCACTCAAGTATAAAGCGTTGTTACGAGCGCGCTGTTTCAGCCATTGCAGGAAATTATTCAGTTTAGGAATGCTCTATATCATCTGTATGAGTAATTACATTGCTTAGTCTATGAATAGTATCTTAATTTGAGCGCATGGTGGTATAAACGATTATTGCAGTTATTACGTTACTAGATTTTTACGTGATTCAGTGATCTATTGCAATGCATCTTTAGTTACTCCATGTCAGCTTGCCATGATGTTTTCTTCCGTTTTAATTACTAGTTGTCAGTGCGTGAACATAATGGAAGGGAAATATTGTTGCTCATACTGAAATTTAGTTGTAGTCTGGTGTCTGATACTCCGATGTCTCCACGATCACATTTTAAATGAATTAACATCTTTTTTAGTAAAATTTCAGTGGCCGCATTACAGTCTCAGTGGCATTGGTAGCGGGAACAGCGACAGGCGACTTGACGCAGAGTACTTCGAAAGCTAAACTCTCAAATGCTTTATCAACTATTGGGCATACATGTAACATTTCAGCAGAGAATGGCCAATAGGCATACAGACCTAGTAGTTTACATTCTGTAAGGTGAAATCGAAGGTGTAACTGAAATGGTTGAAACTAAGAGGGAGCTGAGCAATACTAAAATTTTAAGTTCTGGTAGGTACTTGACACAAGTGTTATATGAAGATGAATTGGAGTTATAATTTCTCAATATTTTGTCAGTAGAATAAGTTAAAGTTGAGCCACTGGTACTCAAACTGAGTGATTCAATACCTGCAGGTATTGATGACACTCGTACAATGACACTCGCGCAGTGACAAATCCAGTATCGGATTTCCGTATCCCACTTCTTTGCGTAATGACACTTTTTTATTAATCTCTTAAACTTCAGCCTATTCTTCATCACTACTGCATTTTGATCTGTGTCTATATCTGCTCTTGGGCACGCCTTACCATCCAGTATCTGATTTCGGAATCTCTGTCTGACCATGATGCAATCTAACTGAAATCTTCCTGCATCACCCGGCTTTTTCTAAGTATATCTCCTCCTCTTGTGATTCTTGAACAGAGTATTTGCTATTACAAACTGAAATTTATTACAGAACTCAATTAGTATTTCTCCTCACTCAATTCTTGTCCCAATCTCATACTCTCCTACAACCTTGTCTTCTACTCCTTCCCCTGCAACTGCATTCCAGTCCCCCACGACTTTTAGATTTTCATCTCCCTTTACGTGCTGTATTACCCCTTCAATATCCTTCCCCTATCTCTTCATCTTCAGCTTGCAACGTCGTCATGTATACGTGGACTATCGCTGTCGGTGTTGGTTTGCTGTCGATTCTGATAAGAACAACCCTACCACTGAACTGTTCACAGTAACACACTCTCTGTCCTACCTCCCAATTCATGACGAATCCTACTCCCGTTATACGATTTTCTGCTGCTGTTGATATTACCCTGTACTCATCTGACTAGAAATCTTTGTCTTCTTTCCATTTCACTTCACTGACCCCTACTATATCTATATCCAGCCTTTGCATTTCTCTTTTCAGACTTTCTAGCTTCTCTACCACGTTCAAGCTTCTGACATTACATGCCCCGACTCGTAGGACGTTATTCTTTCGTTTGTTTTCAACCTTTTTCTCACGGTCCCAATCCCGGAGATCCGAATGGGGGACTATTCCGGAATCTTTTGACAATGGAGAGATCATCATGACATTTCAATTACAGGGGAAATGTCCTGTGGATACACGTTATGTGTCTTTAATGAGGTGATTTATATTGCCTCCTACATGCTCATGCCGTTGATCATTGCTGATTCTTCCGCCTTCAGGCGCAGTTTCTCACCCCAGGGGGTACTTCTGTGTGCTCCTCCGCTCTCTTTGAGAACGACTTTGACAGAATGAGGGTGACTTCTTATAACAGACGTCTTCGGCTGCCAATGCTGACTAGTCATCAAAACTTAAGCGGAGGCAGGTATAGAACCTGGGACCGGGAATGTTTTGATTACTGATGAAGGACGCTACCCCGAGATCACGTGTGCACCTTAGATCCTTATCTGAGCCAAAAACCGCAAAGTGGTTAGGTGACGTCTATTCTGCCCCGAAAACTGGATGCAGATGACCAGAAATGTAGATATGACATGTGATTCGTATCTGGTGACCTTGATTTTCATTCCAGAGCGCCTTACTGACGGGGATGCGTTAGCAATTTGGGGGGGGTGGGGGGTGGGGGTGGGAAGAGTGTTCCCTTGACAGGGGTTCCCAGTGACCTTAAAGATGACAACCACAAGAGCACGACAGACTTGGGTGTGACCTTGAAGATATCGTGTCCAATTGCCTCAGTGTAACATGAAAGTGGAAATGACTTGAATTTGGCTCTTGGGTGTCCACTGATACCTTCCTTGTATGACGCCAGGTGGACCATGGTGACATCTGTACGTATGCTTAGTCAGAAATCTCTTAGTCATGTGAAGATTTGTTCTAAATTTAGGAAACATATTTGGGAGTCATGTCCTGATTGTGTAAGAGTGGACTGCACTAAGATGTGTATACATACAACGTCTCAGACGAGTCATGACGTCTTGTGTCATCTTCTGGCGTTATGGCACACACACACCCACCCACACACACACCCACACACACACACACACACACACACACACTGCCTGCTTCTGGTGGTAGAACTCTACTTGAGTTCTAGTGGCTGAGACCCACTGTCAGGATTTGGCACACACACTGTCACTTCCTGGTGTCAGAATAATATTTCAGTTCTGAATGCTCATTTGTTTGTTTGGAACTGTCAAATTGTTTGACTCTTACCTCCAGTTGAATATAAGATATCGACATATGGGGGAGTTTTGTTACAGTTTCTTTGGTGCTAGTTGTCACTTAAAATGTGACCCAAAGATTGAAATATTGTCGGTGAAAAGTTCACTTTAACCTGTAAGATAGATCGGTAGTACCAATACGTGATCCATTTGTGATTTGACAAATAATATAGCCAACTTTTTTCTATAAGTGTGGAGAAAGATTAAAATACTGTCCATCGAAAAGTTCATTTTAACCTGTAAGTTAGATCACTAATAGCATGTGCATTGTGTACTGTTATAGAAGAAAATTTTATTTATTTTGGTAAATAATACTGATAAATTTATTTTTGTGAAAAGATTTAATTTTTATTAATAGAACCTTCCTCTGTTTGGAACCTTGTCCATCATTGTCTTTGAGCTAAACAAACTGAGCAGCCACCATGTTTATCCAAGTGTTTATGAAGCTAATCTATTGTATTTTATGATATTCGAAACCATACGTCCCAAATACTATTTAAATGACACACCACATTAAAGATGTCTCCAAAACACCTCGTTTTTAGTATTTTTCGTTGTGCTAAAGTAACAGGAATGTTACAATGGTAGATAAACATGCTATAGATACTCATATCATTTGGTACTTGATTATGAAGATACAGTCTGTGAAGACTTTTAGAGAGACTTGGTATCACAGTTTCTATCAGTAAAAATCACAGCCTTCCTCGAAAGTTCGTTGCTGTACACCAGCCGAACATAGCCCCAGACAGGTTCGAGATCAACAGTAATTTAAAAAGCTGCAGTAGCCAACAGTAACGTCAAATACATTTTTCCTGTGTAGACTATGATCCATTGTCCTATCTAAAATGGTGCTTGATCAGGTGCTCAAAGTTCGTTTTTGTATCGCTAATAGCATAACCTCATATAGTCCCGCATTGCCTGCTTTGCATGTTATTTTAACCGTGTGCGTTTTTTTACAATTATGGAACAATAATGCAGACTTCCTATTTGTTATAGAACAGTAATACAAAATTCTTATTTGTTTGGAATTGTCAAATATTACTACCTTTCTCGCTTAGTATTTATCTTAGCTCACCCTTATTTTCTACAGCTATAGAACAATAATACAAATAACGTAGATGTAGAGACATAGTAATTTGGAGCTCCGTTGTGCGTTGCACCAAGTGTGGCGCAAAGTGCCAGGTGCAACTACACCAGCAAGTTACATCAGTAGTGTAATGTGTATTTTGCTAAATAATACAGATATTTTTGACGTGGAAATACTCTAAGTTACATCTACTGCTGCCTGTATATCGCAGACACACAGAGATATGGTACTTGACTTTCACAAGATCGCTGTCTGCGAAATTTATCTTGATTCCTACAGAGATTTTCAGTCTCAGCTAACGTAACAGACATTGTACCACATAGAACCGAGGTAGTCATGCGTTATGAAAGTTGACTCAATATGCTGTGAGTGTTTAGAACACTTATGGAATCTTACAGTGCTGTCCTATTGGTGGTGGTGTGGCGTTACTTTGCTACGGCCTGTTATGAAATGTTAACCGTGTACCTATGTCACGCAGATAGAAGTAATGATGGTTTCTGTGCAGTGTGGCGTAGTGATTCCGTTGTTAACAATAACTAACGAATGAAAGGGACGTAGATAGTAGAAAACAGTGCCAGCACGTAACCTTCTCTTGTAATGCAGTGTCCAGGGTTTTTCGAGCTTCATGCTTCTATCAGACAAACTGATCGTCCGCAGTGTGAGATAATTTCCGTGAGTCACAGTGAAGTGGTTTAGATTTTGAATCACAATATTGGTGTGGCATCTGATAACCAGAAATTTTATACCATTATATGTCCTGCGTTTTGTGGTCAAACACTTCTTCCATCACCAAGATACGAATCCACTGCCTCCGGATAGAATGGCAGGCGAGCAGCGTGCGTCAGCGACCTCGGTTACGGACGCAGGTTATCTAATTCTAAGTTGTCTAAATCAATTAACACCGCCAGTTGTATGGTTACTCGTCCTTCTGCACCCAGCTTAGTGCTTAGGCTCTAACACTACTCTGTAGACTGCACGTAGAATCGAAACGGAAAACTGAAAATTCTGTACTACAGCAGTACTATGAGGTATGTCTGCCCTCTGCTTCGGGTAATAGCTATCGATATTCTATGACGGGGCTCATAATAAATCGGCAGACTGTCTTTTCACGCTGTGTGCTACGTAGCTTGTTTGAGGGAGTTACCGTGATGTCCGGGCACCTTTTTGTAATAGTTTTATGTCTATATTCGCTCGGAATTTTTAATAATGACAGCAGAAAGATTCGAAAACTCAAGGTGTAATTTTTGAATGTTGTTCATTCAATAAGACGATATATGACTGCAGCAGAAACGAAAGCCTCACATTCCATACGTACTAAACTTTATTACAGAGCTTTCGTGATGGATGATCATACTAGGCATTAAAACGAAAAAAGCTTTCGTTCAAAAATTTAAAACTGACGCTGAATCAGAAAGTAGTTACCGCTGGATAAAAAAGTAAACATTAACTAGAAGAATGAACGCGCACAGCTTTGCTGCAAAATATTTATGAGCTACTTATTTGTGTGCAGAATTTATAGCGACTGCCGTAACGCGAAGTTACGCTTTATTTTTTTCCGTGTTTACTGATCTTCTTACTCGGTCCATTTTTTCCGCATTTTCATTATAAACTGAGATTTAGCCTACAAAACAATCAAATCGTTGTTATGTTATTTAGAAATGGTGGTACGTTTTGAGCCTAGTATAAGGAATTTTCCTATTTTAAATGTAATCGCGACTACTGTTTTTACGTGTTCGGTACCGTACAGAAAGTAGAGCATTTTCGAGTGTTGTGGAATGGTATTGGTATTTTGAGTCTTTGCATCACGTCCTTTAATCCAGCATATCTAACTACCCTGCTGATCTCAGAGAAAATTTTTCTCTCTCAACGAGCTCTTAATAAGCAATTACTCCTCAACATGCGACGCAACGGAAGATAACTTCATTTCTAGCTACATTTCCTCAAGCGCTCCAGGGAACTTCTCTGTGAATACCCAATTTTACGCACATCAAGTTTTCTCTGCATATTAGGTATGTTGTCACTGTCCCTGCTCCCTGAAGTAATTTTGTACATGGCGCGTTTGTATCGTTTCGCTCGTGTCTGTCGAGAATGGTGATAAATATTGCAATTCTAAGAACTCTGCCGACTTTTCCTAATTTCACTGAATATTTAGTTCTTGCTTCCTACACTACTGACGTGGTGAAATAATTAAATTCTGATTTCGTCTCAGAATTAGCTCCACTCTTAGTTTCAACTTATTTTTTCGAATTAATAGATTGAATTGCCGAATAGTGTTGTGCTGACCCATCATGTCATTTGAAATATTTCGATTTTTCTTGCCAGTGTTTTGCTGTTCATGTTCGAATTCTGAAATGCACTTTTTTTTCGTGAAAGACGCCACATTCCATCAGTTGGCTTGCGGAGCACAGATACGGCAGAGTGTTCTTGCAACGCGTTTGTCACATTGTTTAAAGTGAGACCATTCGATTACTCATATAGTTTGTATCCTCACTTGTCAATAATTCCGAACTACCATCCATATAATTTGAAATATTGGCTTAGTATGGCACAACACGAAGCAGAAATGTATGATAGCAATTTACAAATAGTTCTGCACTGCTTCGCTTACAATTCGTTTTACAATTACAATTATAGTTTCTTTGGGTGATATTTGAAGGTAGTCAGAAAATGTTTTATCTCTGTGAATCAGGGCGGTTAACACTAGTATCGTTTTGGTCGTATGATGGAAGCTTTGTGCTCTGAGATGTGGGTCAGTATGTGGTGGCTTGTGTTAAACAGAGTGGCCGAGTCGCTCATCTGATTTTCGTTCAAGCAAAAGACCTAAAGACATTAATATCCCTTTTCTCTCAATTTAAGAGGTCAGTTTGATACTATTGTGCATGTCATTTATATATACGTGAAAAGGCGAAGAGCTTCGATCATGTAAATATGTTGACGACATTTTCCCAGTTTTAGTATACATATAAAACCACCCTCGACGAGAGATTCGTGCTCAACGACTCGAAAGCTGCACAAAAAAGGAAACAAAAGCATTCCAAAAAATTATTGGCCCTTAATAATAACATCCATTTGTGATAGGATATTTGGGCATATGGTGTGTTCATACGAAGATATTTAGAAAAAACGGACCGCTGACAATCAAAAATATTTTTCTTGTGAAACACAGCTATCTTTTCTCGCATGTAGAACTGGATGTTATTGAGAGGTGATCTCAAGCTGATTCCTTATCCGAGAATTCCTAGGTTTCTGACACCATTTTTGAAAACAGGCTTCAGATCAAATTGTGTTGGCATGGAATTTCGTCTCTGCTATACAAATACCAGATATCCTGCCAGAAGGACAGGAACTCATATATTTAACCTGAACTTTTGTCTTGCTTTCTCCAGTGAAGCCTAATAGAGAATTTCTGTTCTTAATCTACATAAATAATTTACTTGACAATCTAAGCATCCGTCTACCATCGAGTATTGGAAATGACGTGGTTTACAGGGTAGTAAAGTCATCAAAAGATGAAAATGAATTACAAAATTATTTAAAATGATATCTGAATTGTGCGAATGTGTTAACTGACACAGAAGAACAAAACATTAGAGGTCCTCCATATAAGAACTAAGACGATTCCGTTTTATTTCTGTTACGTGACAAATAAAAATATATAGTTACGTTTCAACTAAATATTTAGCGATTACAGTTATCAGAAATATGAATTGCAACGATTATATAGAAAACGCCAACAGAAAGCGAAGCAAAGACTGCCTTTTATTGACAGAACACTTAAAAGGGCAACAAATCCATTAAGGAAATTGCTTACGCTCCCCCTGTGCGTCGTCATTCAGAGTATTGCCGCGCTTTGTGGAACCCTTACAAGGAAAGATTGAAAGAAGATATCAAAAAAATTCGAAGAAGAGCTGCTCATTGATATCATGAAATATGGTAGAGAGTGGCAGGTTTTATGAAGCGAATTGGTAGGGCACTGTGGTGAAATTTTTTCATAACATTTCCGAAAACATCTTTATCCTCCAAATGCAAAACTATTTTGCTTCTACTCACTCGCATAAGGATAAATGTCCTTATCGACAAAATTATAGAAATCAGAGTTCGCACGAAACAGTGTGTATTTTACCCACCCGTAATTCGAGAGTGAAACGATAGATATATGGATTCAATGTGATTTCGCTACCACTGAAGTGTGATGTGGTGGATAATCGTGTACGTAGATTTAAATGTAGATGGAAGTATAGTCCGGTCAGCTGCCACGAATTACTTATCCACATCTACGTACAGTACTAATCAGGAATGAAAGAGACTAACAAAACAGCTCTTAATGATCTCATAAATGACAAAAATTAAAGGCTGCCGAGTCAACGAAACACCTAGGGATTACAGTTACGAACAATTTAAAATGGAACCATCAGTTGGGGTGGGGAAAGCGAACCAACACTGTGTTTTATTGCTGCTATAAATAAACGGTGCGATAAGTCTTCTAAAGAAACCGACTACACTATTGCTTATCCGTCCTGTTCTGGCGGTGTGGGATCCTTGCCAGAGACGATTGACGGAAGACATCGAGAAAGTTCAAAGTAGGGCAGTTCGTTTTGCATTATTAGAAATAGGGGAGAGTGTGTCACAATTGTGATAAGCGGTTTAGTGTGGCAATCATTAAAAAAAATTTTTTTTTTGGTTTGATATTTTCATGAAATTTCAGTCAACAATTTTTTCCCTGTGAATGCCAAATATTTCGTTGACACCCGGATCATATATTGAAAACAATAGGCTGGCTGGGTGAGATCAAGATATGTGAACACAAAATAAGCAGTCTTGCATATGCGGATGACTTAGTTGTGATGGCAGATTCGATTGAAAATTTGCTAAGTAATATTTCAGAGCTAGATCAGAAATGTAAGGACTATGGTATGAAGATTAGCATCTCCAAAACGAAAGCAATGTCACTGGGAAAGAAATATAAACGGATTGAGTGCCAAATAGGAGGAACAAAGTTAGAACAGGTGGACGGTTTCAGGTACTTAGGATGCATATTCTCACAGGATGGCAACACAGTGAAAGAACTGGAAGCGAGGTGTAGCAAAGCTAATGAAGTGAGCGCTCAGCTACGATCTACTCTCTTCTGCAAGAAGGAAGTCAGTACCAAGACTAAGTTATCTGTGCACCGTTCAATCTTTCGACCAACTTTGTTGCATGGGAGCGAAAGCTGGGTGGATTTTGGTTACCTTATCAACAAGGTTGAGGTTACGGCTATGAAAGTAGCTAGGATGATTGCAGGTACTAGTAGATGGGAACAATGGCAGGAGGGTGTCCACAATGAGGAAATCAAAGAAAAACTGGGAATGAACTCTATAGATGTAGCAGTCGGGCGAACAGGTTTAGATGGTGGGGTCATGTTAGACGCATGGGAGAAGCAAGGTAACCCAAGAGACTCATGGGTTCAGCAGTGGAGGGTAGGAGGAATCGGGGAAGACCAAGGAGAAGGTACCTATATTCGGTTAAGAATGATTTTGAAGTAATAGGTTTAACGTCAGAAGAGGCACCAATGTTAGCACTGAATAGGGGATCATGGAGGAATTTTATAAGGGGGCTATGCTCCAGACTGAACGCTGAAAGGCATAATCAGTCTTAAATGATGATGATGATGACCCATCCAGTTAGAGACAAAGCTCAACGTGATAAAATGAGTAAAATCAAGGCTTGCATGGAATGATTAGCTGTTTCTTTTTTCCATCTGTTGATTCCGTAGCGGTCGCGTGGTCCCAGACTGTAGCGCCTAGAACCGCTCGGCCACTCCGGCCGGCGGAACAATAGAGAAATGGTCTGAAAGTGGTACTCTGTACGTGTGAATTGCAAAGTAATCACACAGGTATATGTGTAGATGAGAAGTATACCATGGAAGAACAAGAAGAAGTTTTAACATCCCTTCTACAACGGGGTCTTCAAAGACGGAACACAAACTCAGAAAGACAAGGACTGTGAAGGTAATCAGCAGCACTTTTCTCAAAAGCATCATCTCGGCGTTTGGTGTGATCTACACTGAGACGACAAGAGTCATGGGATAGAAATACACTCCTGGAAATGGAAAAAAGAACACATTGACACCGGTGTGTCAGACCCACCATACTTGCTCCGGACACTGCGTGAGGGCTGTACAAGCAATGATCACACGCACGGCACAGCGGACACACCAGAAACCGCGGTGTTGGCCGTCGAATGGCGCTAGCTGCGCAGCATTTGTGCACCGCCGCCGTCAGTGTCAGCCAGTTTGCCGTGGCATACGGAGCTCCATCGCAGTCTTTAACACTGGTAGCATGCCGCGACAGCGTGGACGTGAACCGTATGTGCAGTTGACGGACTTTGAGCGAGGGCGTATAGTGGGCATGCGGGAGGCCGGGTGGACGTACCGCCGAATTGCTCAACACGTGGGGCGTGAGGTCTCCACAGTACATCGATGTTGTCGCCAGTGGTCGGCGGAAGGTGCACGTGCCCGTCGACCTGGGACCGGACCGCAGCGACGCACAGATGCACGCCAAGACCGTAGGATCCTACGCAGTGCCGTAGGGGACCGCACCGCCACTTTCCAGCAAATTAGGGACACTGTTGCTCCTGGGGTATCGGCGAGGACCATTCGCAACCGTCTCCATGAAGCTGGGCTACGGTCCCGCACACCGTTAGGCCGTCTTCCGCTCACGCCCCAACATCGTGCAGCCCGCCTCCAGTGGTGTCGCGACAGGCGTGAATGGAGGGACGAATGGAGACGTGTCGTCTTCAGCGATGAGAGTCGCTTCTGCCTTGGTGCCAATGATGGTCATATGCGTGTTTGGCGCCGTGCAGGTGCGCGCCACAATCAGGACTGCATACGACCGAGGCACACAGGGCCAACACCCGGCATCATGGTGTGGGGAGCGATCTCCTACACTGGCCGTACACCACTGGTGATCGTCGAGGGGACACTGAATAGTGCACGGTACATCCAAAGCGTCATCGAACCCATCGTTCTACCATTCCTAGACCGGCAAGGGAACTTGCTGTTCCAACAGGACAATGCACGTCCGCATGTATCCCGTGCCACCCAACGTGCTCTAGAAGGTGTAAGTCAACTACCCTGGCCAGCAAGATCTCCGGATCTGTCCCCCATTGAGCATGTTTGGGACTGGATGAAGCGTCGTCTCACGCGGTCTGCACGTCCAGCACGAACGCTGGTCCAACTGAGGCGCCAGGTGGAAATGGCATGGCAAGCCGTTCCACAGGACTACATCCAGCATCTCTACGATCGTCTCCATGGGAGAATAGCAGCCTGCATTGCTGCGAAAGGTGGATATACACTGTACTAGTGCCGACATTGTGCATGCTCTGTTGCCTGTGTCTATGTGCCTGTGGTTTTGTCAGTGTGATCATGTGATGTATCTGACCCCAGGAATGTGTCAATAAAGTTTCCCCTTCCTGGGACAATGAATTCACGGTGTTCTTATTTCAATTTCCAGGAGTGTAGAAGGAGAGTGAATCGGCGGAGCTGTCATTTGTACTCAGGGGATTCATGTGAAAACGTGTCCGACGTGATTATGGCCGCATGACGGGAATTAACAGACCATGAACACGGAATGGTGATTGGAGCGTAGACACATGGGACATTCCATTTCGGAAGTCGTTAGGGCATTCAGTACTCCGAAATCCACAGTGTCAAGAGTGAGCTGAGAATAGCAACTTACAGGCATTATCTCTCACAACGGGCAACGCACTGGCCGACAGCCTTCATTGAGTGACCGAGAGAGCAGCGTTTGCGCAGAGTTGTCAGTGCTTACAGACAAGCAACACTGCTTGAAGTAACCGCAGAAATCAGTTTGGGACGTACGACTAACGTATCCGTTTGGCGTTAATAGACTATGGCAGCAGACGACCGACGCGTGTGCATTTGCTAACGGCATCGCCTGCGATTACCATTTGCAGCCATTCATTTACTTCATGTTCCCAAATGACGGTGACATGTCACGGGGCCACAGTTGTTCACGGCTGGTTTGAGCATTCTGGACAATTCGAGCGAATGATTTGGTCACCCAGATCGCCTGACATGAATCCCATCAAACATTTTGGTGTATAATGTGAGAGGTCAGTTCGTGAACAAAATCGTGCACGGCAACACTTTAACTATTGTAGACTAATTAGAGTTCGCATGGCTCAGTATTTCTGTTGGGCACTTCAAACTCCTTGTTGAGTCCATGCTACGTCAAGGTGCTGCCCTCTGGAGGGCAAAAGGAGGTCCGACACTGTATTAAGAGGTATCCCATGCCTTTTGCCACCTTAGCGTATTTACGTAAACCATAGAAAATCTGGATCTGGAAGTCTGGTCGGGAATTTCAACCAGAATTTGAGTTCACTGCTTGCGATACACCACGTAGCCGCCAGCCACCAGTCATAGCGAAGAATAAATACGATCCCTGTCTTGTTTTCTTGTTGGTAATTCTTTTCGTATACTTACTTTATTTTTGATTTGTGTGTCTCTGTTTTCAAAACTTTCTACATACATGTTTTGTTGACAGATATACGCTGAATATCTTGTAATTAAGCTCTGCCTTGCGAGGCATGCTCTTATTGCTTGATTACTCCTAACTTTCGGACAGTTGCGTAATACTGAGCCGCTGAAAACCGACCTCTCTCAAACACAACATTCCTCCTAGGAAGCTTAAATTTATTCTAATGTTTCTCACAATTGTTTAAACCAGAATATTTGTTGTATTTTGCCGGCCTGGGTGGCCGAGCGGTTCTAGGCGCTACAGTCTGGAACCGCACTACCGCTACGGTCGCAGGTTCGAATCCTGCCTCGGGCATGGATGTGTGTGATGTCCTTAGGTTAGTTAGGTTTAAGTAGTTCTAAGTTCTAGGGGACTTATGACCACAGAAGTTAAGTCCCATAGTGCTCAGAGCCATTTGAACCATTTTTTTTAATTTTTTATAATATTGTGAGGGTGAATTTCGTATCGAAAGTAAAGGCTTCTGATAACTGCTGTGGTTGCCTTCTAAGCAGGAAAAAATATTAATTGATAACCACTATTTGGTGCTTGGAAATGAACTGCCGTGAGGCTTTCAGCCCGGGATTACGTATTATTTTTGTAATCAATGTTATATAGCATTTTTCTTTTAAAGTCAAGAAAATACTACACAGTAATTAACTGTTACTTGATTAAATTACGTGACAGCTGTAGGAGCTGTTACATTGTTTACAGATAATGGACTACACTATACATTTTCTCCTCTCCTACTACAATATCTTATTTCAATGAGACTGTTCTAATAATGTACTGTTGCCATACGAATAATTTAATAGTTTGACAGGAAAAAGTTCACTTTAGAAGTATATTTCGATACATATAAGCTTCTGCTATTTTAATCAACATCTGTATATCAAAAGAAAAGGTATTACAAAATAGAAGAGTAGTGAGTTATGATGAATGTATTCTACTTAAATATTAATACTGTAAAGTCTGTATGAATATTACACGAATGATTTACAAATTTAAAATAGTTGTCACATAGTCATACTGATAATATATGTGAATCGTCGAGGACCCAACATAATATCCCCACAAGCCAAAAGGACTGACGATCTGTTTCAAATCGTTATCTCCTCATTAGTTAATTTATTTGTGTTTGGTGAACTCTTATAATTCTAAACCTCATATCTCTGTGCACAACAACAATGTTAATTCGTTGAGTTTCAGAATTCTTTGCTGGTTTAATTGCATTGTTGTAATAGTACCTTCGTTGAACAGAAAAAGTTTACCTTAAGCAAATGACTCTCATCTATCTGAAATTACGTTTTATTCTCTATTTTTCGTCAGTTCGACTGATGCACGCTCAAATACTACTATTTAGACCACTGAGTGCAGTCATCTTTAAGGAGGAATGTATTGGAGTTAGGTCCAAAAACCCGATTTTTCAAAAATATTATTTTCTTGATCTACACAGTTTAATCTATGTTGTGTATGAATTTTATCGTGATAGCAGCTTTAGAAATGCCTTTAAATTGTTAAACTGATTAACTCTGCATTGGCGGCCACTCCTATCTTTTACGGCATTTGGGAAACTGCTTGCTTCAGCGGAATTTTTGTCAGTGTGAATGCTATTTCCTTTCGACATCTTTGGTTGACATCTATATCTCTGGCTGAGATCTATAACTTTGCCTGAAAACTTCCTTGTAGGTGATTTATTTACGTTTTGACAATAGTAACACATAATAGTAGGTGGAAGGTTGAATTAGCAAACCTTTACGTCGAAGTCAAGATTTATACATAATGGATGACGTAAAAACTGTGTCTAGGATACGGAGGTTTCGTGGAAGTCGGTTTGTCAACAAAAAAGAAGAAGCAGCTCGAAATGACTACAAGCTCTCAGCTTCAGCATCGAAACTTGGGACAGGAGAATTGTACACGTGCGTGAATGATATTGATATGGATTCAACTGGATTCAGACTTACTGATTTAGAGCTTCTCTGCCAGGCTATACAGTTTTCATGTTTATGTTTTAGCTGTAAAAATAGGGAATGCATAATTGTTGTTAAAGAAATAAGAGTTGGAATAGCTTGTGATTTTAAAGTAAATTGTAATTCGTGTGGCTATGAATTTTTATTTTCCTCCTCCAAAAATACTGACACTGCTACCTGTGAAAGCAATTTTAGGTTAGCTTATGCTCTGAGATGTCTTGGACAGGGCAGGGAAGGAGGTAATTTATTGTGTGGCTTTCTGAACATGCCTGCAACTTGTGCAAGGTTTGAAAAAATAAATAAAGAAATGTCTGATGCTGTATGCGATACTGACAAAGTTTCTATGAAGAAAGCAGTGGAGGAATTGGTGGAAATAAACAAAAAAAAATAGATCGTGGGGTAGATACTCATAACACTGAATCTCCTACAAATGTTACTGAACTGTGTGTGTCTGTAGATGGTACGTGGATGAAAAAGGTCACACATGTCTGTATGGAGTTGCGTCTGTTATTGGTATTGATTCAGATAAAGTATTACATCTACAAATTCTCTAAATACTGCCACCAGTGTGCAATAAGGGAAATGTCCAACAATGAAGAAAGTGAGAAACTGTGGCAAGAAAAACATGCAGTAGCATGCTCTAAAATTTATAGTGGCTCGAGTGGGAGCTAACGGATCAGTGTCTTACCTGCAAATACAGGCCAGACAGATCGAAGAGAAGAGAAGAGAATCCTGGAGGATGAGGAGTACCAGTATGGAGGATTTTAAAATTGATATAAGCTTATTACATGTAGAAGTATGAGAAGAAAATATTTGAACCTCATTTTCTCTGTTTTACATTATTTACGTTATTAGAATCCTTTTCTCAAAACGTATATGCGTTTATATTATGAAATTTTCAGGAACTGTTCGCAACGTGTGTCTGTCTCCCTGGAACTAAACAAGATCCTGCAATTACATTCTGATTTTTAGATGATTGTATGTAGAAAAAAAAGTTAATTTTGGATGTGCAAAAATACAAACTCTGTTAGTGATACAAGTTGTACCATATATTAATAACTGTAGTTCAGTGGTCTTATGATCTTCTCAGGACACTACACTGAAATTTTCAGATTAATTGCATGATTAGAATTTGAGTTATGGCCTTTTATAAAAAGACAATAAAAAATTCAAAATTCAAATTTCTGACAAAATATTAATCCTGTATATTTTATTATATTTTTAATGTTTAAAACACAGCTGCTTTGCTTCACACTTGCAAAATTTTTGCTTTGTAGGTTAATAAATATGTCTGTAATATTTTTCAAATAAATGTTTACATTTCCCTTTATATCCCCCCTTAAACAACGCTTCATGTCTGTCCATTCTGCATATCCGGTTACATAGACGCTACCAGGCACGTAGCAGCCGAGTGAAACTCAGCCGAACAAGTTCTGCTAGCAGAAATCGTTCGACGAAGAGAGAGCCAAGCTGGTGGATGCGTATTCAAGAGAGCGGCGATTCGATTTCCGCCACAGATATCTGATTTAGGTCTTCCACGTTTTCACGGTACCGCTTTAGGTGAACTTCATCATGGCTTCGCAGCCAAGCTTATGGCCAATTCCTTCCCCAATTGTTTGCGATTCTGTAGGATCACATCCCCTTCCTTACACTGACACTTTCTCACCAGAACCACCATTCCAATCGACAAACAACGTTTAAGAGACAATTCGTGTTACCACATATTTCTTACACTACCGGATAAAATTCACGCGCTAGGTTATAACTTGCCTTGGTGAACGTCGCAGTATGACTTTGATACATAAACAGTTCTTTAGCTTCCTGCGTTTTTGAACTACACTGTATGCTTAAAAGAGTACAACGTATTAGCAGCGTAGCAGGAACAATACTTTATTATCTCCGTTTACAACAAGAACAAAAGCTAAAAATCTTCCTCTCAGACCTTTTAACCTTAGAAGTAAGACGAGAAGAGGGTAAGCAAAGATCCGTCGCATCGAGGTCAGCCGTTGGCATCGGCGGGGTAGCAATATATAGGTACTTCATCTTTATGCTGTCAAGTGCCGTCTCCTGACAATAGACAAGCGTAAGGCTAATACTGTTGTCACGAAGTTCCCGTATTATCACATTTATATATAGTCTGGTATGGGACAGAAGTACCTCTGACTAAACCACGAAAGGCTGCAGAAACTGCCCATGTAAGTGAATAGCCAGGGGTCAATTTTTGATACTGGAATCGTTTTAGAGCAATGCATTTTATATTTATAACATAATCCTAAAATGAGTCCTATTGCTCTCTGTGTCAAGCAAGTACTATTCCCAGAAAATCATGCAGATTATATGCCACCTTACATGAATCAAGAAGAAAATTATAAAATTACTTAACAAAAATGAGGAATTCCACAAAAAGAGGAAATAATAGACGGCGTAATTAAAATATGAACACACTGTTACTGGATCTGCACTCCATCAGATCTACAGTTCGGTCGTTACCTTACAGTACATAAATGACGTAGTAAATGGTAGGATTACCGATAGTACTGGTAGCATTGATATGGAAAGAAACATATGTGAATCTGTGATGGAGAAACTGAGAGCCGACCGCTTCTCTATATTTTCTGGTCGTTTGTTTTGCACATAACTAGAACCGCACAACTTTCATTGTTAGGCTATTCTGGTCGTATCATTGAGGTGTAGTGTTTTAGTTTTGTTTTTCTAGATATACATTTTTTGTTCTAAATATTTTTGGCCAGACTATGTGCTCTTTCCATTTTCTTAATTCTTACATGTATTACAGATTTTTCTAGTCTATTCTGTTGTGTAGTTTCTCCAAGATATTTATATTTATTTACTAGCTCTATTTTAGCTATTTGTGTTTTTATGAATTTTGGTGCATTTTTTATATTTGTCATGAATTTTGTTTTTCCAGCTGAAATTTTGAGACCAGTTCTGTTTGCTATTATTAGCAGAAGGTTTATCTGAATAACTGCTTCTGTTAGGTTTTCTGAAAGTATTGCAAAATGATCCGCAAAAGCCAAGCAGTTTACCTTAATTCCACTTGTTTTCCTTCCCAGAGTTATTGGTTCAGTTTTGTGGTTTTTTGGCTCCAAATTCTAGATCCTTACAATTATTGCTAGAACACAATTAAACAGTGAAGGTGATAAACCATCACCTTGTCTAACATCAGTTTTTATTTCAAATGGCTGAGATACTTCTCCCATAAATTTGACTTTAGATATTGTGCCTGTTAGTGTTTCACGAATTATATTTGCTAATTTTGAATTAACACGAAATTTTCTAATGACCTTATCTATTGTTTCTATTATTATAATTATTATTACTATTGTTTTTTGCACTCCATAGAAAGTTCTTCGTCATGATCAAAGGCAAGAGTTTCCTGATATTATTGAAGAGTGAGAAAGTCGTTTATGAATAACAAAATCATGAGATATATAAGCTCGACGAAGTGTTGAAGAGTTGTCTGATATGTTTTTGCTTCGCGGTTTTATTTTTAATTTGGGCTTTTTGAGGAAACAACATTTTCTGGATTGTTTTGTTTATTTGTACTACAACATCCCTCTGTTTCACGATACAGATCAACAATTTTCGAGTAAAACCTAAATTAAATATCGACCATTTGAATTTCGCTGTAAATGCTGTTTATTTATAATAACAGATAGGAGGATAACTACGTAGACCATAAATGCTCGTAGGTTACGTGCCTCTTTAGACACCGAGGTGACATGTCATGGGATAGCGACATGTACATATACTGACGGCGGTAGTTTCGCTTACACGAAGTATAAAAGGAGAGTGCATTGGCGGAGCTGTCATTTTGACTCAGGTGATTCATGTGAAAACGTGTCCGACGCGATTATTGCCGCACAATGGGAATTAACAAACTCTGATCGCGGAATGGTAGTTTGAGTTAGAAGCATGGACAACCCATTTCGGAAATCGTTACGGCATTCAGTACTCCGGAATCCAGTGTCAAGAGTGTGCTGAGAATACCAACTTACAGGCATTATCTCTCACAACGGGCAACGCTCTGGCCGATAGCCTTCATTGAATGACCGAGACAGCAGCGTTTGCGTAGAGTTGTCGCTGCTAACAGACAAGCAACACCGCAGAAATCAATATAGGACGTATGACTAATGTATTGTTTTGGCATTAATGGTCTGTGGCAGCAGACGAGCGACGCTAACAACACGACATCATCTGCAGCGCGTCTCCTGGGCTCGTGACCATGTCTGTTGGAACCTAGACAACTGGAAATCATCGCCTGGTCAGATAATTCTCGATTTCAGTTGGTAAAACCTAATGGTAGGGTTCGAGTGTGGAACAGACTCCACGAAGCCATGGGTCCAGGTTGTCAAGAAGGCTCTGTGCAAAGGCTGTGGTGGTTCTATAATGGTGTGGACTGTATCTACGAGGGGCGTTCAGAAAGTAAGCTCCGATCGGTCGCGAAATGGAAACGACTATGAAAATCCGATAAAGCTTTGCACAGATGTGTTGGGTAGTGTCTCTAGTATAACCCCAGTTAGCGTCACGTCGCTCTTCTCATTTCTGAGCTCGCAGTGAGTGCGTAAAGATGTCTAGAAAATAGTGTCTGCCGCCAAGTACGAGGGCCTGGTGAGAAATTTCGCCTGAAGCTATGCAGCTAACATTACATAACTGTCGTGCTGTTTCGTCTTCAAGACAATTCTCAGCCGCATTCTGCAGGGGCAATGAAGATGCTCCTGCATCGTTTTCAAATGGAAATGTGAGATTACCCACAATACAGTCCGCAATTGTCTCCCCCTGAGTTTCATCTCTGGTCACATGAACCGCTGTCTTTGAAGACAACATTTTGACACAGACAACGAGGTGTAGGCCAGCGTGGAGAATTGGCGGAAAGCACTGGCGGCTGCCTTCTATGATGAGGCTATTGAAAAGTTGGTACAACGCTATGACAAAAGTCTAAGTCAGAACGGCGACTACGTAGAGAAGTAGCTGAAAGGTGTAGCTAATTGTTACAAGTAAAACATTTCTGATGTTCACTGTGGTTTCAATTTGGCAATCAATCGGAGCTTACTTTCTGAACAGGCCTCGTATATGGGAAGGAGTGGAGCCTTTAATCCAACTGAACCGGTCATTGACTATAAATTGTTATGATCATTTACTTGGAGGCCATTTGCAGCCACTCATGGACTTCATGTTCCAAAACACCAGGCACAGCTGTTCGCGACTGGTTCGAAGGACATTGTGGACAATTCGAGCGAATGATTTGGACACTGAGATCTCCAGATATGAATCCCATAGAAAATATGTCGGAAACAATCGGGAACTCGGTTTGTGCACAAAATCCTGCACCTGCACTTTTGCAATTATGGACTGCTATAGAGGCAGCATGGCTCAATATTTCTACAGGGGACTTCCAAGGACTTTTTCAGTCCTTGCCACGTCGAGTTGCCGCACTACGCCGGAAAAAACGGGGTCCGACACGATATTGGAGGTATCCCATGACTTTTGTCATCTCTTTGTATATCTTCGCTGAGTTTGTAGATGGTCCACCGCCTAGGGGAATCTAGTAACACACTAATCGCATACGCAAATAAAGCTATCGTAATGAGGTAAAGCCCGATACGTATGCAACGCACTTAACGTACAAGTAACGCGGTTACAATCTTAACTAAGGAAGGCTACTAGGAGAACTGCAGTAGTCTACGCTTACTTGTGATAGTCTATGGTGGCCTACAGCTCTAACAGTTATAGACAAATGTTTTTTAAAATTTGTATATGGTGTACTAACTGAAAGTTGTACGGGTAACTTAAGTTTGGAGCAGTGAGCAGCAACACAGTAACTACCGTTATGTGGAACGCTCTTAGCAACGTTATCTATGAGTTACATAGGAGGTCCATCCTTCGAACAAAGCTGTACTTTATGCGGCTGTTATCAGGGGACGGATGTTGAAGAAGTGATGCCCTGTGATATCGCTGACTGACATGTCCCTCACAGACACAACTGGATAAATCGGAGCATTTTCTGTCTTTAAATTTCATCAGACAAATTCTTATGTACAACATGAGTTTTTTGTCATAAGTGTTACTTTTACGTTTGGGTTGTGCCGATGACAGCACGTAGAGTTTACTCTTCTGCAGAGATGAATTGTGAAAACCCGCGGAGGCTTTCAATCTTGAACTGTACATTAGACGTTCATATACCAATATATTGTGTCACATGTCATGCGTGGGAAGGACTACCACTTCTTTTCCCCTTGACTGTCAAAAACTAGTGATAAATATATCTTACAAACTTGTTTTCGAAGCGCATATCGTCCGGATCGAGCATTTCCGACCTCAGCTTGGAAGAGGGTTGCCGGAAGTACTGTGGCGAGCGAACGCCTCCCGTGGGGGTCGGAAACAAGCCCCATGGGCTGCAGGAGATCGATCTACCAGCTCCATCCGTTCAACTGTTTTCTTCGCCTACGCGAGGAACCGTGTGTGGTTGAGTGAAGTTCCACTTTTGTATTAATGTGATACGAATGTATTCAAATTTCGTCAAAATTCCAGAATGAGAATTTCACTCTGCAGCGGAGTGTGCGCTGATATGAAACTTCCTGGCAGATTAAAACTGTGTGCCGGACGGATATTCGAACTCGGGACCTTTGCCTTTCGCGGGCAAGTGCTCTACCATCTGAGCTACCCAAACGCGACTCACGCCCCCTCCTCAAAGCTTTACTTCTGCCAGTACCTCGTCTCCTACCTTCCAAACTTTACAGAAGCTCTCCTGCGAACCTTGCAAAACTAGCACTCCTGAAAGAAAGGATGTTTCCAGAATGGGGTGCTAGTTCTGCAAGGTTCGCAGGAGAGTTTCTGTAAAGTTTGGAAGGTAGGAGACGAGGTACTGGCAGAAGTAAAGCTGTGAGGAGGGAGCTTGAGTCGTGCTTGGGTAGCTCAGATGGTAGGGCACTTGCCCACGAAAGGCAAAGGTCCCGAGTTCGAGTCTCGGTCCGACACACAGTTTTAATCTGCCAGGAAGTTTCGTCAATTTTTTTTTTTTTGTGCTACAACTATTCCCGTGTAAACCAGTGCGGAACATAAACTATATTTTTATCTGTAATCTTAACATAAATAGCAAAACTAATTGTAAAGTCTTTGCCGGCCGGGGTGGCCGAGGGGTTCTAGGTGCTACAGTCCTGAACCGCGCGACTTCTACGGTCGCAGGTTCGAATCCTGCCTCGGGCATGGATGTGTGTGATGTCCTTAGGTTAGTTAGGTTTAAGTAGTTCTAAGTTCTAGGGGACTGATGACGTTAGCAGTTAAGTCCCATAGTGCTCAGAGCCATTTGAACCATTTTTTTTTTGTAAAGTCTTTCTTTCAATTCCACAAGTATTAGACAGGCTTAAGAAACTGAGTTAAATCAGCTAACTGGTACTGTGTAGTTTATACATGAAGGCGGCGACTATGCGTTGAAATAATTGAAATGTCATGATCGGTTACTGACGCCCGCGCTAGCCGTAACTGGTCGAACTGCGTCGTAAGCGCGCACATCTCAATTTATGACTTCCCGCATGTGCTCAATACGGTTGAGGCTAGCAGATACAAGAAAGCTGGAGCGGCGCACAGGGTACCTGATGCTCGTGAAATATTCCTAAAACCAGTCTAACACAGTAAAATTCTTCAAGGTATAAGACCGCATTGTCAATAAATAAAATTCTCCTACGTTTCGACCACTGTCGCAAATGGCCTTCCACAGGGTGTTTTGCTTACTGTTGATTGTGTAAAACTTTAGTTCGTTTTCAGGATGTGGTAGGGAAATGAGGATGAAGAGGAAGGATGTCAGACGTCCCTTATTGGATTTAATTTGTATCTTGTTAGTGGTTGAAACAAGCGAATGAGAAACGGACGGCAGCTGTGACATAGCGCTCTTTACTTGCTGCCTGGTAGCAGCTGAGGCGTGTCGGTACTCTGTGTACCTACGGCCGCTGTTATCTCCAGCGCGCCTGCGTGTGTTGCTTTGCCATAGCTCTCGTCTCCGTAGCGGTGTTACTTCAAACCAAGAAGCTGGAAGTCTGTACCGTCTTCCCTATTCAAATTGGCGGGTCTCTTTGCTACGTATATCGCCGCTCTGATCTTCTTCTTCAAGGAATGTGGCTGTTTCGCTTGTACGTGGGCTTCGTAGAATCTTATCTGTTTGCCGCACTCGTCCTGGTGTTCCGCCACCGCTAACATGAGTTCTTGTCTTCGGCGAATGTATCTTTCATGTTCAGGTATCCTTGTGCTAATCGGACGCACCGTCTCATCTAAATACACTAGTCTACATTCGCAGCCGATTTCGTAGAGTCCAGCTGTATGTTGGCTTGTCGACTGTATCTTTCGTTGAACTAGGAACGTCTCTTATCTTGTTGCTGCTTCGCAGAATTGGGTTGATACCTGCTCGGCAGGAAATTTTGCCCACACTTTCAGTGTCCGTTTGTAGGATAAGTAATAGTTCGGTGTTTTGTGCTTTCTTCTGCTCCTCCCTGTTTGCTTCACTTTAGAGAAGACACACTTGCAGACTTTTTCCAAACAAGGGACATCTTAATAATGTTACGACATATCATAGCATCTTTGACACTCATACGTTTGTAAGCACTTTTTATGTATCAAAATATGTGGTGCGTGTTATAAATCTAAAGCGGCAAATCTAAAGTGCTCAGAGAGAAAAATTTACGTGCGTAACGATAAGAATGCAGTGGGAATGTATTCACACCTGTTGGACGAAAACCATGAAAACAAACACTCCAAACCGACATTTGACGTACGTCACCTCCAATGCAAGTCTGCAACGCAACCATCTGTGTGGCGTGCTTATAATTATGTAATATTTATATTTTAGGACAATTAATCTGTAAAAAGCGCACCACATGTTGTAATGAAAGCATGAAAACCGTCTGAAGAGGCCGGCCGATGTGGCCCAGCGGTTCTAGGCGCTTCAGTCTGCAACCGCGCGACCGCTACGGTCGCAGGTTCGAATCCTGCCTCGGGTATTGATGTGTGTGATGTCCTTAGATTTAAGTAGTTCTACGTTCTAGGGGACTGATGACCTCAGATGTTAAGTCCCATAGTGCTCAGAGTCATTTCAACCATTTGAACCGTCTGAAGATTAATCATAATGACTCGAAACCGGTAACAGTACCCTTTGAATAAAGGAACTGAAAATAAATTTGTGGCTGATTGCTGACTCCACACCATACACATTTGTCTTCGAGTAACAGCCACGGTCTCCAACCATGTCATCATATGACAAAATTGCACAGACTTCCAGCGTCATGAAACTTCCTGGCAGATTAAAACTGTGTCGGACCGAGACTCGAACTCGAGACCTTTGCCTTTCGTGGGCAAGGAGAGCTTCTGTAAAGTCTGGAAGGTAGGAGACGAGGTACTGGCGGAAGTAAAGCTGTGACGAGGGGCGTGAGTCGTGCTTGGGTAGCTCATATGGTACTTTCCCGCGAAAGGCAAAGGTCTCAAGTTCGAGCCTCGGTCCGATACACAGTTGTAATCTGCCAGTAAGTTTCATATCAGCGCACACTCAGCTGCAGAGTGAAAATCTCATTCTGGTTCGAGCGACGTGTCAGCCAGCAGTGACAGCAAGAGTTGCGCTGCACCAAAACTACGGTCGGTATTTTTGGTACAGTACGTAAATGTAGTAAATGGAAACATAATCGATAGTACTGGAAGCAATGGTAGGGAAATAAATATAAATGAATGTGTGAGAGGGAAACTGTGAGCCGTCGAGTTTTTTTTTTGCATGGAATTAGAACCGCACATCTTGCTGTGTTAGTGCAGTGTGTATTTCATATGCTTAAAGAATATAAATTCTATTTTGTTGTAAATAACAAAAATTAGTTGATCGCGTAGCTTTTGTACTTTTATGCAACCAAAGGAATTACTTTTGATGCAGGTACAGTTTAAATGAACAAACATAAAACATTTATGTAATTATTGTTGTTAATCTGTACTGAATAGAACTTTCTTTATCATGAGCAAAGAAAAGAGTTTCCTGTTATTATTAATAAATGCGAACATTATGTATTAATAGTAGAAAGATGTTTTATGTAAGTTCTATGAAGTGTTCAAGCGATGTTACATACTTTTCTTTTCCTGCTTTTTTATTTTAACTTTTCATAAAGAAACAGCATTTCCTAGCGCTATATGATAAATCTGTATTGTTTTTCTTGTTTTTATTTTTACTTCGTCTTGCCGGCTAAAGTGGCCGTGCGGTTCTAGGCGCTGCAGTCTGGAAGCGCGAGACCGCTATGGTTGCAGGTTCGAATCCTGCCTCGGGCATTGGTGTGTGTGATGTCCTTAGGTTAGTTAGGTTTAACTAGTTCTAAGTTCTAGGGGACTAATGACCTCAGAAGTTGAGTCCCATAGTGCTCAGAGCCATTTGAACCATACTTCGTCATCCCTCTGTTTCACGTTAAAAATCAACCATTTTCGAATAAAACTTCAATATAGCATTGAATATTTCAGTTTTGTTGTAAATACTTTTTATTTTTAAATAACAGCCAGGAGGATAACTATGCAGAATAAATATGTACCTTAAGTTATGATGTCATTTATATGTCCTCAGACAGTTTCTAGATGGTTCACAGCTTCCAGTTTTTGGGGGAACCTGGTAAGACACTGATCGCATATGTAAACATACCCGATAGGTATGCAACAAACGTAACATACTAGTAACATGGGCACGATCGTAACTGAGCAACGCTACTAGCAAAACTACCATAGTCTACGATTACTTCTGATAGTGTGTGGTAGCCTGCGGTAGTTTTACGACTCTAGTAAAAGCGCTGCAGGCTGACAACTGTAGCAAATCAGTTCACACAAGGGCGTGGGATATCACAGCGGCCGTAGATTCGCTGAGTAATAGCACGTCCCAGCCGACACGACGTAGCAAGTAAACTACGCAATGTCACAATTGCCGCCCGTTTCTCATTCACCTATATTCAACAAAGGCAAGAACTAACAAAAATGCCAATCATGAGCTTCTGTCTCCACCAATAACAAAAATAAACCAAATACCAATAAAGGGCGTTTAACGCCGTTGTCCCTCCCCCTATATGCCCTGTTACATCACGAAGACAGATTTTTCCACTGCCGGCCGCGGTGGCCGAGCGGTTCTAGGCGCTACAGTCTGGAACCGCGCGACCGCTATGGTCGCAGGTTCGAATCCTGCCTCGGGCATGGATGTGTGTGATGTCCTTAGATTAGTTAGGTTTAAGTAGTTCTAAGTTGTAGGGGACTGATGATCTTAGAAGTTATGTCCCATAGTGCTCAGAGCCATTTGAACCATTTTTCCACTAGTATATAAGGCTCTGAGCACTATGGGACTTAACATCTATGGTCATCAGTCCCCTAGAACTTAGAACTACTTAAACCTAACTAACCTAAGGACAGCACACAACACCCAGCCATCACGAGGCAGAGAAAATCTCTGACCCCGCCGGGAATCGAACCCGGGAACCCGGGAACCCGGGCGTGGGAAGCGAGAACGCTACCGCACGACCACGAGGTGTGGGCACTAGTATATAAGAACTAAAGTTTTTTCCATTCAGCAGTAATCAAAACACCCTGACGAAGGCCGTTTGCAACAGTGGCCGAAACATTGGAGAATTTTATTTATGATGGTTCAAAAAAACGTTTACAAACTGTCATGGCACATGGGACATACAAAAATGGTTCAAATGGCTCTGAGCACTATGGGACTCAACTTCTGAGGTCATTAGTCCCCTAGAACTTAGAACTACTTAAACCTAACTAACCTAAGGACATCACATTCATCCATGCCCGAGGCAGGATTCGAATCTGCGACCGTAGCGGTCTCGCGGTTCCAGACTGCAGCGGCCGGCTGGGGCATACAACAAGGATCAGTAATCACATAGGAATCAGGGGTCACAAACGCCACTATAGGGCGCTTCGTTCACAAACGTGCGCTACTATACAAACACTGGCGGAGTCTTTGACGCCATGGAAGCGTAAGGAGTAACATGATAGCTACACGTACCGCAAAGTGGCTGAGATGAATTGATTTATTGCGCGTCCAACTGCAGTGGACTGGAAGCTGTGCGATTATATCGTGCGAAATATCCCGATACGAAGATGCCGTGCCACGCATTATTCGCCACCCTGCATCGCTGATTGTGCGAACCCGGCTCGCCAACGAACAACACGTACAGTGCGGCAGAAGAAAGCGTTCTCGAAAGGGTGCAGCGTACACCGTCAACAAGAACACTAAGTGTATCCCGCGCTACTGATATCCCCCAACCCTCTTTCCGGCGCATTGTACACGGCAAAGGACTACATCCGTTTCATTTCCAATGCGTCCAGGCATTAAAGCCGGGGGACTACAACAAGTGTATGGAATCTGAGCCGTGGTTTCTGCAGGAATCCGCTGCAGACTGAAGCCTCACAGCGAGCGTCCTCTTCACCGATGAGGCTACCTTGTCACTCGAGGGTGTAATGAACGTTCACAAACGGCGTACGTGGACGGATGTGAATTCATATGCTACACGTGCGCATGCCTCACAATTTACCCTTAACGTGTGGGCTGCCATCGTCGGTGACTATTTAATTGGGCCGTACATTCGACGGACCTGCATGACGGGCGCACGTATTTTCTATTCCTGGGAGAGGTTCTGCCGAACATTCTGAATCATGTTTCCATGCCTCTTCGTCGCTGCATTCGATTTCAGCTCGACAGAGCGCCCATGCATTTCAGCAGACAAGTGAGGGCACATCAGCCGGCCGGAGTGGCCGTGCGGTTCTAGGCGCTACAGTCTGGAACCGAGCGACCGCTACGTTCGCAGGTTCGAATCGTGCCTCGGGCATGGATGTGTGTGATGTCCTTAGGTTAGTTAGGTTTAATTAGTTCTAAGTTCTAGGCGACTGATGACCTTACAAGTTGCGTCGCATAATGCTCAGAGCCATTTGAACTTTTTTTTTTTTTTTTTTTTTTTTTTTTTTTTTGAGGGCACATCTGCGGGCAACCTTTCCCAGCTGAAGAATTGGTCGCGGTGGGCCAGTCGCCCAGTCGCATGGTCACCACGATCACCCGATCAGTCCCCAGCAAGATGTCTTCGACGTATACCTGCTATCTTTGAGAGGGTGGGCAATTCAATGCAGCGTCGATGTCAGGCGTGTCTCGATGCGTATGACAAATCTTGTAGTAGGCGTCCACTTGTGGCATGTGACTGAATACCTCCAGTGCTATTTAGTAGCCCCGGACGGCCTTCGCGACCTCCGGCTCTTTTGTGACTACTGATTCTTGTTTTACGGCCGATGGGCCATGCCAGTTTGTGAACGTGTTTTAGAATCACCCCTCTGTATTGAATATGTGGTCACATACCACGAAAAAATTTATTGACAGTAACAATGGCCACCGAAGCCTACGTCTACATCTACATCTACATGGTTACTCTGCAATTCACACTTAAGTGCCTGGCAGATGGTTCATCGAACCATTTTTATACTACTTCTCTATCATTCCACTCTCGAATGGCGCTTGGGAAAAAGGAACACCTAGATCTTTCCATTTGAGCTCTGATTTCTCTTATTTTACCATGATGATCATTTCTCTCTGCGTCGTAGGGCGTCAACAAAATATTTAGGTATTCGGAAGAGAAAGTTGGTGATTGAAATTTCGTAAATAGATCTCGCCGCAAAGAAAACTGCCTTTGTTTCAGTGACTGCCACTCCAACTCGCGAATCATATCAGTGACATACTATTGCGCGATAACACGAAACGAGCTGCCCTTCTTTGCACTTTTTCGATGTCCTCCGTCAATCCTATCTGGTAAGGATCCCATACCGCGCAGCAATATTCCAGTAGAGGACGGACAAGTGTAATGTAGTCTGTATCTTTAGTGGGTTTGTCGCATACTCTACGTGTTCTGCCAACAAAGCACAGTCTTTGTTTCGCCTTCCCCACAATATCATCTATGTGGTCTTTCCAATTTAAGTTGCTCGTAGCTGTAATTCCTAGGTATTTAGTCGAATTGACAGCCCTTAGATTTGTGAGATTTATCGTATATCCAAAATTTATCGTATTTCTTTTAGTACCTATGTGGATGACCTCGCACTTTTCTTTGTTTAGTCCTAATTGCCACTTTTTGAACCATACAGAAATTCTCTCCAGATCATTTTGTAAGTGGAACTGATCATCTGATGATTTTACTAGACGGTGCAAATAGTCTGACATACCGATGGAGTTACTGGTTGTATATTAATTTGTTGAAGGTACGCGTCACCATTGTGTATGTGAACGAATGTAGCCATCTGGAAGATTTCTGTAGGCCTTTTCTACACGAGCGACTTCTGGCAAAAATCGATTACTCGTTGTGTTTTCACGTCACATGCCAGAGTATGGTTCACCCGCAAGCAATGTCGTGTGTAGATTGGTGAGACAAGTGATCATTTTATTGTACCGAGTGTAGTATTCTAAAAACCTAATTTCGCAGAGCACTGAATGCTAAGCATGTGCATAAACAAGGGACGATGGCGTCATCTGCTAACATTACAAGTTAACCTGCTTTCGCCATGTTCACTCGTGTTGCAGTAAAAGAACGTAAGCAGATGAAAAACTTTTCTAATTAAATTTCTTTCCACAGGAAAAAAGTCACACCTATTAAAGGAGAAAAATAGGGTTTTATGTTTTTCTGCCTTCTAAACATTGTTTGACGAATTTTTATACATAGAATGTTCCAAAAAGTGTTGGATACTTTAAGAGGTGGCAGTACTCATCGAAACAAGAAAAATAATTCCAGTAAACATGGGTCCTGAAATGCATAATTTCTGCGATAAACACGTCTCTACAGGAGATGTTCAACGTGGTGACCATTCATGTCAATGCACCTCTCTCCTCCCGTCGTAAGCAATGACGCATCATTTGAAGTATACCCGGTTTTTGTTGTACCTGCTGGCACGCATTGAAGACGCGACCCCGTAGCGTCTGCACATCGTTGGTTGGCGTGGCGTAGACTATCTCCTTCAAGTGTCCCCACAACCAAACGTCTGTAGAATTGTGGTCTGGGGAACGAGTAAGCCAAGTTGTGGGGCCGTCCTTATCAATCCAACGGTCCTGAAATGTATGCGTCAGATGATCACGAACACTGTGACGAAAGTGTGCTGGTGCGCCATCATTCGTGAACCACAATTGTATTCTTTGCTGCAATGGCACAGCCTCCAGCAAGGTAGGCAATAAAATAATGAGAAAGGCCACATAATGCGCCCCATGTAACCTTTGTGGTAGCATGTGTGGCTCTATTAATCTATCGCCAAGTACACCTGCCCATACGTTGATTGAGAATCGGTGCTGATGCCCTCTTTCCTGAATTTCTTGAGGAATATGTCTGCCCATATATGCTGGTTATGTAAATTCACAACACCATCTCTTGTGAACCCTGCTTCATCGGTAAATAAAATCTTGGATGTGAGTAGTGGATCTGCGGCATACTTCTGCAACAGCCATTGACAGAACCGCCGCCTGCCATGATGATCCTATGGCCTTAGGGTCTGAACACGCTGTAGATGATATAGGTACAGATAGGTACAGCAGTTGTTCATGAAGTACCTACCAGATCACGATTTTTTGTTTTTAATTTGTGGTAAGCTTCTATGGGACCAAACTGTTGAGGTCATCGCTCCCTAGACTTACACACTACTTAATCTAACTTAAACTAACGTACGCTAAGGACAACACACACACCCATGCCCGAGCGAGGACTCGAACCTCAGACGGGGCCCAGATCAAGAGGAACCCCCCCCCCCCCCACATAAGAGCCTGAAACACGCCTTCTGCAGCTGCTAATTGTCGCACACTGGTCCCAGTGGTCTCTTCTACCGAACGTAGCACTCTCTCCTCCCTGTATGGCGTGCGGACTGTGCCGATCCTTCCACTGGGTACCGGTGTCCATCAGACGTTGGAAAATCTCCCAAATATCCTATCAGAGGACACTCTGCGCTGTGGATATTTTTCAGCTTAGAGAGCGCGGTTACGCAAGCTACTTCCATTTGCTAAACCATAGCGGAATATCACATCCGCCACTTCACTTGTCGAGTAATAGGCTTCCATTGCTAACAAGTGGTGGAAGAGAGAAAATGTGAATGTACTACACCATTTGCATGTACAAAGTGCGCAATAACGGTAAACACGTATGTAAATGCGAATCTGGAAGAAAATATAACGCAATGTTACGTACCTAGGGCTGACAGTACTGCACAATAAGGCACACGAACACAACGAGAACGAACGCAGCGGACAACTCGACTCGAAGCACACAACTGACTACACACCACCTAATCGTATGTAGAGTACTGTGAGTAAGACATCATAATTCCCTGCCGACATATTTGGAGGAGCTTCAATGCAACGACTGTGCTTAAATCAGCAATCAAGCGCCGTGCAGCCCTTCCTATAAACACGTGTTTATCTCGGAAGGTATACGATTACGGACCCATATTTATTGGACTTATTTTTCTTCTTTCAAAAATTCAAATGGTTCTGAGCACTATGGGACTTAACATCTGAGGTCATCAGTTCCCTAGAACTTAGAACTACTTAAACCTAACTAACCTAAGGACAACACATACATTCATGCCCGAGGCACGATTCGAACCTGCGACCGTAGCGGTCGCGCGGTTCCAGACTGAAGCGCCTATACCCGCTTGGCCACGACTTACAACTACGATGTTGGAGAACTCCCCATGAACTACAAACAAGAGGAAGTAGCAGGCGCACTGGTACTAGATCAAGAGCTACTTACTGAACATAGAGGGGCACCTGCATGCCACTTTTAGGTGGACTGGTTTCCATGACGGTGAGGTTCGCTCAGAATGCTACGGGAGAAGCTCTCAGGCTGTGACAGTAAGAAGAATCGCCCACTAAGCTACTGAAGTCGTCTTCTGCAGTCAGCTGCGGAAAAAAAACTTCGACTTACACAAGGCGTGCCGAGACAAGCGCCCAGGACAAATTTCGGCATCATCATCTACAACCCGATATCAAGCGACACATTGTCAGCAAATGAGGTTAAGATTTAGGTCAAGAGAAAGAAAGCTCAACCATTATGGCTCTTCCAGTCAGAGGTGGTTCATTGTGGCAAGCGCCTGAAGACGACACATACGACTGATAAATGCATAGAGGAATATATATGTTCCACATGCAGAGGAAAGCAATCTCTGTCCCGCTGCAAAAATATGGAATAGGTGAGATGCTCCATATGCGAGAAGGGTCACTCTACACTACCGCTAAAACGACCAACGAGGCCACCAGCAGAAACTAGTGTGGAAACGCAGGCTCTCATCGAAGTCGTCAATAACTCGGCTCCTCTGTACATGCATACCTGCAAAGCGGCTGAAGAGGCCGTGGTGGAGGAGGATCTAATCAGGCTCGAAGACATGCGTCCTGGGCAGTTTATTTGTGGAACTCAGAACATAAACCGGTAAGAATGAGAATTAAATTCTAGGAAAGGATATAATAGTTCCAAAGAGTGGAAACAGGCTGTACGTCACGGTACTGGACGCACTGAACTCGCAGTCAAATCACTCACATATAAGCCAAAAAATAGACTAATACGCTACATACTCAAAACAGCAGCTAAACAGATAATCGATCCACCCTGGCGGCAAGGAACAGAGCTAGACCTCTAAACTTTCTCTTTGTACTGTAAATGCACAAGGTATGAGGAAAAAGAAACCTCTGCTAGTAAAGACACACCACCGAAAGAACGTGTTCATGCAAAGGGTAAAAGAAACGTCGGCTTGTGTTGGAAAAGCACTCGAATTTCCGAAATGCAGCTGTCATTAAATGAAGAGGACTGATAGTAGAGGGAACGTGGCTGAAGAGGGAGTCACTTTTATGTTGACGTCCCAAAATAACCTTTTGTCTAGAAGCGAACAAGAAAAAGTATCAAACAAATATTTTATAGCTACCAGGAGACATTACCATCGTGATTTACTTTCATCTACATCTACATTTATACTCCGGAAGCCACCCGTCGGTGTGTGGCGGAGGGCACTTTACGTGCCACTGTCATTACCTCCCTTTCCTGTTCCAGTCGCGTATGGTTCGCGGGAAGAACGACTGCCGGAAAGCCTCCGTGCGCGCTCGAATCTCTCTAATTTTAGATTAGTGATCTCCTCGGGAGGTTTAGGTAGGGAGAAGCAATATGTTCGATACCTCATTCAGAAACGCACATCCTCGAAATCTGTACAGCAAGCTACACCGCGATGCAGAGTGCCTCTCTTGCAGAGTCTGCCACTTGAGTTTGCTAAACATCCCCGTAATGCTATCACGCTTACCAAATAACCCTGTGACGAAACGCGCCGCTCCTCTTTGCATCTTCATTCGCCTTACCAACAGTTAATTTTATATGATTATTCCAGTTCAAATCGTTCCGTACGCATACTCCCAGATATTTTACAGAAGTAACTGCTACCAGTGTTTGTTCCGCTATCATATACTCATACAATAAAGGATCCTTATTTCTACGTATTCGAAATACATTACATTTGTCTGTGTTAAGGGTCAGATGCCACTCCCTGCACCAAGTGCCTATCCGCTGCAGAGCTTCCCGCATCTCGCTGCAGTTTTCTAATGCTGCAACTTCTCTGTATACTACAGCATCATCCGCGAAAAGCCGCATGGAACTTCCGACACTATCTTCTAGGTCATTTATATATATTGTGAAAAGCAATGGTCCCATAACACTGCCCTGTGGCACGCCACAGGTTACTTTAACGTCTGTAGAGGTCTCTCCATTGAGAACGACATGCTGTGTTCTGTTTGCTAAAAACTCTTCAATCCAGCCACACAGCTGGCCTGATATTCCGTAGGCTCTTACTTTGTTTATCAGGCGACAGAGCGGAACTGTATCGAACGCCTTCCGGAAGTCAAGGGAAATGGCATCCACCTGGGAGCCTGTATCTAATATTTTCTGGGTCTCATGAACAAATATAGTGAGTTGGGTGTCACACGATCGCTGTTTCCGAAATCCATGTTGATTCCTACATAGTAGATTCTGGGCTTCCAGAAATGACATAATACGCGAGCAAGAAACATGTTCTAAAATTCTACAACAGATAGAT
Source organism: Schistocerca nitens (assembly GCF_023898315.1). NCBI lineage: Eukaryota > Metazoa > Arthropoda > Insecta > Orthoptera > Acrididae > Schistocerca > Schistocerca nitens. The sequence continues at coordinate 877,762,198 of NC_064616.1, read as the reverse complement.
GTCAGAGATATAGGCATCTGCTCGACGACCCTCCTTGAAAACTGGAACTACCTGTGCTCTTTTCCAATCATTTGGAACCTTCTGTTCCTCTAGAGACTTGCGGTACACGGCTGTTGGAAGGGGGCAAGTTCTTTCGCGTACTCTGTGTAGAATCGAATTGGTATCCCGTCAGGTCCAGTGGACTTTCCTCTGTTGCGTGATTTCAGTTGCTTTTCTATTCCTTGGACACTTATTTCGGTGTCAGTCATTTTTTAGTTCGTGCGAGGACTTAGAGAAGGAGCTTGTATCTCTCTTAGCTACGAAGGTGCGAACAGCAGTACATCTTTTCTAAATAGCACACTATATTTCTTACTACGAGGAGCGTTCAATAACTAATGCAACACAATTTTCTCCGGCCAATTTAGGTTGAAAAAAGTGCAGACAGGTTGTGGGATATCATGGAATATTCCCGCTTTGCTACTACAGTTTTATGAAGTTCCGATAGGTGGCGTCGCTATATGTAGCCTTTACAACGGCGTCTGTAACGGAGATGGATTCCAAGCAGAGAGCTGTCATTGACTTTATTTTGGCAAAACACCAGTGTTGTGCAGATGTTCATAGGCTCTTGCAGAATGTCTGAGAGGCCTGGCAGTGAACAAAGGCACGGTGAGTCGCTGGGCGAGGCGTCCGTCATCATCGCAACAAGGCCGCACAGAGCAGTGACTCCTGTAATGTTGGAACGTGTGCTAACTCTCCTTCGAGTCGGTCGACGGAACACAAACGAACACCTCGCTGCTCAACTGGGGATCTCTGTTGGCTCCGACGTCGACGAGTAAAGTGGTATCGTGCGGGTATACTGCCCTCGCAGTAAGGTGGCTTAAGGCCGTCGTATTGAACGGTGGCTATGATGGAAACTAGGGTTTTGCAGCCAGAGGACCGGGAAATAACATGGTGAATTGGTATCCTGAATAAAACCAACCTTCTTTCAGAAAAACTTATTGAGCACACTTCGAAGATAAACCACTTCCTCTCCTGGAAAGCTGTTCAAAAACGTACCACGTAAATATCAACATATTAAGAAACAGAAACGCGGACATTTAATAACATTTTAATACATTAATCCATTTTGGTCAAAAAAGGGGTAGAACAAGTTAGGTGAAAGATTTCATCACTGCTTGCAGTATGGCGTGCTGAAGTGGTAGCAGAAAGCGCAGTACGTTCCTGCATATTTTCTGGAGTTCTCGACTATCGTGGCAGAAAACGTCTTTTATGAGCCCCCAAAGAAAAACATACAGAGGAGTTAGGTGAGGAGACCTGGCAGGTCAAGCCACTGCTACGCCACTATCAAACTATCCGACAGGATATCTTCGGCTCAGAACACAACTTTCACGCAAGGCATTATGTGCTGGAATGCCATCGTGTTGGTACCATATAACGATTCTGGGCCTTAGCGGCGATTCTCCTATAAGACGAGGAAGTTTGTTCTATCATTGATGAAAAGGGGACTAACAATTATAACACCAAGAATGCCACACCATCCATTAACTCTTGATAGACTCTGATGTTTCACCTGTCTAAGCCACACAAATAATGCATTTTCTTTGTATTTAGCTGTAGTTTGTTTGGGATGGAAGATGCATCGGTAAAATTAAATCGGGGCAGGTGTTTTGTTGGGCGATGATTTACTGCTATGTCGACTGAGAGATCCGTAGACCATTTAGGAGATCGTTTCTACGTAATTCTTTGTGTAACCGTACGTGACGTGGATGGAACTAGTGACATGTTAGAATGCGATGTACACTGGTTTCAGGAACGCTAGTCTCCGGTTCAGATGTAGTGTGCTGATATGTAGATCTATTGCAACAAAAGTGAGAACAGTAACGTCGGCGGCTCCATCTGTGCAATTTCTGCGACTCCATTGCTCTTGTCAGAATACTGATCATTGCCGATCCCGATTCATTTTCGACGACTGACCGATTAGTGAACTTATCACTTCATCAGTCTTATCACGTTGTTATATTTATTTCGTAGTTCCACAAACACTGAATGCAAATTTACCACGACTAAAAATTCAGGGAGAAGAGAGACCATAACAGATAGATTCCTAACACATCGAGCAACGGTATGCCCGAGTCTGAATTCGCGTGCAATCGTTCTGAGAGGGTTCGCTTATTTGCTCAAATTGGAGGCAACCGTTCAGTTCAGACATAAATTCAAAGGGCTCTTCTTCTTCTTTCTAGACTAAGCGCAGTGCTAACGACTGTGTTTCGGCATTTGCAGTCAAGGCAGGAGGGGAAACTTTGTGGACAAACGACGGTGTCCGTTCTTTAGTGTCCTAGCAGCCAGTCTTAATCACGGCCCATCCTAGCAGTTGGTACTAGCCCCATATTTCGAGGTAGAACCTCCAGAAGACATCCCCAGTCTCAGGTTTGCCGGCTTCTCTTCGGACCAACAGTTGCAGTAAGATGAATCCTACACGCACGCGACTCGGCACTTGCCACCTTCGGTCACAGTAACTTTGGACTGCTCATTGGTTTGAGCAGAAGGTAGAAAAGTCGATCGCGTATAGGCACCCCAGTTTAAAGTCGGCGAGCGTGAGTATGTCGCGTTCATACAGTGAGACGACACACTCCACCATGTGGTAAGCCATCATCGCAACCACCCCTATTTCGTCACCTCGATCGCCGTCCACCTGCTTAAGGGGGTGGTAACGTGCTTGCCTCCCATGCACTGGGCCCGGTTTCTGTTCCCGGCCGCGCTGGAGATTTTCTCCGCTCGGGGACTGGGTGTTGTGATATCCTCATCACCAGCCGCAAATCGCCCAATGTGGCGCCGATGGAAATAAGATTTGCACTTGGCGGCCAGACCCGACTGGGACATCTCGGCCAACAATCCCATGCGATCATTTCATTTTTTTTTACCTCGGTCGCCACCTTATAATTTCAGCTCTCTCTGTAATATGTTAGGATCCTCACGTGAATTGAGCTCTATCCTGCGCCTTAAACTCCACATGTTGTTTATGTTCTTCTGATGATCATGTATGTTGTTTCCTACATTGAATGAATACTGTTTCTGTATGGCAATAGTTTATATGGTCAGCGGACCCTGCTCGCAGGTATATGTTGGTAAATTCTAGAAGAATATATCCTGTTGTTTAAAATTCATTTATTTCAATTTGGATTGTATCCTTTGAGCACCTTCCTCAGTCTTCTAATTCATTGGGATCTCGTCCCCAGAACTGATGGTGGCACTTTGGTTCTGAGTCGCGAGGAAGGACTGAATCAGAGACTTCGAAGGTTCTGTGACCAGCTAGGCTGCGACTTCCTCGACTTGCGCCATAGCGTTGAGAACTGCAGGGTCCTCCTAAGTGGGTGAGGTGTGCACTATGCGTCAGGGGCTACAATTCAGGTAGCTGAATGTGTGTGGGCTGCACACGGGGCATCGAAAGAAATGTCTGTCACATGTGAGAGTATTAAAAACCTGAAATTGCCAGTAGTCAGATTTTTGGGGAAAATTTGAGCGTATATTGAATGGCTAGGCCAATGGTAAATGGAAGTGCTGTATTTATCACAGTAGACAAGAGATTCAAATCCATCGTGGTAGAAATTGAAGCTGCATGTGAGACTATTTGGGTAAGATTCAGTGGGATCCTTCTATCGCCCACCAGACTTATCTCATGACGCAGCCGAAAACTTGAGAGAAAACATCAATTTACTTGTACGCAAGTTCCCCAATCATACCGTAATCATCGGTGGAGACTTTAATCATCCAACAGTTAATTGGGAAAATTAGAATTTTGTTGGAGGTGGGCATGATAGGACATCCTGTGAAACATTACTAAATGCCTTCTCTGAAAACTACCCAGAACAGAAAATTACGAATCCCACTTATGTTGAAAATATATTGGATCTAATGGCAACAAACAGATCTGACCTCTTTAAGGATGTTCGTATCGAAACTAGTATCAACGACCATGACGCCGTTGTGACAGCAATGATTACAAGAGTTCAAAGGACAACTAAGAGAAACAGAAAGATATCTACACGGAAGAGCCAAAGAAACTGGTACACCTGCCTAATATCGTGTAAGGGCTCCGAGAGCACGCAGACATTCCGCAACACGACGTGGCATGAACTCGACTAATGTCTGAAATACTGCTGGAGGGAACTGACACCATGAATCCTGCAGGGCTGTCTATAAATCCGTAGCAGTACGAGGAGGTAGAGATCTCTTCTGAACAGCACGTTGCAAGGCATCCCAGATGTTCTTGTTGTGGTCCTCAGTCCTGAGACTGGTTTGATGCAGCTCTCCATGCTACTCTATCCTGTGCAAGCTTCTTCATCTCCCAGTACCTACTGCAACCTACATCGTTCTGAATCTGCTTAGTGTATTCATCTCTTGGTCTCCCTCTACGATCTTTACCCTCCACGCTGCCCTCCAGTACTAAATTGGTGATTCCTTGATGCCTCAGAACATGTCCTACCAACCGATCCCTTCTTCTAGTCAAGTTGTGCCACAAACTTCTCTTCTCCCCAATCCTATTCAATACCTCCTCATTAGTTGTATGATCTACCCATCTAATCTTCAGCATTCTCCTGTAGCACCACATTTCGAAAGCTTCTATTCTCTTCTTGTCCAAACTAGTTATCGTCCATGTTTCACTTCCATACATGGCTATGCTCCATACAAATACTTTCAGAAACGACTTCCTGACACTTAAATCTATACTCGATGTTAACAAATTTCTCTTCTTCAGAAACGCTTTCCTTGCCATTGCCAGTCTACATTTGACATCCTCTCTACTTCGACCATCATTTGTTATTTTGCTCCCCAAATAGCAAAACTCCTTTACTACTTTAAGTGTCTCATTTCCTAATCTAATACCCTCAGCATCACCCGACTTAATTCGACTACATTCCATTATCATCGTTTTGCTTCATCTTATACCCTCCTTTCACATCCCAGATATGCTTAATAATATCCATGTCTGGGGAGTCTTTTGGCCAGCGTAACTGTTTAAACTAGGGAGAGTGTTCCTGGAGCCACTCTGTAGCAATTCTGGACGTGTGGCGTGTCGCATTATCCTGCTGGAATTGCTCACGTCCGTCGGAACGCACAGTGGACATGAATGGATGCAGGTAATCAGACAGGATGCTTACATACTTCTCACTGTCAAAGTCATATATACAGAGTGATTCAAGAAGTTAAGCAAATACTTTAATATGTTATTCCACAAGTAAAACTAAAGAAAAAAAGTTCGTCTAAACAAAGGTCCACAAATGTTTAGTTACGGCTAATAAAAGATTTTTCCTGAAATTTAGCTACTTCGCTAATATGAAGCCATCGCAAAACTGTACAAGGGTGATGTGAAGCACGGTTTCCATTTATTTTGTTGTTATTGGTCTGGTCAATATAATAAATCATGTCCCAGACGTGTATCTGCAGTATTTTTCCAGAACATCCAGAGAAGAAAAGATTATTAGACAAGTAAATTAGTTTAAGAATGTAGAAACTTTTATGTCATTGTTGCCACCCGTTAGCTAGTTATTTCAGCTCTTTCCTAATCTTGAAACGATTCTGTATTGTTCGGTGAAAGAACATAATAACAACTGTGTATTTAATTGAAACCACGTAGCAACTGTTGTAGTTTGTAGATTATTTATTAAATAGGGATGCCTTTCAAATTTACGACAGAGGAATATATTTTATTTTTCCAAAATCAAAATCTCTACAACGTCAGTTGAAACCTTTGTGCAATTGTCAAGAATATAAAAAACAAATTTGTGCAAGTAGTTAATAAACTGATAATTTTACGAAATTACTGCTTTGCTTCCTGTACGTTCTGGAAGACTATTGCAGATAACGTGTGGGATATGTTTTATTAGAGTTACCAGATCAATAACAACAAAATAAATGAAATCGTGCTTTACTTTAACCTCGTGCAGTTTTGCGATGGCTTCATGTTATCGAAGTTGCTGAATTTCAGGAAAAATCTTTTATTTGACGTAACACAGTAACTAAACGTTTGCGGAGCTATGTTTATATGAAATTTTTTATTTAGACTTACTTTTTGACTATCATATTAAAACATTTACATATATTCTTGAATCACTCTGTAGACGTATCAGAGGTTCCATGTCACTCCAACTGCAAGCGCCCCACACCATTACAGAGCCTAAACCAGCTGGAACCGCCACCTGCTGACATGCACGGTCCATGGATTCATGAGATTGTCTTCATACCCCTACACGTTCATCTGCTGGATACAATTTCAAACGAGACTCGTTCGACCAGTAAAATGTTTCCAGTCATCAACAGTCCAATGTCAGTGTTGACGGGCCCAGACGAGGCTACAGCTTTGTGTCATGCAGTCATCAAGGGTACAGGAGTGGGTCTTCGGCTCAGAAAGCCCATATCGGTGATGTTTCATTGAATGGTTCGCACGCTGACACTTGTTGATGGCCCAACATTGAAATCTGCAGCAATTTGCGGAAGGGTAGCACTTCTGTCACGTTGAACGATTATCTTCAGTCGTCGTAGGTCCCGTCTTTTTCCGGCCGCGGCGATGTTGGAGATTTGCTGTTTTACCGGATACCTGATATTCACGGCTCACTCATGAAATCGTCGTACGGGAAAATCCCCACTTCATCGCTACCTCGGAGATGCTGTGTTCCACCACTCGTTCGCCGACTATAACACCACGTTCAAAGTCACTTAAATCTTGGTAACATGCCATTGTAGCAGCAGTAACAGATCTAATAGCTGCGTCAGACACTTGTAGTCTCATATAGGAGTTACCGACCGCAGCGCCGTATTCTGCCTGTTTACATATGTCCATATTTGAATACGCATGCCTATACAAGTTTCTTTCGCGCTCTCGTGTATGTTAAATAAACTAGATAAAAAATCAGTAGTGCCATATCTCAATGAGAAACTTGAAAGTTTCAGCACAGATCAGGAGCATGTAAAGGAACTATGGCTTATGTTTAATAGAATAGTTGACCATGCTCTCAGTAGATATGTACACAGTAGAGGGAAGGACACTCCATGCTATGCAGTCACTGTGAAGAAACTCCTAAACAAAGAGATTACTGCACAATAGGTGTAAACAAAGCGTAGGGCTAGATACACAAGCGTAGGGCTAGATACACAAGCGTAGGGCTATACAGGGTGTTACAAAAAGGTACGGCCAAACTTTCAGGAAACATTCCTCACACACAAAGAAAGAAAATATGTTATGTGGACATGTGCCCGGAAACGCTTACTTTCCATGTTATAGCTCATTTTATTACTTCTCTTCAAATCACACTATTCATGGAATGGAAACACTCAGCAACAGAACGTACCAGCGTGACTTCAAACACTTTGTTACAGGAAATGTTCAAAATGTCCTCCGTTAGCGAGGATACATGCATCCACCCTCCGTCGCATGGAATCCCTGATGCGCTGATGCAGCCCTGGAGAATGACGTATTGTATCACAGCCGTCCACAATACGAGCACGAAGAGTCTCTACATTTGGTACCGGGGTTGCGTAGACAAGAGCTTTCAAATGCCCCCATAAATGAAAGTCAAGAGGGTTGAGGTCAGGAGAGCGTGGAGGCCATGGAATTGGTCCGCCGCTACCATGGAATTGGTCCGCCGCTACCAATCCTGAAATGCGCAGGAGCTCCATCGTGCATGAACCACATGTTGTGTCGTACTTGTAAAGGCACATGTTCCAGCAGCACAGGTAGAATATCCCGTATGAAATCATGGCGGTGATTCGAGGAAGTACAGTACATACTGACGAAACTAAAATGAGCTCTAACATGGAAATTAAGCGTTTCCGGACACATGTCCACATAACATCTTTTCTTCATTTGTGTGTGAGGAATGTTTCCTGAAAGTTTGGCCGTACCTTTTTGTAACACCCTGTATACAGAGAGTTTCTGAATGAAACGCATTTGACTGTGTAGAGAGCAATGAGTGATACTTTCAATGACTACCGTTGAAAAATATTGTAAAACGATATTTCACAAAGCCCAATGAAATTCTGGTCGTGTGTAAAGGCTGTTAGTGGCATCTAAGTTATTGTCCAGTCTCTAGCTTATGAGACAGTAACTGAAATTGAGGGCAGCAAAGCAAAAGCTGAGATGCTTAACTACGTTTTCCAATGTTCCTTTACAAAGAAGAACCCACGAGAATTGCCCCACCTTAATCTTCGTACCACCGAAAAGATGAATGGAATAAGTATTAGTGTCAGTGGTGTTGTGAAACAGCCGAAATCGTTAAAATTGAACGATGGTTCAGCGCCCGTTGGTATGCCTGTCAGATTCTATACTGAATTTGTGGCTGAGTTACCGCTTTTCTAACTATAATCTATCGTATATCCCTCGAACAAAATACTGTGCCCAGTTCTTGGAAAAAAGCACAGGTCACACCCATCTATAAGAAGGGTAGTAGAAGTGATCGACAAAACTGCGGTCGGATATCCTTGACATCGCTTCGTTGTGGAACTTAGAACATTCTCTAGCCTCAAACATAATGAGGTAACTCGAACAGAATGACCTAAATGCCAACCAGCATGGGTTCCGAAAATATCGATCGTGTGAAACCCAACTAGCACTTTTCTCACATGGTATTTTGAAAGCTTTGAATAAAGGCAGTCGGGTAGATACAATATTTCATGATTTCTGAAAGCATTTGACTCAGTACCACACCTACGCTTATTGTTTAAAGTACGATCGTACAGGCTATCAAGTGAAATGTGTGACTGGATTGAGGATTTTTTGGTAGGGGGAAACAGCATGTTGTCTTGGATGGAGAGTGTAATGTCCCCACAGAAAATACCCTCTACCACGCACCAATTAATCATTTCCAATCAAACCATCCACATTCATTCACTTTGGAAAAGTTATCTGATCTGAGTTTCTCGTAATATATGCGGCGACAGCTCGACGACGCCAAAGTATTTTCTAGTGCGTTTTTTCTTTGAAATAACAGAGATGCATATATGCATTCTCCATGGTTGTTGTTGTTAAGAGTGGTAACTAGGACAGCTTCTGGAGTATCTGGTGAGGGGTTGACGTGTTTCTGAGAGATAAATATTCTGCTTTTCTTCTCGCTAAAGCGAGCCAATTTACATTTGTGCCGCTAGCGGTTTGTTTGAAGAGAAAGAGACTGTAAACGGAAAATAATTAAGACGTGGAATCACCGGAGATCTGGACATGTAATGGAGATGGATTTAATACACAATTTCCTTCATAAATAAGGTTTGTGGCTTTTTTGTTCTGGAGTGAATGAACGAATGAGTTGTTTCAGAATCATTTGATGATCACGTTGACTCTGTAATTATTGGGGAAGTTTCAGCTGTGTCGAAGAGAGCCTGCAATCACTGAGTCTGTGTTAAATCGTCCAAAAAGGCTTCGTACACATCTGCGCAATCTTTCGTAAAAGAAACAAATTGTCCAAACAATTGATTCTCCCGACTGAATGCAGTGTTTAACAGTAATAATAAATGTAAAGATCTCTTACAGCAAGCCAGCCGCTGATTACCAAGACGAAGGACTCCACCAAAGATTCTATTTGACTGATTTCACGTAATGAAATATTATATTAAAAACTGTACATAGACAAAGGAGAGAAAGAGAGAGAGCGAATGAAAATAGAGATAATACTAATAATCCTCCATTAGTCTAACTTTTCGCCTGTCTTATCACGGATCAGCCAAGAAATGGGAGGCCCTTACTTTACTGTATAGATTTATGTGTGAAGGTGAAGGGATCTTAAAGGCAACAGATACACGTCTATACAGACAAGACATTACACAGAGATAGCGGCTAGCTGCATTCATCATCTATTCTTAGATGAGGAGACGGTAACTTATTATCCTTAACATTTAAAAAATGTAGAAGTAACTTGAGGTGTGCCCCAAGGAAGGGTGCTATTCATGTTGTACATTAATGACCTTGCATACAATATTAATAGTAACCTCAAACTCTTTGTAGGTGACGCAGTTATCTATGATGCTGTCTGGAAGAAGCAGAATAAATATTCAGTCCGGTATTGATAAGATTTCAAGGTGGTGAAAAGTATGGTAACTTCCTTTAAATGTTCGGAAATTAAACTGTGCACTTCAAAAATCGAAAAAACATAGTATCATATGACTGTAATATCACTGAGTCACAGCTGTAATCGGCCAACAGATACAAATACCTGGGTGTAACACTTTGTAGGGTAATGAAAAGGAATGATCACACAGGTTCAGGTGTGGGTGAAACAGGTGGCAGACTTCGGTTTATTGGTAGAATACTGGGTAAGTGCAGTCAGTCTACAAACGATATTGCTTATAAATCATTCGTATGACCGGTTCTAGAATATTACTCAAATGTGTGGTACCCGTACCAAATAGGACTAACAGGGGATATTGATCGCATTCACAGAAAGGCAGCACGAATGGCCAAAGTATTTTTTTATGCGTGGGAGAGTGCCACCACAGATACTGAAGGAACTGAATGTCTTAGACTCTTGAAGATAGACTTAAACTGTCCAGAGAAAGCTTGTTAAAGAAGTTTTAAGAACCGGCTTCAAGTGATGACTCTATAAATATACGACAACCCTTTACGTATGGGTCACATAGAGATCGTAAGGATAAGATTTGAATAATTATATACGCACAGAGGAATTCTAACAACCATTCTTTCCACGCTCAATACGTGAATGGAACGGAAAGAAACCATAATAGCCTGTACAACGGGACGTCCCCTCTGCCATACACCTCACGGTGGTTTGCTAAGTAAAGATGTAGATATAGATGTAGAACACCCTTATCACAAAATTCACCCTCATATTCAGTTGCTGTATGACTGAAACGCCTGCACCTACTGAATGGAAGACGAACAAGATAATTATCTCGAAACCAGACAAACCCTAGACGAACCCTATATCTTACTGTTATACGTAAGATCGACTCTTCATATTAACGGACGACGTAGTCCAAACCTTCAACAGTCTTCCTTCAGGTAGACCAATAAACAATAGCACAATGGGCCGTTATATAATCTCACACGAATAGAATTCGTCAGCAAAATGGTGCCCATGATAAAGGCATACTTATAAGTCGCAGCTGTGAGGTTTAAGTTTAAACGAAAACGTCAGAGCATTCACAATTCAGGCGAGGGTACACCAAGAGAGCATCCAATCCCCACTACTGTACGCGCTGTACGAGTCATATGAACCACCCACTGCCATTTCAGACAATTATGGAAGATGTGGCTCTTTATGGTGATGACACTCACCAGGGGACTGCACCCACTCGTCATTACCGATATCGTCCAAATTTGTGGTGTATGCAGGGATTGCCAGAAATAAAAGTGACAGAAGCGGTAGATGCAGATGACCAAGTGTTTAGAATAAAATATCATTTTCTGATGCGGGTTTGGGCGAGATATGAGCCATTTATCTGAATGTAGATTTTTCGTAATAGCTGGCGCAGGGGAAGGACTACAGAACGGTAGACTAATCCAGAGGTGGTGGGATCGGGTCCCTGTGAGGAAGCTAAGTTTTTGTTTTGTTTTCAAGTTCAAAATTTTCAGATGTGTGTGAAATCCTATGCGACTCAACTGCTAACGTCATCAGTCCCTAAGCGTACACACTACTTAACCTAAATTATCCTAAGGACAAACACACACACCCATGCCCGAGGGAGGACTCTAAACTCCACCGGGACCATGTTTTCAAGTCTTACGCTACTTACACTGTAAATGAACCGAAATAATTCTCAGTAAATTGTATTCGTTAATATATCCCTAAAAGGCACGGAAAGGAAAGGCCAAGGAAAATTTTGGACTAGAAATAAACTTCCAGGAAGGGATTGTAAGACTTACGCGAGAACTTAGTACAGGAGGCAGGGGCACATTTACACGGATGTCTTTTCGTCATTTTTTAATTCTTTTGTTTATATTTATTGTGTTTAAACATTTTTAGCCCTATTTTTATTAAAGCACAAGTTGGTATATATATTTGTAACACAATATTACATTTGAGACTGCAAAATAATTTTATATAGGTTCAAGTTGGTGCTTAAACGTGCCCGAGGTATGAGGCAAGTTTACACACTTGTGGGGACACGTTTACACGTATCATACAACACAATTATGAGTAAACAAAACACACTACTAAACTTTTCAAAATATTTTTCGTTGGCAGTGAACAAATTTACAGTCTTAGGTCCAGCAAGTAACATGATAAAACACAAAAAAATTTCTGGCAGTAAACAAATTTTCTGGCGGACTTCCACCTGCTGTCATAGTATGGCCTGCATATAAGTTTGGATAGTAGTTAAACGTCTATTCATTATCACTATCCCAGATGCAACTTAACCATATAAAAATAAAGTGTTTTGTGTGACACAATCGTCGTGAGCCCATCTTTTACACCTAACGCATTGGACGCATTCTTGATTTCTGTTTGATTGGTTATGTAGCCGCGCGGGATTAGCCGAGCGGTCCACGGCGCTGCAGTCATGGACTGTGCGGCTAGTCCCGGCGGAGGGTCAAATCCTCCCTCGGTCATGGGTGTGTGTGTTTGTCCTTAGGATAATTTAGGTTAAGTAGTGTGTAAGCTTAAGGACTGATTACAGTAGCAGATAAGTCCTATAAGATTTCAACCACATTTGAACATTATTTGAACATTGGTTATGTCGTTTGAGGCAGTAAATACGAAGTCCATTTTCAGCATCTTCATCAGACTGTTGCACTATTTAAGAGAAAGTAAGGAAAAATGGATGGGACATTCGTTGAGACGAGAGTGCTTGCTAACAGACCCATTGGAAGGACTAGTTGCTGAGAGGAGATTGAGAGGAAGGAGGAGATACAAGGTGATAGACAACATAATGGGAGGCGGAAATTATGCGGACCTGAAGAGGATGACAGAAGACCGGAGATCATACAGTTACCATGTGTGATCACGTCAGATGTAGGCCTATCCACATTTTTCCTTTTTCTTGCTCTCAGCAATTTCTTGCCCTTATCACTCCTTGCTCTCGTAGAATTAATTCTTTCTGCTTGAGAGTGATTAGGTTCAAATAGCCGTTTTAGCAATTTCTACCTTTTATTACCCTGTGCCTGCACTTCTTTAGACTCCGTTTCCAGCTGCTGTAGTCGTAAGGTTTCCAACTGGAACATCAGTTAGGATGGCCATGCAGAATGGTGCGTATTCGTGCCCCAATAGAACTATATAGACGTGCTCTATTGCCACGTTTGAATTAGTTTCGAAACTGAAGCAATAACTTTCAAGCTTTCAAATTATTCTAACATACCTTGTAAAGTAGAATATTTATATATTCTCAGTTCTAAAAACTATGCTCCCTAGGAGCTTGGATACTTGAGTAACAAAATTTATTCACCATGCACTACATTAATATGTTCTTCGTGCTAAGACGTGAAGTTTGTGAGAGCCCTCAGTATACGGCAGTGCTAATCTTCTATTGTCGGTAACGCTCTAGCAACAATGGTTCCCTAGGAAAGTGCTCGGAAGAACGTGCTCCGTGCGTAAAAGTACCACTGTCTCCCCTATGCAAACTTCGATACTTCTTTTATTTTACAGTTGACCATTTCCATGTGCTGGGGTGATATTCATAATAAAAACAGAGGAAGCAGAAATTTTCCCGATATATTGCGCAAGTAATAATCGCAGGATTTTTACATGGTTGTTTCTATAGAAAAACAATATTCTCCCTTTGTTCTCACAATATTCTCGAAAAATTCAGCTTACTCGTTCAAGAGACAGCAAGCGAGTCAGCTCTGTAGCCATAGTTAGCGTTGCCCACACCGGCCGATGGGCTGGTTTTACCTGTGCCGGCAGTCTATTGTTCGCGTGCACATGGCGAGGGCTGCCAGTAGGTCAAAACGAAACTAACGGAATACGATGTCCTGTACACATTAATTAAAATCCCTTCCTGGAAATTTTTTTGCAATCGCAAATTTTCCTTTGCCTTTCCTTTACACACCTTTTATGAAAATATTAATAAGTACAATATATTAAGCATTATTTCGATTTATTTGAAGTGTAAATAGCGTAAAAATTGGAAATAAAAATAAATAAAAAGAAATTTCCACATAGGAAATAGACCCCACGCCTCTCGGATTACCTTTCTGTCTCCCTTTCGCTACGACAACCGCTGTCTGGCAAATACGCTAACATAAATGGCTCGTGACTCGTCCGACCCCGCGGTGAAACCGCTCTTTTTTTCTAAAGGCTTGGATACCTGGAACTCCCACTTCTGTCATTTTCATTTCTGGCCAATCCCTCCAAGTAATAAAAAAAAAATTAACTGAAATGCTGGCCGGGAGGCCCCATCCGGGGTAGTTCGACCGCCGAGTGCGAGTCTTATTGTAGTTGACGCCACACTGGGTGACTCGCATGCTGGTGATAAGGATGAAATAATGACGAGGACAACACAACACCCAGTTCACGAGCGGGGAAAAATCTCCAACCTTGCTGGGAATCTAAACCGTGCCCGCTACATGGGAGGCAAACACGCTACATTTTGTTTTTTCTTTTTGTTCTGTATTGTTCGTTGCGTTTGGTCTGGGAGGACGTCACCAGACATCCGTTCAAGTTGATCGTTGATTCGTTTACTCAGTTTTTTTATTACAGAGAGAGCAGCCCTCTGACCGAACACGGTGAGCTACCGTACGGCCCATCCAGCTAAGCATGCGGAATCCCAAGTAACATAAACCTTGACGAAATCAGTAATGACGAGTAGGCGAGGTGTTGTTGCACTGGACACACAACGACAATCGTCAGACGCAAAACGATAACATACCTAAGACATCTTGAATGTTGAATGGCCAACTGGCACATATGGTTAAACACGGAAAAAATGCAATTACTGCTCTTTAGACTTAGAGAAATGACCAAAAACTGGCCTCAGGATGACGAAGACATTTAACTCGCACAATGGGACGCGCCACTAAGATTGAACTTTACAACGTACGTTGGCATATATTAATGAAAGTACATCGCTGGAAAGCTCATTTGATGTACCTAATGAACTAGATGGGAACAGGAAGAAGCTTGATGCTTCAGATACAAGGATGGTTTTAGGGACAGAGCGAACGATCAACGGTTCACACTTACACTGATGAGCTAAAACATTATGCCTGCTGCCCATCACGACACTGAAGGTGACACTGATAGCGTTTCGGGCACATGGTGCGGTAAGGAAATTACTGTATACGGGGTCATTCCGTGATGATGTTACGAACTTTCAGAGCAGATGGAGAAGGGCAAATCTATCAATTTGAGCTAAAGGACCCTAGTCCGGAAACGACGTAGTCGGAAATTATACGCGAACATCTACTCACGTTTCGTCGTAGCCTTGCGCACCGCTGAAACTATGGCTCCCAACTTCCAAACCCTGATCATGACTTACAGAATTCCCGTTGAATACCCCCAATACCCTCAGATAATTTTCCCTGTTGGCAGACATGTAAGGGTGCACGTAACTTGATGTTAGACAGACCGAAAACTATAAGTCTACGGTACACTAATTCCATCTACCTCACAAGTTTCAGAAGCTGCTACATTTAAAACAGCTGCTCCAAAAGTCCTCCCCCAGCGACGCTGAAAGGCATGACATCGTCGCTCAAAGTTCTGTGAACACTGATAGCTTTTGCGAAGGCTAGCCAAGGTCATGGGCCATGGCTATGAAGACGGCAACACGGCGCCCGATCTCGTGTGCAGCGGTCGATGAAACGGAACAATAGCTTTCGTTATTCAGTACAAACATTTTGACCATACTTCGGGCATTATTAACTTAAGCAACGAGAAATTATAAGACCGACTGGTCACAAAATAGCAGTTTTTAATGACTATTAAATAGGGAATTTGAAGCGATTGTACGTAATTTGTCGCCACATAAAAGCTCAGATTGAGTTTACATAAAATCGTGAGGTTTCGGCCACACTACGGAACCATAACTGAACTCAGGCGTACACCTCTTTGTCCGAAGCAAATCTACGGTCACCGATGTCTTTCTTCATGGCTCCAAATATACGGAAATCGCATGGGGAGAGATCGGGACTGTAAAGAGAACGAGGAAGGGCTTCCCAGCGTAATTTCTACATCATAGTCGCCATAGCATTTGCCACATTTATTGTTGCCAAGATTGTTTCGACTATGCTAGAGAAGTTTCGATGGAAAGACCTTCCACATCCTTCATACAGGCACGATCTTTGACAATATGATTTCCATATTTTTGGAGCCATGAAGATAGACATTCGTGGCCGTCGATTTCCTTTCGACGAAGTTGTGCAGATTAGGGTACAATCATGGTTCCGGAGGCAACTGCAACCATTTTTTAAAAAATGGTTAAAATGCCTCTGAGCACTATGCGACTTAACATCTGAGGTCATCAGTCCCCTAGAACGTAGAACTACTTAACCCTAACTAACTTAAGGACATCACACACATCCATGCCCGAGGCAGGATTCGAACCTGCGACCGTAGCGGTCGGGAGGTTCCAGACTGAAGTGCCTAGAACCGGTCGGCCACACCGGCCGGCTACCATTTTTCCATGAAGGTATTGGCCGTCTTGTCGCACAATGAGTTAAATGTATTAACAATTATGGCGATTATTTTTCAATTAATAGATACATTTTTCCAGCTGTCTCGACTTCATTTTAGTCCACCTTGTAAAGTGGAGTCTGTGTTTACAATTTGAAGTACTAACGTCGATCAGCCCTAACCAAATGAAGTTGTACCCCGTAATATGAATTGCAGAGATGATTTTCGTGCATGAGGATGCAAGTGGAAGCAGCAGAGGAGTGGAAAGGTTGTACAGGACTAAGTATCGGCGTAGATGACACCTGGTTCACACTATGATTCCAAGACTGTTCCAACGATTAAGTGGAAGAGGGCAGTTGGTACCGCAGTATATCGACCGAGGAGAACGACGACCTACACGGACACTCGACTTGGAAGCAAATTCAGTGCTTGATCTCATGGATGAGGAACTTGCAGTCAACACTGGACCAGTTGCACGTGAAATGAATGTTTCGCACTGTGCTGTGTGGTGAGTATTACGGGGAATACAGCTACAATCCAGTCTTTCACAGAATGTGAATGCTTTGATTCCTAATGACTTCGGAGCTCACGTCTTGTTCAGCCAGTGGTTCTTGCAACGCCTTACGGTCGATTCTCACTTTCCTCCGTATGTACTGTCACGGATGAAGCCTGCTCCATCAGGGACGGAAAGCTAAATAGTGACAATAATCATGTTTGGGCGAGGATCCCAGTTCTACGGTTGTGAATAGCCGTCATCACAGATTATCAGTCAACTTGTGGGCGGGCAATGTCAGTGATTATGTCCTAAGTCCTTTCCTTCTTCCTCCTACATCTACATCTACATACATACTCCACAATCCACCATACCGTGCTTGGCGGAGGGTACCTCGTACCACAACTAGCATCTTATCTCCCTGTTCCACTCCCAAACAGAACGAGGGAAAAATGACTACCTATATGCCTCTGTAGGAGCCCTAATCTCTTTTATCTTATCTTTGTGGTCTTTCCGCGAAATGTAAGTTGGCGGCATTAAAATTGTACTGCAGTCAGCCTCAAATGCTAGTTCTCTAAATTTCCTCAGTAGCGATTCACGAAAAGAACGCCTCCTTTCCTCTAGAGACTCCCACCCGAGTTCCTGAAGCATTTCCGTAACACTCGCATGATGATCAAACCTACCAGTAACAAATCTAGCAGCCCGCCTCTGAATTGCTTCTATATCCTCCCTCAATCCGACCTGATAGGGATCCCAAACGCTCGAGCAGTACTCAAGAATAGGTCGTATTAGTGTTTTATAAGCGGTCTCGTTTACAGATGTACCACATCTTTCCAAAATTCTACCAATGAACCGAAGACGACTATCCGCCTTCCCCACAACTGCCAGTACATGCTTGTCCCGCTTTATATCGCTCTGCAACGTTACGCCCAAATATTTAATCGACGTGACTGTGTCAAGCGCTACACTACTAATGGAGTATTCAAAAATTACAGGATTCTTTTTCCTATTCATCTGCATTAATTTACATTTATCTATATTTAGAGTTAGCTGCTAGTTGGCACAGTCCTCCCTGCGTAAATGCACCAGTTTACACACTGTTTTTCAGAGACATACTACCCAGGTTCCTGGAACATATCATTTGTCAACGGATGTCGTTCCTTCACGATGGAACCTCACGTTGGACTGAGGGTTCGTGAACGCATCGATCATACATTTCCTGAAAATGGATAGGTAGAGGAGGTCCTATTTCGTGGCCAGCACGTTCGCCTGATAGCACCCGAATTGATTTCTTCTTGTGAGGCCACGTGGAAATCCTTGTGCATGAGGCGTCTGTCGAGACAGTAGCGGATCCCTTGGCAAGAATTCTCGCTAATTGCGACGCTGTTCAGTCGACAACTAAAGATATAATTCTCACCTTTGTTTACGAAGACAACTGTGTGCATAGTAAATAGATTGTTATTAAACAATTCAGACGATTGATTATTAATCCCAAAGTAACTTATAAGTGCAGGGGCTCGATCGTAAAATTCACTCCCTACTACAAAAACACTGCTTTAATCATAGGATTGCCTACTTTCAGAATCATTTTGATATTGTGAATTCAGCCATCCGTTCAACAGCCAGGGTTTCATGTACAGAGAGAGACATAATTGTGTCTTACCTTATCGAACCCCTGAACGATACGAGGGCTATTCGGAATGCAAGGTCCGATCGGGCGCGAGATGGAAACCACAGCGAAAATCCGATAAAGCTTTGCACAGAGTTATTGGACAGTGTCTCTAGTATGCCCGTCGATCGCTTCACGTCGCTCATTTCAGTTCTGAGCGCACAGTGGGCACATAAAAATGACTGGCTAAACAGTGTCTCTCGTGAAGTATGATGGCCAAATGAGAGATTTCTCCTGATGTCATGCAGCCCACATAACACAACTGTCATGCGGTTCCTTCTTCATGACAATTTTCTGCCGCGCTCTGTAGGGGCAACGAAGATGATCCTGCAGCGTTTTCGATGGGAAGTGTTTGGTCACCCACAACACAGCCCGCAACTGGCTGCCCCTGAGTTACATCTCTGCTCACATGGACCACTATCTTTGAAAAAAAAAAACTTTTTGGCGCAGTCAACTAGCTGTAGACAAGCGTAGAGAATTGTCGGAAAGCGGAGGCGGCTGCCTTCTGTGACGAGGGTACTGTAAAGGTGGCACACCTCCAGGAGAAATGTGTAAGTCGGAGAGACGATTATGTAGAGAAGTAGCTGGAAGTTGTAGCTAACTGTAGCAAACAAAACATTTGTTATTCTCATAGTGGTTTTCATTTCGCGGTCGATCGGACCTTACTTTCGGAGTAGTCGTATTTCCTACCTGCTGCGTCACTATTAGCTCCATCTTGATTTGTGTTACCAGTTCTTTATCTCGGTTTAAATTCCAGTTTCGGTACTCTCTTTCCTGCCTTGGGGTCACGTAAATGTAATTTGTTAATATTTTTCGCAACGTTTTCAATAACTTTCCGTCACCGTTTTGCGAGTTTACGTCCTTACACTTTATCAGAATCCGTCACAAAGACTAAGTTATGTAAACACACTGCTATCTGTGTAACTGTTTTGCAACAAAAAAAAAATTATCTTTCATCAAGCTATGTGACTGCACATTTCCCGAGGCCCACGAGAAAGACAGACTGCGGTGCGCAAGTCACGAGGGTAGGCCTGAACTCGCTTGCTCGCTCAGCACAGGAGAAAACTCTGCGTTTCTAGACTTGTTAACTCATATTTGGATATTTACTTACAAACAGGAATTGCATCTTCCGTTGGAATTCGCTGTTACGGAGTCTTCCAGATTATAGGTACAAGAGCGAGAAGATGTCCGTAGACCTACTACTGATATGTTATGGCTGTAGTAAGTACAATAAAGCTAAAATCATGCCAAGACGATTACCTTGTATGAAATGAGGACTGCTAAGCGGAAAAAAACTGAATGCTCTAAAAACGCCGTTATATCATTTATGGCCAGTATAGATCTTAAGCATACTGCAAAGTCGTTTATTTCGGTTTAGTGCAAGTAATCACTACGACTCCATAGTAGAATATGAAATTCTAGTTTTTACGTTAGTACCCAATTGTGAGTTGACAGGCCTAGAAATACAGTTCATCTGCTGAGCTGGGCGAGCGAGCGAACTCAGACCTAACCTCATGACTTACGCGCCGCCGCCTGACTTTCTCGTGGACCTCGACTCTTTCTTGATTACGTCACTGCCTATGCAACAGAGATTTTCTAAAGTCACATGTGATTGAACCCTCATGATTTTATGTTAACTCAATCTGTGCTTTTAAGCTCCAAGTTTCTTATGTAAAAGTCATTACAAAACCGCTATTTCGTTACCAGTCGGTCTTATAATTGGTTTTTGCATGTTGTTGTTGTAGTCTTCAGTCCAAAGACTGGTTTGATGCAGTTCTCCATGCTGCTCCATCCTGTGCAAGCCTTTTCGTCTACGAGTAACTACTGAAAACTGCATCCCTCTGAATCTGCTTACTTTATTCATCTCTTGGTCTCCTCTACGATTTTTACCCCCCTACGCTTCCCTCCAGTACTAAATTGCTGATCCCTTGATGGCTCATAATGTGTCCTACCAACCGATCCCTTCTTATAGTCAGGTTGTATCTCAAATACCTCTTCTTCCCAATTCTAGTCAGTACCTCAATATTAGTACGTGATCTACCCATCTAATCTTCAGCATTTTTCTGTAGAAGAACATTTCAAAATCTTCCATTCTCCTCTTGTCCGAACTATTTAACGTCCATGTTTCACTTCCACACATGGATACCCTCCACACAAATACTTCCAGAAACGATTTCCTGGCACTTAAATCTATACTGAATGTTACCAAATTTCTCTTCTTCAGAATCGCTTTCCTTGCCATTGCCAGTCTACATTTTATATCCTCTCTACTTCGACCATCATCAGTCATTTTGCTCCCCAAATATCAAAACTCATCTACTACTTTAAGTGTCTCATTTCCTAATCTAATTGCCTCAGCATCACCCGACTTAATTCGATTACATTCCATTATCCTCGTTTTGCTTTTGTTGACGTTCATCTTATATCCTCCTTTCAAGAAACTGTCCATTCCGTTCAATAGCTCTTCCAAATCCTTTGCTGTCTCTGACAGAATTACAATGTCATCGGCGAACCTCAGAGTTTTTATTTCTTCTCCATGGATTTAAATAACTGCTCCGAATTTTTCTTTCGTTTCCTTTACGGCTTGCTCAACTGCTTGTTCAGTATACAAATTGAATAACATCGGGGATATGCTACAACTCTGTCTCACTCCCTCGTCAACCACTGCTTCCCTTTCATGCACCTCGACTCTTATAACTGCCATCTGGTTACTGTACAAATTGTAAATAGCCTTTCGCTCCCTGTATTTTACCGCTGCCATCTTCAGAATTTGAAAGAGTGTATTCCAGTCAACATTGTCAAAAATCTTTCTCTAAGTCTACAAATGCTGGACACGTGTCTTTCCTTAATCTATCTTCTGAGATACGTCGTAGGGTCAGTATTGACTCACGTGTTCCAATATTTCTACGGAATCCAAACTGATCTTCCCCGAGGTCAGCTTCTACCAGTTTTTTCATTCGTCCGTAAAGAATTCGTTTTAGTACTTTGCAGCCGTGACTTATTAAACTGATAGTTCGGTAATTTTGACATCTGTCAACACCTGCTTTCTTTGGAATTGGAATTACTATATTCTTCTTGAAGTCTGAGGGAATTTCGCCTGTCTCATACATCTTGCTCACCAGATGGTAGAGTTTTGTCAGGGCTGGCTCTCCCAAGGCTATCAGTAGTTCTAATGGAATGTTGTCTACTCCCGGGGCCTTGTTTCGACTCAGGTCTTTCAGTGCTCTGTCAAACTCTTCACGCAGTATCATATCTCCCATTTCATCTTCATCTACATCCTCTTCCATTTCCATAATATTGTCCTCAAGTACATCGCCCTTGTATAAACCCTCTATATACTCCTTCCACCTTTCTGCCTTCCCTTCTTTGCTTAGAACTGGGTTCCCATCTGAGCTCTTGATATTCATACAAGTGGTTCTCTTCTCTCCAAAGGTCTCTTTAATTTTCCTGTAGGCAGTATCTATCTTACCCCTAGTGAGACAAGCCTCTACATCTTTGCATTTGTCCTCTAGCCATCCCTGCTTAGCCATTTTGCACTTCCTGTCGATATCATTTTTGAGACGTTTCTATTCCTTTTTGCCTGCTTCATTTACTGCATTTTTATATTTTCTTCTTTCATCAATTGAATTCAATATATCTTCTGTTACCCAAGGATTTCTACTAGGCCTCGTCTTTTTACCTACTTGATCCTCTGCTACCTTCAGTCTTTCATCTCTCAAAGCTACCCAGTCTTCTTCTACTTCTTCTTCTTCTGTTGTATTTCTTTCCCCTATTCTTGTCAATCGTTCTCTAATGCACTTCCTATAACTCTCTACAACCTCTGGTTTAGTCAGTTTATCCAGGTCCCATCTCCATAAATTCCCACATTTTTGCCGTTTCTTCAGTTTTAATTTACCGTTCATAACCTATAGATTTTGGTCAGAGTCCACATCTTCCCCTGTAGGTGTCTTACAATATAAAACCTGGTTCCTAAATCTCTGCCTTACCATTATATAATCTGAGACCTTCTAGTATCTCCTGGCCTCGTCCATGTATACAACCTTCTTTCAAGATTGTTGAACCAAGTGTTAGCTATGATTAAGTTATCCTCTGTGCAAAATTCTACCAGGGGGCTTCCGCTTTCATTTCTTACCCCCATTCCATATTCACCTACTACTTTTCCTTCTCTTCCTTTTCGTACTATCGTATTCCAATCACTCATGATTATTGAATTTTCGTCTCCCTTCACTATCTGAATAATTTCTTTTATCTCATCGTACATTTCATCGATCTCTTCGTCATCTGCGGAACTAGTTGGCATACTACTGTGGTAGGCGTGGACTTAGTGTCTATCTTGCCCACAATAATGCGTTTATTAACTTATTTGTAGTAGCTTACCCGCGCTCCTCCTGTTTTATTCATTATTAAACCTACTCCTGCATTACCCGTATTTGATTTTGCATTTATAACCCTGTATTCACCTGACGAGAAGTCTTGTTCCTCCTGCCACCGAACTTCATTAATTCCCACTATATCTAACTTAAACCTATCCGTTTCCCTTCTTAAATTTTCTAACCTACCTGCCCGATTAAGGGATCTGACATTCCACGCTCAGATCTGTAGAACGCCAGTTTTCTTTCTACTGATAACGACGTCCTCCTGAGTAGTCCCCGTCCCTAGATCCGAATGGGGGACTATTTTACCTCCGGAATATTTTATCCAAGAGGACGCCATCATCATTTAGCCATACAGTAAAGCTGTATGCCCTCGGGAAAAATTACGGCTGTAGTTTTCCCTTGCTTTCAGCCGTTCGCAAAACCAGCACAGCAAGACCGGTTTGGTTAGTGTTACAAGGTCAGATCAGTCAATCATCCAGACTGTTGCCCCTGCAACTACTGAAAAGGCTGCTGCCTCTCTTCAGGAACCATACGTATGTCTGGCCTCTCACCAGATATCCCTCCGTTGTGGTTGCCCTTACGGTACGGCTATCTGTATCGCTGAGCCACGCAAGCCTCCCCACCAACGGCAAGGTCTATGGTTCATGGAGGGAGGGTGTTCATATTATCTTCACTAAATTCTCATAATCGATTCTTATGAATATTCGTTGTTTACGTTCTAGAAATCTGCTTCTTGTATTTTGTAGTCAGATTTTCACGACATACATGGAGTCTTTCATCGAATGTCTGACACATAAAGTTATTCACCTATGCTGTTGTTCCCTCTTGCCGTTAAATGTACCTTTGTCCTTTCGTACTGCATTTAATTTCAGCTTGTTAGTACACACCCTTGAGTAATAATTCAGAATGAGACACAAAGTTGTTTTATGGACAATCTAAACTAAACTCCTTCCGAACTGGTGACAGAAATCTCAACGGCACCGATCGACCGCCGTGTCATCCTCAGCCGACTGTCATCACTGGATGCGGATATGGAGGGGCACGTGGTGAGCACAGCGCTCTCCCGGTAGTTGTCAGTTTCCGAGACCACTGTCGCTACGTCTCAGTCAAGTAGCTGTGCAGTTTGTTTCACAAGGGCTGAGTGCACACTGCTTGGCAACAGCGCTCGACAAACCCGGACGGTCACCCATCCAAGTGATAGCCAAGTCCGACAGCAGATAACTTCGGTGATCTGAAGGGGACGAGAGATACCACAAAGGAAAGGCTGTTGACATTGTGAGCAGTCACTTTGTAGATAAACTGCAGGATCCCAGTAAATTACAAATAATTAAAGACTGTCCGATTAATCAACCAATTTTGGTTATGCGAATTTCTAAGAACGGAGGAAAATAATGAAGTCATCAGAGATGGAGCACAAGCTCATACTGGACAAGGAGTTCCGCAACGTTATATACGAAAAAAGATATCGGTATTGCTGTGTCGAGGCCTTATGCCTACTCTGGAATCATCCAACAACACAAATGGGCTATACAGGCATGGAACTCTCAGAGGACAACTCCTCAGACGACACACAAGGTATCGCTGCGCTCCATCCATCCAGCATGTGGCAACCCAACTGCCGCAAGAGGTTGGCCATGTGATCGAAAGTAGTACCTGCAATATCCTGGTACCTGCGCTACGCTCGAACAGTTCGTTCCGAGGGAATTTCCTGAACCACGCTCCGGCTGCGAAAGCATTCCCACAACACGGAGCCGCCGCTACAACGACGCCACCGTCCACGTCAACATTCCCCTCCAGGAGGTACCAGCTACGGACCTACACTATTGTGTGACCTGAAAACGGACTTTTTAATATCTATCTTTGTTTTCCATTGGTAGTGTGTCAGACTCAAACTTTTTCTCGTTACTTCCGAACTTTGACTGTGGCAATCTTTCTGTATGGATTATGCTCCTTTCAATTTACTGTGACATTTTCAGGCCTTCAGCATTTATGTATTATTATAATTGTTCTTTCAATGATCAAGAAGTGAGTTGTCTTCAATTATTGTGTTCCAAAGTAACTCCCATCAGAGAAGACTGCTTATGTGTGTTATAATAAACTTCATACTCATCTTCTACCTGGGTATTTTTCCTGTACCTCCTTCAGCGGACACATCCAGTATTTAATTTAAACAATTTATGGAAACCACACAACATTTGTATTAGGATGGCCAGATCTGAACTACCGTGCTGTACACCAGAATGGTATTTAAACTTTCTTATATAAAACTGTATGGAAAGTCTGAGACTGTATCCACGAACCTACTGGTACCTTAAACGAATAATAATGATGCTATTACAATTCCCCGATGCTTACCATGTTTTACATTCGTGTCTGTTAGTGATCTTCCATCTAAGATAACGAGTTGCATTCCGCCTGTCAAAAGATTTCTACGCCTGTTGCTTGTCTTATTAGCTACCCAGTATGAATGGATTTTAGCAATATCCATGTGTAGCTCTGGTATCCATACGTTACACTATCCGTAGCATTGCCAGATCTTACGAAATAGATTTGCATTTCGGGAATGTGTATTGACGTCAGCTCTTTGCGGTGCATGAAAATTTATGCCGGACCCGGACTCGAACCCGCTTATCGCGAGCGGTCCAAACTTCCATATATCATGAAGTCCACAACACTTGCACACTTCGTGATTCCTGCACAGGCAGCGACAAATAATTTATCGTCATTTTAGCCCATCCAGGTATGGATACATCATGGATGATTACAATGTCTGTATTTATTAAGTGCCTGTACCTTCACATTAAAATGTCCTTCGTACATGCATGTCCACGATTGCCAGATTTGTTCCGAATCTAAATGTCAGTCGTTAGTCTGTATGAGGATCTGCATTAACGAATTTACGTTTTCTCCTAATTTTTTACGCTCTGGGCAATTCTTCGATGCATAATTTATGACACACGATATTTTCTGTAAATCAGATATTTCATAATGTAAATTCATATTTAATCATCATCCATTGTACTACAAATGGCGTGTACGCGAAAGTATCTACAGAACCCTTGTATCTGATTTCGAGATTTTGAAACAAATTATATCAAACAGGCTTTGCGTCTTTCTATCATATAAATTTGGCTGGTATGTGGACTCAAACTGGATATCGAATATTTGCACTACATGCTACAAAGGACTCGTGGAGCCACATTGAAACGTTTTCATGTTGCCCTTGAAGCCTGTAGTTATGTGGTACACTGAAACCTGTTTCACCTCTCTGCCAATTAAAAGACAAGAAAAGAGATTTGTAATGAGGAAAGAATTTTCGGGCACCCTGCGTAAGTTGCCCATCGAAAATAAAGACCTGTGAATGCGATACATAGAAATTTCGCAATTAAGACTAAAAATAAGAATAAAACCGAATGTCTTGTCACCGACGACTATCTTCCCATGCAAATTCAACCGATGAAAAAGGATTGTTATTGCTCGTAATACTGCCTTTACAACATCGAGACAGTTGTGCCTTTACGACGTACATTTCTATTCATCTTAAAATTGACTTGAGCGGTCGTTATCTGGGACAATAACCTCTGCTGCATTGGACGTTGTAAATCTAAAATTCGGAATTCTTCCAAATTAGCATTGCGGATGCTCTAAATATCAATGAAGTGGAACATGTGGGCGTAAAACGAGAAACTTCTTGCCACTGAAAAGGGAGTTTTACGACTAAATAACAATTCATATAATTCTTTCGGACGTTATGATCTAACAGACGACAATCGATATGTCACAGCAGTCTTGACCGAGTTATTTATCTGGCGTGTAAATTCGTTTTGAGATTGATAGTATTATAATAGGGTACTGCAGCCAGATGTTCTGATGTGTTTGATAGTATCTGCGGTGCCACTATCGAAGAACGTTTGCCATTGCAGTATGCTCTCTACTGTGTCAACAATAGAGGTGTTCACTGGGCAGTAAATAAATCTTGGACAATGTACTATAATTCAACTCATCACTTAGTTGCATATATGAATGACATCAATAGACGGCGTGGAAACACATTTACCTTCTCCTAAAGATACACTTTCGGTTTAAGTCGGTTTTTCAGTGGCTTCTTCCTGTCTATTCTATTATCAGAATTACACTTTCGCATAATAGTATGACGGTGTTCTATGTTCAGTTCGTGCCCCTTGCCCGGAAACAAGCTGCCGAAAGGATAGCTGCGGGAATAGGTCCATCGAATTTCTCTGAGACAACTCTAAACTGTTGCTGCTTAGAAGCAAAAGCCATTTCGAATGTCAGTTTTTTGTTGAAGGTGCGTAAACAGTTACTGTCTACCGGAATGTGACCCTTACTATTCATCACTGACGTCTGTCTTTGTATGTCAACACGTCATTCACCAGATGTACAGGGTGATTCAAAAAGAATACCACAACTTTAAAAATGCGTATTTAATGAAAGAAACATAATATAACCTTCTGTTATAAATCATTACAAAGAGTATTTAGAAAGGTTTTTTTCACTCAAAAACAAGTTCAGAGATGTTCAATATGGCCCCTCCAGACACTCGAGCAATATCAACCCGATACTCCAACTCGTTCCACACTCTCTGTAGCATATCAGGCGTAACAGTTTGAATAGCTGCTGTTATTTCTCGTTTCAAATCATCAATGGTGGCTGGGAGAGGTGGCCGAAACACCATATCCTTAACATACCCCCATAAGAAAAAATCGCAGGGGGTAAGATCAGGGCTTCTTGGAGGCCAGTGATGAAGTGCTCTGTCACGGGCTGCCTGGCGGCCGATCCATCGCCTCGGGTAGTTGACGTTCAGGTAGTTAAGGACAGATAAGTGCCAATGTGGTGGCGCTCCATCCTGCTGAAATATGAATTGTTGTGCTTCTTGTTCGAGCTGAGGGAACAGCCAATTCTCTAACATCTCCAGATACTGAAGTCCAGTTCTCGGCCGTCCAGAACTTTTCCCTTTGCACAAACACCCATTCTCTGTAAACTGTTTATACCAACGTTTAATACACCACCTATCAGGAGGTTTAACACCATACTTCGTTCGAAATGCACGCTGAACAACTGTCGTCGATTCACTTCTGCCGTACTCAATAACACAAAAAGCTTTCTGTTGAGCGGTCGCCATCTTAGCATCAACTGACGCTGACGCCTAGTCAACAGCGCCTCAAGCGAACAAATGTATAACTAAATGAAACTTTATAGCTCCCTTAATTCGCCGACAGATAGTGCTTAGCTCTGCCTTTTGTCGTTGCAGAGTTTTAAATTCCTAAACTTGTGGTATTCTTTTTGAATCACCCTGTATATATCACTGAAATGACCAGGGTTCGCCGGCCGCGGTGGCCGAGCGGTTCTAGGCGCTTCAGTCCGGAACCGCGCCACTGCTACGGTCGCAGGTTCGAATCCTGCCTCGGGAATGGATGTGTGTGATGTCCTTAGGTTAGTTAGGTTTAAGTAGTTCTAAGTTCTAGGGGACTGATGACCTCAGATGTTAAGTCCCATAGTCCTCAGAGCCATTTGAACCATTTGACCAGGGTTCCTCAATTATTTCCGTTATTAATTAAAACCTGGCTTGTTTCTTTTGTGAAGTACATGCCTAACGGCGACAGAAGTGCAAAATCATCGGCAGAAGTTATAGGGACATATTAGCTGATATTTTTGATACCACAGAAGAAGCTAAAATTTTACTTTACCAAAAATAGTAACATTTAATTTCTCAAAGTTTACTTGTGACAAATATCCCCATGTAAGTCAACGAAAGGTAAATAAATGACAGATTTTCACTTTATTGTGTTACACAACTCAAGTAGGGATGCTGGTACCTTTATAAGTATCGACCCTCTGAAAGTTCACATATTTTCAATTAAATGGGCCCAGAAGTTGACGAGGTTATAGCCATTTCATATAAAAAAGTAGATAATCAACAATCTGAGAAATCATTGTCTTGGTGCGGACTATACAAGACACTCCCAATACCAAGGGGGAGGGTGTGGGGGGGGGGGAAGTGTACTTTATACCCACCTTTCGAAAATATTTTAATCTAGTCAGTTACTCCATATTTTAATACTTTGAAAAAAATATTGTTTTTTTTTGAGTTCTTTTACCAGATTCCATAAATGTTTTAAATTTTTCAATTAAACTAAACCGAAAAATTTGTGCCTAGTAGCACACGTCACTTTCCACAGAGAGTAGTACTCACTATTTTCGGGTTCAGGACCTTACTTACACATCAAAATCTCTTTTAAAAGTAAATGAAATCTGCCTTTAAAATTTTTTGTGGTGTACGCAAAGTACCTCCATCCTGGTAGTTCACGTGATTGAAAAGGCATTGATGTTACTAAGAGTTTGGTAAAAGGTATTTTCAGGTTCTGGACCCCACTTATACGTCAGCACTTCTTTGAAAAGTATGTTTCTAATGTAATTCAACAACAGCTCACGATTATTTTGTTCTTTAACTGTAGGCATAAAGTATGCCCCCACCCCTTGGTAATGCTCGTTATGGAAAATACGTTGGTACTGCTAGGGTTAACGCTTGCCGACAAGCCATGGTTTGCGAAGATTGCCCGGAACAATGCCAAAGTCTCCCACACAATTATCGATAATTATCCAGAAGTGCTCAATAAGGATGAAATAAACATATTTTCAGTACCTGTAAAGTGCCCTTTAGTCGCAACTACTCTTATGCCTGTGGAATGCTTTTCTAAACACTGGTGAGAGAGTTAGCTATTATACATTGTTTCATAACAGCAGGTCACTATCTTCATGCCATGAACGAAGAACTAGTTCCACGTTATCATTAGCCGGTCTTTAATCGTTTACCTGTGAGGAACGATATCAGGGGTTACACAGGTATCATTAATAGACTTAATTAAGTATGCCCCCCTCACTATGTTGTCACTGCATCCTTTTTGTTAGTGAGTAGACTCTATTAGACTGGAGGGTTTCAGAAGGAGATCATCCACAAAATCCCTAAGGCATCTATAGCATATAAGTGCTAGAACTGCTGCACAGTCAGCTTAACAGCTCAGGCATTCAAACAGCAGGCAGTGAGAACAGAAAAGGAAATTGTGAATCAGATCGATGACGATCCGTTTGCTTTCAGGACAGGTAAAGGCGCCGAAGAGGCAGTTCTGACGTACCTCTTGATAATGGAAGCAAGACTTTCTAAAAGTCGAAACACTGTCATGGTATTTGTAGAAATTGAATATGTTGAGAACAAGCAGGGTAAACGGACATTCTAGATACATCTACCACAAAAAACTGTCCAATACTCATTAAGTTTTTACAGGTTAAACGTGACAAGAGACACAATACTACGGCAACCATAAAGCCACTCACAGTCCCAAAGTTAAGCAATTCTCAGAGACGTGCTCCGCATATTAAGCACAGTCCAATTAGGATAATGTATCTACAGTAAGAAACTAGACATAATATCTCAGATGGGTAAAAAGTATTTCTAGCTACAAAATTAAATAAGAAAATCCAGTAAGACATAAAAAGGAAACAAGTTAAACAAGTAACACTAAACAGAACATATATCTAGGGACCCGCAACATTCACCACAAAAACAGACGCTAACAACACCAATACTACGCAACAATTAAGGGTACTAAAGCTCAAGAACAAACCTGGTACACACTCACATATGGAAACAAGCTGACAAACAGAACTGGTAACATCTATAAAAAATAAATAATCAAAATACCTTACCAAAGTAATAATTAAGTGCAGGAAGGTTTAATAAAGGAGGATGACATTGACATATATAAAAATTTGGCCCTTTCCAACTTCAGTGTAACAGCTACGATGCTCTTTGTTTAAAACAGAGCAGCAGAATATTTGAAATAAGATATGAAGAACTTAAAAGGGCATCGAAGTACGGCACAAACCATTCAACATTTGCAAAACAAGAAAACCACAACAGGCAAAGCTATGAGTAATCAGATTCAGCAACTAAAACTACTTCCTAACACTACAAGAAAACTTCCAAATTCAAGGCCAAACAGACATCAGCGACTAAACGTTACGTAAGTTAATAAAACAAATCGTAGTTAAATAACGATCCCTCTAGCCACCACAGAAACAGTATCACATAAAACAGTTAACATACCCACTCATCATCACCCAGCGCCGTATCATAGTAAAGTAGCTTTAACAAAGTAGCAATTAATGCACACATAAAATAAGACGTATACCTCCTGTACACATACACACACATGCACATACAGAAGTCGACTGCAAACGCTTCCAAGGTACAGAAAACGAAGCAAAAGACGATCGCATCTCGAAACATTACAGCAAAGTTTATGATGTACAAGTGCATCCACACAACATGCAAACGAAAATATGTGCAGTGTGAGTGCAATGTTCTAAAAATCGAATACCCATGTATGGAGGAACGTTAGGAATGAAATAGGAAGCAAAAAGTCGTGAACAACAATTGTAATTTAATATCGTTTAGTAATAATAATGTAAAACCTGAGAACTGCTAACTATCTTGACAAACAGATTTGTAAGAAAAACGAAGTTGTTAGAGTGAAAAACTGAAGATGCTTTGAAATAAAGCGAAACATATAGTCGAAGTAAGACTAGTACTAAGACCACGAAAGAGGATATGTAACCTGTTATACGTAGACACAGTGGACCATTTTTATCCATAATGGAGAATAACTCAGGATAGAGATGTGACACTGCAAAATGTTTTAGATAAATATTGTAGATGGCAAGTAGGGTCAATCATTGCTACTTATGCCTGTGACCTTGAACGTGATTTTCAAGGACGCTGAATGATTATTTTGAAAAATAGGAACCCTAATAATGGATTTAAGATTTGAAAAGAGCGTCTAGTTTTACGTATACAATGATAGATTATTCAAGATCAAGGCAAGTTTCAATGAAGGTCAAATAAGCACTTATGTTTTTAGTTCTGGTAGGAATTAAATTGGAATAGAGGAGGGGTACAGCAAAATACATTGTTATATACAAATTTGAAGGCGCTTAATGGGTCACCTATTATTACCAATAACCATGATCTTAACGGTGATTATCGAACACTGTTGCTTCACGCTGTAAGCAGATAATCTTTAATTATTAATAACTAGGTTATAAGGCAGCCACTTGTAGAAGAAGGAGTCCTTTGACTAACTTGTTAATACTAATATTTAACTTAATTATTTTTGGCTGTACAATGGTTCAAATGTTTCAAATGGCTCTGAGCACTATGGGACTTAACTTCTAAGGTCATCAGTCCCCTAGAACTTAGAGCTACTTAAACCTAACTAACCTAAGGACATCACACACATCCATTCCCGAGGCAGGATTCGAACCTGCGACCGTAGCGGCCGCGCGGTGTACAGTGGTCGCCCAGAAAGTAATGAATAACTTTTTTCGTTCAACAATTACTTGTTCCACACAATGAAAATTACAGGCATGAAATAGTAACGCTTTATCTACACAAGCTATTTATCCACGTGATCTGCTTTCAGTTCAATGGTTTTCCTCCAGTGAGAGACAAGGGGGCGTATGTCTTGTCGGTGCCAGTCCTTGTGCACGTTACGAAGCCATTTCTTCACTGCACGAATCACCTCCTTGTCGCAATAAAATGTCTTCAACAGATGTTGTGTTGTAGAAAACCAGACAAATGGAAATCAAAGGGAGCTCCGTCGGAGCTGTAGTATGGATGATGTTTGGTGTTGTGTTCAGAAGTCCTCCAACTTCTGTAAGATCGAGCGTTATCATGTCAAATGATAAGAACCCCTGTGTTATTACGGCGCCGGAAAGTCGTTGAAAATGGTCCTTCAGTGTGCTTAATATGTTCGCGTATACCTGCAAGTTAATGCTACTGTCTCTCGGCATCACGTCGATGAGAAACACATCCTCAAGGTACCAAAACATAGTAATCATAATCTTAACGGGGGAAGCAGTTGCTCAGAATGTTTTATTCTGTGGAGAGTATGTATGTAGTCATTACATCGATTGTCTTTTTGTTCCAGGTTCAAAACGATGAACCCAGCCGTGTCACAGTTCGGAGCGGGAAGACCTGCCCTTCAAGCTTCAAAACGTTGCAAAAGCAGAGCAAGTATTTTTCCTTTAAGATTTGTGTTCCGCCCTAAGGCATCGCGGAACCTACAATGAAGCGCCAAAGAAGCTGGTACACATGCCTAATATCGTGTAGGGCCCACCGCGAACACGCAGAAGAGACGCAGCACGACGTGTAATGGACTCGAATAATGTCTGAAGTACTACTGGAGGGAACTGACACCACGAATCCTGCAGGGCTGTCCGTAAATCCGTAAGAGTACGCGGGTGTGGAGGTCTCTTCAGAACAGCACGTTACGAGGCATCCCAGATATGCTCAATAATGTTCATGTCTGGGGAGTTTGGTGGCCAGCGGAAGTGTTAAAACTCGGAAGAGTGTTCCTGGAGCCACTCTGTAGCAATTATGGACGTGTGGGGTGACGCATTGTCCTGCTGGAATTGCCCAAGTCCGTCGGAATGCACAATGGACATGAATGGATGCAGGTGGGCAGACAGGATGCTTACGCACGTTTCGCCTGTCGGAGTCGTATCTAGAAGTATCAGTGGTCTCATATTACTCCAACCGAACAAGCCCCATACCACTACAAAGCCTCTACCGGCTTGAACAGTCTCCTGCTGACATGCAGGGTCCATGGATTCATGAGGTTTTCTCCATACACGTACACATCCAGCCGCTCGATACAATTTGAAACGAGACTCGTCCGGCCAGGCAATATGATTCCAGTCATCAACAGTCCAAAGTCGGTGTTGACGGGCCCAGGCGAGGCGTAAGGCTTTGTGTCGCGCAGTCATCAATGGTACACGAGTGGGCCTTCGCTTCAGAAAGCCCATATCGATGATGTTTCATTGATCGGTTCGCACGCTGACACTTGTTGATGGCCCAGCATTGAAATCTGCAGCAATTTGCGGAAGGGTTGCACTTCTGTAACGTTGAACGATTTTCTTCAGTCGTCGTTGGTCCCTTTCTTGCGGGATCTCTTTCCGGCCGCAGCGATGTTGGAGATTTGTTGTTTTACCGGATTCATGATATTCACGGTTCATTCGTGAAACGGTCGTAGGGGAAAATCCCCACTCCATCGCTACCTCGGATATGCTGTGTCCCCCCGGCCGATGTGGCCGTGCGGTTCTAGGCGCTTCAGTCTGGAACCGCGTGACCGCTACGGTCGCAGGTTCTAATCCTGCCTCGGGCATGGATGTGTGTGTTGTCCTTAGGTTAGTTAGGTTTAAGTAATTCTAAGTTCTAGGGGACTGATGACCACAGATGTTAAGTCCCATAGTGCTCAGAGACATTTGAACCACGTTCAAACTCACTTAAATCTTGATAACCTGCCATTTTAACAGCAGTAACCGATCTAACAACTGCGCCAGACACTTCTTGTCTTAAATAGGCGTTGTCGACCGCAGCGCGAATTCTGCCTGTTTACATTTCTCTGTGTTTGGATACTTATGCACATACCACTTTCTTTGGCGCTTCAGTGTATTCTGCACACACTTTTGATTTTGCAAGAGCGTATATAATGTGATCCACATTTCCTTTACTGATTGAAAGCAAAAGCGCCAACTGCCGAGCAGTAAGCGTCGACCCTCGCGAATGAATACATCAGTACGCTGCAAGATGTCAGATGTCACAGCCGAGGATTATCTTTAAGTTCGCTGCAAATCATGGAGATCCGCCGAACCGTCTCCTAATAGCCTGACCCTCTCTGAATGGCGACGAACTGTACTTTGGTCCACTGCAGATGCTCCATAGACTTTACACAAACGTTTGTGAATATTACCCACAGTTTCTTTCTCCGCAGTGAGAAATTTGACGACCCGCCGCTTGTAATGTACATCAGACAGACATCAATGGGAAACGTCACTGCAGCTACAATATCTGTCGGAGGAAGGGAAAACTTCAAGGATTTCATACCTAATGTTACGCATTCGCAACATTGTTGTTGCTTGAGGGAAGAAATGTAGGGCCTTACTTTCTGGGGCGGCCATCGTAGTTACATAGCATATGCTAATTGGTTTGCAGCCGAACTTCAGCAGTGGAAGCCGAGTGTTCTTGAAGGGCCGGCCGCGGTGGTCTCGCGGTTAAGGCGCTCAGTCCGGAACCGCGCGACTGCTACGGTCGCAGGTTCGAATCCTGCCTCGGGCATGGATGTGTGTGATGTCCTTAGGTTAGTTAGGTTTAAGTAGTTCTAAGTTCTAGGGGACTGATGACCACAGATGTTAAGTCCCATAGTCCTCAGAGCCATTTGATTTGTTCTTGAAGGACCAACATTTTTACGCTAGTGAAACCCGATGAGACACAAGCCTGTGACCGATACACGATAAGGGAACATTTAAACATGCAGTGTTGGAAATTGTAGATAATTAGAACGTTAACAATTATAGTTCTTTATGATTAAGCTCATTGTAAAGATAGTTTCAACGAATAATTTTCAGTGTTTCAATGTGAAACCTTATTTTGAAAATTTCATACAAGCATAAAATGAGAGAATCGGGAAGTAAAATTATTTTTTTAATTAAGTAACTTAGGTTGTTATTTGTCAAGTGTTGTGATAGTATACAATCATATGGACAAACTTCACATCGAATTATAAAATTTTTAAAGTTTTGCATATGGTAGAAATCAAGTCACAGGACTTCATGTTTATAAACTCAGATAACCAATGGTAAGCTCCGTATCATAACCAGAAGTATTTTTTTTAACGCAAGGCATCGTGTCGTGAGAGCTCCATCATTCAAAATACAAATTAAACTGCCAGGTGTTGTCGTTATTTAGAGCAGAGTGCATTGTGCCTCATCAGTGTTTTCCGGCTTTGACGGATCAGTCGGCTGGTGATGTCATAACAAAAATTTGTACCGAAACTGATGTCTCGCTGGAAGTCCCTTTTTATCACGTTTGTGGAACAGCGTAATTAAGGCGTCTATCGAAAAAACGGTGTCGGAAAACGCTTCAGTTTAATCAGGGCCTGAGACCCAGCACTCGGCTTATTAAGACCTCGCCAGTCATCTGATCTGTCAGTCGGAAAATGGACAAGGGCTAAGGAAAGCATATAATATAGAGAGCCCGGAGGCGTGACTGCCGCAAGCGACGGGAAACAAATTGGAGTATAAATTAATCAGTCTCTTTGAAATACAGAGCGTGGAAACATCTGAGGTAATTGCTTACAGCGTATTATGAGGACGCGGAAGTGAGCTGTGGAAATGAAGTACAGAATAATGGAACTTCTATCCCAGCTGGACACGCAGAAATAATTTTTGAAAATGCGTGAAAAGCTCTTCCCTTGCGTTCAATAACCTGTAATCAGATGCTATACTACGGTGACCTGATTCAGGGTTCGAGAAAATAATACGTACATTCTGCTGCAACCACATATCCTGAGCTGACATACCTGTTACGAACTGAATTCGTCTATACTTTTCGTTACATTGTGACGCTTTTCGTAATGTTTTGACCTCTCGCACGTCTGAGATCGTTGTGATGTTGTGCTGATGTGTTTCATAAGACTCCCGACGAAATGCCATTTTAAGTGTCCACTTAGTGAAAGTCGAATAAAGGAACCTAAAAGTATTGTGTTCTAACAGCGTGCGAAATTCTTGGGAAAACATTGTCCACTAAACGTAAGCCTGGATAAAAAGGGGAGACTACAATTTAGACAACTTTTCCCAGCTGTAAATCTTGTAGGCAAAGGGACATTAACATTAATATTCCTTTTCAGTCAGATAAACAATGGAGGTTGTGTTTAGTACAGATTACAGCCGACGTCACAAGCAGATAGTAACGAGATGGAGAAAGTATAAGAGGGAACTGAACGGCTAATTCAGCACATAAAGAGGGATGAAAATATACGTAATAAACATGGCGAAATGGAACGACATAGTAGTGAAGGACCAGAAGACACAGTTACGTGACAATACGTGTTCGGCAATTGGAATAAGCGAGGAAAGCCTTACTGAATTCTGCAATAAATTTAGGCTCGTAATAGCAGATACAGTATTCAAAAGGAAGTGGAGCTATACGTGAAAAATGCCAGAAGGCACCAGCTGAACTACGTCATGGTGCGAGACGAATCCCAAAATCATATGTTGGAACGCAACATGTACCTAGGCGCAGCAAATATACTAGACCAAGATTATAATTTAGTAATGATGACAAGTAGGCTGAAGCTTAACGGAATCAACGTACAAAGAAGCAGGAAACTGAAGAACTGAGGAACC
This sequence comes from Schistocerca nitens, assembly GCF_023898315.1. NCBI lineage: Eukaryota > Metazoa > Arthropoda > Insecta > Orthoptera > Acrididae > Schistocerca > Schistocerca nitens. The sequence goes on along the minus strand of NC_064616.1, from coordinate 877,724,869 downwards.
AGGATGAACGTTCATAGACCCATAAATACTGTAGGTACTGCCACAACTAGTACATCAGTATGTAGTTCGGTTGAGGAATAATGGATATGCTCTAACAGAATAATCACAGAAGATGGACATAAAATATAAGTACAAGAGAAGTAACCGCAATGAATTTGTGGTTAATAGAAGAAATACTTCAACTGACTAAGGAGAGAAGGTAGTACAAAAGTTTTCAGGTAAAGAGAGAAATATGACAATACAAGTCACATAGAAATGGAATCAGCCGGAAGTTAAAGGGAGCTAAAGTGAATGGGTTGCAGGAAAAACGTGAATAAATGTGAAAAAATGGTCAGTCGAAAGAAGATTTATCAAACAGAAAGTCAAAATTACTTTCGGATAATTTAAAAGTAAAGGCATTAACGTTAAACCAGAGACGGCGGAAAGAATGTAGTGAGCCTCTCCGAAAGAGAGTACTTATCTGCTAACGTGATAAAAGACGAAATAGTCGCCAGTTTAGAGAATACAGAGGTTACACTTCCAGAATAAAAAATGGCTCTGAGCACTATCTGAGGTCATCAGTCCCCTAGAACTTAGAACTACTTAAACCTAACTAACCTAAGGACATCAAACACATCCATGCCCGAGGAAGGATTCGAACCTGTGACTGAAGCGCCTAGAACCGCTCGGCCACATCGGCCGGCACTTCCAGAGTCATAGTTTTCCAGGGATTTTGGTGTTTTGTAGTCAAAGAAGGCAGAACGAATAAATGACATTTTTTTCGATAATTCTAGTGGTACAAAATGAGTATTCAAGTTATCGTGTAGCATGTGTGAGACTCTCGAAAGTGGGAAGAACGTCATCCGCACTATTAGGAAGAGAGAAAGGTCAGATGAACGTGAGAAGTGCCGAACAATCTGTAGTGCTAAACTTCCTGGGAGATTAAAACTGTGTGCCAGACCGAGACTCGAACTCGGGACCTTTGCCTTTCGCGGTCAAGTGCTCTATCATCTGAGCTGCCCAAGCACGACTCATGCCCCGTCCTCACAGCCTTACTTCCGATACTACTTTCCAAACTTCACAGAAGCTCTCCTGCGAAGGTTATTGTGTCAGATTTCAAAAAACTCTGTGCGCAATATCCTATACGTTAAGAAAATTTTTATTTTCTTATTTTTATTTCAGATAAGATTCGCAAACTGCAAGACTTCCGTCGTTGACACACCTCGTTTTGGACGTAGCAACTTTAACTCCTCGAATGGTCTACTTACTTATAATTAAATTTCTTTAAAAATATCAGAAAACGTTCTACAAGAAGCAATAAGTAATGTACAGAAAGCTTAACGATGACTGCTTTATTAGTTTTTTAATCTTGAAATTCTCTATTTTATTGGCTGACTGATTAGAATGGACTATTAATAGGAAATCAAACCTAGTTACGGACCGATAGCATTCCTTTTACGATCACTAGGGTGAAAAACTGCCCAAAATGACGATGCTGACTGCAAAGACTATTGTACATCTACATCTACATGGATATTCTGCAAATCACAATTAAGTGCCTGGTAAAGGGTTCATCAAACCACCTTCACAATATTCTCTGTTATTCCAATCTCGAACAGCGCGCGGCGAGAACGAACACCTATATCTTTCCGTACGAGGTCTGGTTTCTCTTATTTTATTACGATGATCGTTTCTCCCTATGTAGATCGGCAACAAAAAATTTCGCATTTGGAGGAGAAAGTTGGTGACTGAAGTTTCATGAGAAGATTCCGCCGCAACGAAAAGCACCTTTGTTTTAATGACGTGCAGGCCAAATCTTGTATCATATCAATGACACTCTCTATCCTGTTTCGCGATAATACAAGACGGGCTGCTTTTATTTGAACTTTCTCAATGTACTACGTTAGTCCTATCTCGTAAGGATTTCAGATTGCGCAGCAGTACTCCAAAAGAGGGCGGACAAACGTAGTGTAGGCACTCTCTTTAGTAGATCTGTTACATTTTCTAAGTGTTCTGCCAATAAAAAGCAATCTTTGGTTTCCCTTTCCCACAACAATTTCTGTGTGTCCTTTCCGGAATAAGTTGTTGGTGGTTGTAATTCCTAGGTATTTAGTTGAATTTACGGCCTTCAGACTTTACTGATTCATCGTGTAACCGAAGTTTAACGGATTCCTTTTAGCACTTGTGTGGATGACCTCACACTTTTCATTATTTAGGCTCAATTGGCAATTTTCAACCTATACAGATTTATTATCTAAATAGTTTTGCAGTTAGTTTTGATCTTGTGATGACTTTGCTACACAATAAACGACAGCATCATCTGCAAACAACCTAAGACGGCTGTGCAGATTTTCTCCTAAATCGTTTATATAGATGAGGAACAGCAAAGGGCCTATTACACTGACTTGAGGAACGCCAGAAATCTCTTCTGTTTTACTCTATAACTTTCCGTCAGTTACAACGAACTGTGACCTCTCTGACAGGAAATCACGAATCTAGTCACATAACTGAAACGATATTCCATAAGTACGCAATTTCACTACAAGCCGCTTGTATGGTATAGTGTCAAAAGTCTTCTGGAAATCTAGAAATACGGAGTCAATTAGAAACTTCGTGTGCGTAAAGAGCTAGTTGTGTTTTGCAAGAACGATGTTTTCTACATCCGTGTTGACTCTGTGTCAATGGACCGTTCTCTTCGAGGTAATTCATAACGTTAGAACACAATATATGCTCCAAAATCGTGCTGCATGTCAACGTTAATTATATTGGCATGTAGTTATGTGCGTTACTCCTACTATCTTTCTTGAATATGGGTGTGACATGTGCAACTTTCCAGTCTTTGGGTAGGGTTATATATGGTTGTTAAGTATGGAGCTAATCCATCACCATACTCTGAAAGGAACCTAATTAGTATACAGTCTGGAGTGGAAGACTTGCTTTTATTAAGCGATTTAAGTTGCTTCACTACTCCGAGGATATCTACTTCTAAGTTACGCATGTTGGCAGCATTCTCACAAAAGGTTATATGGTCATACATGGACGTCACCACCGTTGGGGGGAACGGGGTGGGAGGGAGGTGGGGGAGGGACAGTGGGGACGCTCACTCCCTTACATTTTTTGAAAAGCAGTTTAGGTTTTTGTGGCGATACTTGAAAAAAAAAACTTACACCTTTGAACGAATGTATCCAAGTTTAGCAAATTGTTCAAATGTGTGTGAAATCTTACGGGACGTAACTGCTAAGGTCATCATTCCCTAAGTTTACACACTACTTAACTTAAATTATCCTAAGGACAAACACACACACCCATGCCCGAGAGAGGACTCGAACCTCCGCCGGGACCAGCCGCACAGTCCATGAATGCAGCGCCTGAGACCGCTCGGCTAATCTCGCGTGGCTAAGTTTAGCAATTTACACATACTAATAGTTCGTGAACAATAAGAATTAATGGTTTTCGAGATCTACCTACGTTCCAATAAAGAAATTCCAATCCTACTACATCTGCACTGCACCTGCATCTGCATTCGCTTGAATATTCCGCAAGCCACCGTACTGCGCATGTCAGACGGTAGCCTATAACACTAGTAGTCATTTCCTTACCTGTTCCACTCGCAAATAGAGCGAAGGAAAAATGACTGTCTATATGCCTCCGTATGAGCCCTAATGTCTCGAATCTTATCTTCGTGGTCCTTACACGCAATGTTTCTTAACAGCAACAGAATCGTTCGGCAGTCATCTTCAAATGCCGGTTCTCTAAATGTTGTTTCTCGAAAAGAACGCCGTCTTCCCTCCAGGGATTACAATTTGAGTTCCCTTAGTATCCCCGTAACACGTAATTTTTGTTCGAACGTATGGCAAATCTGGGAGCCCGCCCCTGAATTGCTTCGATGTCTTCCTTCAGTCCGAGCAAGGTACGGATCCCAAACACTCGAGCAGTACTCAAGAACATGTCGCAGTAGCGCTCTGTATACGGTCTCCATTACAGGTGAACAACTCTCTCCTAAAATTATCCCGATAAACCGTAGTCGACCAGTTACCCTCCCTACCACAGTTCTCACTTGCTCGTTCCATTTCATATCGCTTTTCAACGTTACGCCCAAATATTTAAACGACTTGACTGTGCAAGCAGGACTCTAGTAAAACTGTGACCGAACATTACAGGTTTGTTCTTCTTACTGATCCGCATTAACTTACGTTTTTCCACATGTAGAGCTGGCTGCCATTCATCATAACAACTATAAATTTTGTCTAAGTCGTCTTGTATCTTCCTCGAGTCATTCAACATCGGCACGTTACCGTACACCATACTATCATCAGTAAACAACCGCAGATTGCTGCCCACCCTGTTCGCCAAATCGTTTGTGTATATAGAGAACAACAGCGGTTCTATCACACTTCTCTGGGCCACACCTGACGATACCCTTGTCTCTGATGAACACTCGCCATCGAGGACAACACACTGGGTTTTATTAAGAAGTCTTCGAGACACTCACATATCTGTGAACTTATTCCATATGCTCGCACCTGCAGTGGGACACCGGAAATCTAGAAATATGGATACTGCCTGTTTCACTTCATCCATAGTTCGCAGTATATCATGTGAGAAACAGGCAAGCTGAGTTTCGCAGTATCGATGCTTTCTGAAATCGTGCTAATTCCTGGGCAAAAGAAAGAGTATTCGAAGCAGAATTTAGTTTAAAACCTATTTTGTTTGAAATAGTATCGCCGTTTGTTGAGGACTTAATAAATAACAATTGCATACTGTCTAAAACTTTAAATGATAGCGCTATACAGGGTGGTCCATTAATAGTGACCGCGCCAAATATCTCACGAAATAAGCATCAAACGAAAAACTACAAAGAACGAAACTCGTCTAGCTTGAAGGGGGAAACCAGATGGCGCTATGGTTGGCCCGCTAGATGGCACTGCCATAGGTCAAACGGATATCAATTTCGTTTTTTTAAATAAAAATGGCTCTGAGCACTATGGGACTTAACTTCTGAGGTCATCAGTCCCCTAGAACTTAGAACTACTTAAACCTAACTAATCTAAGGGCATCACACACATCCATGCACGAGGCAGGATTCGAACCTGCGACCGTAGCGGTCGCACGGTTCCAGACAGTAGCGCCTAGAACAGCTCGGCCACTCCGGCCGGCCTTTTAAATAGGAACCCTCATTTTTTATTATATACTCGTGTAATACGAAAAGAAATATGAATGTTTTAATTGGACCACTTTTTTCGCTTTGTGATGGATGGCGCTGTAATAGTCACAAACGTATAAGTACGTGGTATCACGTAACATTCCGCCCTTGAGGACGTAATTTACTTCGTGATGCATTACCCATGTTAAAATGGACAGTTTACCAATTGCGGAAAATGTCTATATCGTGTTTATGTATGGCTGTTGTGATCAAAATGCCCAACTGGCGTGTGCTATGTATGCTGCTCGGTATCCTGGATGACATCATCCAAGTGTCCGGACCATTCGCCGGATAGTTACGTTATTTAAGGAAAAAGGAAGTGTTCAGTCACATGTTAAACGTCAACCACGGCCTGCAACAAATGATGATGCGCAGGTAGGTGATTTAGCTGCTGTAGCGGTTAATCCACACATCATTAGCAGACAAATTGCGCAAGAATCGGGAATCTCAAAAATTTCGGTGTTGAGAATGTTAAATCAACATCGATTGCAACCGTATCCTATTTCTATTCACCAGGAATTGCATAGCGACGACTTTGAACGTCGTGTACAGTTCTGCCACTGGGCACAAGAGAAATAACGGGACGATGACAGATTTTTTGCACGCGTTCTATTTAGCGACGAAGCGTCGTTCACCAACAGCGGTAACGTAAACCGGCATAATATGAGCTATTGGGCAACGGAAAATCCACTATGGCTGCGACAATTGGAACATCAGCGACCTTGGCGGGTTAATGTATGGTGCGGCATTTGGGAGGAAGGATAATTGGCCCCCATTTTATCAATGGTTCAAATGGCTTTGAGCACTATGGGGCTTAACTGCTGAGGTCATCAGTCCCCTAGAACTTAGAACTACTTAAACCTAACTAACCCAAGGACGTCACACACATCCATGCCCGAGGAAGATTCGAACCTGCGACCGTAGCGGTCCCGCGGTTCCAGACTGTAGCGCCTAGAACCGCTCGTCCACCAAGGCCGGTCCCATTTTATCGATGGCAATCTAAATGGAGCAATGTATGCTGATTTCCTACGTAATGTTCTACCGATGTTACTGCAAGATGTTTCACTGCATGACAGAATGGCGATGTACTTCCAACATGATGGATGTACGGCACATAGCTCGCGTGCGGTTGAAGCGGTATTGAATAGCATATTTCATGACAGGTGGATTGGTCGTCGAAGCACCATATCATGGCCTGCACGTTCACTGGATCTGACGTCCCCGGATTTATTTCTGTGGGAAAGTTGAAGGATATTTGCTATCGTGATCCACCGACAGCGCCTCACAACATACGTCAGCGAATTGTCAACACATGTGCGAACATTACGGAAGGCGAACTATTCGCTGTTGAGAGGAATGTCGTTACACGTATTGCCAAATGCATTGAGGTTGACGGACATCATTTTGAGCATTTATTGCATTAATGTGGTATTTACAGGTAACACGCTGTAACAGCAGGCGTTCTTAGAAATTATAAGTTCACAAATGTACATGTATCACATTGGAACAACCGAAATAAAATCTTCAAACGTACCTACGTTCTGTATTTTAATTTAAAAAAACCTACCTGTTACCAACTCCACCGACTCCTCGAGGCGCAAACACCCCAGTACCTTGCTTCAGAGATTAAAAATCTGTCATGTCATCACAATCGAAACACGAGGTCACTCTTATTTGGTATCCTAACTGTGCCCACTCACAAAACAAAAACTTTTGCAAACTCCATCTCAGTTGCCGCTGTCCGCCTCTGGAACAAACTGCCCCTTACCTTGCGCAAAATTCAATCTCCTGCTGCTTTTAAGAAGAAGTTGAAGCATTTCCTACTATCATCCTCATAAAGTTCTCCACAAAATTAATGTACATGGACAATCCCCTCATCTGTCAAATAGCAAAGCTAGCGTCTCCTATGTTGCTCCTGAGATGCCTTCCTCTTCATCTATCTCTATTAGCCACGCAATATTCTTTTCCTTTATATTTCCTTAATTATGTTTCATCATGTCTCTCTATTCTTCTCCTCCCTTCACCATGAGTCTCCCTCATACTCCCTGCTGCCAGCACTCCTATCTCAAATCTGTCTGTTCAATAATGTCTAATTATAACAGTACTTGTGATCTAAGATTATAAACTCTATATGTATGTATTTTTCCAGGTGTACCTTTCAAATTGTTTATTTCACTTTTTGTACTAGATGTAGTTTAACATGCCTACTAAAACATATGAATGTAAAATAAGTAGAATGCCTGGTTAGATGTAAGAGAGGGCCTGATGGCCCTAATCTTGCCAGGTTAAATAAATAAATAAATAAATAAACTGTTCGTCTAAAATTGTGTGCCATATCTTTGTGACTATTACAGTGCCATCTATCACAAAGCGAAAAAAGTGGTCCAACTAAAACATTCATATTTCTTTACGTACTACACGAATATGTAATAAAAATGGGGGTTCCCATTTATAAAAACCCAGTTGATATCCGTTTGACCTATGGCAGCGCCACTAGCGGGCCAACCATAGCGCCATCTGGTTTCCCCCTTCAAGCTAGACAAGTTTCGATCTTTGTAGTTTTTTCGTTTGACGCTTATTTCGTGAGATATTTGGACCAGCCTGTATAACATAGGTAATTGTAAAATATGTTTTAATTCGGGCTTAAATTGACATACTTTAAGAGATTTAAGTGCCATGTGGTCTGAGACATCCAGGCCTCGGAAAGTGGCTTTAGGTCCTAATTTTTTCAAGTTGTTTGAAGGACATCTCCCAGTTAGACCTCCTTGTGTTCTGTACCCTATTCGTTGAATCGTCCCCCCAATAATTTGGTGTTGGAGACGCCGATGTGATCATATACCGTACATTGTAGGGGTAGGCGTTAGCGAGCTAGTGGAGAGCAACACAGGGCGAAAGGAACCGGGCAGCAGAAGCCACGGGCGAAGCGTCAGAAGTCACGGCGCGAGGCGGAAAAAGGGGAAGGAAGGCGTGTTGGGTGTTGCGCTGGCCGCAGGTAGGCAAAGGTCGCGTCGGCAATCGACCGCGCGGCCGCAGCTGCGCGTTTGTTTTGTCTGGGGTCGGCTCTTTATGCCGGCTCTGGCTCGCTGCACTGTAATTGGGAGGCACAGTGCGAGTAACGCGCCCAACTGCCGCCGCTATTCAGATTCTTCTCGCGGTGCCTGAATGCGAGGGGGAGCGTGCCGTCTACTCCTTCCCTCGTCTTTCATGTCTCGCCTTGTGGAAATATAATGCGTGCTCTGAAAGGACGAGCACACGTGTCAAACTCTAGAAACCACTCGAGCATCGGCACTAAGATTCGATAGAAAATGACGTACGAAGAGACGGTGTTTAGCTCGTGGATCACGTTCCTCAACGCATCAAACTGTACAAGTGATGAAATTAACGACACTGCTTGCAATACCCTTAACCTACTCTTACAAGCATTTTTTTACAAATGTCAGGGTTCGCACTCTCGGATGTCAGAACATTACATCTTCCGATTTTCACCAGGGGGAGCACAGGTGTTGGGTTTCAATTTCTGATCACCAGAGTTTGCAGCATTACGTTCGATTTAATTTCAAACCTCTTCGCAATATCTCATGGAGAGGGGATATATGATACTGGTGTTGGTGATCCGTTTATCGGATGGTGATGTTCAGCCTGGTAATTGTGCTTGGTATCATTTAAACAAGCAGCCTATGTGCCGACACCATGTTTTATTCTCTCCCTTCACTTTACTCATAACAACGCGAACATAGCACTGTTCTCGTCACATTCATCCGTAAGGGACACATACACATTTGACACTTCGTTACAGGTTGGAAAAGGCAAAGAAAAACCAGTTGTACTAGGACCATTCTCAGTACTAAAATGCTGTTATCTCAAACTTTCATCATTGCTCATTTCCCGAGATAGGAGTTTTGTGTGGAGCTCAACGATCGTCTTGCAATTACAATCTACGCGCAAGTAAGTTGTATGCTACATTTCCTACAACTTTTACAATATTTTTATACATAAGTTTATGGTGAAGTTAATCGATTTCCTAGATTTCCATGCTACATACGAATAGAGATTCTTAGGACAGGGTGAAATGCACGTAGTGTTGGAAGTAGGTCTTGTGCCTTGTATGCCTTGTGTGAAATTCCACTCTGGTTACAAGGTATGGCACATGGTTATGGTGTGAGACATCAAAATGGTTCAAATGGTTCTGAGCACTATGGGACTTACAGCTGAGGTCATCATCCCCTAGACTTAGAACTACTTAAACCTAACTAACATAAGGACATCACACGCATTCATGCTCGAGGCAGGATTAGAAACTGCGACCGTAGCAGCAGCGCGGTTCCGGACTGAAGCGCCTAGAACCGCTCGGCCACAACGGCCGGCTGTGAGATATCAACTGTATGGTAAGGGCCAGTTCCATATCTCTACTTGATTCCAGCATTTGAATCGGTGTTCAAATGTGTCTATAGCCTGGCAGTGATCTCGGTGTGGACTTCGGAGCAAATTGAGGCGGTTCATCTTCCCTCTTGTTGACACCAGTTTGATGACATGCTCGTACCACGTCACTCTGACTTATGTAGATATTATCATGTGCCGGATATTTTCGACCACTCGTGCCTGGCAGACGAAGTAATGATGGGTGTAGTGGAAAGGAGGGGCGGATCAAGACGTGGTAAACAGCTGTCGTGGTCTTCGGAGGATCCCTTCACCATAATACAGGCCCGGATCTAGGGGGTCGAGGGGGAGGGGGGCGGGGGCGACCGGGGTATCTGCCCTGGGCAGCAATTTCAGGAGGCGTCAAATTCGTACTCCTGAAGAAAGAAAACCTTGTTTCACAAAGCGCCTAGCATCCAGCGCACGTTGGTCTATCAACTCTTCGTATTACTTTGAAACGCATCTCTTCTGCTTTTTGAACATTTTTGAACACATTCTAAGTTGATTTTTGAATGTTGCATTGTGTACGTGATTTCTTTGCCAGAAGAATCCCCGACGCATCTAGAAATAAAACACTTTGCCGCAGACAAAAGGGGATGAGGCTATAAAAACTGGGCCGAATAAATCAGGACGGGTGAATGCTAATCGCTGTTTGTTTATCTGGTCTTATAGGGTGTGTTATAATTACTAGCGAAATCCGTAGATTCAGACTACTAGAGTGGAAATAAATGACTAACCTGCATAACAAGTAAGAAAGATTACATATTATAATCTCGGTGTGCCTACGAAAATAAAATTTTGACAGAAAGTTTTTGCCAGAGCGCTACATTACTAAGGGCCAGTTTTACAGTCGCCTGTTAGCAGCAGATTAAGTTCTGTTCTCGGAACAGTGCGGAAAACTCGTTCTACGAACACGTAATAACGCCTAACAGGATAATATACGCGGGATAGCTGAAGCGGTGATTCTGGCAGGGTTAGTGAAGTTAATCGGAGGATCAGTTTTGACAGTGGGAGGAATAGTTACAGCTGTAGTGATGACAAGATTGTTTGTTAGAACGAGGAAGGACAAGGCTACATAAAAATGACCATTTGTGCCACAACAGTCTCACCATTTGGCGTGTGTTACAAGTGCGTGTGTTCGTTTTATTTAGCAGATAGTGGCAAAACAAACGTAATCAAATCGAGAAACCACACCAGTACTGAATACTATTCGTATTAACAGCTTTTTCAGTGTTAGACAACGACATTTTGGTTTTTCGTGTAGCAAAACGTTTGACGAACTTTGATGAGGTAATAGATTCTTTCACGGGAAGAAAAGAACGCCTTATAAAGCTGTAGCAAGATTACAGAAAAAAGCTAGGACGTAAGGATTGAAGAAACGTATCCTGTCTTGCTTTTCTCTTGTCTTTACTGCTTTTATGTTTCCTATATTTAATTTTATGTAACGCAAAAGAGAAAGTTATTAACCAATAGGCAATGCAAAGTGCAAATTTTCTGAAGAGCTCTTATTCTCCTGGTCACAAACAATCGCAACCAATATTAACTGTGAGTATTTTTAGTGGGTTAGCATGTCAAAACGTCCGCTTGGGAGCAGGAGAGGAACCACAGGACATTTTAATTTCCACTGTCCTGAATATAGGTTTGATACCTGCCATTGCAAAAAATACACGTTTGAATTCCACATGCGACAGAAGTGGCACTGCACTTTGGCACACTTATGACCAAACAAAATGTGTTACAGTTCCTCGAACAGATATGTTTTACATATCAAACTCTTCAGAATGACGTGCGCTACAGAATGAACATATTTTTGAAAAATTAATTTTTTGTAAATGTTTGTCGCCCTATCTCAAACGCTGGAGGAGTAGGGATTGTGGGGCGCCACTATCAAGTTTTTGCCCCGATTCAGAAGTATCGTAAATCCGAAGCTGCCATAATGGCTCTGAGCACTATGGGACTTAACATCTATGGTCATCAGTCCCCTAGAACTTAGAACTACTTAAACCTAACTAACCTAAGGACAGCACACAACACCCAGCCACCACGAGGCAGAGAAAATCCCTGACCCCGCCGGGAATCGAACCCGGGAACCCGGGCGTGGGAAGCGAGAACGCTACCGCACGACCACGAGATGCGGGCAAGCTGCCATAATGTGCTGGGTCTTGATAGAATAGTTACATATGTAGGAGGTCGACTGGTATAGCGGATTCTAGAACTGGGGTTGTCCGCAGCTCGTGGTCTAGTGGCTAGCTTTGCTGCCCCTGGATTACGGGGTCCTGGGTTCGATTCCCGGCTAGGTTTGGGATTTCCTCTTCCCGGGGACTGTATGTTTGTGTTGTCCTCATCATAAGTCGTGACCGTGGCTAGATTGGATTGTGTAAAAAACTGGACTGTGAAAAAACTGGGAGTTTGTACAGGGGCCGATGACCGCGCACTTGAGAGCCCCACAAACCAAATATCATCATCAGAACCGGAGTAGCAACATCTGTAAGTGTAGCTAGGGCTCTTTCTGAGTTAAGCGGATTTTCACAGGTAGAGGCAAACTGAGAAATCTAGCAGTGTAGCACGGCCTTCTGTAGTCTTCGGCACGTCTTCAGAGGAAGGGAGAGTGACTGGTTGTAGCCTGCATTTGAGCTGCAAAGATTTTGTCTTCGTTGTTCAGTCATACAGATTTTTATTCATAGAATCTCTCAAGAGAAATGCCGCGATGTAAATGTTAATGTGTGACTAGGGCCTCCCGTCGGGTAGACCGTTCGTCAGGGGCAAGTCTTTAGATTTGACGCCACTTCGGCGACTTGCGCGTCGATTGGGATGAAATGATGATGATTAGGACAACACAACACCCAGTCCCTGAGCGGAGAAAATCTCCGACCCAGCCGGAAATCGAACCTAGGCCCTTAGGATTGACATTCTGTCGTCTGACCATTCAGCTACCGGGGGTGGACAATGCCGCGAAGATACCCTAGAAGAGTCGTAGCCTTTGCGATGGTCTTGTCCGTCTTCATTAGCGAATATTTTACAAATTGCAGGAGACATTTAGCCGACTTTGTGTAGTTTCCAAAGAACACCACGAGGAAATAATCTCATTGGGTTCCTCATTACACTTATTAACAAGATTTCAAGTGAGTATGACTTGCATTAAACTACTTTTCAATATTTATATTATTTCCAGTGGCTGCGACATTTCTTTTTACGATATAATACCTGTGCGTAAGTCACGTAAGTCAGAAATGATTTTAAGTTAACGTCAAATTAAAGACTATTTAAAACATTTGCGGTAGTCTCCTGGGTCTTAATTGTTGACTCCTTTCTTCTTTTCCCATCTAAATTTGAAATTAATCGGTCAAGCTTGAGTCCATAGTACTCTGTCTCCTTGAAGATTATTTACTAACGTTACTGTATTTATCCTTCGTTCCATCCTTCAGATACGTTGTTAGTGCACTGGAGCTTTCCACTGAAATTCCACCTCTCTCTTGGCAGATGCTCGTTAACGAGCCACCGGTCCAGAAATAGTCGTATAAGCCCTGAAGCTTTTGCTTTTTAGCCGTGCTCTCCTAAACAGCCATCCAGGCAGAATCCAACATTTCCAGGGAAAAATATAACACCGTACTACAGCTGAAGACATTCTTATGTAACAGTGTATTTCGTCGTTTCCCTTATATGTAAAATCATGGCCGCAAAACAATGTGTCTCGATAAACATTAATTAAAATGAAAATTGCAACACATAACCTTTGTTTCAGGAAACAAACTTCTAGGTGATTGAACAGTAGCAGTTTCGAAGTTCATCATAAGAGAAGCAAGGTTCCATCCAAGCACATTGCTTTTTATAGTTAAATAAAAAGGTGATATGTTTATCGGTTTTTGTTCTGTAGCAAAATGAAGACGGCTGTAATAGTGTTTGTTTCATCCGAAGAAGTTCTGAGATCGGTGAGAAGTAAATTATGAACAACTGTCCATTATTTCTTGGAACTTTTGAACGATACATTCATAAAATAATGATTCGTAGCTTGATAAACACGATTATAGTTTTTCACGGGCCTGCTGGTATTCTCTTATTCGGTTTCCTGTTGTCATCTGCAAATAAAAATTTGCTGCTATCATTATTTTCTTGAAATTCATTCCTCCAAAATTGGTCGGGTATTGCGTGGGTCCCATGTATTTTCTCCTAACGCGATGCAGTTACTGTTTCGCCCTTCTATGTGATGGTAACGATGTTACTATGTCGTAGTCTCGGTTGAAGGCCTGCTCCTTCAACGTAAATTGGTGAAATTGTAGTATATGTTTCTTTGCACGCTTTTTCGCATTTACAAAATATTTACACAATGCGAGTAAGTTACGTATTCTTTGATCTACATCTACATGTATACTCTGCCAATCACATTCGAGTGCCTGGCAGAGGGTTCATCGAACCACTTTCACAATTCTCTATTATTCCAATCTCGTATAGCGCGCGGAAACAATGAACACCTATATCTTTCCGTACTAGCTCTGATTTCCCTTATTTTATCTTGGTGGTCGTTCCTCCCTATGTAGGTCGGTGTCAACAAATTATTTTCGCATTCAGAGGAGAAAGGTGGTTATTGGAATATCGTGAGAAGATTCGGTCGCAACGAAAAACGCCTTTCTTTTAATGATTTCCAGCCCAAATCCTGTATCATTTCTGTGACACTCTCTCCCATATTTCGCAATAATACAAATCGTGCTGCCTTTCATTGAACTTTTTCGATGTACTCCGTCAGTCCTATCTGGTAAGGATCCCACACCGCTCAGGAGTATTCTAAAAGGCAGTCTCCTTAGTAGGTCTGTTACATTTTCTAAGTGTCCTGCCAATAAAACGTAGTCTTTGGTTAGCTTTCCCAACAACATTTTCTATGTGTTCCTTCCAATTTAAGTTGTTCGTAATTGTAATATCTAGGTATTTAGTTGAATTTACGGCTTTTAGATTAGACTGAGTTATCGTGTAACCGAAGTTTAACGAGTTCCTTTTAGCACTCATGTGGATGACCCCTCACTTTTTGTTATTTAAGGTCAACTGCCACTTTTCGCACCATTCAGATATCTATTCTAAATCGTTTTGCAGTTTGTTTTGATCTTATGATGGCTTTATTAGTCGATAAACGACAGCGTCATCTGCAAACAACCTAAGACGGCTGCTCAGATTGTCTCCCTAATCGTTTATATAGATGAGGAACAGTAAAGGGCCTATTACACTACCTTGAGGAACGTCAGAAATCACTTCTGTTTTACTCGATGGCTTTCCGTCAATTACTACGAACTGTGACCTCTCTGACAGGAAATCACAAATCCAGTCACATAACTGAGACGAAATTCCATAAGCACGCAATTTCACTACGAGCTGCTTGTGTGTTACAGTGTCAAAAGCCTTCCGGAAATCCAGAAATACGGAACGTATCTGAAATCCCTTGTCAATAGCACCCAACACTTCATGTGAATAACGAGCAAGTTGTGTTTCATAGGAACGATGTTTTCTAAACCCATGTTGACTATGTGTCAATAGACCGTTTTCTTCGAGGTAATTCATAATGTTGGAACATAATATATGTTCTAAAATCCTGGTGTATATCGACGTTAACGATATGGGCCTGTAATTTAGTGTATTACTGCTACTACCTTTCTTGAATATTGGTGTGATCTGTGCAACTTTCCAATCTTTGGGTACGTATCTTTCGTCGAGCGAACGGTTGTATATGATTGTTACGTATGGAGCTAATGCATCAGCATACTCCGAAAGGAACCTAATTGGTACACAGTCAGGACCAGAAGACTTGCTTTTATTAAGTGATTTAAGTTGTTTCACTACTCCGAGGATATTTACTTCTACGTTACTCATGTTGGCAGCTGTACTCGATTCGTATTCTGGAATATTTACCTCGTCTTTTGTGAAGGCATTTCGGAAGGCTGTTCGTGGTATATACAGGGTGATCAGGAACAGAATGAAAAGATTTTAACGGTGTTGAAGAGTAGGTTGTGCTGAGAAATAATTGTTCAGAAAAAAATTCGATACGTTGAGTAGTTTCCGATTTAATTAGCGTTGAAGCTAGCCAATCGGGCCATTTCGTGCACACATTTAAGCTGTTCGCCAGAGGAGTATCGCCAAACGTGCACTTCGTTTGGTTTTCTAAAACCGAACAACAGAGCTATGGACGGTAGTAAGTATCGAATCAGAGCCAAAGGCTGACCAGTTTCGTGTGCTGTCTTTTGCGCCCTGGAACAACTGACGCTAATTGAGTCCGGTGGGCCACTTGAATTTGAGCACGCAACGGCCTGATTGACTGACTTCAATGCTAATTAACTCGGAAGCGGCGCAACGTATAGAATTTTTTTCATAACAATTACTTTTCAGCACAACCTACTATTACAGTCTTTTCAGACTGTTTCTGACCACCCTGTATACTGATGCCTATTGTAGAACAATACATACTTCCCTTTGTTGATCTCGGTGAACTCCATATTCTGAACACTTAGAACACGGCAGACTACTTCCCAGTGTTCAACTGCAGTACTGAACTCTAGAAGTCCAAGCACCACAGTCGTGATGATGATGATGATGATGATGATGTTTGATTTGTGGGGCGCTTAACTGCGCGGTCATCAGCGCCGGTTCAAAGGTCCAATTTTCATCACACTCCAATTTTTTACGCAGTCCAGTCTAGCCACTATCACGGATGATGATGATGATGAAATGATGAGGTCAACACAAACACCTAGTCCCCGGGCAGAGAAAAGCCCCAACCCGGCCGGGAATGGAAGCCGGGACCCCGTGGTCAAGAGGCAGCAACACTATCACTAGACCACGAGCTGCGGACGCGCCACAGTCGTCTCTCAATGAACTGGTGTGCGGACTCTCTTCTTAGTATAGAAAGCGACCCTTGCCAGTAGTACAGAGTACGTCCCAGGTAGTTACGGACAGGCTGGTGTATCCTACCTCTGGAACACCTCGTTCCGAGATCCGCTACCTGAAGTGTCTCTCTGTACGAGTGTGACAGACTCTTCACAGCAGTGGGTGGTCTTTAGCATTTCGAGAGGCTCTTAGCCACAATATGCGAAGAGAATTTCCGTATGTCGAAGGTCGAGGCAAGGTAAGCTGTGGCGATGGTTCGGATGTTGAATACGTTGAACTGCCTGACGGACTGACGCGTCGCAAGGACTGTAAGTGTGTTACAACACAGCTATTGACGAAGGAGAATCTCTGTAGACGTTGAGGTCCTCATTTTTTACTTGCAAGATGTGGGTTTAATATGTTGGACTTTAAACGCCTGTTTTTTATTGTGAGCAGTGCGGCCTATAGATATAATTGTGGATTTATGAACGTTCAGGCGTGATCGGCTACTCTCCTGGTCAGAAAACAAAGTTTTTACGACGACATACGTATCATTTTTCGCACTGATCAGTATGCTATGCCATCGGCGCAAGCTTGTGTGAGTGACTTAAGTCTGTGTATGGCGAAACCCGATAGTGCCGTGACGACGATGACGCAACTGTTCCGTGTCCATCCCAAACAAAGTAAAATAGACGAAACGTGACAGCCTTATCTGAGGCTCCCCGCTTGTTGTATTAGTCTGAGTAGTGTTTCGTTAATCTTGATGTGAGTATGGGATGTATAGAACCAAAAGACTGATAAAGTTGGTTCGGAAGTATATAGGGACTGAACCCAACAAGTATTCTTTTCTCTTCTATTCTGCTCAGTGGTGTCGAAAGACTTTTCTCGACCACTGTCCCAATCAGCAAGGTGTTTCCTCTTCTCGTGTATGTACAACCGATGTAAATAGTTGATTCTTTGATTTCTTTGAAAGTATTGGGTATCAGGGCTGGTATGTAAAAATAAAATCTTCTGACTTTCGAGGGTTCTGACATCTGCACCAAGTTTTGAACATATCCAACGCCATAGCGTTCGATCTGCTTTCCTTAGAAACTGTAGGCATAGTGAACGAAAGCGTTTCACAAGAGATACTTTCGCGTCCCTTCCGACTAGCATTCCGAAACGCGTAAAGTCGGGGGCAGCAGGCTCTGGATTGTACTGGCTAGCAGTGCGAAACTGGGACAACATGCCTGTGTCGCAGTCCATGACATAAACAATCTCTATACTCCTTCAGCTATGTGGCCCTAAACATAATTGTACGACTGTCACCGAAATAAATGCTAATCAGTAGACCCCGATGAACATTCTAGTATTCTGTGTTAGTGATATAGTTTTTAAAATGGTCGCAAACCTGTTTCGGCCAATGAGACAAGGTTAAAAAGTCAGTATGTTTACGCACCTATCGCCGAACTGCAACAATTCGTCCTTCCAGGTGTGAAAGCGGAGTGCATAAGATCACTTTTCAAGAGTGTGACTTGTGTTATGTATGAAAAAATAACAGATCCGTACATACGAGGCTGAAGGATTATCACATATGCTGGAAATTACATAGAACAAATAAGCATTTCACAATACTGATTAGATACCAGCTACATATATTACATGTACGTCGGAATACTGCAATCAGTATCAAGAGGAAAGTAATCTTTATGGCTTGAAATATTAGAAATTAAAAGATATCTGAAGAGCCATCCGGAACTGCTGCTGACGGCCAAACGTGTGTATTCTGTGTTTTTCGATGATGTAATTTGTCCCGAAAATTCCATCATTAAATACTCTGAAAGCTTCTGAAAAGAACATGACTCTTTATTGTTTAGTAAATACTACCCCGTGTCTAATCAATATATTTTTTTTTTGACAACTGAACACTGTTGTATCTCTGTTAGCAGCAAAATTTTCTAAGACTCCATTGGTTCCACAGAAATAGCGATTTTATAGATCTGGGAAGTAGCGTTCTTTTATAAAACTAAAGCAGACTTACAGCAAGATGAAGCATATAATTATAATAATCACTTACCAAATACTGTACGTAAAAATTTTATGAAAACCTAATAACAATATTTTTAAAATCCGTATCACCTGCCGCCCACCATGAAAGCTGGAACGTCCACTAGCGGGTCGTAGGGAGAATGTTAGCTGCTGATGTGCTACCTCATTGTCAGTGTTATGCTATGAAAAATGTTATGTTTAACCCGTAATCTATTTAACCCTTTATCAAAATTGTTGAATGAGAAACTATATTTTATCTATAGACCAGTAATGTGCATACTATTCTGCAGTATCATTTGCTTCTTGTGTTGTCAGATCTTGATATATTTTGAATTACTGTTTAATTCCTTTGATGATTCTAAATTCTTTGTTTCGTAGTACACCAGACGTCGCGAATATAATCTTTGAAACACACACTAGAAAATGAGCATGTAACTCGAAACCAAGCTTACATATATTATACAAGCATTGTTAACTGATTCTTACGTCGCTTCTTGATAGAAGAACATGATTGTACTTTTCATACATACATATCATAAAAGTGTACTTATGTACGTTCCACATATTCTCCTAAGCCACAGGACAGATTTCTAGGCAACTTGGTGCACGTATGATTTATTGCCTGGAAAGAACCGCTGTGGGGTAACTCTGAAAGAGATGGACGTGTGGGTGATAATGTATCGTAGTTCACTACACGCAAAGAGCCAGAGTACATTCATCTAGTATTTGAGAAGTAGTGACTCGCAACAAACTTTACAAATAATGTCCAACGTTTTGTTCGCTAACACCCCTACGGAATGATAAAAGAAAAAATGTTTATCGCATACTACATTTTCTCTATTCATGCAATAAAAGTGCCACATCATACATGACGTTTTAATTTATTACTTCTTTACTAGTAACTCTATTCGCAACGAACCTCGCAGACAGTATCTACATATACCACTGGACGTACCTGTCAAATTATGCCAATGTACAACACATAATTCAGGAGATATAACGTCATAAACATTGAAGTGCGCGAGAAGGAAACTGCTGGGCAAAATGCACTAGGCTACCTGTCAAATATATCTATAAATATAAGTGAAATGCGTTTGATGTATGTGAACTATATGTAACAAAATTGCACGTGGGAAAACCCGAGAGTAAAAAGCACCTTCTAAACCGCTGGATAGATTTCAACCAAACTTGGTAAACGTAAAGATATACTGGAAGAATAAGGACCAGCAACCATCTCCTGAGGTGTGGGTGATATGGAGAGAGAGGAAGAGCAGGAGGAGATGGATGGACAGAGAGGGGAAAGAGGAGATGGGTACAGTTAGGGGGGTGGAGGAGACTGACAGAAGGAGGGGCTGGGAGAAATGGAGAGAGATTCGGAAGGGGAGGATATGGACAGGAAAGGGGGTAGGAGATGGAGAGGGAAAGGAAAGAGAAGGAGATTGACAGAGAGAGGTAGAAGAAGGAGATGGACAGAGAAGGGCAGAGAAACGCATGAACAGGTTGTTAAGCTGTTGTAGTGCTTAAAAATCGTTATTTATTTTTAATGCTCAATTTCAGACGATGAATCATTTTCCTTACCATCCTGATATGCAGAAACAGATTATTTGGTATGAGGCGTATTCCGAAAGTAAAGTCCGGTCGATCGTGAAATGGAAAACACAGTGAAAATCCAAAGTGTTTTATCTGCAGTAGTTAGCCACACCTTCCAGTAACGTTTCTACATAGTCACCGCTCCGTCTGAGACATTTGTCGTATTGTTGTACCAACTTTCCAATACCCTCGTCATAGAAGGAAGCCTCCTGCACTTTTCGCCAATTCTCTCCGATGACTTGCAATTTGTTGTCTGTGCCAAAACGTTGACTTCATAGCCAGTGGCTCATGTGAGCAGAAATGAAAATCAGAAGGAGCAAAGTCCGGGCTGTATGGAGGGCGATCGAAAACGCTGGAGGGGCGTCCTCATTTGCCCTGCAGAGTTTGGCCGCCAACTGTCATGAAGAACGATCTGCATGACAGGTATGTTGTGTGGGCTGCATCAAATCAGGCGAAATATCTAACGGGCACTTGGCGGGAGGCACTGTTTTCTACGCATCTTTATGTGTTCACTGTACTCTCGGAACTGAAAAGACAGACGTGATGCGATCAGCGGGCGTACTAAAGACACTGTCCAACACACCTGTGCAGAGCTATATCGGATTTTCACTGTGGTTTCCATTTCGCGACCGATTGGACCTTACTTTCGGAATACGCCTCCTAATTTCTGATACGTGCGGAGGGACAAACTAAAACTTGTTCAACAAGTGTTTTAGGTATTTTGTGGCGACTTAATACAGTTGTTGTTGTTGTTGTTGTTGTGGTCTTCAGTCCTGAGACTGGTTTGATGCAGCTCTCCATGCTACTCTATCCTGTGCAAGCTTCTTCATCTCCCAGTACCTACTGCAACCTACATCCTTCTGAATCTGCTTAGTGTATTGATCTCTTGGTCTCCCTCTACGATTTTTACCCTCCACGCTACCCTCCAATGCTAAATTTGTGATCCCCTGATGCCTCAGAATATGTCCTACCAACCGGTTCCTTCTTCTTGTCAAGTTGTGCCACAAACTCCTCCCCAATCCTATTCAATACCTCCTCATTAGTTACGTGATCTACCCACCTTATCTTCAGCATTCTTCTGTAGCACCACATTTCGAAAGCTTCTATTCTCTTCTTGTCCAAACTGGTTATCGTCCATGTTTCACTTCCATACATGGCTACACTCCATACAAATACTTTCAGAAACGACTTCCTGACACTTAAATCTATACTAGATGTTAACAAATTTCTCTTCTTCAGAAACGATTTCCTTGCCATTGCCAGTCTACATTTTATATCCTCTCTACTTCGACCATCATCAGTTATTTTACTCCCTAAATAGCAAAACTTCTTTACTACTTTAAGTGTCTCATTTCCTAATCTAATCCCCTCAGCATCACCCGATTTAATTTGACTACATTCCATTATCCTCGTTTTGCTTTTGTTGATGTTCATCTTATATCCTCCTTTCAAGACACTGTCGATTCCGTTCAACTGCTCTTCCAAGTCCTTTACTGTCTCTGACAGAATTACAATGTCATCGGCGAACCTCAAAGTTTTTACTTCTTCTCCATGAATTTTAATACCCACTCCGAATTTTTCTTTTGTTTCCTTTACTGCTTGCTCAATATACAGATTGAATAACATCGGGGAGAGGCTACAACCCTGTCTCACTCCTTTCCCAACCATTGCTTCCCTTTCATGCCCCTCGAGTCTTATAACTGCCATCTGCTTTCTGTACAAATTGTAAATAGCCTTTCGCTCCTTGTATTTTACCCCTGCCGCCTTCAGAATTTGAAAGACAGTATTCCAGTTAACGTTGTCAAAAGCTTTCTCTAAGTCTACAAATACTAGAAACGTAGGTTTGCCTTTTCTTAATCTTTCTTCTAAGATAAGTCGTAAGGTTAGTATTGCCTCACGTGTTCCAACATTTCTACGGAATCCAAACTGATCTTCCCCGAGGTCGACTTCTACCAGTTTTTCCATTCATCTGTAAAGAATTCGCGTTAGTATTTTGCAGCTGTGACTTATTAAACTGATAGTTCGGTAATTTTCACATCTGTCAACACCTGCTTTCTTTGGGATTGCAATTATTATATTCTTCCTGAAGTCTGTGGGTATTTCGCCTGTCTCATACATCTTGCTCACCAGATTGTAGAGTTTTGTCATGACTGGCTCTCCCAAGGCCATCAGTAGTTCTAATGGGATGTTGTCTACTCCCGCCGCCTTGTTTCGACTCAGGTCTTTCAGTGCTCTGTCAAACTCTTCTCGCAGTATCTTATCTCCCATTTCATCTTCATCTACATCCTCTTCCATTTCCATAATATTGTCCTCAAGTACATCGCCCTTGTATAAACCCTCTATATACTCCTTCCACCTTTCTGCCTCCCTTCTTTGCTTAGAACTGGGTTCCCATCTGAGCTCTTGATATTCATACAAGTGGTTCTCTTCTCTCCAAAGGTCTCTTTAATTTTCCTGTAGGCAGTATCTATCTTACCCCTAGTGAGACAAGCCTCTACATCCTTACATTTGTCCTCTAGCCATCCCTGCTTAGCCATTTTGCACTTCCTGTCGATCTCTTTTTTGAGACGTTTGTATTCCTTTTTGCCTGCTTCATTTACTGCATTTTTATATTTTCTCCTTTCATCAATTAAATTCAATATTTCTTCTGTTACCCAAGGATTTCTATTAGCCCTCGTCTTTTTACCTACTTGATCCTCTGCTGCCTTCACTACTTCATCCCTCAGAGCTACCCATTCGTCTTCTACTGTATTTCTTTCCCCCATTCCTGTCAATTGTTCCCTTATGCTCTCCCTGAAACTCTGTACAACCTCTGGTTCTTTCAGTTTATCCAGGTCCCATATCCTTAAATTCCCACCTTTTTGCAGTTTCTTCAGTTTTAATCTACAGGTCATAACCAATAGATTGTGGTCAGAGTCCACATCTGCCCCTGGAAATGACTTACAATTTAAAACCTGGTTTCTAAATCTCTGTCTTACCATTATATAATCTATCTGATACCTTTTACTTTCTCCAGGATTCTTCCAGGTATACAACCTTCTTTTATGATTCTTGAACCAAGTGTTAGCTATGATTAAGTTATGCTCTGTGCAAAATTCTACAAGGCGGATTCCTCTTTGATTTCGTCCCCCCAATCCATATTCACCTACTATGTTTCCTTCTCTCCCTTTTCCTACTGACGAATTCCAGTCACCCATGACTATTAAATTTTCGTCTCCCTTCACTACCTGCATAAATTCTTTTATCTCGTCATACATTTCATCAATTTCTTCATCATCTGCAGAGCTAGTTGGCATATAAACTTGTACTACTGTAGTAGGCGTGTGCTTCGTGTCTATCTTGGCCACAATAATGCGTTCACTATGCTGTTTGTAGTAGCTAACCCGCACTCCTATTTTTTTATTCATTATTAAACCTACTCCTGCATTACCACTATTTGATTTTGTATTTATAACCCTGTAATCACCTGACCAAAAGTCTTGTTCCTCCTGCCACCGAACTTCACTAATTCCCACTATATCTAACTTTAACCTATCCATTTCCCTTTTTAAATTTTCTAACCTACCTGCCCGATTAAGGGATCTGAAATTCCACGCTCCGATCCGTAGAATGCCAGTTTTCTTTCTCTTGATAACGACGTCCTCTTGAGTAGTCCCCGCCCGGAGATCCGAATGGGGGACTATTTTACCTCCGGAATATTTTACCCAAGAGGACGCCATCATCATTTAATCATACAGTAAAGCTGCATGTCCTCGGGAAAAATTACGGCTGTAGTTTCCCCTTGCTTTCAGCCGTTCGCAGTACCAGCACAGCAAGGCCGTTTTGGTTAATGTTAAAAGGCCAGATCAGTCAATCATCCAGACTGTTGCCCGTGCAACTACTGAAAAGGCTGCTGCCCCTCTTCAGGAACCACATGTTTGTCTGGCCTCTCAACAGATACCCCTCCGTTGTGGTTGCACCTACGGTACGGCCATCTGTATCGCTGAGGCACGCAAGCCTCCCCACCAACGGCAAGGTCCATGGTTCATGGGGGAATACTTAATACAGGGTGGAGCAAATAAAACTGGCCTCCACGAATGGATACGACTAGACATGAATGTATGCATGTATGCATGTAACCATCCCCTTTAATGCGCACACCACGTGTACGTCCGCCTCGCAATCCACACTGGCGCAGAGCGTAGTGCGAATTGTGTCATTGTGAATGGACCAATGAAAAGGCGGCGATGGTAATCACAGTGGAGCTGTGGGTGTTCGTTTTGGAAAGTTAAGTGACAACAAAGTAGTGGAATCGTTTGCTTAGTCGTTTGCTGAGAAGTTTAATGTTGTCAAAGTGCCAGCAGAAAATACCAAGCAACGCTTAGACCAAAAATGGCGTCAATTAGGATCTGTTTTGGAAAGAAAATTGAAATAAATAAATAAATATAAATTCCGAAACGCATACCAGAGAAAGTGCCAAGAGGTGAATGGTGGCCACATCTGCTATACTCGGATTATTACAGTATTTCCTTTCTTCTGCTGTATGTCTTTGTACCCTGGAACTCTGTTATCCGGGACATTTTTATTTGCCATATCAAAGAGTTTTCTGTTTCGACATCAGGAAGTAGCATCTACAGCACTTTCTGTAAATAACAGTTCCCCTGACGATTAAAAACTGTCATTTGTTTCGTGTCACGTCAACAAAATTAAGTTTAGACGGATTAAATTTACGATTTTGGTCGATCCATCTAGCTTCAAACCTTGCTTCCCGTAGCTAGCACAGAGCGAATATATTCCGATTTCTATATCGGCTCTGGAGAGAGGTGATTTTGTGCACTTATGAATTAGATGCAGGACGAAAAAGAGAAGATTTCATTTTCCGGTTGTAAGAGTCATCGTCAGTGTAATGGAGGAATCATAACTAATCTGTATGGTACATTAGTGTAACCTCGTAATGCCTAACTGAACCATAGCGGTGCATACAGTGTCCTACAGTATTGATCTATTGTTTCTTGAGAATCTCAATTGTCAGCTTCAATATTACAATACATGTGTGCATTTTTATCACAAAGCAATGTGCAATCATACCAGACATATTTTTTGTTCTCTCACAAAAACCAGCTGTCACTCTAAATCAACAAATACGAAAATAATTGAACAACTACTTTATCAGGTACTTATTGGGTTCCTCATTAAGATGAAACTAAAAGTAACTCATTAATCTTCTGTGGTTAACCAGTAGTAAAATAATTAATTCCAAAAGACACTTAACATTCAGGAGACTGAAATCTAGATACTGCTTATGATACTGCAATACTGAAAGCGCATTATCATTTCTTATCTGTATAGGAAAAATATTATTACTCGGGGACAGCAGAAAGGTACATTTATCGTCATAACTAAATTTAAAGAGGAGAAAGCAATGTTCGTTGTAAATAACAAATCATTTAAGCTACAGCAATCACAATGATAAAACAGTGTTCAATATTACGCAGAAAGGAGAAGTAATTCATAGAACAGACAAAAATTCTAAGAGTTCATATTAATAGCTAAGGAAATGGAACGATAACGACAGTTCAGCTAATATTGTCTATTTGTGGATTTAGAAGCTCTCCATCCCTTCCTCTTCTCATGCGCTCAACTATGAAACGGAACTCATGTAATATAAAATCGCAAAAAACACATATTTCCATCAAACGTAAAAAAGAAATAGAAAGATCTTATTACTGATACAGTTTTATCATAGCCTACATCCAACTTCTCGTTAACTATTCGACGATCTAATGGTCGTAGAGTGAGAAGCGGCATGGTTATTTATTAGCTTCTTTAACCTGGCCAGATTAGGACATTCGGGACCTTACTTACAACACGCCAGTTTACAGTATACACAAAAATGGCTTACTCAGGAAAAACTATTTTACTTGCAAGAGTAAAGTTACAACGCACTGAAAACTACAAAAGAGAAGAACAGAAATTTTAAATAATTAGAAGGAGTAAAAGAAACCTAAGTTAAAAGAAGGGTCATACCTTCGACAAACGATTTTCAGACTGCGTATGATGATGTACATGGATTTAGAAATAAAGGGAAAGTTACCATAATTACAAAACGTTTTCAGTTAGATTATTTTTGAAAATGAAGAAATTTGTAACTTTTTTGTTGTGGAGCAACATCTCCTAGCCGAATGATTGCAACACGGAAGGATTGTATTGTGTGAGGGGGATGAAAGTAATTAAGAATGTAAAGATCTGGAGTCTTCTACGTAAGAACTGTAGATCCATGCAGAGTGGTGGTAATGCGATCATACAGTGGTGCGCTGGTAATGCAACCTACACAGAAAGCTGTGGCGATGTCGAGACGCAAGAAGTACTGTTTGGTCCTTCTTGAAGACTGTTGCAATGAAAGAAACTAATCAATTGTGGAACCTGAATCATTTTACTTTTTACGTTTCAGGGAATAAATGTTGGAAAATAATAGTTTTGAAATCCATGGGATTTTTTCCTGAAAACGGTGACCAACAAACAAAAGTCATGATTCCGCCCACGATGATCTCGATTTCAACGATATTTTTGTCTCTTCTCTTCCTGCTATGACAGTAGTGAATACGTCTAGGCAAGTTATTCCACGAAACTTTTAAATTAACAAGTCTTGCGATGATTTCCTTTCAACTTAGCATCCACAACCCGAAGCGCCGTGCGCAGGAAACTGTCATCATATTTCTCATCAGGAAGCTGAAAAGGGGCCGAGCTGACGTAAGTGTCCGCCCTGGCACTAAAGCGAATCTGGTGGCCAGACGACTATTCCCAGTGTCTGTTGCCATGTCTGGTAAACTGCCGACGCGGCATAGTACGAAGGCCAAACCGTCGCACTGGTGACGTTGACTACACCATGTCCAAGGTTGGTACTGGGCCGCTTATGTGGTGTACATGGTAAAAAATGATGTTTTGTAGAGGACAAGGGGTTATTTTTAGGAAATATGGTGCGAAATTGTGATTTAGTGCGTTTGAGTGCGCGATGCACCAGCCTCACGGCAAACGGCGGACGAAGGCCGGCCGGCGCGTTATGCAGGTGACACAGTTTTGCAATGAGCGTCGGTATGTGGTTGCGTGTGTGGCAGCCATCAGAACGCAGCATTAGCAGAATTACGCAGGTGCGGGCCGCGTGTGGAGCAGTTGCGTTAAGCCAACTCATCGAGAACCTTCTAATAAACACGCCGCCGCATAACCGGCGGATTCAGCAGCGGTCTGCACTATTTAAGTGCATCAGAGGTGGGCGTCGGCATTCGGTTCAACCAATTGGGCGTTCGGTCGCTGTCACATCGTCGTCATCAGTGACACTGTCCCCGAGGATCGGCCGGTGGTGGGCGTCGCCTGCTGCTGCATCGGCGACTCCTGGCGTCGTCACGAGCCGCCGCGTCTGCAGGAGGCACGCTGGGCCGGGCCTCATGCCGCTAACCTCCTACCGCCTGCTCAGCCGGTGACCGAGCGCGGCGTCGTGTTCCCCGAACTGCGTGCATTAGCTCGTCTCCACGATGACACGAGCGGTGCGGCTGAGCTACCGGAAAATGTATTGGAAGACTCAACAATAAAGAGGAAGATTGCCAAAAACAGCCACCTTCTTCTACCCAGCCACGCCCTAAAACCCCAACAATGTCACCCGCTCCGATCATCCTATTACAGTTTGGTCACAACAGTGCAGGTCGAACGGTTATACATTCAATCCACTCCAGCTATCCATCATCGTACACAGCCAGCTCTGGGAAGTATTTCCAAGCCAGTGGGTCGTCCGGCCTAATCACTAACAGACGCCACCTCCGATAGCTGGGGATCTACGGGCTGTGCCTAGTCCTGTTGCTGTTGGAAGCTGAGCTAGTGTCTTAGAGCTGGAGGTCATCTGCTGGCCGCCTTCAAGCAATGCCAGGGTGCCTACTAATGGGTACATGGTTTTCAGCCAATGCCAAGGCGTAACCCGCACCTTACTTACTACCGAGCCACTGCCTGCCCTACATGCACGCACCCTGCTACCACAGGCTTATATCCACGGGTCACCGACGCTCCATCCTAAATAGCCCGTCCTTGATTCGTACTTGTGCTTGAATGCCTCCGGCACCAGGCCCACCACAGTCTGTTAGACAATTGTACATGTTCAACCAACTGTGTGATTGCCTCATAACGGAGTTTGCTGCCACGGCGTGCCTAACACCTGTCCACCATGATACACTCAGACGACAAAAGTCATGGGATACCGATATGCAAATACACAGATCACGTACGCAAGGTATAAAAGGGCAGTGCATTGGCAGACTGTCATTTGTACCCAGGTGATTCTTGTGACGAGGTTTCCGACGTGATTATGGCCGCACGATGCGAATTAACACACTACGGACTCTGAACGCGGAGTCGTGGTTGAATCCAAACTCACGGGACATTCAATTTTGGAAATCGTAAAGGAATTCAATACCCCATGATCCACTGTGTGAAAGGTGTAATTAGAATACCAAATTTCAGGCATTACCTCTCACTATGGACGATGCAGTAGCCGATGGTCCTCGCTTAACCTTCGAGAACAGGGCAGTGTGTAAGCTGGTGGTGGCTCCATAATAGAGTGGGCTGCATTCACATGGTATGGACTGGGTTCTCTGGTCGAACTGCACGGATCATTTACTCGAAATGGTTATGTTAAGCTACTTGATTCTACATAACGATGGAATTTTTGTGGATGACAATGCGCCTTGTCATCAGACACGGTAGTTCGCTACTGGTTTGAAGAACATTCTGGACAATTCGAGCAAATGGTTTGGCCACCCATATCGTACGGCGTGAATCCCATTGATCATATACGGGACATAATAGAGAGGTCAGTTCGTGCACAAAATCCTGCAGCGGCAACACTTACACAATTATGGATGGCTTTAGAGGCAGCACGGCTCAGTATTTCTGCACGGGACTTCCAACGACTTGCCGAGTCCATGCAACGTCGAGTTGCTGTAGTACGGCGGGCAAAAGGAGGTCCGACACGATATTAGGAGATATCTCACGACTTTTGTCAAGTCAGTGTACAGCTCCACGCACCCGCCGAGGAACTGACTTGGCTTCTGCACGAAGGGTCCCCGTCTCGTCAGGCGAGTCTTTGCGCAGACCGCCTGCTGCTGTCCCGCGCTGAGCTACACGAGCACCACCGTCCAGGGCCAGGTGATAGCCTGGGTGTTGACTACTGTACGAATTCTGATCAATAGTCTCGTTATTTCTCACTGCCTCTGTGATTATATGACGACCGACCATCATGACGTACCCAAGATTGGCAAAGTTTTACAAAAGATCGAAATATGGCGCGTACTTCTGTCTCGAAATCTAGCAGAAAACACAAATAGATTCTGGTCATACATAAAGCACACCAGTGGCAAGACACAATCAATACCTTTACTGCGCGATAACAACGGTGAAGTCACTGATGGCAGTGCAGCTAAACTAGAGTTATTAAACACGGTTTTCCGAAACTCCTTCACCAAAGAAGACGAAGTAAATATTCCTGAATTCCAATCAACAACAACTGCCAAGATGAGAAACATAGAAGTAGATATCCTCGGTGTAGCAAAGCAGCTTAAATCACTTAATAAAGGCAAGCCCTCCGGTCCAGTCAGGCTCCTCTCAGAGTATGCTGATAAAATAGCTCGATATTTAGCAATTATATACAACCACTCTCTCACAGAAAGATACGTACCTAAAGACTGGAAAATTGCTGAGGTCACACCAATACCCAAAAAGGGAAGTTCGAGTAATCCGCTGAATTACAGGCCTATATCACTAACGTCGATTTGCTGTAGGGTTTTAGAACATATACTGTATTCGAACATTATGAAGTACCTCGAAGAAAACGATTTATTGACATATAGTCAGTACGGATTCAGAAAATATCGTTCGTGTGAAACAGAACTAGCTCTTTATACTCATGAAGTAAAAACTGCTATCGACAGGGGATGTCAAATTGATTCCATATTTTTAGATTTCCAGAAGGCTTTCGACACCGTTCCTCACAAGCGTCTTCTAATCAAACTGCGTGCCTACGGAGTATCGCCTCAGTTGTGCGACTGGATTCGTGATTTCCTGTTTGAAAGGTCACAGTTCGTAGTAATAGACGGAAAGTCATCGAGTAAAACAGAAGTAATATCCGGCGTTCCCAAAGGAAGTGTTATAGGCCCTGTATTGTTTCTGATCTATATTAACGACATAGGAGACAATCTGAGTAGCCGTCTTTGATTGTTTGCTGATGATACTGTAATTTACCGTCTTGTAAAGTCATCAGAAGATCAAAACGACTTGCAAAATGATTTAGATAAGATATCTGTATGGTGCGAAAAGTGGCAGTTGACCCTGAATAAGGAAAAGTGTGAAGTTATTCGCATGAGTACTAAAAGAAATCAGCTAAATTTCGGTAAGTCACACAAATCTGAAGGCCGTAAATTCAACTAAATACTTAGGGATTACAATTACAAATAACCTAAATTTGAACGATCACATAGATAATATTGTGAATAGAGCAAACGAAAGGCTGCGACTCATTGGCAGAACACTTAGAAGGTGCAACAGGTCTACCAAAAAGGCTGCTTACACTACGCTTGTCCTCCCCATTCCGGAGTACTGCTGAACGGTGTGGGATCCGCATCAGGTGGAACTGACGGATGACATCGAAAAAGTACAAAGAAGGGCAGCTCGTTTTGTATTATCTCGAAATGGGGGAGATAGTGTCACGGACGTGATACGTGAATTGGAGTGGCAGTCATTAACACAAAGGCGTTTTTCGTTGCGACGGGATCTTCTCATGAAAATTGAATCACCAGTTTTCTCCTCAGATTGCGAAAACATTCTGTTGACACCCACCTACATAGGGAGAAATAATCATCACTATAAATTAAGAGAAATCAGGGCTCGCACGCAAAAATGTAAGTGCTCGTTTTTCCCGCGTGCCTTTCGAGAGTGGAACGGTAGAGAGACAGCATGAAGGTGGTTCATTGAACCCTCTGCCAGGCACTTTATTGTGAATAGCAGAGTAATCACGTAGATGTAGTTGTACCTGCTGCCCAGGAAATCATCCTGCCTGCATAGTCTTCAGGAGCGTGAGGTCAATAAACACTCGAGCCATCCAGACACTGCTACACAAGAGACTGAAATACACAATTTTATTTCACATACCAGTATACAAAGCCGATACCTTCCATGACGTCTATGTCTCATAAGATGTGAATATCCTTACAAATACCGTGAAGTTTATTTTCGTATGCAATTAGTTCCTTGAATAGAAGAAAAATACACGACGTTTCCCGCTTTTAGTTGAAAAACGGAGAATTTTTTTTTTAATATGATGTCCCTTCTCATTAATAAATAAATCAATAAAAAGAAATAAGTTGACAAAGAGAATAAAAACAGAAACTGTTACAGAACAGCTGCAAAAACACGGTGCTGGACGTCTAAAGATTAAATGAAGGATCTAAAATCGTACCGACAGAAGTAAACATTGAAATTAAATTAACTTGTTAGCGATTCAGATCAAAGCAAAAAAAGCCTGATATGTCTCTCAAATATCGTGTTTGTGAGTGCGACTGCGCAGCAACGCGACTTAATGAAACCGATTTCCGGGAAACTCTGTTGTCAATGTAATTTCAAATTGTTTTCAGCAACTGCCAGTCACAAATACAGCGTAAAACGCGAATAACGAGTGCAGCTCAAAAGTGAATTTCAGAGCAACGGAAATGCCTCGAACAAATGCCGTTAATTAATCGACAGAATTCTATCAACCCTAATTGTCGTGTAGCTGCAAAGGAAAACCAGAGGCAGGAATAATATTTTTCCAAAGGTTGCGACATTTCTTCCCGAGCTGCAATGAGAACTAATTATTTCTACAATAATGTATTGGACAGATTTTTCAGTAATACTATTAAGCAGTAGCCACGTTATGTAGGGAATAATTCCAAATTATTTACGCACGGGGAATGCATGGTTCATCTAGACATATAAATATGTATATGTAACAATAACTCTTCGTTTGTTTATCGAATTTTGCTGCAGCTGAAGTCAAAGACAGGGCCAGGTCTTTGCGAAATTTAGATAATATTCTGACCTCACATTAATATGTAATACTCTTCTGGATCAAATTTGTCCCGTTTGCAGTGAAACATCCCCTTGGATAAAATTAAAAATTACAGTGCTGGAAAACCCCTTACGTAATTTGATTTTCAAACAGCTGAGCAAAACCGAACGTACTCAGACATTTGTATCTTTACTTATTCTGATCATCACTACTGACACACAATATTTTTAGCGCAACGAAATCTGACTTTCAATAATCCCTACAAAAGAATGGCCCTGACTAACAATAACCTATACCTTTCATGAATCACTTACCTCGCACAAATCTTCGTTACTCGAACTACTGCAATACAGCGAGCGCCAATACTGCCAGCTAAATAAAAGATTCTAACTACTGAAGGCACTAACTACTGATAGGCATAATTAGCAAATTAAAGATTCTGATAGAGAACAAACGATGTATTTACCTTACTAATGTTCAAAAGTCATCAATTCATGCCGGCCGCGGTGGTGTAGCGGTTCTGGCGCTGCAGTCCGGAACCGCGGGACTGCTACGGTCGCAGGTTCGAATCCTGCCTCGGGCATGGATGTTTGTGATGTCCTTAGGTTAGTTAGGTTTAACTAGTTCTAAGTTCTAGGGGACTAATGACCTCAGCAGTTGAGTCCCATAGTGCTCAGAGCCATTTTGAACCATCAATTCATGACCTCCATCTTTACAAATTTACTTTCTCTAGCGGACACCCGTCCAGATCGTCCTCTTATAATAACCTCTCAAAACTCTGGCATTTCTCTCTCCACATCCACCACTGCTGTCGGCTCACCTCCAACTGCCCAACGCTACATGCTGCTCACATCCTTCTGCCCAACACTACACAAGCGAACATTCCAACAATTAGTCCAACGAGCCACAGACTGCACACAGCACAGTCAGTGATGTTCATAGAGAGCGCTACGTGGCGTTACCAACATAAAAACCTAAGCAGCCTACTTACAGCAGTTAGAGCTATAATTTCAGCGATCGAAGGGCGGTCACGTCAGTAAGTTCAGAGGACTCTGTAGAGAACTAAGTCATCTCCAGAGTCTTAAATTTTATTAATTCGTTGTAGAGCTAGTCAGCAGATGTGGCTAACTCGCGAGTGAAGGTCAACCCAAATTCCACGTCACAGAAAGGACTGTAAACGAACGTCAAGATCTTCCATAATGCATTTCAAATGGCGACACTTAGGACGTAACACCACCGTCAAGGTTTCTTGGGAGAAAAGTTTTGACGCTGACCTCGTAAGGGGGGCTATGGAAGATCTTGACGTTCGTTTACAGTCTTTTCTGTGACGTGGAATTTGGGTTGACCTTCACTCGCGAGTTAGCCACATCTGCTGACTAGCTCTACCACGAATTAATAAAATTTAAGACTCTGGAGATGACTTATTTCTCTACAGGGTCCTCTGAACTTACTGACGTGACCGCCCTTCGATCTCTGAAATTATAGCTCTAACTGCTGTAAGTAGGCTGTTTAGGTTTTTATGTTGGTAACGCCACGTAGCGCTCTGTATGAACATCACTGACTGTATCGTTTATTAACATCGGAAACTAACCCGTTTTCTCTGTGTTTGTTGGGATTATAGTAGAAAAATTGGTACTTTTGGATATTTTCAATCTTTATCCAATTGTTTCCTTTGATTTTGTGACACATTGAGAAGTTTATATGCGGGCTAGAGTTGTAAAACGACCTTAGGCTATCACAAGTAAGCGTATACTAGGGCAGTTTTCCTAGTAGCTTTGCTCAGTTAAGAGCGTAACCGCGTTATGGTTCAAATGAATCTGAGCAGTACGGACTTAACATCTGAGGTCATCAGTCCCCTAGAACTTAGAACTATTTAAACCTAACTATCCTAAGGATATCACACACATTCATGCCCGAGGCAGGATTCGAACTTGTGACCGTAGCGGTCGTGCGGTTCCAGACTGAAGCGCCTAGAACCGCTCGGCCATTCCGGCCGGCGTAACCGCGCTACTAGTACGTTAATTGTATTGCGTACGTATTGAACGTTACCTCATTGCCATCTTTTCTTTGCGTATGAGATCAGTGTCATACTGTATTCCTCCAGAAACTGGAAACGGTGAACTGTCTAGAAACTGAATGAGGATATATAAATGGCTGCGTAACCTACGAAACCTTTTTGTTCTACATAGTTACAATCCTGTATGTTACTTAAAAATAAACTGTGTTTATTGCGAAATTGAAACTGTCAGTATTTAATTCAGGTTTTATTTGAAAATTATTGCTTTGTAAAGTGAAACAGAGAGAAGTTGTAGTATAAATTTAAAAAATACAGATTTATCATATAATGCTAAAAAAACGAAATTTCCTACTTGCATCAAAAGTAATTGCTTTGGTTACGTAAAAGAGCAGATTTTACGCCATCAACTAATTTTCATTACTTATAACATGTAATTTATATTTCGTAAGGACATACACAGAAGAGCCAAAGAAACTGGCATACCTGCCTAATATCGTGTAGGGCCCCGAGAGCACGCGGAAGTGCCGCAGCACAATGTGTTATGGACTCGACTAATGTCTGAAGTAGTGCTGGAGGGAACTGACATCACGAATCCTGCAGGGCTGTCCATAAATCCGTAAGAGTACAAAGGGACGGAGGTTTCTTCTGAACAGCACATTGCAAGACATCACAGATATGCTCAGTACTGTTCATATCTGGGGAATCTGGAGACCAGCGGAAGTGTTTAAACTGAGAACAGTGTTCCTGGAACCACTCTGTAGCAATTGTGGACGTGTGGGGTGTCGCATTGTCCTGCGGGAATTGCCCAAGGCCGTCGGGATGCACAATGGACATGAATGGATGCAGGTAATGAGACAGGATGCTTACGATCGTATCACCTACCAGTGTCGTATCAGAGTCCCATATCACTCTAACTGCACACGCTCCACTCCATCATGGAGCCTCCACAAGCGTGAACAGTCCCCTGCTGACATGTAGGTCCATGGATTCATGAGGTAGTCTCCATACCCGTACACGTCCATCCGCTCGATACAATTTGAAATGAGATTCGTTCGACCAGGCAACTTGTTTCCACTTGTCAACAGTCCAATGTCGGTGTTGACAGGTTCAGTTGAGTCGTAAGGCTTTGCGTCGTGCAGTCATCAAGGGTACACGAGTGGGCCTTAGGCTCCGCAAGTCCATATCGATGATGTTTCGTTGAATGGTTCGCACTCTGACACTTGACTGCCCAACACTGAATCTTCAGCAATTTGCGTAACGGTTGCACTTCTGTCAAGATGAACGATTCTCTTCAATCGTCGTTGGTCCCGTTCTTGCATGATCTTTTTCTGGCCGCAGCGATGTTGGAGATTTGATGTGTTACCGGATTCCTGATATTCACGGTGCACTCGTGAAACCGCCGTAAGGGAAATTCCCCACATAAAAAAAAAGGTTTAAATGTGTGTGAAATCTTATGGGACTTAACTGCTAATGTCATCAGTCCGTAAGCTTACACACTACTTAACGTAAATTATCCTAAGGACAAACACACACACCCATGCCCGAGGTAGGACTGGACCCTCCGCCGGGACCGGCCGCATAGTCCCTGACTGCAGCGCCTAGACCGCTCGGCTAATCCCGCGCGGCCAAACTCCCCACTTCATCTCTACCTCGGAGACGCTTTGTCCCATCGTCGTGCGTCGACTACGACGGTCGTTCAATAAGCAATGCCCCACATCTTTTTTAAAAAGCCATTAATATACATAGACAAACGTCCTTGTTGGTGCTTCACATTTGATCTTTGTTCTGTGCGCCGGCGAAGTTTCGAGCAGATAAGGACATGGACAAGACATGTTGACGTATACTGTCACCAAATTCTGACTCTTAACAATGAATATGTTCTGAGAAAAAAAAAGTGGGGCATTATTTAATGAACGACCCTCATATGACATCACGTTCAAACTCACTTAAATCTTGATAACCTGCCATTGTAGCAGCAGTAACCGATCTAACAACTGCGCCAGACACTTGTTTCATATAGGAGCTGCCGACTGCAGCGCCGTATTCTGCCTGTTTACAAATCTCTGTATTTGAATACGCATGCCCATACCACTTTCTTTGGCGCTTCATGCACAATGGACTAACATTGAACGATCGGTTCTGATTACGTGGGAATCAAACAAACAAAAAACAAAGAGGTGTCGTCGGCTCCCAGTTTCTTTCTTATAAATTCATTCATATTTCTTTCCTGACCAGTGTTACCAATACTACCGGTGATCCCACCATTCAACACGTAATTTATGTATTGTACCAAAAAAGGAGATGGGATCTGGATAAACTGAAAGAACCAGAGGTTGTACAGACTTTCAGGGAGAGCATAAGGGAACAATTGACAGGAATGGGGGAAAGAAATACAGTAGAAGAAGAATGGGTAGCTTTGAGGGATGAAGTAGTGAAGGCAGCAGAGGATCAAGCAGGTAAAAAGATGAGGGCTAGTAGAAATCCTTGGGTAACAAAAGAAATATTGAATTTAATTGATGAAAGAAGAAAATATAAAAATGCAGTAAATGAAGCAGGCAAAAAGGAATACAAACGTCTCAAAAATGAGATCGACAGGAAGTGAAAAATGGCTAAGCAGGGATGGCTAGAGGACAAATGTAAGGATGTAGAGGCTTATCTCACTAGGGGTAAGATATATACTGCCTACAGGAAAGTTAAAGAGACCTTTGGAGAAAAGAGAACCACTTGTATGAACATCAAGAGCTCAGATGGAAACCCAGTTCTAAGCAAAGAAGGGAAAGCAGAAAGGTGGAAGGAGTATATAGAGGGTCTATACAAGGGCGATGTACTTGAGGACAATATTATGGAAATGGAAGAGGATGTAGATGAAGATGAAATGGGAGATACGATACTGCGTGAAGAGTTTGACAGAGCACTGAAAGACCTGAGTCGAAACAAGGCCCCCGGAGTAGACAACATTCCATTGGAACTACTGACGGCCTTGGGAGAGCCAGTCCTGACAAAACTCTACCATCTGGTGAGCAAGATGTATGAAACAGGCGAAATACCCTCAGACTTCAAGAAGAATATAATAATTCCAATCCCAAAAAAGCAGGTGTTGACAGATGTGAGAATTACCGAACAATCAGTTTAATAAGTCACAGCTGCAAAATACTAACACGAATTCTTTACAGACGAATGGAAAAACTGGTAGAAGCCGACCTCGGGGAAGATCAGTTTGGATTCCGTAGAAATACTGGAACACGTGAGGCAATACTAACCTTACGACTTATCTTAGAAGAAAGATTAAGGAAAGGCAAACCTACGTTTCTAGCATTTGTAGACTTAGAGAAAGCTTTTGACAATGTTGACTGGAATACTCTCTTTCAAATTCTAAAGGTGGCATGGGTAAAATACAGGGAGCGAAAGTCTATTTACAATTTGTACAGAAACCAGATGGCAGTTATAAGAGTCGAGGGACATGAAAGG
Source organism: Schistocerca nitens (assembly GCF_023898315.1). NCBI lineage: Eukaryota > Metazoa > Arthropoda > Insecta > Orthoptera > Acrididae > Schistocerca > Schistocerca nitens. Next base: position 877,687,264 of record NC_064616.1, on the reverse strand, counting down.
GAAGCAGTGTTTGGGAAGGGAGTAAGACAGGGTTGTAGCCTCTCCCCGATGTTATTCAATCTGTATATTGAGCAAGCAGTAAAGGAAACAAAAGAAAAATTCGAAGTAGGTATTAAAATCCATGGAGAAGAAATAAAAACTTTGAGGTTCGCCAATGATATTGTAATTCTGTCAGAGACAGCAAAGGACTTGGAAGAGCAGTTGAACGGAATGGATGGTGTCTTGAAGGGAGGATATAAGATGAACATCAACAAAAGCAAAACGAGGATAATGGAATGTAGTCGAATTAAGTCGGGTGATGCTGAGGGTATTAGACTAGGAAATGAGACACTTAAAGTAGTAAAGGAGTTTTGCTATTTGGGGAGCAAAATAACTGATGATGGTCGAAGTAGAGAGGATATAAAATGTAGACTGGCAATGGCAAGGAAAGCGTTTCTGAAGAAGAGAAATTTGTTAACATCGAGTATAGATTTAAGTGTCAGGAAGTCATTTCTGAAAGTATTTGTATGGAGTGTAGCCATGTATGGAAGTGAAACATGGACGGTAAATAGTTTGGACAAGAAGAGAATAGAAGCTTTCGAAATGTGGTGCTACAGAAGAATGCTGAAGATTAGATGGGTAGATCACATAACTAATGAGGAGGTACTGAATAGGATTGGGGAGAAGAGGAGTTTGTGGCACAGCTTGACCAGAAGAAGGGATCGGTTGGTAGGACATGTTCTGAGGCATCAAGGGATCACCAATTTAGTATTGGAGGGCAGCGTGGAGGGTAAAAATCGTAGAGGGAGACCAAGAGATCAATACACTAAGCAGATTCAGAAGGATGTAGGTTGCAGTAGGTACTGGGAGATGAAGAAGCTTGCACAGGATAGAGTAGCATGGAGAGCAGCATCAAACCAGTCTCAGGACTGAAGACGACAACAACAAGAACACCAAAAAAAGCGAACCGTGGTTTTGATACAACGCAACTACAATGGAAATCATGACTAAAAGGAAGTTTAAAATCAGCGCACTTAGCGCTGCAGATTAGAAATGACTCTGCAAACATTCCCCAAGCTGTGGCCATGCCATTTATCAGCAATATCCTTTCATACAGGAGTGTTAGTCCCGAACGTATGGGCAGAGTAAAAATTCATTTCAACAATGTGTATAACCTACACGAAGGCTTAGAGCCAGTCTCACCTTGTCGTAATAGGTGCTTATCAATTGTTGGACTGGATTTGTCTCTGGAAAGAGGCTCACCTTGATTGATAGGATATAACGCGCCTTATTATCATATTCAGTGGTGGCTGGTTTCTAGAAGCAAAGCTACAGTTGATCTTACCTCTAGGAAGTATATACGATAAGACCGTGACTACATTGGCTGAAAAACCAAAAAGTGAAGCATCCATTTGGGAGGAGGAAAAGAAATGAAACTTCACGAGCTGACAGTGTGTGATGTCTGTGGTTACGAAATCGAGTCACTTTAACAAATATGTTGGCAGTATGGGCCCACTTACCAGTATAGCGTTGCACCCGTCTAGCCTTCATGCATGCAGTGATTCGATTGGGAAGGGTGTCATATAGCCTGAGGCACGCTGACCCACGAAAGCTGTAATGTGTCCTTGACATCTGGGGCCGTGTTGACGTCTGAGCTGGTCACATACACGTTCTATCAGGGACAAATCTTGCTGTCCACGGGGGTTCCTAAGAATTACGCAGACGGTTCATAAAGACACGTGACTTGTTAAATGAGCATTGTCCTGTTGATAAATGGCCCCGCGACACTTTCGCCAGACCAGACCTGAAGTCATACTCGATGGTTTGTAACATTCCAGGCTTATGGTTACCATCCCTGCATTATGTTAAAAAATGTTCAAATGTGTGTGAAATCTTATGGGACTTAAATGCTAAGGTCACCAGTCCCTAAGCTTACACACTACTTAACCTAAGTTATCCTAAGGAGAAACGTACACACCCATGCCCGAGGGAGGACTCGAACCTCCTCCGGGACCAGCCGCACAGTCCATGACTGCAGCGCATTAGAAAGCTCGGCTAATCCCGCGCGGCTGCATTATCTATTACTAGATCAATATTCTTATATCTCAAGCTATAGTTAAATTCAATTACTTTTCAATAACAGGAAAAAGGGTTTTAGAAGAATAATAGCAATACCAAACAATTGTAGTTAGAATACCCTATGTACCATAAACAATCAGATTCAGAAAATTAATACATGGAAAATGCTGAGATAAAAGAATAATATATTTCGTTCTCATCGTCTGTAAATGGTAGGAATTAAATATCGAGCCTAATTAACAAAATATAGATAATTGATCGTTTAGCATTGATAGAATGCATATTTCTGCAATTTCAATATTAATGTGATTTTTATGGGTTTAGAAAATGTCTTGAACTTGTTCTAGTAAAGTAGGGAATATTATGTTGTTAAACTATTTCATATTATAAATTATGTTTTGCATTATTATAACCAGTAGCACATTGTAGGAAGAGTATAAATACTCGTCCTCGAGTATTGTTAGGGCGGATGAGTGTTGGACCCACTAGAGGACAGTAGAGGCAAGTTCTTGGTGCATGATTCAGGTTTGGATTTACAATAGAGCAACTCGTGTGTTGGACATTGTCTAAAACAGCATATTACAACAGTGCAGTGACGGATTATTTCGGAGCGCTAAACAGTTTGATGTAACATCGCAAAAGGCAGAACGATATGTGACTTTATATTCGTACATCGTTGAGTATTAGTGTTGAACAATGCAATGGACCTCACCCACGCATTTATATCAAATTACTGCATCTGGACTATTTAATATCGCCTGTGTAGTATGTCTACCATCAGTTGGCTGTAGTAGTAACAACGAGACTTATTACACCGAAGATTAATCATGGGCTCATAAGATACAGGTCCTGAAGTGAATAAATCTACGTACTTACTTTACTTCAGTCGTGGCCTGCATCATTGTAGTGAAATCCGTTATGGTATCCTGTATTTATTGACCAAGCATACTTTAGCTCATGTATGCAGTCTTCGAGGGACACCGAAGGCAAGATATTCACAGGTATTTAAACCATTTTTAACTACTCACTAACCGGTAGGACCTTACGGGTTCGCCGAATCATAACGCCAGCCAGAATACCGCTGTACTATCCGAAACAAGTCGCCGCCATACTCGCTGACAATGGACATCCGGAGTAATGCAGAACCACGATTCCTTACTGAAAGAAAATGCGACGCCATTCATCAACAGTCCATGCTTCCCAGTCACGGTACGACTGCAAACGCACTCATTTGTGTTGTGGTGTTAACGGCGGCCTGCGTAAGGGACGGTAATTCGCCAGTCTGGCTACTGCTAGTCTCCGACCAAAGGTTCATGATGACACAGACTGTTTCCAAAGAGTTCATTACTTCATCTCGAATGGCAAGTGCAGATGTGAAGGGGTTACGATATGCTATGTGCACAATAGAGCGAGCCTCCCTCGCGGTGGTTAGATGTGGTCAACTGGAGCCTTGACGACGAGTATACCTTGTTCCCATGTAGTCCAACAACACCGGCCCACTGTCACGTCCAAATGGCGCACAAATACGAAGTGCATTCAAGTTCTAAGGCCTCCGATTTTTTTTCTCCGGACTGGAAAGAGATAGAAACATGCGCATTGTTTTAAAATGAGGCCGCGTTCATTTTCAATACGTTCCAGAGATGGCAGCACTGTACGGCAGATGGAATTTTACCGCCAGCGGCGAGAATGAGAACTGTTTTAAATACTTAAAATGGCGACGTTTTCCTTACTTGAACAGCGTGCAATCATTCGTTTTCTGAATTTGCGTGGTGTGAAACCAATTGAAATTCATCGACAGTTGAAGAAGACATGTGGTGATGGAGTTATGGCTGTGTCGAAAGTGCGTTCATGGGTGCGACAGTTTAATGAAGGCAGAACATCGTGTGACAACATACCGAAACAACCTCGGGCTCGCACAAGCCGGTCTGACGACATGATCGAGAAAGTGGAGAGAATTGTTTTGGGGGATCGCCGAATGACTGTTGAACAGATCGCCTCCAAAGTTGGCATTTCTGTGGGTTCAGTGCACACAATCCTGCATGACGACCTGAAAATGCGAAAAGTGTCATCCAGGTGGGTGCCACGAATGCTGACAGACGACCACATGGCTGCCCGTGTGGCATGTTGCCAAGCAATGTTGACGCGCAACGACAGCATGAATGGGACTTTATTTTCGTCGGTTGTGACAATGGATGAGACGTGGATGCCATTTTTCAATCCAGAAACAAAGCGCCAGTCAGCTCAATGGAAGCACACAGATTCACCGCCACCAAAAAAATTTCGGGTAACCGCCAGTGCTGAAAAAATGATGGTTTTACATGTTCTGGGACAGCGAGGGCGAAATCCTTGCCCATTGCGTTCCAAAGGGCACTACGGTAACAGGTGCATCCTACGAAAATGTTTTGAAGAACAAATTCCTTCCTGCACTGCAACAAAAACGTCCGGGAAGGGATGCGTGTGTGCTGTTTCACCAAGACAACGCACCCGCACATCGAGCTAACGTTACGCAACAGTTTCTTCGTGATAACAACTTTGAAGTGATTCCTCATGCTCCCTACTCACCTGACCTGGCTTCTAGTGACTTTTGGCTTTTTCCAACAATGAAAGACACTCTCCGTGGCCGCACATTCACCAGCCGTGCTGCTATTGCCTCAACGATTTTCCAGTGGTCAAAACAGACTCCTAAAGAAGCCTTCGCCGCTGCCATGGAATCATGGCGTCAGCGTTGTGAAAAATGTGTACGTCTGCAGGGCGATTACGTCGAGAAGTAACGCCAGTTTCATCGATTTTGGGTGAGTAGTTAATTAGAAAAAAAAAAAATCGGAGGCCTTAGAACTTGAATGCACCTCGTATCGATATCACACGATTCGACCAGCCAGCACAATGGAGACTTTTGCAGGTGCTGATAGCGCTGTCTCACACTTGTACACAGCATCTGCATCTGTATGTGCTTCACAGTGATCATTCAACATCGGACACTGTTCACGTGCCTTATATACTCTACCAGGCCTGAGAATAACACTAAACACGAACAACACTAATGCATTATGGTAGCCGTTCTACTTGGCACAGTGAACTGCAACTCTAATTATTTCCTTACACGCCGATAGTGTGTAGAAGTACGAAATTACGCGGGAGTACTGAAAAGTAATGCCTATGATTTTTTTTTTAATTTAGAAAAAAATTTAACCGAACAACGTCCAACTCAGATTTGGTGTTGGTTCAGGTACGAAAATAGCAATAAAAGACTTGCTGGAAAGCATCAGTTAATATTCGGTTACGATATCATGAAATTGTATTAAACGTAATGAACAACTTCACATCGGAAGGATATTTCCATAGGTAACTGTATGGCACCTAAATAGAGATCAGTAAGGTTATGTATTTGTCATTTCTGTTATATAGCAATTCGATGATGTCAATAGTAATGATGATAGTGTTGTTGTTGTTGCTGATGATGATGATGCCAATGGGAGTGTTTGTCAGCAGGGCATCGAGATCTTTAGAGAGCCATTCGCTCCCATTCCAGAAGAATCCAACTGATCACCAGGAATTGAGTCCGGTGAAGCCAGTTGTCAGCGATGCTAAACACTGCGGCATAGATGAGCGCACCAACGGGAGAAATCAGACGGTATTTAAGACAGAAAAACAATAAGGGCCATCCTGTCAAAGAGCCAAGACAAAGTTCAAATGGCTCTAAGCACTATGGCACTTAGCATATGAGGTCATCAGTCCCCTAGACTTAGAACTACTTAAACCTAACTAACCTAAGGACATCACGCACACCCATGCCCGAGGCAGGATTCGAACCTGCGATCGTAGCAGGCGCGCGGTTTTGGACTGAATCGCCTAGAAGCACTCCGTCACAGCTGCCGGCCGAGACAAAGTTGACGCAGTGTGAGTAGTAGAAAAATGGGGCTACTGGGGCAGCTTGAACTGGTAAAAGATTTACGATGATGTCACCTGATGATATCATCCAATTATATCATTTAACTTTATAAGATTTAACTCTCACTCATCTAACGCCAAACACCACATGACAGAACCAGTAAAAATGTCTCATTTAAAATGGCAGGAAATGAAAAAAAATGGTGGAAAACTCAAAACGCCCAGTTTAAAATGGGGGGAAATTCAAGAAACATAGGCTACTTGTCACAAGTATAAAATCTTGGGAAACTGAAAATCATTGGTATCCCCTACGTCTATGACGCCGCAATCTGACCTGGCCAATTATAAAACCCAATAGCCCACTTCAGTAAATTTAAATGGTGAGATAGCTCACGTGTGCTTTAAACATTTATAGGAAGTTTAAACAATATCTCGTACCATTGTTGCTCTGAGTTTAAAATGGTAGGAAACCCACTTGTGAGTTAAAGAATTACCACTGTGTGTGTAGTAGCGTAGAATATGAGCGTTTAATTATTTGTTTTAAAAAAGTGATACACCCAGGAGCCTCCCTTACACACTACCAACCAGAACAGGATTATTGCATCGAGTGATGATGCAACAGGGCCGATATTCCTCAGCAACTCCTTCCTCTCGCTCCTTTGACGTCGCAGCGACATTAGACAGCTTGTTATAAGTTAAAGACGGCTGAACTGCATTCGTAATATTCGGAACTTCAAAAAATCCATTTGTGTTAGCAGGAAATTCAACTCCTTAAGTTTCAAATTACCTATGAACAACTTCTCCAACCACAGTTGCTTTAACCTGAAATTGTGAGAAGTTGATATGTGTAAGGTACAAAATTGTTTCGAAACATCTATGTTGTCACCGCTGCTGGGATATGGCGGGAATGTTTATTTATTCGTTTAAATGAAAGGAAACTGACATGCCCGTGATATGCAGCACTCTCGAGGGTCACCTCTGTGACCGAACCAGTGCCACACTGTGGGGCAGCTGGTGGTTAATTTACTGTTGTATAAATGTTTGAATGTAGAAACACTGCAGATGCATTTCCCGGCCGATGCACTATATGTGGGGCGGCTGGTGGAATTTTATGGTGGTATAAAATTTTTGTAGAATGTAGAAACACTTCCCGGCCGATGCACCAATTGTGGGGCGGCGGGGAGGCAATTTATTGTTGTTATTCAATAAAAATGTTTTGTTTGTAGAAAAGATGCATTCCTTGCCGTTTTAACCATATATGGGGCGGCGGGTGGAATTAATTGTTATAGAAGTGTTCCTATTATTTATGCTGTTGTTTTGCCGTTCTCAACACTGGCTCCCTAACTACAATATTGGCAACCCGAAAGTGATTAGCAAAACGTGAAGCCTGTAATTAGAATTCCTAGTGCCCACTTCATCTGAGAAATACTCTTATAGCTACAGCTTATAGCTCTGAGAAATTAGGAGATTGTCTGGGATTCATAATCAAAAACTATTTTCTAAAAATAGTTCAGTATATTCTGAAAGTCACAGATAAAAAAAAGAATCCACACAATCTAACTAACAGAGCAGTTCAGAGTCTAATGCGCTGATGCAACTATAACTGTCCAAATTAAATGTTTAAGTGAATGCTCGACATAATTTGATGATAATGTTCATCAAACGCCACGCTAAATAATGGTAGAATGTCTGTCCCGCGGCGGCACGTGAAAATACGACATACGCAAACTGAAGATAGATAATTAAAGTCATCCCAGAATTAACACTTCTCTCGAAAATGATTTCATGGTTACGCGTATCCAGAGTAACTTAATACGGCATCCGAGGCTGTTTATAGCAATGATACCGACGCGACGCTACTCCCGACACAGGTGGTGTGCTATTCAGCGTCTGGAGAGAACTGGGGCCTTCCTTCCTCACGCAGCGCTCTTATATATATAGCCGCGGTGCGGAGGGCTAAGGGAACGCCTGATCAAATCGGCTCTCCCGACTAGCCGCTGGGCTAGTAATGCACCACATTAAGTTATTGAATAAATCATTGCTTCCTTAGCTGATGGCCGATGAAGCTCTCAATTTAAATGTGCATTCAGCACACAGGTAAGTAATCATAATAAAAATTTAACGTGGCTAAGTTAAATATTTTTGGCGAGAGAATTAATTTAATTACACTACACGCAGTAGACGAGCTCTGAACTTGCCCTTTGGAGATACGCTATCACTATAGTTTTATAGTTGTTCAGTTGAAACTTCTCACATCTTTATGATTAAAGCGGATCTCCATTCTACTTAAATATAAACATCCTAGCCTTATTTATTAGCCTACTTAATCTATCTTGCTTCCTCAATTTTTAAGACAAAACCAGAAAATTATGAATTTCAACAAAAATTTTAATTTGTGAGATCCAAAGTACTGTTTCTATTAAATTATTTTGGAAAAGGAATCTAAATACAAATTTTTAAGTCTCTAGCTCTTTTCTGCTGCGCCAATGATTTTTACAGAAAACCGTTCAAATTTCGAAAATGGTTAAAGTTATCGAACTCATATTCAACACATATTAATTTAGTATTACTCCTGACATGCTAGAAACGTTTCAGGTTATTTGCTAGATTTTTAAAGTATTGCGCAACATTTATGACGTCAGAGCTAGTTACAGCGGACTAGGCTGGCACACAATGGAAAGACTGCTGTGAATTTACTGCGGCGTGAGTAGGCTGCTTCCCTACAACACCGAGTGGTGCGCCTACACACGAATTGTCACTGGGCACAAACAACAAAGTCATGTCCTCCTGCGTACGTCACAACCAACTGATAGCAAAAGGCTCAACCTTATCCAAAATTTACACGCTCTGCTGCTGGTGGGGATCAAGCACCGATGACTTCACACAGTGACAACGTTTTAACCGCAGTCCAACCTAGTGGTCACAGAGACCTTATTTGATGTTGGGACACACACTCTCATCTGCTCTTGCATAGCCAGTGTGTGTTAAGTCAGTGTTTAAGATAGTGCCGTCACACGCATTTCCAAGTCTAAATGATTTTACACATTAACCTATTACACCGTTAGAAATGGCTGGGAACATGTCCAGACTACATTGTTGGTGTATTGAAATGATATCTCTGTAAGGATTGTGGGTGCTATTTCTGGCCACTTAGTCCTGTATGGTATTTTCAGCGCCAGGCGTGTGACATCACATACTTTCAGCTACGCTATTCCTAGCAATGTTTTTCTGTATAGAGCTCCAGACACAGTTATCCCAGACTTCAAGGGGATGAAACACATACACTAAAGACATAGGAATTGCAATGACCAAACAATTTTTATGGGAGTGTTATTCGTTAATTAACACTGATTTATACGACAGGTAGACATTGATACGACAGAAATTTATCAGTAGGCGTTTTCAAGGGGTGTGCGAGGTGGGAAGAAGGGTATCTGCGCAAGTAAAGGGAGTAATGTGGCATTTATTGATAGTGTACATATTCTTGGCGCTTAATGGCGTACGAAGTCAATTCGCGTAGCTGCAAAGGCTTTTAGTTGTCCTGAACGATTGTCTGGGAGTGGGGCTTATATTTGTTGGAAAGCTGTGTTTTTGATAAGCACATGTGTAAAACATTGATAACCGTTCCATTAGCATATAATATCCAAAACTCCTCCTCAATTCGGACATAATGAGTAAAACACTTGAATCATGAAGTCGAATGTTCATATACACGATTAGAGGGTGTACGAAGTGGTGGTGTCAATCAAACAGTATTGGGTGATGTATGTTGACCGGAAGTTCACCGAAATGGAGACATCCTTCTGAAAAGAATTTCTCATAGAGAGTGACTGAAACGCATGATTTTTGAACCAGTTGATAATTCTGTCTCTTTCTTGCGTAAAATACATTCCGATGAAAACGTCTCCTGTTAAATGTGGTGGACGCACACATGAAGGGAAGTTACAGATCACTTACTGCTAAGTCATTGCTGAAGATGTTTTTATGTCTCGACTGTATCACAACACTAAGAAACCGTAATAAATAGTACACACATCATAAAAGGTTTTGATTCATCCTGGTTCCCAGAACTCCTGAAGACAGACGTTGACTGTTTATATTGTATCATAGACACAGTCCCTTTGAGTCTTCAGAGATGTCAGTAAACCCGCCCAAAGACATAAAGAACCATGCATGAGCAGCGCTTATTAGACGGAGGTGGTCTGATAGCTGATCAGTTCCAGTCATTCCACCGGGAATGAGGTACACGGTTCGTGTTGTCTGTAGTTCAACCATGCCTAGACGGTCAATACCGCGGTTCGATCGCGTCCGCATTGGTACTTTGTGCCAGGAAAGGCTCTCAACAAGGGAAGTGTCCAGTGTCTCGGAGTGAACCAAAGCGATGTTGTTCGGACATGGAGGAGATCCAGAGAGACAGAAACTCTCTATGACATTCCTCGCTCAGACCTCCCAAGGGCTACTACTGCAGTGGATGACCGCTACCTACGGATTATGGCTCGGAGGAACCCTGACAGCAACGCCACCATGTTGAATAATGCTTTTCGTGCAGCTACAGGACGTCGTGTTACGGCTCAAACTGGGTGCAATAGGAGGCATGATGCGCAACTTCACTCCCCACATCCATGGCGAGCTCCATCTTTGCAACCAAGACACCATGCAGCCCGGTAAAGATGGGCCCAGCAACATGCCGAATGGACTGCTAAGGATTGGCATCACGTTTTCTTCACCGATGTGTGTCGCATATGCCTGCAACCAGACAATCCTTGGAGACGTGTTTGGAGGCAATCCGGTCAGGCTGAACGCCTTAGACACACTGTCCAGCGAGCGCAGCAAGGTGGAGGTTACCTGCTGTTTTGGGGTGGCACTATGAGGAGCCGACCGACGCCGCTGGTGGTCATGGAAGGTGACGCAACGCCTGTACGATACGTGAATGCCATCCTCCGACCGATAGTGCAACCATATCGGTAGCATATTGCCGAGGCATTCTTCTTCATGGACGACAATTGGCGCCCCCATCGTGCACATCTTGTGAAAGACTTCATTCAGGATAACGACATTGCTCGACTAGAGTGGCCAGAATGTTCTCCAGACATAAACCCTATCGAACATGCCTGGGATAGATTGAAAAGGGATGTTTATGAACGACGTGACCCACCAACCAATCTGAGGGATCCATGCCGAATTGCCTTTGAGGAGTGGGACAATTTAGGACCAAGAGTGCCTTGATGAACTTGTGGATAGTATGTCACGACGAATACAGGCATCCATCAATGCAAGAGGACGTGCTACTGGATGTTAGAGGTACCGGTATGTACAGAAATCTGGACCACCACATCTGAGGGTCTCGCTGCATGGTGGTACAACATGCAATGTGTGGTTTTCATGAGCAATAAAAAGGGCGGAAATGATGTTTATGTTGATCTCTATTCCCATTTTCCGTACAGGTTCCGGAAATTCTTTTGATGTGTGTATTTTCAAATAGAAGCTGTACTTTGTGAAGTCGAGGATCTGTCCCTTGATGCTTACAGCGAGCACATGGTGATATACCTTTAGAATCTCTGGAAACGTCGAACCTCCTGAGGACGAAAATTAGGAGGACTTGCGAGCCATAAAACTCCGTTAAACAGTTAACGTGTGTGTTCACACTGCGTTCTGGGCCGTGACACGCCGGGGTGGGTCATAACGCATCTAGATACAAAACCCATTGTTTTGCATTGCGGTTTTCACGCTGGTGGCCCGACTCCGCTGGAACAGCGAGTGCGGGTCTGCGCCGCGCCGCGCCGCGTCTGCGACATCCAGAATGTTCAATATTTCAGCCGCAAGACGTCGGCCGTCGCAAGCCGGTGAAGCTACACTTCTGCTTCTGGAGAAAATGTATCAGATGGCCCCTCTGTTTTATGAGAAGTGTCACGTCAAATGTTAATAAGCCTTCGTCACTGTACCGTTTTCGTCACTAGCTCTCGCTAGGCATGATAAATACTTCGTCTTTTTTTATTTTTATTTTTCACTATTAAAGGGCATATTCCTTAACAATTCAGTTGGGAACCAATTACAAGTACTAGCCATCTACCAAAGTACTTTCCCTTCTGTGTGCTATCATTCATTGGAAAGCTTTCTCTGCTATCTTTAACCGATTATAATCGGAAAGGATGTTCCGACACGGTTCTAGGCGCTGAGTCCGGAGCCGCGCGACTGCTACGGTCGCAGGTTCGAATCCTGCCTCGGGCATGGATGTGTGTGATGTCCTTAGGTTAGTTAGGTTTAAGTAGTTCTAAGTTCTAGGGGACTGATGACCACAGATGTTAAGTCCCATAGTGCTCAGAGCCATTTGAACCATTTGAAGTTCCGACAGGTCACGAAATGAAACCAGCAGTGAAAACCCGATGAAGCTTTGCACAGATGTGTTGGGAGGTGTCTCCAGTACGCCTGTAGATCACGTCACCGTTTTCAGTTCTTAGCTCAAAGTAATCACCGAAAGGTGCCTAGAACAATAGTGTCTGCAGCGAAGTGCAGGTCTCACTGTTAGATTTCACCTGCTTTCATTCAACTGCACGTAACGTACCTGTCACACATTTTCTTCTTCATGATAAATCTCGTACGCACACTGCAGGGGCACTAAGGATGCCCCTGCAGCGTTTTCGAAGCGTCTGATCACCCGTTCCTCAGCCCGGACTTGGCTCCCTCTGATGTTCATCTCTGCTAGCATGAACCGCTGGCAATGTAAACAACATTCTGACCCATACAAAGAATTGCACAGTAGCGTAGAGAAGTGGCGGAAAGCACCAGTGGCTACCTTCTGTGAAGAGGGTACTGGCAAGTTAGTACAATGCTACGGCAAATGTCTAAGTCGGAGCGGCGACATTGCAGAGAAGTATCTGGAAGATGTAACTAACTGTTATAACACAGTTTTAATTTACGCTATCTTTTCCATTTCAAAGCCAATCGGACCTTATTTCCAAATAGTCTTCGTGTATTACTACTTAAACCTAACGAACCTAAGGATGATGAAGGCAGACCAAGACATCTCCCAAAATGACGATACTTACTACTTCCTGATGAGTCTCAGGAGTGCAGTAAGCTCACTTTCCTTTCAGAGGCAAATGTCTGTAAGCCTTCAAATGCAAGAGCTTCTGCACAATGAATTACAGTCTATGAGTCCAGTACAAAATTCTCCTTCAAAGCAATGAGTGTGTACTGATTCAACTTAATTAATCGTTATGTTCAAATGTGTGTGAAATCTTATTGGGACTTAACTGCTAAGGTCATCAGTCCCTAAGCTTACACACTATTTAACTTAAATTATCCTAAGGACAAACACACACACCCATGCCCGAGACGTGCTCGAACCTCCGCCGGAACCATCCGCACAGTGTATGACTGCAGCGCCCAAGACCGCTCGACTAATCCCGCGCGGCAGTTCATCGTTATATACAATTTAGCTTCTTGTGTTATACTCCTTTGAAAATATGTTATGTTGTCAAATTTTATGTCTTCAGCCGATAATCAAGTTTATTATTTCTCATTGTATTTCAGGAACGCTTTTTAGTTCTTAATGTATGGAAAAAGCTCTCCTAAATGTCAGTCAATATTCATGGAGCTAGTCCATAACCGTCTATTTCTTATGTGCTATAATGTGAAAAGAAAACCAAAAGAACAATTAAATCGTTGTTATATGTAAGGTGGCTGTAATTGGATAACGGTGAAATACGTCTGGCTGCACCTCTTTTATGTTTGACCTTCAGCTTGCTGATGGGTACTACCTTACCAAGGTGGAAAAAAACCTACACGGAAACAGAAACGGACACTTACACACACATCTCATCCGTTAAACGCGTTTGAACTGCATGAGGATGCAACACATTATTCGATATTAGTTCATTAACATGTTGCAGTGTTTAGGACCATGCTGAAACTGCGAATTTTTCTTTCTGTTAAATTAGAAAAATTCGAAGTGGAAGTACCTTAGAGACAATGAGAACTTCATAATTTTGTCATCGAATGGTCCAGCAAAACGTCCATAGTAACGCAGTTCCTCTTAGCCTCGGTTTCATAACATTAATTTCCTAAAATGAATAATATTCGTAATAACTACGCACAGTTTTTTGAAATCCTACAACTTGTAGCACGTGGACGACGACTAATTGTTTGCCTTTTTTAATGTTAAGTATGACCATTGTAAAACTATAGTAGAATCAGATGTCATTGAGGGGAAAATTCGTATATATTTGGATTTTACTAGACAAGGATTATATAACTAACACTAGAGACCAACACAAGGCCTGTGTGATCGCTAGTAATTCATTTTTTCTATCCTGCAGTGTTTGACACTTCGATGAATCAAGCTAAACCAGCACGAACTCCATAAGCAAACGATCGAGGCAGTGACGCCATTCAATAATTCTCATTTACTTGTGAACGTAGACAGATACCACTATCACTACCATTTCAAAATATTTTTTGTACTTTTGGCTATATTTCACTTGCATTAATGTTGGTTTAAAATGCACCTAACAGGGGGGTACCCGATATCAAACTATTTCGCTACAAGATTTGTGAATGAAATACATGTCGTTTACAACAGGGTCACTTCACAATGGTTGTTACGAATTATAAAAAGATAAATACTTTATTAAGAGGCAAAGATGCTACACTAACACGTGTACAAATTTAGGTTTTTAACTACATATTTTGTTTTTTCAAAATAATATGAGAAACGTTATGGAACTAAAACACCGCGTGAATCGAGAAGAAGGCATTTTCTTTTTTTACGAGGCAAGTAAAGCTTTTAAGGGGCTCCGGAAAGGCTCAAAATCATGAAAAGTTCAATTTTTACTTTTTTGCGTTTTCTGAATCTGCAGACTATTACCTTTTAATAGATATATAATTTATTCAATTCCGAAGACTACAACTATTTTTAAATTTTTTTTGAAATGTGTTCTACATGGGCGTGACCCACTGTGGCGCTGTTAAACTGCTGTCGAATGGTGTTATTATTAACGTCCGTGATCATCAGGTACATTTTAGTGATGTTAGATAAAGTATAAAACCTATTTTCAGAGACTTAGCAGCACCTGAACTGTTGAAAAAGTGTATTCACGGAAAAACTCAAAACCCCAATGAAAGTGTAAATAGTGTTATATGGTCGAGAATCCCCAAGACTGTATTTGTTGGAATAGAAACACTTCACTTTGGTGTGTATGATGCTGTTGCGACTTTCAATGATGGCAACATTGTAAGGTGCAAGGTATTTAGAAATATGGGAAGGAAGATAAGTTCTAACATGGTACGAGCGATGCTTGCTTTAGACAAGGAACGCCTTCGGGCTGCAGACAGGGCTGTAAAGAGTCTAGAAATACAAGCAAGAGTAAACAGGAGGAGGAACAAGAGGAAGCTGGAGGAGGAGTTTGCAGAGGATGAAGATAATCCATCCTATGGACCTGGAATGCACTAAAAAGTTAATCCAATCTTTGTCGCTCGATTCCCAAAATTTTTATTTTCTCATACTAATTACATGTTTTCTAAGGATCTTCCAAACATATTTGTTTCAAACTTTCAGTAAATGTTACACAGTACCTTCTGCATAATTTAACACAGCCTTTTTCCAAAAAACTGTATATTTTTGAATATATAAATAAAAAATTGCAAAAAAAATGTTGTGAATTTTCATTACAATTGAAAAAAAATTATCTTTAATAACTGAACTAAAATTTTGTAAAATCCCTGTGTTAAGTTGTAGTCCATACTCCAATAAATAATCTGTAAAAAGTTCAACTTCCTACCTCAAATACTTTGTGAGGAAAGATGTAATTTATAAGCGTTATTTTAACATTGCAAGTATAGGGCGTTCCGGAGCCCCTTAAGGGAAAAAAACGTTCATAAAATGATGTGGCATCTTCTTATACACCGCCAAGATGTTTTGCAACGTGAAACTCGGGAAGGGGATTTTCCCCTTTTTCATGCGCCCGGCCTGGAGCGCAGTGTGAACACCCGTGACGCATCATTTACCGACTGGTCCACAAGACTAGATCTGTAAGATTGTTGTGGTTAGGGCGGTGGATCCATTAAGATGAATGTTTGCTGTTCATGATTTCGGTCACTCGACAACAGACAAAGGTTATCCGGCGGTGAGGATCTATTTGTATTCAACATAAAGCACTCACTGAATCGGTCCAAATTGTCGCAGTTCGTAGCTTGGCAGAAGCGGCGTAGAAGCCTTATACCTGCAAGTGCTGCAAATAGTTCCAGACGGGATTCTGTAACCATTCTGTAAAAAAAAATAGTGACAGTTCTAATCATTTCCGAGGAATGCCGATGTGGTTTATTCAACAAGGTCACTACCGATTTATACCGACATCAGTGCGAGGTAGTGCTGTATCTATAATGATCTCGATGTAGACGGTATATTAAACTCTAATCGTCATTCTTATAAGCAGACAGCTGTGTAGTGTGCGGATCAGCATTGCATTTATGAGCTTTTCTTAAGTGCTTCGTCACACAAGTTTTTAATGAAAGACTCAGTTTATGTCCAAGCTGTTTGCAAGTGTAACTGCTGCACCTTACATCGAATGGCATTCTTTTAACGTACTGCATAACAAAGGCGTAAAAAAGTGCAGTGATAATATGTTATATATCAGACTGTCTTTACTGTGGTACAACGTCGAAGCACTGTAGCAAGATTCAGGCCTTGTACCACAGAGAGTAAGCCTGGTGAGAGCAATTGAGGATGAAGGGGTGTGAACATCAGGATAAACGAAAGCCATCGCCCATAGCAGTGACCACAACTACTCAAAAAGAAGCAGTCATAGACAACTTAGTGTATACATACAGCAAATTTTATTGTTCTATTGTCTGTAATTATTGTGGTAATGTACATTTTTATGTATAGAACTCTGAAAACTGGCTGTTATGAATATATATGGGGTGTTACAAAAATGTAAGGCTAAACTTTCAGGAAAAATTCCTCACACACAAAGAAAGAAAATACGTTATGTGGACATGTGTCCGGAAACGCTTACTTTCAATGTTAGAGCTCATTTTATTACTTCTCTTCAAATCACATCAATCATGGAATGGAAACACACAGCAGCAGAACGTACCAGCGTGACTTCAAACACTTTGTTACAGGAAATGTTCAAATTGTCCTCCGTTAGCGATGATACATGCATCCACCCTCCGTCACATGGAATCCCTGATGCGCTGATGCAGCTCTGGATAATGGCGTATTGTATCACAGCCGTCCACAATACGAGCACGAAGAGTCTCTACATTTGGTACCGGGGTTCCGTAGACAAGAGCTTGCAAATACCCCCATAAATGAAAGTCAAGAGGGTTGAGGTCAGGAGAGCGTGGAGGCCATGGAATTGGTCCGCCTCTACCAATCCACCGGTCACCGAATCTGTTGTTGAGAAGTGTACGAACACTTCGACTGAAATGTGCAGGAGCTCCATCGTGCATGAACAACATGTTGTGTCGTACTTGTAAAGGCACATGTTCTAGCAGCACAGGTGGAGTATCCCGTACGATATCATGATAACGTGCTCCATTGAGCGTAGGTGGAAGAACATGGGGCCCAATCAACATATCACCAACAATGCCTGACCAAACGTTCACAGAAAATCAGTGTTGATGACGTGATTGCACAATTGCGTGCGGATTCTCGTCAGCCCACACATGTTGATTGTGAAAATTTATAATTTGATCACGTTGGAATGAGGAAATACAGTACATACTGACGAAACTAAAAAGAGCTCTAACATGGAAATTAAGCGTTTCCGGACACATGTCCACACAACATCTTTTCTTTATTTGTGTGTGAGGAATGTTTCCTGAAAGTTTGGCCGTACCTTTTTGTAACACCCTGTATATTTACAGGAGCGAAACAAAAGGTCTCAGAAATAGATTTTCTGCTACTCTTTTCCTCGCAGTTTCATCCAACATTTTACCATAATGGACATTTTCTCTGGGACGTAATTCATGATTACCTGTTTGCCATCAGTGAGTCTGCTCCCGCTATCCCCTCTTTTCTTATCTTTTAATTGTTTTATTATTCGTATCACCGTCAATTCCTCTTCTGTGGTAACCTCTTCACCCATGACTATCACTTGCACCCAGCGTCCTCAATTACTTGTTGGATGTATTCCAGCCCCTGTCCCTCTACATCTCCATCTAGTACTATGGAAGTAATTCCCTGATGCCTTAACACATGTCCTTTTATCCTCTCCCTTTTGCTTGGCAGTGTTTTCCATGAGTTCCTTTCCTCGCCGGTTCTGCGGAGAACCTCCTCACTCCACCAAACTCTCGCCATTCTACTGTAGCACCACATCTCAAACGCGTCAATTCTCTCCTTTTCCGGTTTTCCCATCGTCAATGATTGAGGAGCATACAATGCTGTACACCACATGCATGTTCTCAGAAATTTCTTCCTCAAATTAAGGTCTATGTTTGATAAAAAAGATTTCTCTTGGCTAGGAATGTCCTCCTTGGCTGTGCCACTCTACTTTTTACGCCCCACTTCCTTCGTCCATGACGGGTTATTTTTCTTCCAAGGTAGCATAATCTCTTGACTTGGTCTACTTCTCGTCCACCAAGTTGGATGATAAGTTTTTCGCTACTCTCATTCCTACCTCTCATTACCATTGTCTGTTTCCGGTTTACTGCCAGTTCATATTCTGTACTCGTTAGACTGTTCATTCTGTTCAACAGATAATGTATTCATTCTTCACCTTCACTGAGGATAGCAATGTCATTAATCGTATCATTGATATCCTTTCACCCTGCATTTTACACTGAAATCACAAAAGTCATGGTAAAGCGATATGCACACCTGCAGATGGCGGTAGAATCACGTACACAAGGTATAAAAGGGCAGTGCATTGGTGAAGCTGTTATTTCCACTAAAGTGATTCACGTGGACAGTTTTCCGATGTGATTATGGGCGCACGACATGAATCATCAGACTTTTTGTGGTGTCACCGCCAGACACCACACTTGCTAGGTGGTAGCCTTTAAATCGGCCGCGGTCCGCTAGTATACGTCGGACCCGCGTGTCGCCACTGTCAGTGATTGCAGACCGAGCGCCACCACACGGCAGGTCTAGAGAGGCGTCCTAGCACTCGCCCCAGTTGTACAGCCGACTTTGCTAGCGATGCTACACTGACAAATACGCTCTCATTTGCCGAGACGATAGTTAGCATAGCCTTCAGCTACGTCATTTGCTACGACCTAGCAAGGCGCCATTACCAGTTTATATTGAGCTTCTTATTAATGTACCGTCAAGAGCGATGTACACCAATTATGGATTAAAGTTAAGTATTCTACCAGTTACCTCCTGTTTTCCTAGTCTTATTTCTCTGACCTGTTCCAGACCTCACGCCAGTCTGCGTGTAATTAAACACGTGCATTTCGGCCTCCTCTAGCAACACGGTGTTGGCTCTTCTGCCAACACAGCACTTTTAACGTGGAAAGGTAGTTGGGGCTAGACGAATGGGACTTTCCATTTCAGAAATCGCTAGAGAATTCAATATTCTGAGATCCACAGTGTTAAGAGTGTGCCGAGAATACCACATTTCAGGCATCACCTCTCACCACACACAACACATTGGTCGACGACCTTCACGTAACAACGGAGAGCAGTGGCGATTGTATAGGGTTCTCAGTGCTAACAGACAAGCAACACCCCGTGAAATAACCGTGGAAATCAATGTGGGACGTACGACGGACGTATCCGTTATGCTAAGGCAGCAAACGACTGACGTGAGTTCGTTTGCAAACAGCACGACAACGCCTGCAGCGCCTCTCCTCGGCTCGTAACCATATCGGTTTCTACTAACACCTATTTTTTGACTACGCATTCTGTATCGCGAAAGCTGCAGTGGAAAAATCGGGTCGTCTTTGTTGCAGAGTTAAAATTTGATTCGCAGTAAAATGCTGCAAATATACGAAAGGAAACAGAAACTAACATGAACATGTAACCATTTATCGAGCATCGTTCCTTACCGATCAGGGGGCAAATGTGAAAAAAGTACTTGAGAATTATTGTCGCCTTCCATGCAACAGCCACTCCCTTAGCACTATTCTACTCAACACTCTTGATAATGAATGGTTGCAGGAGTACTGGCCTAATGTTTGTGCATAGTTAGAAACAACGAAATATCCCGTAACTTATCTAAAAAGGAATGGTCGTGTGAAAAATTCGTGATTGATGTTGCAAGACTACAATGTTTGGAAAGGTAACAGGCGACTATGACAGCAATCACTTTAATTTTCTAGCAGATTAAAACTGTGAGCCGAATGAGACTCGAACTCGGGACCTTTGCCTTTCACGGGCATATGCTCTACACGTTTCGCAGGAGAGCTTCTGTGAAGTTTGGAAGGTCGGAGACGAGATACTGATGGAAGTAGGGCTATGAGGAGGGGTCGTGAGTTATGATTGGGTAGCTCGGTGGTAGAGCACTTGCCCATGATAGGCAAAGGTCCTGAGTACGAGTCTTGGTCTGGCACACAATTTTAATCTGTCAAGAAGTTACATATCAGCGCACATTCCACTGCAGAGTAAAAATTTCATTCTGAAATCACTTTAAATATTTATAGTCCCATAGTAAGCACTATGGGAGTTAACATCTGAAGTCATCAGTCCCATAGACTTAGAACCACGTAAACCTAACTAACCTAACGGCATCACACACATTCATGCCCGAGGTAGGATTCGACCCTGCGACCGTTGCAGCAGCGCGGTTCCGGACTGAAGCGCCTATAACCGCTAGGCCACAGCGGCTGGCTGGCTACCTTGAGACGATCCAACTGCGAACTGTATTTCTCAGAAGTGATAGCCTCATTCGGAGGAAATTCGTAGTACAGTAGGCCTTTGCAATCCCACGAGATGCGTAGCAGAACCTTTCTCTAATGCAGCCCTGATTTACGAACCGACAGTGGTAGCTACCCTGTCTTTCGCCATAATTTATTTTTCCGTGTGCTTTTGTATAAGATCCACTTCGCTTTCTCCAGTTACCAGCCGTTCCAGAAAAGGAGGATTGAGATTTCGGCTCAGTAAGGAGTCACAGACGGACACGCGCTGAATGAAATTCCCTTCACTCAGTTCATGAGAAACCCATATATCGCGAATATTTACGTAATCCAGCTTCTTCAGTTTCCTGGCTACAGTAGCACGAGCGACATTTAACTCCAATTCCAACAGCCGCGTGGTCGTTTATGGATTATTGACTATCAAGTCATTAAGCCGTTCCACGTCCGTAACCGTTGGACGTCCAGATGGAGGTTAGTCTGTTGGCACCAAATTCCAGTTGTAAATCGACTAAACTACGTTTGACGTGCCCTAGCCGTTACTGCATCACCCCGTATAGAGCACATATCTTCTGTCGGTACTGTGAGGCGGTTTCCCCCTCACGATAGTAAAACAGCATAACATGTCGGAAATGTTTCTTCTTGCTTTCCATAGCTTACAAACACATGTTCACGCTGTTCCATCCAACACCAGGCAAAAATACACACTGACGTATATGCAATGGCGTGCGAACTTATGAGACAAGCCAATACTTGCCACCTCCTCATACAGTAATACAAAAGTTCGATAGTCAGTTGGATTACATTTAATAAAATTATTTTCATTTTATCGTACGGTTATGAATTTTTTCATATGCACGTAACAATATGTTGATTTACTAATTATAAGCAAGGGAGGAGCCCAGAATCAGTCTCAGAAGTTGGTGTAGAATTTTGTGCCTATTTGCAATTTTTGTGTGTTCAATTATAAATAAAATAAAATATAAATGTCGTGTGACTAGGGCCTCCCGTAGGGCATATAGCCTATCTCCGCTATGACGTTAAAGGACCGGTGGGATGATGGGTGGATGGGTGGAGAAGTGGGGAGGCGGGAAGGGGAGGGGGGGCGAGGGTGGAAATCGGTGACGTTACATCCTGACTTTACACCAGACTGTTAGATCGGTCAGTGTTGCACAGAGGCCCCCCGGCGTGAGACGCATTTGAAGCAAGTAAGTACACTATGTGATCAAAAGCATCCGGACACCCGTAAAAACATACGTTTTTCATTTTAGGTACATTGTGCTGCCACCTACTGCCAGGTACTCCATATCAGCGACCTCAGTAGTCATCACACATCGTGAGAGAGCAGAATGGGGCTTTCTGCGGAGCTCCCGGAGTGATGTCATCAATTGATGTCATCGGAAATCTGTTGACAATGCTGGCTGTCCCAGTAGACCCACTTGCCTGCAACTGATGTATATGAACAATTGCACATGAGAGTATTTCTGGAATGAAATCTCCACTCTGCAGCGGAGTTTTCGCCCATTTGAAAATACCTGGTCGATTAAAACTGTGTGCTGGGCTGCGAAACGTACCCAGACCCTTACCTTTCAAGAGCGATGTTCGAATTGACAGAGCTGTGCAGGCATGACTCATGAGCCAGCGTCAGAGTTTCACCTCTGCCAGTACCTCTCCCCTTCAAAACTTCACAGGAGCTTTGTATACAGTAATGACAGAAATATGCCTCAAACTCAGGATAACAAGACGCGACAAACAGAGAAGCAGGTTGTGGGTGAGCAAGCAAAAAACCGATGCTATAGTACAATTTAGCAACGCACAAAAGCTCATTGTTGAAATGAACTTTAATATTTATTTAGACGCAGCAGTGAAATGGGCATGTATTCATTGAAAAGAAGTCAGTCAATCGGCATAAATATAAACTTGACTCTTTCGATGCCGTGTCCAGTAAATACAGGATGTTTCAAAAATGACCGGTATATTTGAAACGGCAATAAAAACTAAACGAGCAGCGATAGAAATACACCGTTTGTTGCAATATGCTTGGGACAACAGTACATTTTCAGGCAGACAAACTTTCGAAATTACAGTAGTTACAATTTTCAACAACAGATGGCGCTGTAAGTGATGTGAAAGATATAGAAGACAACGCAGTCTGTGGGTGCGCCATTCTGTACGTCGTCTTTCTGCTGTAAGCGTGTGCTGTTCACAATGTGCAAGTGTGCTGTAGACAACATGGTTTATTCCTTAGAACAGAGGATTTTTCTGGTGTTGGAATTCCACCGCCTAGAACACAGTGTTGTTGCAACAAGACGAAGTTTTCAACGGAGGTTTAATGTAACCAAAGGACCGAAAAGCGATACAATAAAGGATCTGTTTGAAAAATTTCAACGGACTGGGAACGTGACGGATGAACGTGCTGGAAAGGTAGGGCGACCGCGTACGGCAACCACAGAGGGCAACGCGCAGCTAGTGCAGCAGGTGATCCAACAGCGGCCTCGGGTTTCCGTTCGCCGTGTTGCAGCTGCGGTCCAAATGACGCCAACGTCCACGTATCGTCTCATGCGCCAGAGTTTACACCTCTATCCATACAAAATTCAAACGCGGCAACCCCTCAGCGCCGGTACCATTGCTGCTCGAGAGACATTCGCTAACGATATAGTGCACAGGATTGATGACGGCGATATGCATGTGGGCAGCATTTGGTTTACTGACGAAGCTTATTTTTACCTGGACGGCTTCGTCAATAAACAGAACTGGCGCATATGGGGAACCGAAAAGCCCCATGTTGCAGTCCCATCGTCCCTGCATCCTCAAAAAGTACTGGTCTGGGCCGCCATTTCTTCCAAAGGAATCATTGGCCCATTTTTCAGATCCGAAACGATTACTGCATCATGCTATCTGGACATTCTTCGTGAATTTGTGGCGGTACAAACTGCCTTAGACGACACTGCGAACACCTCGTGGTTTATGCAAGATGGTGCCCGGCCACATCGCACGGCCGACGTCTTTAATTTCCTGAATGAATATTTCGATGATGGTGTGATTGCTTTGGGCTATCCGAAACATACAGGAGGCGGCGTGGATTGGCCTCCCTATTCGCCAGACATGAACCCCTGTGACTTCTTTCTGTGGGGACACTTGAAAGACCAGGTGTACCGCCAGAATCCAGAAACAATTGAACAGCTGAAGCAGTACATCTCATCTGCATGTGAAGCCATTCCGCCAGACACGTTGTCAAAGGTTTCGGGTAATTTCATTCAGAGACTACGCCATATTATTGCCACGCATGGTGGATATGTGGAAAATATCGTACTATAGAGTTTCCCAGACCGCAGCGCCATCTGTTGTTGAAAATTGTAACTACTGTAATTTCGAAAGTTTGTCTGCCTGGAAATGTACTGTTGTCCCAAGCATATTGCAACAAACAGTGTATTTCTATCGCTGCTCGTTTAGTTTTTATTGCCGTTTCAAATATACCGGTCATTTTTGAAACACCCTGTAGCTAGAAACTGTGCAGGCAAAAGGTAGGAAAATACTCGTAAAACTCGTAAACAATCAAATTAGAGTATGGCAGTACTCACTTCTGAGCACAGAGTGCAATAGCGTACACTAGTGCACCCGCCAATCTGGAGGAGGGAAGCCTGGCCATCCGGCCTATATTTGACGGCGTCCAGACGTCAGAAGCGAGGAGGTGCTTCTTTACTCGGGTTGCAGGTAACGGTAACCCTCAGAAGGTGGCCGAGCGCCATTGGATACAAGTGGTCGCTTCTTTTGTGTGCACGCAAACTAAAAGTGTTGCCTTATGAAGACTTTGAACCCCAAATCAGAATAACATGTTCGTGATGAGTTACAGCTGAATAAGAGACATACATATCTAATTACTGCTGTTTTCACGACATAACAAATGCGCACACGCTGAAATTTGTAGCATAACTAATTTCGTAGGTGCAGAGAGATAAAGAACTATCTCTTATCGCAAATGTAAGTCAGTACCCTCGGCATACTGGATAAACCGATTCGATTCTCGCCTGATCACCGAGGTTAAGCAATGTAGTGGCCATTTAATATTTTGTTGGGTGACCACCTGTGAACACGAGGCGGCCGTCGGTTGAAGGACACTCAAGTTGCTGAAGTGTTGTCCAACAAGAAGAGTTGCACGAGGCCATTGCGCCAGATGACAATATTATTACGTCTAAAAAAACAGATAATTCAATGTAGAATACTAATCTAATATCAAAATGAGACAGTTAATGTTTATTCAGATGTTATTAGAACTTTCCATGTTTTGTACATTTTTGTTCATTCTGAGATACAGAGTCCTAAAGTTAAAAGAGCGCTGAAAAATCTGCAGTTGAGATACCAAAAATATTCAAGTATATATACCTGAATATTTCTGGTATCTCAACTGCAGAGTTTTCAGCGCTCTTTTAACTTTAGGACTCTGTATATCAGAATGGAAAAAAAAAATGGACTGGTACCACTACTGAAATAAGCCCTTCATATATAACTCATGTGTAAAATATGTTACTTTGAAAATGTGGACACAAAATGAGGTTTCCATGGCTCGAAAAAATGGTCATCGTAACTATAAGTAGCTGGTAAAGAGCGCTTAGGGATCAATATCTTGCTAGAGAGTGTCACAGGCATTCTTGTGCTAGTGAGTGGCGCGGGACGTTCCTTGCTAGCCCGCAGCAGTACGATATGACTAAGATGTGTTTGGAGATGAGCGGGGTAACTGCCGCGCTGCTGGAAAAATTCTACTATGTTGTATTCCGGTTAAGGCTAGAAATAAAAATATTCTGGTTGAGGCTGGAATTAGAAACTTTCCAACTGTTGATGGACGTATTTGATGAAGTTTCGATTTTATCTGCTGTGAACTGAGAATATGATCTGGGCTTTAACATTCATGTAGTGATTAGTAGCTTTTCAAACTGATGAGCGACTCCCAATGTGCTGTTGTGATTCGATAACCCAATAATTTCGATGGCATTTGACAAACTATTTAATTCAAAAACAATATAGGTCATTTTACCTTCTTAGATATGATCCGCTGATCTGATATTTAATGAATTCACTAATTGTGTGGTGGGCATAAAGTATAAGCTCATAAACATTCGAGCAACATTCCATGTGAATTAAGCCCCAATAAGAGGAAGTAAGATTGCAAAAGAAGCCTATATAATGTATGTATTACACATTTTTCAGTCTGATGACGGTGGCATATACTCGACGAGACAAGTAATGCGTTGTGGAACCATCCAGATCCGTGACTGCTCTAGAACTGCCCATAACTCGCAGAGATAATTAGGATCTGGTTCCAAGGTACATAATTAGCACGATGGTTTCCTGGAATTCCTCAGCTGGATTGATATCAGGTGACCAGTGGAGCCACGCAAACACCCTCACGTCCGTGCAGTTCTCCTGAAACCATTCTGGCACCTGTAACACAATTCTGTTCAATTCACAGCGCTGTTCATAAATATGAGATCGATAGCGACCAGTCGATTTATTCTAAATTGATTTCTGTGTTCGACGTAACCTAAATTCTACGTAATAAAAATTTTGTTCTTTTGGCCAGTGCAAGAAATTGCTTAGAATTATCCGTCCCTTTAAAATTAATCCTTTTACTTTATCAGCTATCGTCGCGCTGTTAAATTTTATGTATGTCGTTTCTGTTTAAAAATTATCCGAGGCTTTTTTAATATGTTTTGGAAGGAACTATTCTGATTCGCAGTAACATGATAGCTCCTGCGAGGGATGGCGTCAGTCAACTAATCCTACAAAGCCTACTTCGAGAACACTACCCATCTTAATATTGACACACTCTTAGAAGAGACTGTTAAAGCAATGATGTACTCCAGTCGAAGCAAGAGGTTAAAATATCTCCCCCTGGATAACTAACTTTTCTTTAAAGATGATGTTTCAACTACTATTTATTAATTAAAAGATAAAGTCATATCACTAATTTTCGTAATACGTTATCTGGACGAAATTCAGTTTGAGTTTTTTAACTCTTTGATCAACCGGAATCGTTTGATGTACATTGTGCTGACATTATTAGATTTAATTTTTGCATTAATCTAGTGATTTTTGTTACTGTGAATTTTTAGACTTTTCCACAGCTTTCAATCCGATTTGTGACGGATTCCCAATGTCATATAGATGGTGTTCACTATCTGTATTGTTAGCCATCAATTTAACTTAAATTTACGTGATAATTAAGTCATAAGACACGTAATAATTCTGTTATGATGCCAGAGGCTAATACGAAGTCTGACGATATTCCTGTCATAGAACATTATTATCAGTGGCACAAAGACCTTTTGGAAACCTTGGCCTTCTGTAGAAGCGTGTGCCATTCTTTATAGGTACACTGAATCAAGATGTGACGACACTACTCATCTTAATATTGACACTTTCTTAGAGATGGCGACTAATATATTTCAATTTAAGCAGGAGGACAAAACAATATAGATACTATTTTCACTAAACTTATCATGTTTTATGTATTATTTATTACTTAAATGATAAAGCCGTACCAATAATTTTCATAATAATTTGTCTAAACGGAATCCAATTTGAGCAATTCGAGTTTTGTAATCCTTTGAGGAAGAGTAATCGTTTCGTATACATCATGATAATACTGTTAGATTTTATTTTAGTATTTTTCTATTTATTTTTTATATTTTTGGTGTTTTCCAGACCTTTCAACCCGATTCTATCAAAACATTTAAACACAACTTGCCCACGACCATTTCCGGCGATTTGTGGTGGATTCCCAATGTCATATAGATGCTCTTTGCTCTCTGTACTGTCAACTAGGAATATAACTTAAATTGACATGATATTTAATTCAGCCACAAGACATGTCACCATTCTCGTGTGATTCCAGCACAAGGTCTGACGATATACCAGTCATGAAATAACATCATCATTATCAGTGGCTCCAAAGACCTTTGCGAACCATGGACTTCTGTAGAAGCTTGTACGTTCTTTATGGATGCACTGAATCATGACGTGACAACACTACTCATCTTAATAATGACGCCTTCTTAGAAAAAGCCATTGATGTATTTCAATAGAAGCAAGAGGTCAAAATACCTCACTCCAGATAACTAATTTTACTTAAGAACGATATTTGAACTACTATTTATTAATTAAAAGACAAAGCCATATCAGTAACTTTCATAACACTTTGTCTGGACGAAATATAAATCGAGTTTTGTAATCCTTTGATCAAACGGAAAAAATCGGATGTATATCATGATAACAATGTTAAATTTTCTTTTAGCCTTTTTCTGGTGACTTTTGTTTTTGGATATTTCTAGCCTTTTTCACATCTATCAACCAGATCGAATCGAAACGTTATAAACAAAATTTCCCCGTGACCACTCTCGCGATTTGTATTTGATTCCCAATGTCATGTAGACGCCCTTCACCATCTGCATTGTCATACTTCAATATAACTTAAATTTACGCGATGCTTTATTTGAGTAATGAGGCATGTTATAATTCCAGTGTGATGCCAGAGGCCAGTATAAGGTCAGACGATAACCCAATCTTGGATCATAATCATCATCATCATCGTCATCATCAGTGGCAGCAGAGCCCATTGTGAAGCATGGCCTTCTGTAGAAGATTATTCCATTCACTTCTGTTTAGTGCCGAACTCTTCCAATTCTGATCTACTCCTTTGTTTATGTTCTTCCTGACATCTTCTTCCAACGTAAGCTTTCTCCTTGCGACACCCTGGGTTCCTTCAGGCACTGAATTGTATAACTTCTTAATCATCCTGTCTTTATCTCTCAGTTCATGTCCTGCGCATTCCTGCTTTCCAGCCTTAATGCAACTGACCATGTCTTCTTCATTATACAGACGACATCTTCTCCCTCATACACTATTTTCTTCCCCTGGCCCAGTAACTGATCTCAATATCTTTCTTTCCAATATGTCAAGCTACTTTTCATCGAATTTCGTTAGTTGCCAGGTTTCAGTACCATACATTTGCACTTTCTCCACTCTCATCCACGGTAGATGCCGTCTACATAATGTAAACAATCGCAGGATGAATGTTATTCGCCATTGTATGAATTCCCAAATATACCAAAGTATCAGAATAATTTCGGCTCTATGGCATACATATATTTCATTTTCACACTTACATATCCATTTCCCCTTTTTCTGTTCTAGTTTTTCGTTAAGCCTATACTTCCCACCCTGATAAAAAAACCTAACTACTCTCGAGACGATTTTAGATTTTATCATAATTAAATAACTGAGTAACTGAGTTATAGAACGTGACATTCATATTTGAATTTTTTTGGACTCATTTGCTTTTCCAGTTCAAATGAAGGGCTGATAAAGAGGCACAGAAACGATGTTTAACATATACAATCCGACAGTGTGACTGACTGGCACTTTTGGGTGTGCCAGATCACATCGAAGGACGTTGTGTCGTTCGAGGCCTCGTTGCTAAGTCAATTCGAACCAGCGTTTTCATCTCACAGATAATTTAACTATATGGGTCAGTTGGTAAATATAAAAATATTCGCGAGCGAAATACCTGATCATATTTATGCTGTAATTTGTACAATAAGAATCCTGTTTCATGTCATTTCGTTCTAAAACCTTAGAGTATTGTTCCTCTAACATTCATTTTCCAGGACAAAATCATGTTTTTGCGTAATATTTTTTGTAATAGTAAGTGGTGGCATCCAAAGAACGTGCCACCGACAGCAGAGCTAACAGACAGATTTAGTATTTACATGACTTTATGAATTTTCTGAAATTATAAATAGTGTCACAAGTTACGTAAATCAAAATCTGTATAAAGGAAGAATGCTAGGGAGAACACAAAGAAAGTCAGTTTAGCGGATAAGACATAAGTGAATTTTATAAAGGAAAAATTGTTGAGTAACTAGCTATTAATTATCTGTAGTTACAATAGGTTATTATCTTTCCTTTCCATTGTTTGAATGGAGGATATTCTCCCATTTAACCAAAACGAACGAATTAGTAGTATAAACACGAACTTCTGAGAATAAACGGCAAAAGTGGGTTGACAGCACAATCTTGAAAAGGAAAAACTGCTACATAGATAAATGCTTCTTTGGTCAGAGATGAAATATTGAGAAGCCTTGTGCCGAAAATCCTCCCGGCTCATGTGACAACAAACTCGCCACTGATTTCCCAAGAGCTGACGTTCAAGTTCCGCTCCGTCACGACCCACAGCCGGTCCCTCGCTGCTGCGAAAGCGGCCATTGTTTGGGGAGTTTTACTGGCAGGGGAAGGCGAGCCTGACGGCGCCAGAAGAATGTAGCAGGCTGCGGCGTCTCAGCCCTCTGCTCCCCTGTGTGTGTCTACGTAATGCAGAGAGCTCTAAGCTGTGTGCACCATTCTCACAAACTTAGTTGTTAACCTAACTGAGGCTCAGTAATGTCGGTCATTCGCGTAAACAAATACGACGAGCTTAGTTTCGTCTCTTCCCGGCTGTAAAGAATGCCCCATGTTTCGACTACACTTTCAGGCTAAGTGGTCTCGTAGAGAAACCACCGCAATATTTTCACTTTGTATCTTCTGAATTGGTGGTTTCCCATGAGATCCACCATGACATAATTAATCAGTGCGGTCATCTTGCAGCTCTAGGCGGAGCAGCGCCGGTTGAAACAAATGGATCTCAAAGAAACCCTTACGATGTTCTAATACATTTTTTTGCTATAATTCTGTGTTTTTGTATTTAACGTAAGAATTTTTCTAATTTATATAATCAGCAGTAGTGATACTCTCTACATATTACGTAATATTATGTTTTAATAAGGAATGCTTATGATTGTATTGCTGGTTTCAGTCGAAACCATCGTGGCGCGAACCATTTTGATTTTGAGCTTATGTATGTTGTGAACCTTTGAAAACAGAACAAATTACTGAATAAGTTAAATAATCGGTGATCTTATTGTGAAATATTCTTAGATATATATTTTTTATTGTGATGTTTACTTGAAGGAAGAAAGCATATATGCTTGTGTTATTGTGAGGGCAAACAGAAGTAGCTTTCCTGATTTTGTCCTGGAAAATGAATGTTACAGGAACAATACTCCAAGGTTTTAGAACGAAATGACATGAAACAGGAAACAGATTCTTATTGTACAAATTACAGCATAAATATGATCAGGTATTTCACGCGCGAATATTTCACCAAGAGATAGTGATCTGAAAAGAGATGAAAATGCAGAAATTATCAGCGATAATGGTGCTGCTTGCTGCAAGTCGAAGGACAAACGGAGTGTCTCAACTATTGTTAAGTATTAGGTTAACCAAAGAAATAGACACTGCGAACACACAAAAAAAATAGATGGGAGCGTAACTACAATCAACTGTCCAAAAATAGTCAAGGGCTACAGTAAAAACATGGGATTCGTTGAAAAAGCAGATGTATTGAAGAAAATATGTGCCATTGACGCCAGAGCAGAAAATGGTGGCACAGAATATTCTGGCACCTCATTAATGTCAGTATTATGAACAATTACCTAGAAATTACAATTAAGAACAACTTAAGTTGCAAGGAACACATTGAAAATGTTGTGGGGAAGGCTAACCAAAGACTGCGTTTTATTGGCGGGAGACTTAGATAATGTAATAGATACACTGAGGAGGCTGTCTACATTACGCTTGTCCGTCCTCTTTCACAATGCTGCTGCACGGTGTGGGATCCTTACCTGATATGATTGACGGATTACTTCGAAAAAGTTTAAAGAAAGGAAGCACATTTTGCACTATCGCGAAATAGGGAAGAGAGTGTCACTGAAATGATGCAGGATTTGGGTGGAAATTATTAAAACAGAGGCATTTTTTGTTGCGGCGGGATCTTCTCACGAAATTCCAATCACCAACTTTCTCCTCCGAATGTGAAAATATTTTGTTGACACCGACCTACATAGGAGAAACGATCACCATGATAAAATAAGGGAAATCAGAGCTCGTACAGAAAGATATAGGTGTTCGCTCTTTCCGCGCGCTATACGAGATTGGAATAATAGAGAATTGTGAAGGTGGTTTGATGAACCATCTGCCAGGCACTTAAATATGATTTTCGGAGTATCCATGTATATGTAGATGTAGATACGCTCTATATAAAAAATTCCAGTACGTTTGCTCAAGCTTTCATTGAAGTATTTGAGCCGTGCGGGATTAGCCGAGCGGTCTGAGGCGCTGCTGTCATAGACTGAGGGGTGGTCCCGGCGGAGGTTCGAGTCCTCCCTCGGGCATGGGTGTGTGTGTTTGTCCTTAGGATACTTTAGGTTAAGTAGTGTGTAAGCTTAGGGACTGATGACCTTAGCAGTTAAGTCCCATAAAAAAAAGTATTTCAGGTGTGATGTAGCTACAGGACTTACTTGGGTATTTGTTTCACTCCCTTTGGTGGGTAGGAAGGCCGATACTCTGTTAAAAAGTTCCAAGCCCTACGTCTCAAAGACAATGCGTACTGATAAAGCAGCACACTTGGCTGTGAAGAGGACTTCTAAACGTTGTGCCTGTTGCTGCAGCAAGCAAAATCCCAAACGAACAAGATGAATGTGTTGCATGTGCAGAGATGGGTTATATATGATGAAGAGAAGAGCGTGCTTTCAGCTGTAGCATAAGAATTTCGCTTGTGAGGACTAAACGTGAAACACTGAAAAGAATTTTTATGTGTTTGATATGAAGGACCATCATAAAATTATATGTGATGGATTCTGATTTTCTGGATGTATTCTGAGCACTAGTTGTTTTGCAACAATATTCTGTTTAAACCATGACTGATATAATTAAAATGTTAATTTGTGATAAATAAAAAAGTGACAGTTGTTATGTGCTAGTCTACTGAAGCTGGTATCGCTACAGTGGTTTCACTGCGAAACCACCAGTTTATATCCCTATAGAATTCAACACCGACGTAAAAATTCGCAACGCCAAAAAATAATTAATATAGAGTAATGAAATTTCGAGAAAACATTTTTCTAGGTAACATATTTAAGTGATTAACATTGCAAGTTCACGGGTTAATGCAACCTCAAGATAAGCCACTTCAAATTTGAAAGGCTGGTACATTAATAACCAGTGTAACCACCAGAGTGTTGAACGCAAGCATACAAAGGTGCATGCATTGTGTTGTACAGGTACCGGAGGTCAGTTTATCGGATGGACTTCCACAGGGACGGTTAATTCTGTTTGTGGATGATGCTGGAGCTGTTTTCCAATGGTGTCCCCTACGAGCTGAATTGTAGACGGTTCTGGTTATCATCGATCAGGCCAAGGCAACATGTTGACGACCTGTAGAGCATGTTGGGTTATGACAGCGGTATGTGGACGACTTTATACTGTTGGAAAACACTCCCTGGAAAGCTGTTCATCAATTTCAGCACAACAGGTCGAATCACCAGACTCGTGTACACATTTGGAGTCAGGGTGTGTGGGATAATCACGACAATGCTCATGCTGTCGTATGAAATCGAATCCCAGACGATAAATTCAAGTGTAGGACTAGCGTTTTTAGCACGCAGACAGGTTTGTTGCAGGTTCTCAACTCATCTCTTTCTAACCAACACACGGCCATCAGTGACACTGAGGCATAACCAGCTTTCACCAGGAAACACAACAGACCTCCACCAGTCCTGCAATGAGCTCTCGCATGACACGAATGAAGTCGCAAAAGGCTTAGGGTTAGAGGAATGCACATTACAGGGCGTCTGGCTCTGAGCTGTCCTTGAAGTAACCGATTTGTAACAGTTCGTTGTGGCACTGAAGTGCCAACTGCTGCTGCAGATGCAGTACCATGCGCCAGAGCCACAGGCCGAATTTGACGGTCTTCCCTCTCGGAAGTTTCACGTGGCCATCCGGAAACCAATCTTCTTGCGTCTGTACATTCGGGTAACCACCGCCTTCAGCAATCATGTACAGTGGCTATATTTCTGCCGAATCTGTTCAAAATGTTTCAAATGGCTCTGAGCACTATGGGACTCAACTTCTGAGGTCATCAGTCCCCTAGAACTTAGAACTACTTAAACCTAACTAACCTAAGGACATCACACACATCCATGCCCGAGGCAGGATTCGAACCTGCGACCGTAGCGGTCGCGCGGTTCCATACTGTAGCGCCTAGAACCGCTCGGCTAGCCAAATATGTCTGCAATATCGCAGAAGGAAAATCCAGCTTCTTGTAGCCCCATTACACGACCTCGTTCAAACTCAGAGAGGTATTGATCATAACGTCATTATCACGGTAAAGCCGTTCTTGACTTACATTAACTCACCATGTTCAGTCTCAAAGGTAACTAGCGCTCTCGACTGTTGCAGCATGTATTTAGCAAACCGGATTTACATTCTTATAGATGGGCTACTAGCACTAATCTTTTGCGACCGGACCAAAATCAGCATGGACGTTGTCTTTCTGATGCGGAAATACGACAAGCAACTTCCGCTTACGTCGCGCATCTCCTCCTTGATGTTGCAATTATTTTCCGTCAGTATATGTGAAAATTATAATTTCAGCTCAGTTTGAAACAATAAAATAATTTATAGCTGCAAGGGTTAATGTATTTGAGAAAAGTGAGAGCTAATGAAGATTCCATGGAGATAATTGAATAATTTATTAACCTGTTTTGGCCGGCCGCGGTGGCCGTGCGGTTCTAGGCGCTCCAGTCCGGAGCCGCGCTGTTGCTACGGTCGCAGGTTCGAATCCTGCCTCGGGCATGGGTGTATGTGATGTCCTTCGGTTAGTTACGTTTAAGTAGTTCTAAGTTCTAGGGGACTGATGACCACAGCAGTTGAGTCCCATAGTGCTCAGAGCCATTTGAACCATTTTTTGATTAACCTGTTTTGCATGCTCACCTATTACCATCTCCTTTATACTACTGCATAATTCATACGAAGAAATTTATATGAAAAGAACAGATTCAGTAAAATTTGGACCAAAGGTGTTTCCTCACTCAAAGTTTAGAGGTTAAATTGTTCTAATAATGACCTTTATAACAAGGGTCGGTGTTGCAGACATCATGAATGCCAAGATGGTCGTCTAAGGACGTTCAGGTCGATGTGATGCATACTAGCAGCTTCACAACCATTGCTGAATGAGAAGAGCTCAATGAATAATAGTGTTCCTTATTCAGTAAGACATCAGTGTAGACGTCAATTGTGGCGACTCGGTGGCACGCGAAGACACCAGACAGCAACTGTTAGCCCAGCATAGTACATAGCGGGATGCTCGGTCACGGCAACGCAAGGATGTTGGGCAGGAGTGGTGCCTCAGCGACGTGGCAACGGCTGGTGTGACGGTAGCCGCGGTATGTACTGGACAAACAGCCGCTGTGTTGGACGGTCCAGCACAGCCGCAGGACATAGGACCCTTCTTGGTGGCAGCAGTTGAAGTTCTGGTAAATTCAGATCTAGTAACGGCTCGTAAACCAACAGCTAGCGGATAACGAGTCAGGACGTAGACGAAGCCGATTCGTCCACATGGGACTGACGCCTGGTAAGGGAAATTTCAGGGACGGCAGTAGTGGAAGACAAGCTACTGTTAAGATCTGAACGGAGAATATTTGTGGTGGCTTTCGGTCACAGGAGTGATCGGGGCAGCACGACGTCGGGCCAAGGCCGAGCAAATTCGTCTCGGCTTTGCGGAGGACTTGGATGTGGCACCGTGCTGATTCAGCAATATTCCTGGCCCTGCAGCAGCATTTCATAGGCAGCTAGCTTTCCCGCCTCACTACGGGCTGTGAAGTCTGCACGGAGGGGTGTCGCCACAACAGAACAACGCTGTCAATGAATCGATAATCCCACTTAAAAAAGTTTTTAGCACAGAGTATACAGAATTCCTTTGAGACTACACTGAGGTTACGAAAGTCATGCGATACCTGCGAAAATCGTGTTGGACCTGCTTTTGCCCGGCGTAGTGGAGCAACTCGACGTGGCGTAGACTCAAATAATTGTTGGATGTCCCCTGCAGAAGTACTGAACCATTCTGCGTCTATAGCCATCCATAACTGCGGAAATGTTGCCAGAGCTGGGTTTTGTGCACCAACTGACCTCTCGATTATGTCCCATGGATGTTCGATGGGATTCACGTTGGGCGATCTGGGTGACCACATCATTCGCTCGAATTGTCCAGATTCTTCTTCAAAGCAGTCGCCAACAATTGTGGCCTGGTGACATGTAGCGTTGTGATCGATAGAAATTCCGTCGTTGCTTGGCTGCAAATGGTCTCCATGTAGCCCAACATAACCATTTACGGTTAATGAGTGGTTCCGTTGAAACAGAGGGACTAGTCCATTCCATGTAAACACAACCCACACCATTATCGAGCCACCACCAGCTTACAGAGTGACTTACTGACAACTTGGGTCCATGGCCTCGTGTGGGTCTGTACCACTCCCGAACCGTACCATCAGCTCGTACCAATAGAAATCGTGACTCATCTAACCAGGTCACGGTTTTCTAGTGGTCAAGGGTGCGACCCATGTTGTCACGAACCCAGGAAAGGCGCTGCATGCGATGTCGTGCTGTTAGCAAAGACACTCATGTCGGTCGTCTGCAGCACTGACCTAATGGATACGTTCATCGTGCGTCCTAGATTGGTTTCTGCGGCTATTTCACACAGAGTTGCTTGTCTGTTAGCACTGAGAACTCTACGCAAACGCAGCTGCTCTCGGTCGTTAAGTGAAGCCCGTCGGGCACTGCGTTGCCATTCAAAACATTGGTTATTTTCGGCACGCTCTTGACACTGTGGATCTCGGAAGACTGAAATCGCTAACGATTTCCGAAGCAGAAGGCCCCGTGTGGCTAGCTCAAACTACCATTCAGGTTTCGAAGTCTATTAGTTCCCGTCTTGCGACCATAATCACTCCGGAAATCTTTTCACATGACTCACCTCAGTACAAATGTCAGCTCCGCCAATGCACCTCCCTTTCGTACCTTAGGCACCGCCCTTTCATACCTTAGGTACGCGGTACCACTGCCATCTGTGTATGTGTATATCGTTATTCCATGACATTTGTCACCTCTGTATATTCTTCGACCGCTCCAATCTCGAATAACACGTGGGAAAAATAAACACCTAAATATTTCTGCGTAAGCCCTATTATTTCTTATTTTACTACATCGGTTATTTTCACCTATTTAGGTAGGATTCAAAAAATTATCACACTACTGACTTCTTCCCTTACCATTTCCTTTCTGAGTTCATGTTGCGTCTTTAAAGACCCTCTTGTAGACGGCACGTTAAACCTTCTTCTTTTCAAATGGTTCAAATGGCTCTGAGCACTTTGGGACTTAACATCTGAGGTCATCAGTCCCCTAGAACTTAGAACTACTTAAACCTAACTAACCTAATGACATCACACACACCCATGCCCGAGGCAGGATTCGAACCTGCGACCGTAGCGGTCGCGCGGTTCCAGACTGACGCGCCTAGAACCGCTCGGCCACACCGGCCGGCCTTCTTCTTTTCATTCGATGGTATACTTCTTACTTACATTTGCATTTGAACACTCTGGAATTCATACATAAGCGTTTGACAGGGGTTGCATACAACCACTTTCAAAGCATTTCTCTGGTGTTCAACTCTGAAAGTACACATGGAAAATAAAAAACATCTAAATCTTTCTTTCTTATTTTATCACAATGGGTTTTCGCTCTAATTTAGTGGGTATCAGTAAAATATTTTGGCATTCGGAGAATAAATTGGTGACTGGAATTTCATGAAAACTTTCGTCACAACGAGCAACGCTTTTGTTTAAAAAATGGTTCAAATGGCTCTGATCACTATGGGACTTATCATCTGAGGTCATCAGTCCCCTAGACTTAGAACTGCTTAAACCGAACTAACCTAAGGGCATCACACACATCCATACCCGAGGCAGGATTCGAACCTGCGACCGTTGCAGCAGCGCGGTTCCGGACTGAAGCGCCTAGAACCGCTCGGCCACAAAGACCGGCTACCTTTGTTTTAATGATTGCCAATTCAACGCCCTTATCATATCCGTGACACTTTATCCGCTCTTTCCTGAAAATACAAGACGAGCTGCCATTCTTTGAAAATTTTCGATGTCCTCCGCCAATCCAATCTGTTAGGGATCCGGTTCCGCACACCAACGTGCCAGAAGAGGACGGAGAAGCGTAGTGTAGGCAGTCTCTTTAGCAGATCTGTTGCACCTCATAAGAGTTCATCCAATTAAAAGGCAGACTCTGATCCGCCTTCCCGGTAACACTTCCTATATTATGGTTTCATTTCAAGTAAGGTATGATAATTAAGTGCCTTACTCAGTAAAGAAGTTGGCGAAGGTGCATTGTTCTCAGTAATGCTGTCGTGGAGAAGCCTTGTGGAAGTGGCACCTTAATGCCTCCGTCCAACATTACACTGATATGTAAATTGTGTAAATTCGATTGATCATAACTTTATTGGGTGAATGAGTCTCATCATTGCTTAAAATAACTTCGTTCAGCCACATCTGCACTTGGAGTCATTGCACATCTTGAGAAGAGAGACTTAAGTAAGTTGAGATATTATGCATATTTTCATTGGAATAATACTCTGCAGTAACTCATATTTAAGAAAGAAAGTCATCATTGCTCAAAACCGTGCTGTAAGAATAATATGTGTTCATTCATGACCATGTTGCAGAAATTTGTTTAAGGAGATGTGCATTGTGACCATAGCTTTACTGAATATTTATTCCCTCACGATGTTTGACGTAAATACTCAAAAAGGAACAATGATGTGCATAATTACAATAGAAAAAAGGAAAATGACATTCTTTACTCCACATTAAGGTTGTCTTTAGTGCAAAAAGGTTTGCACAACGCTGCAACAAAAATTTTTAATCAGTTACCTAGTGATATAGAATGTCTGCCAGACAGCAAAATAAATTTGAAAACAGAGTGAAAAAGATTCTCGGTGACAACTCCTTCTATTATGTAGAAGAATTTCTACTGTAATGTGTAAAAGGTAGAGGACAGGAATTATTAACTCACACCTGTATATTAAAAAAAAATAGAAAAACACTTCTAAATATTCAGCATGTAGCCGCATTTACAGATTAATTTGCGATGTGAATGTAAAATGACTCGTTCTACATCATTACGATTTATCGTGTAAATGCTGCATACACCATGCGACTAACTAACATGGAATAATCCTAGCCAGGCCGATTTGCTTCTGTGCAAATTAGAGAGTGATGTTTTTGAGTGACTCTTTCCTTATTGATTGTATACCTGTTATCTTTTGACTATCGGCGACAGATGCTAGTGGCTAGTTGGACTCGGTGTATGCTCGTAGCGGAGTACACATTTCAATCCAGTGGTCGGATGTCTGAACCTTGCCTGAAATTAATTACATAGCTACAGGGTTTTTAATTTTGACTTCGGCGTTATGAGACTTTTAACTCTGTCTCGCAGGTCAAAGCGAGGCTAGCGCACCTTATTTAGACTTACTGGATAGTGTGGCACTGCAAAGAGTAAATCTGGGTCATCCAATAAACGTATCTAATGAAATCCGTCTAGCAGGACGTAGCGTAACTTGCCTCGCGCACCGTGCATCGTCAAAGATACGTTTCAGCACCAAGACATCAAAACAGGTCAACCACATGTCTGTCGACCGGCGTCCGGTACCACGCGGCTGCTACGGTCGCAGGTACGAATCCTGCCTCGGGCATGGATGTGTGTTATGTCCTTAGGTTAGTTAGGTGTAAGTTGTTCTAAATCTAGGGGACTGATGACGTCAGACGTTAAGTCCCATAGTGCTTAGAGCCATTGGAACCATTCGAACATGTCTGTCTTCTGCTTCTTTTTTTCCATTCTCTATGCCTAAAGTCAATGTGGGCCGTAGGATTTCTAACCCACTGCAGAGTGAGAGTCTTTCTCAGCAAGTATCACGCCAATCGGTACTGGGTCGACAGTGTCCCAACTGCCCATCTGGACAGACTTGGGAGAGGATTTGCAGTTGGGCCATTTTCCTTACAGCCACGGTAAACCTCCCAAACACTTGGTCAGAATCGGGGGATGGACACTGCTTTTATGGACAACATATCACAAAAATGAGAATGTCTGTTGACGTATGTACAGAATAAAATCAATGATCTGGTCAACAGTTAGTTGGTTAGTTAGTTCCATGTTCCACAGATCATTTGAACGATTCTTTTATAAAAATGACGTGGAACGAGTTAGTTTACATGATATCTGTACATTATTAATGTTAACATTAATGAACACGTTATTTTTTAATCCTATTCAAAAACAAGTTTTTTCACTAGCTACCAGTTTTTTAGTATAAATTAGTCAATGGAGTGGAAGGAACTGCCCAGGAGGAATGATTTCAAGTTAGATTTAAAAGTTGATTTGCTACACGTCAGACATTTCAAGTTATTGGGTAAATGATCAAAAACTTTTTTGCTGCATACTGAACTCCTTTCTGAACCACTGTCAGCTTTAATAACGAATCATAAACGCCACTTTTCCCTATAGTCTTGTAGGTATGGACATCACTACGCTTCTCAAACTGTGATGGATTATTTATGACGAATTTCATTAGTGAATATAGTATACTGCGACGGCGCAGTTAAAATGCCTAGATCCTTGAAGAGGTAACTACACTACATCCGTGGATGAACGTCACATGTTATTCTTGCTGCTCGCTTTTGTGCAATCAATGTTTTATTTCTAAGTTAAGAGTTACCCCAGAAAATTATTCCGTAAGACATTTGTGAGTGGAATTACACAAAATACGTCATGAGGTTGATTAGTTTACAAGGTTTGCAATTATACGAAGATCAAAAGTAGCTGAACTAAATTTTTTGAAAAGCTGAGTAATATGCATCTTCCAGTTACAGTTTTCACCAATATGTACACCCAACAATCTGGAACATACTAGCCTATTTAGTGACTCCTAGTCATGTGATGCATCAATTAGGTATAGTCCATTTTCTGAGAACTACTTAACAATTCTTTGGAAAACTTCTGTGTCATTAACTCTGATGAGATTTATTGTACTACCAGCACTGTCTGCAAAAAGTACTAATTATGCTTGTTGAATGTTAAGTGGAACGGAATTCACATATATAAGTGACAGGAGTGGAGCCAAAATTGCATCCTGTGATACTCCCTTTGTGATTTTTCCCCAGTCACTAACATTTGATATCCTTCCTACACTGTTCGAATTATTCAGCTCAACCTTCTGCATTCTGTTTGTTAAGTATGATTGAAACCAGTTGTGTATAAAGTCACACACCATCGGTTACATAAAAATTGAATTTTTGTAAGAGAGTAACATGTTCTACACAATCAAACGCCTTGAGAAGATCGCAAAAACACGAACTGATGATACTTTATTGTTTAGAGCTTTTGCTATTTGCTGAGTGAATGGGGTAAATAACATTCTCAGTCGAGCAACCGTTCAGGAATCCAAGCTGTAATACACTAACTAAACTGATTCCGCTTAAGTGTAAGACTACTCTTGAGTACATTCTTTTTTCGAATATTTTTGAGAAAGGTTTCAATGAAGAAACTGGACGTCAATTAAGTCTGTCTTGTCACCTTTCTTATGAAGAGGTTTATCAGCTGCATATTTACCTGTCTGGAAAAAAATGTATATTACTAAAGACATTACTTATTAAGATAGAATAGCTTGTCAGAATTCTGTTTGAAATTTCCTCAGCACCACATGACCTTCTTTTAGAATTTTTGTAATTCTATTAATTTCAGTAAAGGCTATTGATGTTACTTGCACTAGCTTAAAGCTTCGTGGAATGACATTTTTAATATATCCTCTTGCTTCGTCAACTGAACCAGTTAATCCTATTTCCGCTGATGCATTTGGAAAATTATTGTTAAGGTATTTGTAGCTTGTGAATTATCAGTCACAACACTGTCATTTAGTTTACTTGCTATGGCTTCTTATACACAGACTGCCTGTCGTGTCTTCCGTTTGACAATGTGTCATACAGTTTTAATCTTGTTATTTGCAGTATTTATTTCTGTTAGGACAAGTATACTTCTGGACGTTTAAATTTATTTCCTTTAAATACTACAATACTTTTTGTAGTACTCAAGTAATGTCGGATCTCTAATTTTTCTAGCCTTTATACAAATTTCCCTTTTCCTCTTCCTTGAGATTTTAATTTCCTTAGCTATCCACGATTAACTTTTTTTAATGGTTCTTCTCGATAATGTTTTAAGTGAGCAATTTTCAAATACTGACAGAAATTTACTGTGGAATATATTGAAATTGATATTAGCACCTCTTTCCGTACATACCTCATCCAATGCCACCCCTTTTAACTTAGTCTTAAAACATTGTATCCTCTTCTCATTCATAAACATCACTGCTTTGTATGAACCTGCCTCAGGACTTTAGGGTGCCATATTGTTCATTTCCATTAACTGTGCATCATGATCACATAATCCATTAGCAACTGGATAGACGTTCATTCTTTCAGTCTGAGTACTGTCTGTAAAAATGTTATCAGTCAGTGTCTGAAATTAGACTGCTACACTCAAACAATGAATGTACTTCATTTTCCCAGTGCTCATCTTTTAAGAGAACTACACTGAAATCTCCACAAACTGTTTCGGACTGTCTAACAAAAAGCTCAATGATAGATCTACATTTCTCGTAAGTAGCTCAAAATTTCCTCCAGGGGATCTATAAACTGTTACAATTATCAGAGCAGTCTTCTGCAGTAACAGCTCACAAGGAATATACCTATGTTGCTGCTTATAGTCATCACATGTCAATCTTATTGGGCTTTTAAGGTATGCTATGTACAGATGGCTGAAATGGTTCAAATGGCTCTGAGCACTATGGAACTTAACATCTGAGGTCATCAGTCCCCTAGACTTAGAACTACTTAAACCTAACTAACGTAAGGACGTCACACACATCCATGCCCGAGGCAGGATTCGAACCTGCGACCGTAGCAGCAGCGCAGTTCCGGACTGAAGCGCCTAGAACCGCGCGGCCACAACGGCTGGCCAATCGGTGGCTGAAGAAATTCGTCTTCTACTTGTC
This sequence comes from Schistocerca nitens, assembly GCF_023898315.1. NCBI lineage: Eukaryota > Metazoa > Arthropoda > Insecta > Orthoptera > Acrididae > Schistocerca > Schistocerca nitens. The sequence continues at coordinate 877,644,489 of NC_064616.1, read as the reverse complement.
AGGTTCGCCCCTTTAAACTGCTCCAGGGGCCAAGCGACGTCTCCTTGTGACAAAGTGTTGCGCACAGTTGCTTCTGTCCCACTATCGGCCAAGGATAGTGCATAATTGCGTCCAGGTAGACAATATCACTGTCTTCGATATCTGAGTCAGTGTCGAACCAAACGTAAGAGATACTGAATTAGCAAAGTGTGTGTTTGAAAATTACTAAGATTCCTGCAACATGCCGCTAGCTATTGCGCATGCAATGTGACGTAGTGGATACCGTCGTTGGATGGCGTACCGCAGGTCGCTACTTTAAATCGGACTACCAGCAGTTACTTGTTAATGATCATTTCTAAGAGGTGCTTGAAATATCTTACTTTTTCTATGTTTGTGTATTCTGGGGTATTCAGCGTCTGAATAAATATCTGCATTCTGAAATATTGAATGTTTGTTTAAATACTTGCACTCTCCGTCCAGAAGTTCAGTGCTGTTACAGCTGCACGTTGAGGTTCGCTATAAACGTGCTTCAAGTGCTGAGTCTTGTATTTCGCTGAAGACCCCACTTTTGGATCTGGTCTTCAATGTGGTTATGAAGTGATACTGTTTGGTGGAGACGCCGGGTTCTTCCAAGCAGTCTATGTCTGGCAGTCGCAGCGAGGAAACACAGCGAGGAACGCATGACAGAAGATAAATGCAGATGCTAACAAGCCTGCAGGTTGCACTGCTGTACTTGACGCCGGAAAACACTTGTGGAATCCCCTCAATACGTTGCAAGTGTCAGCTGTGGTCAGAACAGTGTTCTGTGTAGTTCTCAGTGCGTTATGGTGGAGTTAAGAGAATTTGAGCATGTGTAAATTGCTGATGCTAGTATGGTTGGTGTTATTAAAACTAGGGGAGTCGAAACACTTGGTGTTTCAAGAGGCACCGCATCTATGATTTATACCACATACAGGGGAATCAGAGAAACACCATCTGATAATTCACAAAGCGGACGGAAATGTGTGTTCATTGATAATAACGGACGGTCATTCAAGAGGACTGTGTCGAAATGTATGTGGATGACACGGAGCGAATTCCACACGCTGGGGGTTGCTGCGTGAGCTAGAATCCCAAAACCATGCATCAGTGAGTCAAATGCCCATAAAAGGGAAACGTGGTGCTGAAGAAAAGAAACATTGACTGTGGAGTAATAGAAGAGTCTATAGTTCAATTCTTTTATCTTGGCGGTTCGCGCATGCCCGCCCAGACGCGGGAGATGGCTGCGTTGCCAGTTGTACGAGTCAAGAGAAGCAGCGCCATTGTATACAGGGTGAGTCACCTAACGTTACCGCTGGATATATTTCGTAAACACATCAAATACTGACGAATCGATTCCACAGACCGAACGTGAGGAGAGGGGCTAGTGTAATTGGTTAATACAAACCATACAAAAATGCACGGAAGATTGTTTTTTTAACACAAACCTACGTTTTTTTAAATGGAACCCCGTTAGTTTTGTTAGCACATCTGAACATATAAACAAATACGTAATCAGTGCCGTTTGTTGCATTGTAAAATGTTAATTACATCCGGAGATATTGTAACCTAAAGTTGACGCTTGAGTACCACTCCTCCGCTGTTCGATCGTGTGTATCGGAGAGCACCGAATTACGTAGGGATCCAAAGGGAACGGTGATGGACCTTAGGTAAAGAAGAGACTGGAACATCACATTGCGTCCACATGCTAACACCTTTTCATTGGTCTTTTTCACTGACGCATATGTACAATACCATGAGGGGTGAGGTACACGTACACACGTGGTTTCCGTTTTCAATTACGGAGTGGAATAGTGTGTGTCCCGACATGTCAGGCGAATAGATGTTCGATGTGGTGGCCATCATTTGCTGCACACAATTGCAATCTCTGGCGTAATGAATGTCGTACACGCCGCAGTACATCTGGTGTAATGTCGTCGCAGGCTGCCACAATACGTTGTTTCATATCCTCTGGGGTTGTAGGCACATCACGGTACACATTCTCCTTTAACGTACCCCACAGAAAGAAGTCCAGAGGTGTAAGATCAGGAGAATGGGCTGGCCAATTTATGCGTCCTCCACGTCCTATGAAACGCCCGTCGAACATCCTGTCAAGGGTCAGCCTAGTGTTAATTGCGGAATGTGCAGGTGCACCATCATGCTGATACCACATACGTTGACGCGTCTCCAGTGGGACATTTTCGAGCAACGTTGGCAGATCATTCTGTAGAAACGTGATGTATGTTGCAGTGCTCTCCGATACACACGATCGAACAGCGGAGGAGTGGTACTCAAGCGTCAACTTTAGGTTACAATATCTCCGGATGTAATTAACATTTTACAATGCAACAAACGGCACCGATTACGTATTTGTTTATATGTTCAGATCTGCTAACAAAACTAACGTGTTTCCATTTAAAAAAACGTAGGTTTGTGTTAAAAAACATACTTCCGTGCATTTTTGTATGGTTTGTATTAAACAATTACACTAGCCCCTCTCCTGACGTTCGGTCTGTGGAATCGGTTCGTCAGTATTTGATGTGGTTTACGAAATACATCCAGCGCTAACGTTAGGTGACTCACCCTGTAGTTCGCAAACTTACGTTTAGGGGGAAGCGCGCAGTTTATGAAGTAAAGCCACCACGGCTGCATTAACCCTTTCGCTGCTACAGAGACGTGCTCCCCGTATTCCGCGATTTTGTCATCATTGCACTGCTCGCCTGTGCAGACACATGGTGTTTCGACTGCTTTGACACAATTTATCATTCGATTTCATAAAAACTATTTGGCCCAAAAAATTGATTTTTGCACATATTTTTGACTGATACCTTGCCCCCCATAAATGACTTAATTTTGTTTCGATGTTCAACGCAGTTATTGTGCAGCATTAGATGTAGCAAACCATTGCACGAAATTTTGAAGAGTTTGCAGAGGTAAAAGTCCATAGTGTATACTTTCCATATGGTCGATTTTAGTTGCCTCTAGAAATTTCAAAAAATTACATTCAAACGAATAAAATTCATGAAGTAAGACACTTCGATATTGTTTTTAAATAAAGGAGATATTAAGCACCAAACAAAATCTGAACTCAGAAACTTTCGCTTAGCAACTATACACTTAATCCATTACGCTAACGCAGCTCGTCATTCAATGCATCTCCCACAGGACTTTAATGTATCACGCAAAATACCGACAAACTCTGTTGGTATGACTGTGAATTACTCACGTTTTGTCGAAGTACAATAGGAAATAACAATTACCGCTGTTCTTTATTGCGAAAAAGCGGTTAGTGAGAATGACACAAACACCTTTTCTTGCTATCGCCTGAATTAGGGGGCTTATTGCTTGCTTGGTTTAATTAATTAATAGAATATGAAGCAATTGGTATAAAGAATGCTTTTTCCAAACTTTCTATAAAAGAAAGTCTGCTATCAAGACATTGCTTTTGTTCAATTACTTTATTTATGACTGAATGTTTCTAAAACTGAAGACACTCGTCCGTGCTCTGCACTGGAGTCGAGCTCTGGCAACGTCGTTCTGTGTTCATTGGCTGACTGTGTTTTGTGACTTCAGATGCGCAGAACGAACCTAAATTCGCCCGCCGTCATAAATGACGCGCACTTTAGTTGCAAACGGCTTCCAGCTCCTGGCTCAGTTTATGTCTCAAGAGTGGGACGTGGCAGGGGGTTCAATGATGATCTGGGCTACCATACCGTGGTATTCCGTGGGCCCAATAGGTACTGTGAAAGGTCGGATTACTGCCAAGGATTATGTATCATTTTGGTAGATCCGGTCCATGAAATATAACGATCTTTATTCTCCAATGGCGATGCTGTGATTCAAGGCAACAGGACCCATTTCCACACACCTCGCATCGGCCAGGACTTGTTTTGTGAACACGAGGATGAACTGTCACTTCCCTGGCCATTATAGCCAGCACATGTCAATCTCATTGGGCTTTTAAGGTCTGCTATGTACGAAAGTATGCGAGATCGCTATCTACCTCGATCATTGTTACCTGAACGTGTCACAGTTTTGCAGGAAGGAAGTAACATTCACTTGAAAACCATTCATGATCTGTATTTATCTATTCCAAGACGATTAGAAGCTGTTTTGAATGCCAACGCGTTTCCTACATCGTATTAGCCATGGTAATGTATTGTGTTTCTGGTGTTTACATCTTTTTGTCCAGCCTCTGTAGCTTATTTGCTGCTGTAGAGAAGTTATGAGATCGTTCGTATAGTGATACATTTCTGTGAGTGATCGTTAGTATTAAGTGTAGTTTGTGTATATCATCATTATTTCTATAGCGTGAAGGAAACGTTTAACTGCATTGGTAACATAAAAAAAAATCCATCAAACTAAAATTTTCAAAGCGTCACTAAAGGCCAGCTACATTAGATATCCAAAATTTGGTAATTGCCATTCTCAAACTTACTAGGAACCAAGAAGACTGTATACAACTGAATACTAATGTGTCTACGGTTTATTTCAAAATTTGATCTAATCTAGATTACGAACGTATTATTCGGGAATGTTCAGGAAACTCTGAAATGACACCGACATCTGGATTTGTAGCTATTCTGTGAGTACAATAAAAGACAACTTGACTAATGTGAGAGTGTTTAGTATGCCAATCGAAGATATGAGCGAGGTTATGAAACAAAATTTGCAATCTTATCAAAATATTCGTGGTATTCGATAAGAGGTGTGGGCTGATTATTATCGATTTTCCGTTTCAAATGGTGTACCATCGTTAAAAATCGAAGTCGAAGTCAAAAAGCCTGTTCGGTCGTTGATATACATAGGGGGCTAGCAGGGCTATGTAACGTATCTGTAAAAATTACAGGCGGTTTCGTATGCAGCCAAACCGACCGTCTTAAGCAGGGTGCCTGAAACGAAGACAACGTAGGGTAATAAATATTACAAAACAGCAGCATCTATTTTCCGATTCGATTGCAGGCACTAACAGAAATTCAGTTGTAAACAATACCATCCCAGCAGGGAGTAACTAGGATGCTGTTAGTGATCCCGCTGATGCAATCAGCAGTTTATGACATCATAATGTAGGAAGTAACGATTTTAAGAAATACCCAACGATGTCAGCAACATTACTTGTTGAGAAACGGTTCGAAAATGATGACAGGGAACAGCTCCAGCAGTTGGTGCCCACAACGAATATAGCAACTTAGCTTGGGTTAACAGTGCGATTAATATTACCCGTATTCGAGCACGAAATCATGAGCCACATGACGTTACAGATGTCAGTACTAAAGTGTATGCACTATCTGTAGCAAACTCTGAAATGCAAAGCAATATCCATTCCATAGATACAATCACCGACAAACAAGTTCAATTAGCAGAGCCGCTAAAATTAGAAACATCAGAAATTAACGATGAGGGACCACATTTTGGCATACAGAATGAAGAATCGAAGAGAAAAGACTTTGGGAGTATCACTGAAGATACGCAGGATGGTATAGTGTAAGAACTCTCAACAGGATCAAATACTGATGAAAGTGAGAGTAAAGCTGTAGATACTGTGGTATCAGAATCTGCAGGGTCCCCCACACCGACAAAAATGTACGTACGGAGAAACGGGAATGTTCGAAGAAAACACCGAAGAAGGGAACTGTTATGGCTATTGAAAGTAAGCGTAAATACAGAAGAAGGGATGCTAAGCCGAATTTGATCACAAGACCGAGACTTGGAACAAAACCGGAACCAATTACGTGGGAGTGCTGTAAAGTAATACCTCCGAAATTCTTAGTCTGTTCTCAGTATAGACTGAGGTATCACAAGTCATACATTTCGAAATTACAATGAAATGAACACCCTTAGCTGCTTACAGGCGTTGACATACGTCAACGGGGATAGATGAAAATGTGTGCCCCGATTTGGACTCGAACTCGGGATCTCCTGCTTACATGGCAGACGCTCTATCCATCTGAGCCACCGAGGATACAGAGGATAGCGCGACTGCAGGGATATATCTCTGGCACGCCTCCCGCGAAACCCACATTCTCAACGTATTGTCCCGCACTACATTCGTCGTGCCCCCGCCCATTATACTCATTACTCGCAGCGCGTTGCCGATTCCCGTAAGAGTTCGGGCTACGTTTGTGCATTCGCACAGAAGAAGAAGATGGTCAAGTGGCCAGTGAGCCTTAACTATATATATACTGAGATGGTATCTGTTCTTTCGGACAAGTCCAAGCCTTAACTATATATATACTGAGATGGTATCTGTTCTTTCGGACAAGTCCATTCCATAGATACAATCACCGACAAACAAGTTCAATTAGCAGACCAGCTAAAATTAGAAACATCAGAAATTAACGATGAGGGACCACATTTTGGCATACAGAATGAAGAATCGAAGAGAAAAGACTTTGGGACAAGTCCGAAAGAACAGATACCATCTTAGTATATATATCATACATTTTGCTGGGTCGACGCAAGTTGTAACCGTCTTCCGCTAGAGGTCTCCGAATTGTAGCGTGTAACTTGTCGGTATGTAATGTAATTATGTCGATGTGAGAGACCATCAGAAAAATGAAAGCACGAATTCGAATAGTTTGTAAACACATGGAGCACCCCCTAATTCAGCATGACAGTGCCAGAGCACACATGAGTTCAGCGACGTCTGCAACAATCAGACGCCTTGGGTTCACTGTCGTCGTTCGTCATACATACAGACCTACGTGACTTGTCTGATTTTCATCTATTTCTTAAACTTAAAGAACACATTCGAAGACTTCAGTTTGATAGTGATGAAGTGGTGCTAGTAGAGATGAGGTTGTGGCTCCGTCAACAAAGCCAGACAATCTACAGTGACAGTATCAACAGATTGGACTCTCGTTGGGACAAATGTGTTCGTGGCCAGGGAGACTTTGTTGAGAAATATATATGTAAGCATAAGGAATAAGGATGTAGGATGTTCATAAATTTTATTTCATTTGCAAAGCTTTAAGAAGTTTCACGTAAAAAATTGGAGGCATTGCTTTTGAGCACGACCTTGTAGTAAGAAATCGACATAGTAAGGAAGTGGCGAAGGCGGTGCAAAACTACAAAACCTCCATTTTCAACGTTTTTAAAATCCCATCACGATTGAAACGGTACTTTTCAATTTTTAAGCGCAACTTGTGGTGTCACCGCCAGACACCACACTTGCTAGGTGGTAGCCTTTAAATCGGCTGCGGTCCATTAGTATACGTCGGACCCGCGTGTCGCCACTGTCAGTGATTGCAGACCGAGCGCCACCACACGGCAGGTCTAGAGAGACTTACTAGCACTCGCCCCAGTTGTACAGTCGACTTTGCTAGCGAAGCTACACTGACCAATACGCTCTCATTTGCCGAGACGATAGTTAGCTTAGCCTTCAGCTACGTCATTTGCTACGACCTAGCAAGGCGCCATTACCAGTTTATATTCAGTGTAATAATGTCTAAACAAGAGCGATGTTCTCCAGTTGTGGATTAAAGTTAAATATTCCAAGAACTACGTTCTATTCTTTATAGGATAATTACTTTACCTTGTTCCAGACCTCACGCCAATCTGCGTGAGCTTAACGCGTGCCTTTCGGCTACGTCCGAGTGGCTTGGCTGTATTGCTACGCCACTACACAACTGAAATGGACACTGCTGTGCAGTTGCTCTTCCAAGCACAATCCCCAACTAGTAAACCAGTTGCGTCTCCTCCTGTGGTTACTTGGCTTTAGGTACTTGGGTTATGCATGGTTCTGTTTAAAAAGAATAGCTCAGTGTAGTCATAGGGTCGAGCCGCATACGTCCATTTTCTAGCCCAGGTAACGATAATCTATTATGCATTGGCTAGAACTGCTAATCAATAAAACACACAGAAATACATACTAAAATTTAAATGGGTGATTTAATAACAAGCTTTTTAATCTGACGTCTGTAAATGATGTAGACAATAGAGACTCATGTTGAATAATGTTTACTCAAGAAAGGAAATCTCAAATAAATGGAAAGTGGTCCTTCGATATTCACTTAAAATACGGGTAGAAAATACCCATATCAAATAATGTAAAGTTACGTTGATAACGTTACGAGAATGGCAGCAAAATTCCCAAACTAAGTAGTCATCAAAGATACCCGAAAATGGAGTCCGTTCCGTAATCACAATACACGAAATATTCAACAGCTCAAAATAGTTCAGTGATGATTTACAAATTAAGACATGCGATGCAAAGAGTAGTGACCCATACTGCCGCCCGGTGTGGCCGAGCGGTTCTAGGCGCTACAGTCTGGAACCGCGTGACTGCTACGGTCGCAGGTTCGAATCATGCCTCGGGCATGGACATGTGTGATGTCCTTAGGATGGTTAGGTTTAAGTAGTTCTAAGTTCTCGGTGACTGATGACCACAGCAGTTAAGTCCCATAGTGCTCAGATCCATTTGACTCATACTCTGTCTATTGTCACTGCCGTAATAAAAGCAGAAATATGTAGTCCTACTCTGGAGAACATTCAGATCTCTAGAAAGATAATGTACCTTTAAAAGTTAGAGCATTGTAGCGGCCGTTCACCGCCCAGAATCAGTTACCACTATGACTGACTCACGCACGTTACCATAAGCAGGTCTTCCTTCTTCCAGCAGTCGACCTCAAGTAACCTGAATCACTCCCCCGAGCTCTTCACTCGAAGTCCCAGTCTCCACTTGACTTTCATAGTGTTCTGCTACTGTCTGATTTTCCATTGGCTGGAGGCAGTCCCCATCACAATTACATCGTTATTAAGTTCTACAGGCATGATATGAGTCTTCTTGACCACTTTCGGGGCTAAACTAATATATTACAACAATATATCAATAAAGAAATATTATAAACATTCGGTCACGCTCAGACAATTGACAAGAAATATAAATAAAGGTTTGTCCATAAATCAATAAGCCAGTATTCTTGTGTAAGTGCGCTCACAATAAATGACAACACATTGTCGTTAAATATTGTTTACACAATTACAGGTGTAAACACGTAACTCTTTTGCATTGGTTGTGAATAAATAGTTGCCACTATTTAAGTTCCAACCCTCGTACTAACCTACTTGTCAGTGGCGTCTTTTGGAACTCTTTAACAGTGGTGCTGTCAGCTAGCACATACAATTGACCAGCTCTTAAATTACCACCATTTTTTATTAGCAACTGTAATTAATATTTAAATAACGTTTCTTGAAAAATAGTAAAAATGTGAGGTATTCATGGCGTATTAATTCTCTTTGTAATTGTGGAAGATATGATCTGACAAACATTTGCATGCTGAAAAGATATGAAAACGTAATAAATCGAGAAATGAAACAGAAACACATACATAGCTTTTAGAGATGATAGCTACAGTGCATTGCCATCGTATGAAACGTTGTATGTTAAAATCGCATGAAGTGTTTAAAATTTGTTAATTAAGAGTTTGATTGTAAAAATGTCTGTTCACTGTGAAATACACTCCTGGAAATGGAAAAAAGAACACATTGACACCGGTGTGTCAGACCCACCATACTTGCTCCGGACACTGCGAGAGGGCTGTACAAGCAATGATCACACGCACGGCACAGCGGACACACCAGGAACCGCGGTGTTGGCCGTCGAATGGCGCTAGCTGCGCAGCATTTGTGCGCCACCGCCGTCAGTGTCAGCCAGTTTGCCGTGGCATACGGAGCTCCATCGCAGTCTTTAACACTGGTAGCATGCCGCGACAGCGTGGACGTGAACCGTATGTGCAGTTGACGGACTTTGAGCGAGGGCGTATAGTGGGCATGCGGGAGGCCGGGTGGAAGTACCGCCGAATTGCTCAACACGTGGGGCGTGAGGTCTCCACAGTACATCGATGTTGTCGCCAGTGGTCGGCGGAAGGTGCACGTGCCCGTCGACCTGGGACCGGACCGCAGCGACGCACGGATGCACGCCAAGACCGTAGGATCCTACGCAGTGCCGTAGGGGACCGCACCGCCACTTCCCAGCAAATTAGGGACACTGTTGCTCCTGGGGTATCGGCGAGGACCATTCGCAACCGTCTCCATGAAGCTGGGCTACGGTCCCGCACACCGTTAGGCCGTCTTCCGCTCACGCCCCAACATCGTGCAGCCCGCCTCCAGTGGTGTCGCGACAGGCGTGAATGGAGGGACGAATGGAGACGTGTCGTCTTCAGCGATGAGAGTCGCTTCTGCCTTGGTGCCAATGATGGTCGTATGCGTGTTTGGCGCCGTGCAGGTGAGCGCCACAATCAGGACTGCATACGACCGAGGCACACAGGGCCAACACCCGGCATCATGGTGTGGGGAGCGATCTCCTACACTGGCCGTACACCACTGGTGATCGTCGAGGGGACACTGAATAGTGCACGGTACATCCAAACCGTCATCAAACCCATCGTTCTACCATTCCTAGACCGGCAAGGGAACTTGCTGTTCCAACAGGACAATGCACTTCCGCATGTATCCCGTGCCACCCAACGTGCTCTAGAAGGTGTAAGTCAACTACCCTGGCCAGCACGATCTCCGGATCTGTCCCCCATTGAGCATGTTTGGGACTGGATGAAGCGTCGTCTCACGCGGTCTGCACGTCCAGCACGAACGCTGGTCCAACTGAGGCGCCAGGTGGAAATGGCATGGCAAGCCGTTCCACAGGACTACATCCAGCATCTCTACGATCGTCTCCATGGGAGAATAGCAGCCTGCATTGCTGCGAAAGGTGGATATACACTGTACTAGTGCCGACATTGTGCATGCTCTGTTGCCTGTGTCTATGTGCCTGTGGTTCTGTCAGTGTGATCATGTGATGTATCTGACCCCAGGAATGTGTCAATAAAGTTTCCCCTTCCTGGGACAATGAATTCACGGTGTTCTTATTTCAATTTCCAGGAGTGTATTAACTTCTGTAGTTTTATAGGTATTGAAAATATTGTTGTGTCGTTGGGTGCGCCTCATTTTTTTAAGATTGGATATGAAGTGAGATTTACTTTAATATTTGACTGAACCATTGTAGAATTTCAAAGAGCTGTAACATGAGATGTTTCAGCTTATCTGGCGCTCCATCATTTCTTGGAGCATCTCCTGCACAAAAGTCATGCAAACAACACCCGTCAAAATTCCCGGTACTGGTACTTCGCCCATTTCCAGACACACTGCTCGTCTCTTCACCTGGTCGGCCGGAACCGGTCACCTAGCCGGCCTGGCCACGGCGCGTCCTGAGTTCTGAGCCCGCCAGCGTTCAGCCGTACAACAGATTCACCTTACCTCGTGCCCATTCTGAGCGGCTGAATCGCTCGTCTGCATACACGTAACGTTACAAGCGCTACCACAGGAAGTTGCCACAGACATTCTCGAGTTAATTCTGGTTACTGTGTAATGTGCAATAAAACCGAAACTCCCTTGCCACTGCTATAATAACGGAGGATGGTATACCAACAGTAGAAAAGGTGAGGCTATTAAATGGAAGTGTGACAGACAGCGATTTTATTAGAAGATATACATCCAATAATTGTATACGCGCCAAATGGAAGCAAAAATTAAACAAGAAGGACAGAGTTCTTTTAACTCGAAGTACTCCCCAGTTTGCCAATGACATGGAAAAAAGTTGTGATTGTGTGTGTGTGTGTGTTGGTTTGGGGGCGGGGGTTAGCTGTTATCAGCCGTAGAAACCAGATGCCAAATTATAACTGGTGCACAGAACTTTACCATAAAATCACACAGCTAAATATGCTGCGGCACGGCTGGGAGGTTGCGAACAGTGAGAAAATAGCCTACACTCACGTAGCCAGCAACTCGGAAAGTACGAGGGCGGTTCAGACAGTAACCTCCGATTGGTCACAGTGCGGGTTGTGGGGGGAGTAGCGACGCCATCTGTGCGTTCACGCACTCAACAGGTCAGTCGGCATCAAGCCGTGGTCGAGTGAACGTCGTACCTGCGCTAGTTTAGTTTTTGTGGCAGTTTGAAATGTGTGCTGCAATAGAAAACCCCGCCAAATGTGAAGTGCGTGCTGTCATAAGGTTTTTTACAGCCAAAGGATATTCTGCAGCAGCTATTCATCGTGAGCTTTGTGCCGTGTACGGACCAAGAGTTATGAGTGAAGGAGTTGTCCGTGAATGGGTACGTTTATTTAAAAGTGGACGAGAAAACGTTCATGATGAAGAGAGGAGTGGTAGACCATCATTGGTGACTGACGAACTCGTTCAGACAGTTGATGCAAAAGTTCGTGAAAATCGATGTTTCTCAATGTCGGAGTAGTCTATTGGTTTTCCACAGATTTCTAAGACTCTCTTGTACGAGATAGTGACAGCAAGATTGGGTTACCGTAAGTTCTGTGCGGTCACAGGCTGGCTCCAGGCACAAGCGGGTGATTTTTATGCAGAAGGAATTTCAAAGCTTGTGAAGAGATACGATAAGTGCCTCAATCGCTATGGAGATTATGTAGAAAAATAGTGCAAAGATGTAGTTGTAAAATGTATATATTAAAATATTTTTATTTAACTTGGTGTATTTTTTTAAATCAACCGGAGGTTACTTTCTGAACGGCCCTCGTAGAATTCGTATGATCTACATCCGAAGGGATGTAGTTGTTAATGTCACATATGATGAAATATGGCTGGTAAAGGTTTTGGCTCACTGTAATCGATTTGGCAAAACAACAGACCTTTCGAGGAATGGCTATTGGAAACTTACACAATGACACAGAATTAAGAGAGAAACATGAAAGGCTTCCATCAGAAATATTAGAAAATATCCTAAAAAACTGCATTGGTGGGAAGTGCATACGAAACCGAACTGAAGAAGCCACTCAGACGATACTGTTATAATAAATGTGAGAGGGATAAACGTACCGAAGAACTCAATTTCCGTTGCCTTCAAGAAATCTACAAAAATACAGCAGAAATAACCAATAATAGTTTACGAATATAGCAAACTGAAGCACAAATCACATTACTGCAGAGAAGGAAGTTTTAAATAAGAAGTAAGATCAAGACATGACAATTTCATACTAGAGGAAAATGCCTCCTTTTACAAGCTAGTTCGCAAATACAAAATAATTGAGAAACGAGAGGAGACAATAGCCCAACAGGTGCTAATAAAATACGGAATTATGCAACATTTCCGTGAATTATATGCGGAAGCGAAGGCGGACGGGGGTTATCTTTGTTTCTACAAGATATTGGTCCTGCCGTAAGTGAAGCAGAAAACAGCACCCTCAGTGACACATTTACGGAAGAGGAAGTATTTGAAGTACTATCAAGAAGCCCGAGGGGAATAAATTACCGGCGGAATTCTACCTAACTTGTTGGATTATTCTAAAAGACAAACTTGACGTATTCAACGACTATTGTAACGTTAGGCAACTCCCTGCAAGCATCTAGTAGGTGCTAATAATTTATGTACCTAAGAAATATCCGCCAACAAACGGAATTCTTGAGGCCAATAGCACATTTATTTCCTGAAGTGTCAAGTTTTAATCCAAGAGAAATTTTGTTTCCGTTCCCTAAAAACAAGTGTACAGGTGCACTGAATGTTTTGGAGTGCAGTGTGATGATTACGAAAGTATATAACACGTTCCTTACATTTTTGTACCCATATGGTACAAATTAGACTGTGTATGTTCATGTTTCATTTTCCTTTACATATTTTTTGATTACGGTCTATATAATGTTTGCTGTTGTTCCTTTTCTTATGCCATTTGAACGCTGTACACAGTATAAATTTAGCCTTGGATTATAGTTACGTGTATGTTCACTACTGTTTCGATTAGTAATAGATATTGTATATGATTAATGAAATGCAGAAGATAAAGTTTACGAAATATAATTGAGCGGTCTTAAGAAAAGACAATTTGTTAAAGACGTTGAAGAGCGTAAACTCACTTCATGTGTGATGTCAAGTATTTCTTCAATAATATAATGCTTTTCCTGAAGGAAGAATATTAACTGACAAAGAACTTCATTCTTGACCCTGCTTTCGAATTTGGACTTCACTGAAATTAGGACGTGACAGTATCATTGGCGACACTACCTCGAAGAACAGCAACAGTCGCCTATAACGCACCAACGATAGTTGTTTTACTAGGGGGCTACAAGAAGTCGTTGATCTATGGAACCCCAGTAGAAACAGAAGAGGACATGGTTGCCGCTTGTCAAAATGTTTTTGTTCCACTTTGGTACTCGTTCTGAGTCGGATGGCCGTCAGTGACAAATTTCTACAAATGTGAGTTGTTACTGTTACGTACGAGTTGTTCATGTCGGTAAGAATAGGAAATACTCGTACGCCACCATTTGTTCCTTAACTCGAGGTACTCATGTTAAGACCTTTCAGCATCTGTAATATTTTGAATCTAAAATCTTGCAACATGTAGAATAAACATTGGCAAACATTGTTTTAAATCTTCCCTTAGTGATCGTGAGGTTTATTGACAATATGAGATAACAAGTAAATCCATTATTAAATGAAAAAATAGAAGTATTGAAGCATTTGTAATGTCAAACTGAAATTTTTCAGCTATTTACTGTATCAAGTGGAATACTTCGTTCTAATACAGTGTTACGTGTCCTCTGTTGACTTTTGCAGTCCGGTTCAAATTTTGTTCTACTGATGTTATCAATAATCTTTCGTAAAAGGGAGAGACAGAGCAAAAGCTTGGTTTGTGGAAGGATGGGAAATGGAATTGGCCGCCCCCTTTGAAAGCCACTACCCTGGAATATGCCTTAAATGATTTAAGTAATAATGCAAGGTTTGGCTAGACGGATATTAGAACCGTTGTCTCCCCCGGACACGAGTTCACTGCTTCTTGAGACTCGGTCTTCTCCAATAAGTTACTAATTTAATCTCGATTAAATACAACACAATATCCTTGAGCTCCTACATCATGGAGAATCGCCAAGACAGCAGCTTTACTCTGTAACTAGTCTCACTCGTAAACCATCCACTTGTTGCTCTACATAAATTCCAGTCTGTCCATTCAGAACACGTTCCCTGGAGTTCGTAAACAACTGCTCTCGTCATGAACGAAATACTAAACAATAGCGAAAACGTCTGGTTACTCTAAAAGGAACTAAAATAATACAATATCTGATTACACGAAGAGAAAAATGTTAAACAATATCAAAAATACGTAACTGCGTCAGCAGGAGAGAGAAAAAATTTAACTATTAATTTACGCTGTGTGGGAAACGGCCTGAAACACATGCAGCAAAGTTTGTACAGACGTTTTGAGATCTGCCCTGACCAGGGCCCAGTTTTAACAAGTGAATTTTTGCTTGGTAATGGATTAAACTCTTGAGTCGACAGCAACCGTCAGACATTTCGTTGTAATTACAAACTGTATCTCAGGTAATTAATTGTAACTGAGAGGTTGAAAAATATTTTTGTAACGAATTGAAATTGGTCGGACTGAAAAATATGACGTGTATTTTTAAATGTCCGTCCAAATATAGGCATTATTTTTTCGTAACTTTTACTGTTAAATCGAGCGTCACGTTAACTTGTACCACGGCCAGAGGAAATAGGGCCATTTTAGTAGACTACATGCAAGTGCCTATTTTTCAAAACTGTGGATAGAAACTAGTTTCGGCTCATTACATACTAGCTTCAGATTTTTTTTTCTGTTTCGAGACTTTAGCCTCACTAAAATGGGGTTAGTGTAATTTTGGACCAATCGTACGTGAACTTCATAGTAGCAACAGTAACTAACGTGAGTCTAATGATTTTATAAAAATAGCGAAGTGATTTCATGTTATATATAGATATACTTGAATTAAGATTCTTATTATCCGCATGCCATGATAATCGCTACAGCATAGCACGGTGCTCCGACAAACAACAGATTCTGTCATAGAAAATACCTCCTGAGTTTTTGTTTTGTTTCGAATACACAAGATGGTGAGTTAATACTATATTTTATTATGATTATTGGTAATTCTCTTACGAGGCACTGGACAGTGGAGGGAAAGGGGGCAGGGACAGGGGGAGTGGAAAGACAACTTCATTGTGTGACTGACACTGATTGAAGCACCTTCTTTCATTTACAAAAAATGTCGCAAGGAAGCAAGGATCCTTAGAGTACTAGAGCGGCGTTGATCGATCATTCGATTTCGTTCGTTAGAATTTTTTTGTAATTGCTTCTAACTACCTGAAAATCGCTTGAAATGGGAGATAATAATTTCAAAGGAATGAAAACGAATAAAGTCAACCAGTATTTAATGAATCTTTTCGTTTATTGCAGCGGAATAAATATTTAGTTTGTTTTAAAATATAGAGGTAGGATACTCACAGATCTCGACAACGGGATATTCCAGTTCTGTACGCTCTAACACGTAATGAAGAGTGGGCATATATCTGAATTTATTTCGTCCCAACGAGACAGTCTTCTTTAGGATTTCGGCAAGGTATGTATAGTGGTGTGCAAAACATGAGGATGAAAGTAAGAGTCGCGTGAGTTGTCATTGCCAAGTAAACAGATCGATGAAACTTGGACCATGCGTAGAAAGAAACGATACAGCATAGTACAGAAAGTAAATGAAAGAAATCTGCAATGAGACGAAGAGATATGACACTTATTCAAAGATATTAGCTGCACCGAAGTCACCGTCTCTGGTCTCCGGCACATTAAAAAAGGCGGGAAGTGATTCTTAACAGACTGTGTGATTACCACAGACGACAGTGTATGCTCTACACTGCGCTTCGATGCTAACCGCAAGGTTGACAAGATGTTTTTATATTAGGGCGTTCCATTCCTCCACCAGGACGGTTGAAAACTTCTGTATGGTGTTTAGTGTACACTGATCAGCCAGAACATGATGACTACCGGCACACTATAGATGTAAACCCCTCCAGGAGATAGCAGCGTCACCTGGCGGGGAATGACTGCTACTTAGACATAAGCACGGTGCATGTAGTATCAATGAGAGTGCTGTCCGTTTGTGGAATGGGGAAGGCGCACGATGTATTTGAGTTTGACCAAGGAAAGATTGTGATGGCCCGGAGGCTCCGCACGAGTATTTCGGAAATTGCACAACTTGTTGGGTGTTCCTGGAGTGCTGTGGTGAGCGTCTTCAACAAGCGACGAAACCAAGGTGGAACCACGTCCAAACGCCGTGGGGTTGGGCGGTCAATCCTCATTGCAGATGTCGGACGTTGTAGGCTGCGCAGACTGGTAAAACAAGACAGGCGAACCTAGTGGCGGCTCCATTATGCTCTGGAGAACACTTACGTGGGCATCCATCCGTACAACGGAGCTCGTGTAACGCACAGTGGCGGTCAAGGAGATCACATACACTCCTTCATGACGATCATGTTTCCCGACGGTAGTGGGATTTTTCAACAAGATAATGCACCATGTCACAAGCACAGGAGTGTACTGGAGTGGTCCGAGGAAGACAGTGGCGCATTCCAGTTGACATACTGGTCCCCCAGCTCGTCACATCTGAACCCGATCGAACAAATCTGGGATGTTATTGAACTTGGCGTCAGAAATCATTGCCTCCCTTCCCAGAATTTACCGGAATTAGCTGACTTGTGTGTTGCGGATGTGGCGCCAACTCCCTCCAGCAACTTAGCAATGTCTCACTGCTTCCATGTCCGACGTGTCGCCGCTGTCATCCGTACCAGAGGTGCACATAGCGGCCATTAGGTAAGTGGTCATAATGTTCTGGCTGATCAGTGTATGTGGACGAGCCGCAATGCGTCTCCCTAACTTATCCACCACTTGTTCGATAGGATTTAAGTCGAACGTAATTGTTTTGATGGTCCAGGTGCCATAGTATGGGGGGACGATACTGCTCAGTCACGTTAATGTGACCACCTGTCAAATGTCTGAATAACCATCTTTTGCGGCGCGTACCGCTGCGAGTCGTGCAGAAAGAGAGTCAGTGAGGTTCAGGAAGGTACCGACAGGGATATGGAGTCATACGGACTCCACTGTTGTGGCCAACTGCGCTGGTTTTCGCGGTTGAGGTCCCATGGCGCTACCAGACCGATCGAGGTTGTCCCACCAAGTCTTCTTTTAAAAACGGGGAGTTTGGCGGCCAGGGGAGTATGGTTCACTCAGCCTGGTGCTGTTAGAACCACGCAAGAACACTGCAAGCTGTGTAACACATTGAGTTGTCACGATAGTAGATGCCACCATGCGAAAGAAAAACAAAGTGCATGTGGGGGTGGACATAGTCCCCTACGATAGATGCATACTTTTTTCATCCAGTTTTCCTTCCAGAATGACGCAATCACCTAGGGAATGCCACGAAAACATTCCCCAACAATAACGCTCCCTCTTCCGGCCTGCCGCGCGGGGTAGCCACACGGTCTTCGGCGCCTTGTTACGGTTCTTGCGGCTATCCCCGTCCGAAGTTCGAGTCCTCCCTCAGGCATGGGTGTGTGTGTTGTCCTTAGCGTAAGTTAGTTTAGGTTAGACTAAGTAGTGTGGAAGCCTAGGGAACTATGAACTCAGCAGTTTGGTCCCATAGTCCTTACCACAAATTTCCAAAATTTCTTCCGGCCTGGATCCTCCCGACAATTTTTACAGGGTGTTTGTTTCAGACGTTTCACGCCAGTGGAGTGATTCATCTGAAAAGACCATCTGTCGCCACTCACTGCACGCCAGCTACAGTACTGGCGTACAAATTCCAGCTTTCGTCGCCGATGCACAGCAGTCACACTGGTGCACGAACCAAGCGTCTGGTGCGGGGGCTCATATATAGCAACGTTCACTGAACGGTCGTTGAGGAGACACTGTTGGTAGCCCTTGGTTCATCTGGACTGTCAGTAGCTCAACAGATGAACATCTATTCGCCATTACGCATCTCTGCAGCCGTCGTTCACCCCTGTCAACTGTGACTTCCAGTGCACCACATTTGTCTCGGGACTCGTTTGGATAGCGCCATTTTTTCATGCACTGTACGTTTTAACTACGGCGGCATGCGAACGGCTTACAAACTTGGCCGTTTCCACCCTTGGGCCGAAAGGTAATGATCACGCTCTTTTGGACGTCAGATAAAACGACCCGTTTCCGCATTACGACAACGACTGCAATGTTTTTTGGTCGTCCCAGACACCCTTTATATACCCTCCACTGCTACACTGCTAGCTCCGCCTGCTGCCGCCTATGAGTGGTTATCGCACGTTGACGTCGAACAGAGGAGGTAGTCACGTTAGTGTGAGTCGACCGTGTAATATTGCATATGAGTATTGACCTCCAGAGTTTTGAACACAGCACAGTCACCGGTGAATGTTACTGTGACACTGTACTCCTTTACCATGTTTGTGTTTTCAGTGGTACGTTCGGGCCTAGCTTCGTTTTTATGAATAACAACAACGCGAGACCACACCTAACAGTGCAGGTGGAGGAACTCTTGGCATGAGACTATTTTCGGCGAAATGGACTGGTGTGCCCGTTCTCCCGACTTACATCCCATCGACCACGCGTGGGATGCATTGGGAAGACGTATTGCAGAACGTCCACCCACACCAACTACCATCCAGCAGTCGTCAATCGCAATAGTGGAGGTATGGAATGCGCAACTATAAGAACTCCTTGCCAAAATTGTGGCCAGCATGGGAGTGCGTTGCATAGAACACCCTATGAAGAACCGCGTCCGCCTTTTGCAATGTCCAGTGGACCATAATGTATCGCGGTGGTTACAATGCAATTAATGTCTTTGTTCAAATGTGTTATGTGTGTTCCTCACATTGCGTATTTCTTCCGCTTACCTTCTGTACTACACTGTATCAGTTATTTCTACGTACGGTCCAAGTTTCATCGAACTACTTTACTTCGTACTGACACATCATGTGAAAGTTGCTTTTGCCCTGAAGTTCTGCACACCAGTATGCTTCACGGGATGGATTAATGCTTGTATAAATTACCGACAAGCCTCTTTGAATGTGGAACAATCATCCCGAAGGACGGAAAATACATAACATATGTTTTCTGATTATTTTCGTTTATTGCAGTTGAATAAATAGTTTGTTTAAAAATATTGAAGTAGGATATTCACAGATCTCGACAACAGGATTCCCCAATGCTTTACGCAGGAACATATAATGACAGGATGGACATATATCTGATTTTACTTCGTCCCAAAGAAACGGTCTCGGAATTATTTTCTTTGTGATCTGGACAAGGTAACACCCTGAAGCACCAAAGACACTGGTATAGGCATGGGTATTCAAATATAGAGATAGAACAACAGGTAGAATACGGCGTTGCGGTCGGCAATGCCTAATTAAGACGACAAGTGTCTGGCGCAGTTGTTAAATTGATTACTGCTGCTACAATGACACCTTAACTAGATTTAAGTGAGTTTGAACGTGGTGTTATAGTCGGCGCACGAGCGATGGGACACACTATCTCCGAGGTGGCGATGAAATGGGGATTTTCCCGTACGACCATTTCACGAGTGTACCGTGAATATTAGGAATTCGGTAAAACATCAAATTAACGACATCGCTGCGCCCGGAAAAAGGTCCTGCAAGAACGTGACCAACGACGACTGAAAAGAATCGTTCAACGTGACAGAAGCGCAAATTGTTGCAGAATTCAGTGTTGGACCATCAGAAAGTGTCAGCGTGCGAATCATTCAACGAAACATCATCCATATGGGCTATCGGAGCCGATGGTCCACTCGTGTACACTTGACTGCACGACACAAGGCTTTATGCATCACCTAGGCCCTTCAGCACCGACATAGAACTGATGATGATTGGAAACATGTTGCCTGGTCGGACGAGCTTCACTTCAAACTACAGGGTGTTTCAAAAACGACCGGTATATTTGAAACGGCAATAAAAACTAAACGAGCAGCGATAGAAATACACCGTTTGTTGCAATATGCTTGGGACAACAGTACATTTTCAGGCGGACAAACTTTCGAAATTACAGTAGTTGCCGGCCGAAGTGGCCGTGCGGTTAAAGGCGCTGCAGTCTGGAACCGCAAGACCGCTACGGTCGCAGGTTCGAATCCTGCCTCGGGCATGGATGTTTGTGATGTCTTTAGGTTAGTTAGGTTTAACTAGTTCTAAGTTCTAGGGGACTAATGACCTCAGCAGTTGAGTCCCATAGTGCTCAGAGCCATTTGAACCAATTTACAGTAGTTACAATTTTCAACAACAGATGGCGCTGCAAGTGATGTGAAAGATATAGAAGACAACGCAGTCTGTGGGTGCGCCATTCTGTACGTCGTCTTTCTGCTGTAAGCGTGTGCTGTTCACAACGTGCAAGTGTGCTGTAGACAACATGGTTTATTCCTTAGAACAGAGGATTTTTCTGGTGTTGGAATTCCACCGCCTAGAACACAGTGTTGTTGCAACAAGACGAAGTTTTCAACGGAGGTTTAATGTAACCAAAGGACCGAAAAGCGATACAATAAAGGATCTGTTTGCAAAATTTCAACGGACTGGGAACGTGACGGATGAACGTGCTGGAAAGGTAGGGCGACCGCGTACGGCAACCACAGAGGGCAACGCGCAGCTAGTGCAGCAGGTGATCCAACAGCGGCCTCGGGTTTCCGTTCGCCGTGTTGCAGCTGCGGTCCAAATGACGCCAACGTCCACGTATCGTCTCATGCGCCAGAGTTTACGCCTCTATCCATACAAAATTCAAACGCGGCAACCCCTCAGCGCCGCTACCATTGCTGCACGAGAGACATTCGCTAACGATATAGTGCACAGGATTGATGACGGCGATATGCATGTGGGCAGCATTTGGTTTACTGACGAAGCTTATTTTTACCTCGACGGCTTCGTCAATAAACAGAACTGGCGCATATGGGGAACCGAAAAGCCCCATGTTGCAGTCCCATCGTCCCTGCATCCTCAAAAAGTACTGGTCTGGGCCGCCATTTCTTCCAAAGGAATCATTGGCCCATTTTCCAGATCCGAAACGATTACTGCATCACGCTATCTGGACATTCTTCGTGAATTTGTGGCGGTACAAACTGCCTTAGACGACACTGCGAACACCTCGTGGTTTATGCAAGATGGTGCCCGGCCACATCGCACGGCCGACGTCTTTAATTTCCTGAATGAATATTTCGATGATCGTGTGATTGCTTTGGGCTATCCGAAACATACAGGAGGCGGCGTGGATTGGCCTCCCTATTCGCCAGACATGAACCCCTGTGACTTCTTTCTGTGGGGACACTTGAAAGACCAGGTGTACCGCCAGAATCCAGAAACAATTGAACAGCTGAAGCAGTACATCTCATCTGCATGTGAAGCCATTCCGCCAGACACGTTGTCAAAGGTTTCGGGTAATTTCATTCAGAGACTACGCCATATTATTGCTACGCATGGTGGATAAGTGGAAAAATTCGTACTATAGAGTTTCCCAGACCGCAGCGCCATCTGTTGTTGACAATTGTAACTACTGTAATTTCGAAAGTTTGTCTGCCTGAAAATGTACTGTTGTCCCAAGCACATTGCAACAAACGGTGTATTTCTATCGCTGCTCGTTTAGTTTTTATTGCCGTTTCAAATATACCGGTCATTTTTGAAACACCCTGTATATAGAGCGGATGGACGTGTACGGATATGGACACAACCTCATCAATCCATGGCTCCTGTATGTCAACAGGAGAATGTTGAAGCTGGTGCAGGCTATGCAATGGTGTGGGGCGTGTGCAGTTGGAGTAATATGGAGCCCCTGGTATGTCTAGATACGAAGTGTGAGGTGACATGTCCGTAAGCATCCTGTCTGATCACCTGCATCCATTCATGTCCGTTGTGCATTCCGACGGAGTTGGGAAATTCCAGCAGGACAATGCGACACCTCACACGTCCAGAACTGCTACAGAGTGGCTGCAGGAACACTCTTCTGAGTTGAAACGCTTCCGCTGGCCAACAAACTCCCCAGACATAAACATTATTGAGCACATCTGGGATGTCTTGCAACATGCTGTTCAGAAGACATTTCCAGCCCCTCGTACTTTTACGGATTTATGGACAGCTCTGCAGTATTCATGGTGTCAGTGCCCTCCAACACTACTTCAGACATTATTCTAGTCCATGCCACGTCGTGTTGCGGCAGTTCTGCGTGCTCGCTGGGTCCCTACACGATATTAGGCAGGTGTACCAGTTTCTTTGGCTCTCCAATGTATATGATAGCTGTGGAGCTCGATGAGTGTTTACGTTAACAAGGAAAACGCT
Source organism: Schistocerca nitens (assembly GCF_023898315.1). Classification (NCBI taxonomy): domain Eukaryota; kingdom Metazoa; phylum Arthropoda; class Insecta; order Orthoptera; family Acrididae; genus Schistocerca; species Schistocerca nitens. Next base: position 877,621,358 of record NC_064616.1, on the reverse strand, counting down.
TTATCTCTAAAAAATGGTTCAAATGGCTCTGAGCACTATGGGACTCAACTGCTGTGGTCATAAGTCCCCTAGAACTTAGAACTACTTAAACCTAACTAACCTAAGGACAGCACACAACACCCAGCCATCACGAGGCAGAGAAAATCCCTGACCCCACCGGGAATCGAACCCGGGAACCCGGGCGTGGGAAGCGGGAACGCTACCGCACGACCACGAGATGCGGGCGCTTTATCTCTAAGAGCCGGCCGGAGTGACCGAGTGGTTCTAGGCGCTACAGTCTGGAACTGCGCGACCGCTACGGTTACAGGTTAGAATCCTCCCTTGGGCATGGATGATTGTGATGTCCTTATGTTAGTTACGTTTAAGTAGTTCTAAGTTCTAGGGGACTGATGACCATAGATGTTAAGTCCCATAGTGCTCAGAGCCATTTGAACTATTTTGATAAGGGATTGTCATACAATACGCATCAGCTGATGTCGCAACATTACATAGTTTTTTTTATTTTCCCACAGTTTTCTGCGTTAGATGGTATGCTATTGACGACAGTCAAGCGTAATGATGTGGCTGTTGGGATTAACAAGTTAGTGGAGTCATATTCTAGTAGTTCATGCTGTCTGGGTCAGTCTTCATCTACATCTTCAGAAAAGGATACCATAAAAAATATTAATAAGGAAACTCAAGGATGATAGTGCTATTACAGTGGAAGCGGATGCACCCATGTCAGCGGTAGTTATATCAGAAGAACAGTATGTGTGTAAGGTTGAACAGTTTACAGTGAAGAACCAAACACACAAGAGTAGGAGAGTAGGTTCGATCTAACAGATAAATATTGGCAAGTATTAAAAAAACTGAAGAACAAAAATGTTAAGATTAATAAAGAAGATATGCCTCTCCACCCAATTATTAATGCAAGAAGGGGTCTTGGTTATCAGATAGAGATGCTCTTAACCAGATATTTCGATAAAAATTTTAAACACCCAGTAAGTGCAATATATCAAATAAGAATGAACTTTTCAGTAAACTATCCGACTTAGCAATGCCTGAAGGCACTTCACTTGTTTCTTTCGACATAAGAAAAATATGTATATAAAAATCCCGACAGAGCGTGTAGAGCATATAGTGAGTGAGAATCTTAAGGAACACACAGCTGAAGATTTTCTAGATGGGACTGAGGATATACTTAAACTGCTGAAGCTATCTTTAAGCTGTAATGGTTTTAAATATGAGAATAACATATACGTACAAAGACAAGGCTTGGTTATGGGCTCGCCACTTTCATATTGCTTAGTCAACATTTTTATGACTTTTTTGAACAGAATGTCATGGTTAACCTAAACATTTATTCCAGTAAGGTAGTCTTTTGGGATACGTATGTGGATGGTATCACTTTGTTTCGTGAGGTTTTTTTCATGACTGTAGAGATTTTGTGGTGCTGTTAAATAAAATGTATGACAATATCAAACTTACAAAATTGTTGAGGCTTTCGTGGCCACTTGTTGACAAACTGCCTATTGGCTTCTGTCTCGGGTTCTTCGGCCGACGTTCATCTACTGATTTTTCTGACGTTTCGCCAGCACGAGTGGCTGGCATTGTCAAAGCTTCACCCTCCATTGCCGGTGGTGAACTGGAGCCGAGCTCGCGGGCGCAGACTATATGTACCTGGCGCGCCAACGTCCGAGGGCTTCTCCGCGGTCATTTCCGGTGCGGTTCTCCTCTTGCTACCTGCGACGGTCGTTCGCTGCAGTACGGGAAGCCAGGATCCGTTGACCTTAAGGCTTTCCTCTTTCTTGTTCAAACTGTTCGCGTGTTTTTGTATTTCTACAGCTTCTCTGAACAAGCGCGTGTGATAGTGGTTCTCTACAGCCAGAACTTCCGTGTCGGCGAATTTTATTACGTGGTCGGTCTCATTCAGTGCGTGTTCTGCCACGGCCGATTTCTCCACCTGCCCCAACCTGCAATGTCGCTTGAGCATAAGCGACATTGCAGGTTGGGGCAGGTGGAGAAATCGGCCGTGGCAGAACACGCACTGAATGAGACCGACCACGTAATAAAATTCGCCGACACGGAAGTTCTGGCTGTAGAGAACCACTATCACACGCGCTTGTTCAGAGAAGCTGTAGAAATACAAAAACACGCGAACAGTTTGAACAAGAAAGAGGAAAGCCTTAAGGTCAACGGATCCTGGCTTCCCGTACTGCAGCGAACGACCGTCGCAGGTAGCAAGAGGAGAACCGCACCGGAAATGACCGCGGAGAAGCCCTCGGACGTTGGCGCGCCAGGTACATATAGTCTGCGCCCGCGAGCTCGGCTCCAGTTCACCACCGGCAATGGAGGGTGAAGCTTTGACAATGCCAGCCACTCGTGCTGGCGAAACGTCAGAAAAATCAGTAGATGAACGTCGGCCGAAGAACCCGAGACAGAAGCCAATAGGCAGTTTGTCAATATCAAACTTACCATGGAGGAGACTATTGAGGGGGTTCTTCCTTTTTTTGGATCTGTCCATTAGGATTAATGGTAATACAATAGTAATTAAAAACAAGTAATTCATAGCTCCTGTATCCATCCACTGCAGTAAAAGAAGGCAGCGTTCAGGGCGCTGCTTTACAAATTACACAATGACCCTGAGTCATGTGAAGATCAGGACCAGGAATTTAGGAAAATCCAGTATATAGCGTATTCTATTGGATACGATGCAGACTGTATCTACAGTGTTAACACAAACGTGTTGCAGAGAATGGATATAGGACCTAATAATGTGGGCAACTCTACGTCATCTAGTACTTCAATGACACTCGTCCCAACACATAACATTCCCTATAGTGATAATAAATATTATGCGATACCTTATTTTGCTAATATTTATAGTAAGGTTGGTAACAAACTGATCCCTAAGAATATAATTCCATCCTACTGCGTCCCAAGGAATAATGGCATAATATTTAGGCACAGGGCGATTACAAAGCGGGAAGACTTTAAATTACCAGGTGTCGTGTGTGACGATTACCATTCCATGTATATAGGCTAAACATCAAGAGGCTTTGAGGTCCGTTTTAGATATCATACTAATAAATCGGGCTCAAAATCTCTTCTAAACACACATTTGCAAGAAGCAGGCCATTTGTTTATTAACCTCCATTCCTGTTAACAGATGCTAAACTATTTCAGAAGAGGTTGAAATTTACCGTCCACTAAAAAAGTTCTCCGAAATTACTCTTAATGCGCAGACCAATCTTCGCCACAAAAGACTGCTATTCAATTTTGATTGTATAAACAGATAATGTTTAGCCTACCTATATATCCAACTGCTGCGTACCTACAGGACACTGTTATTCTTTGATGAGGTTCTTGTTTTCATAAGACTTCATTTTATTCGATATCATTCACAGCTGATGTTACTGGACATTAAAAAAACTTTACGTGCTCTGCAATAATACGGATGTGCTACACCTATAGTGGGTGTAAAAAATACAGCATTCAAAAACGTTGTTAGCTAGACTTCTCAGAGTTAAATTTTCTTGAGTTTTAGAATTCTAATCGTTTTTAACTACGAATGTCTTTAAAAGAGGAAAAAGAAACCCTAATGACCAAATAACACGTAACAGTACGTAAGGTAGATCCACTGTGAAGCCAATTCCCATCTCTCTAGTCATAGATAGCATCAGTTCTGTCCGAGATTCACGCTAGCGCCACCTTGCAGACGTGGCTCGTAATACCGACTCACCAGTAAAGTTTACGCTGGCCTCGTACACCCTTCTATGTTGTCTATGGCATGGTAAGACATTCAAGCGTTTTTATACCTGTCTGTCGAAATTAAGACATGTTACTGGCTCTGAAAACTATGGGACTTAACATATGAGGTCATCAGTCCCCTAGACTTAGAACTAATAAAAACCTAACTAACCTAAGGACGCCACACACATTCATGCCCTAGGCGGGATTCGAACCTGTGACCGTAGCAGCAGGGCGGTTCCGGAATGAAGCGCCTAGAACTTCTCGGCCACACCGGCTGGCAAGACATGTTATTGTTGTGTTTTTAGTTAGTTAGCATGGTGGTCAGAAATTTTAATATGTTTATCCGGTTTTGTATTACTTATAGGTGCTCTGCGGTCTCGAATATTTTAATATGGACTATTACTTTTACAGTAATTTCTGCTTTTACGCTGACAGTGAACGATGGGACTTTGCTCCAAGCAATCACTTCGTCGTGCCATGACCGTTTAAAAAACCTGCGAGTACACTGGTCTTACTGATACAACGCGCTTCATGATAGTACACATCTTTTTCAAGCCGTTGCAGTTCTGTAATGTTTAAATTTCTTCACCCAAAGATGCATATCTGTTGATGCGAAAACGGTAGTGACCTTTTAATAGAAGTACGTTAACAGCCAGTGAGGAAGATGTTATTCACCATATGGAATTATGGTTTCGATTGGCCGGCCTTTAAAATACTGTGTTCAAAATAACTGTTGCTTTCCAGAAAGTATAAATATTAAGTAGTTTTTTTCTTTTCTGCATATTTACACAAGAACTGGAAACTTCTTATTTGTAGAATGAATAGAAACATCCGGATAAAATGAATAACTAAAGCACTCTTTGTTTAAGACTTGAACGTCGGAAGTGTGTGAATGTGCGCAGCTGCATCTTTCCGGGAAGATTTCTGATGCCCGTGGCTGAGGAGATGTAAATACAGGACACGTGGTACTTCTCTCAATAGCACAAACAAACCACACTACAGACAAACATACATAAAACACTCAACTCGTTTCTGGTCTCTGCGTCGCTCTCAGCGCATTGCAGCTCGGTATGTAAATACAGTAGACTCCCAGACTCAGGTTCCATTTCTTGCTGCAGTTTTCTCATACAAGCTGTATACTTTCAGAATAGAAACAAAATATGGCTGCAGAAAAACGTATTTTCTCCGAAACTCCATAGTATGACACGTTAAAACTATATTATTCTTTACATGATCTTTAAGATGATGGGAACTTGTCGTTTTTGTCGATTTGTCACCGTAGTTTGTACCGCTCGTACAAACTATAGAATCAGTACAAGTACTAAATATATTTCTTCCGCCAGCTACGTAGCTTATAAAGAAGTTAACTTCAGAAGTACATTTCAAAATGTTGTGCACCTTTCCCTTAATTAACCCTATAAGACTGAAAGGGGGAAAATACTACTGTTAATAAACAATCGTAAATCTTACTGCTTCATATTTTATTCAAGAAGTCATAATTTATACTTTATGTACTAGTTAATTACGTGGTCTCCAATGATATTTTACATTCTAAATAAGCGCAAAATGTCCTGTTTTACACCCTACACTGACAATACCAGCGTCGGGGAACCAAGAGTTGCTACCAACTGCAACCGTAAATTTTACGAGCGTTTAGTAAATTAGTATTAATTTCGGATTCTATGATTTTCCGGGATTACCAATATTTTAGGAAGGAAACAGTCAAGCAGTAGGCTCCTGCTGTTCATGAAATTAGGCGTTATATATATATATATATATATATATATATATATATATATATATATATATATATATATATATATATATATATATGGTGAGTCACCTAACATTACCGCTGGATATATTTCGTAAACCACATCAAATACTGACGAATCGATTCCACAAACCGAACGTGAGGAGAGGGGCTAGTGTAATTGGTTAATACAAACCATAAAAAAATGCGCGGAAGTATGTTTTTTAACACAAACCTACGTTTTTTTAAATGGAACCCCGTTAGTTTTGTTAGCACATCTGAACATATAAACAAATACGTAATCAGTGCCGTTTGTTGCATTGTAAAATGTTAATTACATCCGGAGATATTGTAACATAAAGTTGACGCTTGAGTACCACTCCTCCGCTGTTCGATCGTGTGTATCGGAGAGCACCGAATTACGTAGGGATCCAAAGGGAACGGTGATGGACCTTAGGTACAGAAGACACTGGAACAGCACATTACGTCCACATGCTAACACCTTTTTATTGGTCTTTTTCACTGACGCACATGTACATTACCATGAGGGGTGAGGTACACGTACACACGTGGTTTCCGTTTACAATTACGGAGTGGAATAGAGTGTTTCCCGACATGTCAGGCGAATAGATGTTCAATGTGGTGGCCATCATTTGCTGCACACAATTGCAATCTCTGGCGTAATGAATGTCGTACACGCCGCAGTACATCTGGTGTAATGTCGCCGCAGGCTGCCACAATACGTTGTTTCATATCCTCTGGGGTTGTAGGAACATCACGGTACTGATTCTCCTTTCACGTACCCCACAATAAGAAGTCCAGAGGTGTAAGATCAGGAGAACGGGCTGGCCAATTTATGCGTCCTCCACGTCCTATGAAAGACCCGTCGAACATCCTGTCAAGGGTCAGCCTAGTGTTAATTGCGGAATGTGCAGGTGCACCATCATGCTGATACCACATACGTCGACGCGTTTCCAGTGGGACGTTTTCGAGCAACGTTGGCAGATCATTCTGTAGAAACGCGATGTATGTTGCAGCTGTTTGGGCCCCTGCAATGAAGTGAGGACCAATGAGGTGGTCGCCAATTATTCCGCACCATACATTTACAGTCCACGGGCGCTGTCGCTCTACCTGTCTGAGCCAGCGAGGATTGTCCACGGACCAGTAATGCATGTTCCGTAGATTCACTGCCCCGTGGTTTGTGAAACCCGCTTCGTCGGTAAACAGGTAGAACTGCAACGCATTCTCTGTTAATGCCCATTGACAGAATTGCACTCGATGATTAAAGTCATCACCATGTAATTGCTGATGTAGCGACACATGAAACGGGTGAAAGCGGTGACGATGCAGTATGCGCATGACACTACTTTGACTCAGTCCACCGGCTCTCGCAATGTCCCGTGTACTCATGTGTGCAATTTGCGGCACGTTGGATGCTCTCTGTCCGGGTACCGTTCTGCATACACCCTGCAGGCTTCAGCTGCATTTCGTCGACACTCGCCATAGATGAGTATCATCTCCGCCTTTCCAGAGTTCGAATACACCATGGTCACAGTTCCTACAACACTACACTATCACAGACGTCTGGTAACACGGAGTACTACAGTTGGTATGCGTGCGGAGACGAATGCTGAATAACAATAGCAGCACGCGCTACATGCGGACACTGCGACAGCTAGACCAAACCACAACAGTGCACTACAGCCACACTCGTAAACACGGTCGTCATCGTAAACATGTCCCTGCACATGCTGCTCGCCGACCGTGGCCCGTGTTTGTTACAACACGCAACTGAACGTCGGAGGTTTCAAGCGTCAACTTTAGGTTACAATATCTCCGGATGTGATTAACATTTTACAATGCAACAAACGGCACTGATTACGTATTTGTTTATATGTTCAGATGTGCTAACAAAACTAACGTGGTTCCATTTAAAAAAACGTAGGTTTGTGTTAAAAACATACTTCCGTGCATTTTTGTATGGTTTGTATTAAACAATTACACTAGCCCCCCTCTCTTCACGTTCGGTCTGTGGAATCGGTTCGTCAGTATTTGATGTGGTTTACGAAATATATCCAGCGGTAACGTTAGGTGACTCACCCTATATATATATATATATATATATATATATATATATATATATATATATATATATATGTGTGTGTGTGTGTGTGTGTGTGTGTGTGTGTGTGTGTAGTACAAGTAAATCATACATATTGACTGCGGATTTAAATGTTATTGCTCAAAAGTAAATAAGAAGGACTATAAATCAAAGAGTGATTCAACAATAAACCTAGACACAAAGAATCTAGTTCCTGAAAACCTTTAATCTGCAGCCGTGTCCACTTCAGTGTCTGGGTCAGCACTGCGTCACGCTCAGTTTCGTCGCTCGACAAACTGCAGTAATATTCATGGCTCTGAGCACTATGGGACTCAACTGCTGAGGTCATAAGTCCCCTAGAACTTAGAACTACTTAAACCTAACTAACCTAAGGACAACACACACATCCATGCCCGAGGTAGGATTCGAACCTGCGACCGTAGCGGTCGCGCGGTTCCAGACTGTAGCGCCAGAACCGCTCGGCCACCAGCGGCCGGCTAATATTCATGATATTCCATCGTAGTCATCTGTTTATCGTGCGTCACGCTCAGTTTCATCGCTCGAAAAACTGCAGTAATATTCATTATATTCCGGCGTAGTCATCTGTTTATCACACTTTTAAGCTGATCCTCAATTTCTGCTGCTGATATCGGAAGGTTTCCCATGCGGGCCTTGGGACAGACATATGTGGTGAAGGTTTGCCTTTCTGTATAAGGTTAGTTCACTAAAGGACCCTTAAAACTCTCTCTTGCAAGAAACTGAAAGAAGCATCGTCATTTCATAGTGGAGTAGGCAAGCACTGCGCAAAATGGTTCAAATGGATCTAAGCCAACATATGAGGTCATCAGTCCCCTAGACTTATAACTACTTAAACCTAACTAACCTAAGGACATCACACACATCCATGCCCGAGGCAGCATTCGAACCTGCGACCGTAGCGGCAGCGCGGTTCCATGCTGAAGCGCCTAGAACCGCTCGGCCACAGCGGCCGGCAAACACTGCGCACTGCGATTTTGGAGATGTATTTCTGAACATATTATCGTAGAGCATAGAGCAGACGATGAAAGATCACGGATTCCTCATGCAACTTTGAATGACTTGTGCGCATCCTTCGCAGTTGTACACGGGCAAGTGCTTACTTTTCTTCTGTATTCTGGAATGAATAGTAACACCCACATACACATGCACATACACATAGAAAAAAAAGTAAAAGTCGTCTGCTGACCTCTACATCCGTCTGACATCTTCCTCAGCTGTGTAATTTCTGGTAGTACCATGATGCACTCGTAGACGTATGTGGCGATACCGATCGATCGTCTTTTGCCATCTGCCTTATTCCACGCGGAACAAGTGCCATTTTGATATTACAGTAATTATCATTTCAAACTGAGAACGGCATACCTGTTAATACTTTTCACATTTGAATGACGAAACAAGATAGTTTTGCTGAATATACTCATGTGTTCTGGAGCTACCAGAGAGTTTTGTTAAACCTGGTGGAATGTGAAAGTATATTTAAACCTGCCCGCCCGGTTAGCCGTGCGGTCTAATGCACTGCTTTCCTATCGGGAAGGCTTGCCGGTCCCCGGCACGAATCCGCCTGGCGGATTAGTGTCTTGGTCCGGTATGCCAGCGTGTGGATGGTTTTTAAGGCGGTTTTCCATCTGCCTCAGCAAATACGGGCTGGTTCCCCTTATTCCGCTTCAGTTACACTATATCGGCGATTGTTGCCCAAAAACTGTATCCACGTACGCGTACACCATCATTACTCTACCACGCAAACGTGGGGTTACACTCGTCTGGTATGAGACGTCCCCGGGGGGTCCACTGGGGGCCGAACCACACAATAGCCCTGGGTTCGGTGTGGGACGGCGGTGGGGTGAGTGGACTGCTGTAGCCTGTTGTAGGGTTGTATGCCATTGCGGCTACGGCGGGGACGAAGCCTCTCCGTCGTTTCTAGGTCCCCTGTTCAATACAATACAATATTTAAACCTACCACACATTTATTCTGACGATAGTACACTTTTATGACGGTCCTTCTTCGCAGAATGTTATCATTTTGTATTTATTATACATCTGCCAGTCCATCCTAAGCAGTCTTCTTATTCTTTCAGTCATACTGTTCAGAGTTACTGCTCACAACTAAAAAATAGCAAATAATGCGCCGTCTTATTCTCGGCTGCACTGTTGATATGTTCAAAATGTGTGTGAATTCCTAAGGGACCAAACTGCTGAGGTCATTGATCCCTAGACTTACACACTACTTAAACTAACTTACGCTAATGACATCACACACACACCCATGCCTGAGGGAGGACTCGAACGTCCGGCGGGAGGGCCGCGCAATCCGTGACATAGCGCCTCTAGCCAGGCGGCCACCTCGCGCGGCTTCCAGTTCGAGTTTTCACCAATATGTATACCCAAAAATTTGGAGCATTCTCCCCTGTTCACTGACTCCTGCTCGTGTGATTCTATTTGTGAGTCTATTTGTTATAATGAATACAGTGTATCTTTTCCAAAATCTAGGGAGAATCCATTATCTGAGAACCACTATATAACTCCCTATAAAATGTCATTTACCATCACTTCTGTTGCTTTTTCTGTAATGGGATTTATTGTATCACTGGTATCGTCTGCAAAATGTACCAATTCTGCACGTTGAATGTTTAGTGGAAGGACATTCACATATAATATAAGGAATGGGAGTTAATTCAAAATTGTACACAATGGGGCTCCATTCGTGGTTTCTTCCCAGTCTCTAAGATTTTCTACACTTCGACATTGTTTGAATTATATAGCACAAAATTTGCACTCCCTTTATTAAGTATCATTCAAATTATCTGTGCATAAAACCATAAATACCATACAACCTGATTTTTTCTAAGAGAATAACATGATATACACAATATAACGCAATAAAAAGATCACAAAATACCAACTGACGATATTTTATTGTTTATAGCTTTTACTATTTGATGAGTGAGTGAATAAATAGCGTTATCCGCCGAGCAACCCTTCTGCAATCCAAACTGTAATTTGCTAAGTAAATCGTTTCCACTTAAGTATGAGACTACTCATGAATATATCCTTTTTTCGAATGCTTTGGAAAAGGATGTCAGCAAGGAAACTGGATGGTTATTGTTTAAGTCCGTCTTGTCACCTTTCTTACGAATTGGTTCAACAATTCTATATTTATCTGTTGGTTGGTTGATTCGGGGGAGGTACCAATCAGCGATGTCATCGGTCCCTTTGGATTACGGAAGAATGGGAAAGGCAGGCGGCCGTGCCCTTTCAAAGGAACCATCCCGCCATTTGCCTGACGTGATTTAGAGAAATCACAGAAAACGTAAATCAGAATGACCGGACATGGGTTTGAACCGCCGTCCTCCCGAATGCGAGTCCAGTATGTTAAGCACTTCGCCACATCGCTCGGTCATATTTATCTGTCTGGAAAAATTCTCTGTGCAGTGATACATTGTATACATCACTAAGGATATTATTTATGAAGTTGGAACAGCTTTCCAGATTTCTGTCTGAAATATCTTAAACACCGCATGACCTTTCACGTTTTGTAATTTTTATAGTTTTGTTAATTTCAGTGAGGAGTGTTAGTGCTACATGTAGTTGCTTAAAGCCTTGTGGAAAGACATTTTTAATATATTCTCTTGATTCTTCAACTGAACCATTTAATCCTTTTTTTGCTGATACAATGTTAAAAGTACTCGCAGGTTGTGAATTGTGAGTCACAACATTGTCATTCAGTTTACTAGTTATGGTATCTTGTACACTGTCAGGACGTGCATCCTGGTGAACACATTAATAAATTTCCTTAATATACTACAGTAATATTAGTAAGCAAGTAATGTCGGATTCTGACTTACTCTAACACTTAAAGCAAATTTCCTCTTCCTTGTACATTAATTTTTAATTCCCTTACTTAACCACGGATTACTTGTCTTTTTAAGGATTTTCTGGATATATTTAGGAGAGCAACTTTCAAACACTGAATTAAATACACTCCTGGAAATTGAAATAAGAACACCGTGAATTCATTGTCCCAGGAAGGGGAAACTTTATTGACACATTCCTGGGGTCAGATACATCACATGATCACACTGACAGAACCACAGGCACATCGACACAGGCAACAGAGCATGCACAATGTCGGCACTAGTACAGTGTATATCCACCTTTCGCAGCAATGCAGGCTGCTATTCTCCCATGGAGACGATCGTAGAGATGCTGGATGTAGTCCTGTGGAACGGCTTGCCATGCCATTTCCACCTGGCGCCTCAGTTGGACCAGCGTTCGTGCCGAACGTGCAGACCGCGTGAGACGACGCTTCATCCAGTCCCAAACATGCTCAATGGGGGACAGATCCGGAGATCTTGCTGGCCAGGGTAGTTGACTTACACCTTCTAGAGCACGTTGGGTGGCACGGGATACATGCGGACGTGCATTGTCCTGTTGGAACAGCAAGTTCCCTTGCCGGTCTAGGAATGGTAGAACGATGGGTTCGATGACGGTTTGGATGTACCGTGCACTATTCAGTGTCCCCTCGACGATCACCAGTGGTGTACGGCCAGTGTAGGAGATCGCTCCCCACACCATGATGCCGGGTGTTGGCCCTGTGTGCCTCGGTCGTATGCAGTCCTGATTGTGGCGCTCACCTGCACGGCGCCAAACACGCATACGACCATCATTGGCACCAAGGCAGAAGCGACTCTCATCGCTGAAGACGACACGTCTCCATTCGTCCCTCCATTCACGCCTGTCGCGACACCACTGGAGGCGGGCTGCACGATGTTGGGGCGTGAGCGGAAGACGGCCTAACGGTGTGCGGGACCGTAGCCCAGCTTCATGGAGACGGTTGCGAATGGTCCTCGCCGATACCCCAGGAGCAACAGTGTCCCTAATTTGCTGGGAAGTGGCGGTGCGGTCCCCTACGGCACTGCGTAGGATCCTACGGTCTTGGCGTGCATCCGTGCGTCGCTGCGGTCCGGTCCCAGGTCGACGGGCACGTGCACCTTCCGCCGACCACTGGCGACAACATCGATGTACTGTGGAGACCTCACGCCCCACGTGTTGAGCAATTCGGCGGTACGTCCACCCGGCCTCCCGCATGCCCACTATACGCCCTCGCTCAAAGTCCGTCAACTGCACATACGGTTCACGTCCACGCTGTCGCGGCATGCCACCAGTGTTAAAGACTGCGATGGAGCTCTGTATGCCACGGCAAACTGGCTGACACTGACGGCGACGGTGCACAAATGCTGCGCAGCTAGCGCCATTCGACGGCCAACACCGCGGTTCCTGGTGTGTCCGCTGTGCCGTGCGTTTGATCATTGCTTGTACAGCCCTCTCGCAGTGTCCGGAGCAAGTATGGTGGGTCTGACACACCGGTGTCAATGTGTTCTTTTTTCCATTTCCAGGAGTGTATATAATGGAAAAAATTGAATTTGTATGTTGCTGTATCCTGTCCTCATTAGTAAATCACACTGCTTTGCATGAACCTGCATCATGATTGTAAGGTGTCATGTTTATTTCCGTTAATTATACATAATGACCAGATAGTCAATTAGCAACCGACCAAGCACTAATTGTTTCAGCCTGGATAATATCTATAAAAATATTATTATTCAGTGTCCTACTGTCTCGCTGCACACGATTTGGAAAACTGACTACTGAAATAAGACTGAAGCATCCAAAAAATGATTCTACTTCACTTTTCTTTCCGTGTATTTGAATTATATTGAAATCTACACGAACTACTAACTGTTTCTGTTTGACTGACAAGTAGCTCAATAGTGCATCTACATTCCTCATTAACAGCAGCGAATTTCTTAGAGGGGATATGTAAACTGTTGAAATTACGAGAGCAGTATTCTGCAGTAACAACTGATAAGCACATGCTTCTAGGTTCTGATCAACACTATATCTATTTGTTTCAAAATTTTTGACGTTTTGTCCAACTTTTACGTAAGTTGCTACTCTTCGTTTTTCCATGTTAACACTACACGAAAATGATGCAGGTCTATTGTCAATGATATTTAAATTCTCCATCCCTGTGGATATGTGGTGTTCAGAGAGGCATAGAACATCCATCATTTTAGAATGTGACACATCTTTTAGGCATACAGGAAGCTCATCTATTTTGTTTTTCAGTCTTCTAATGTCCTGTTGCTACAAATCTATGTTTTGGAAACTGTTACATACATTATGGTCACATTTTGCTTTAGTTTTTTTCGATACTGTCTGTGTGCAACCTGGTTCTAACCTTAAAAAAAAGCCTCCTTGTCTCTAGTAATCACAAGTATTTAGCCTTGCGTACCACCTCACACTTTTTGAAAGATGCTCAACTAATCTTCGCTTCCCTCTCCTATTGAGGTGCAGGCCATTCACTAACCCATCTTCCAATCACAGCAACAGACACGGCACAGATACGAGATTTTGTTTCAGGCAAAATCAATTCGTGCAGCTCTTTGTTCACATTGCTAATAGCCGTGTTAATACAGAGCTGGTCATGTTGTTGCAAAACATTCACAAATGTCACATAAGTGTTCTCGGTTGCTGATGCTGTTTCCTCCAGGTGACCTTTAATTGCTTCTTGTAGATTTCTAGACAGCCGTTTCCTTCTCCTCTGGCTATGAGTACCTTATCCTCGCTACCAAACTCTCTGCAGATGTTCTATCACCCGGCTAAGCTTTACGCGTGGTTTCACGATGCTTGTGACCTGGTATTCTACAGTTAGCTTTTCCTGTAGCAATTGACCTGCATCTCTCCCGTAACTGCTCCTTGGCAGCACGTCTCTTTTCTGTGTGAGTTTTCTACCGAGCTAGACTTGAAGTCGTTATCACGAGTCTGCTGCACTATACTTATCTCAAAAACTGGTTGATGCTCTTCTCCTACTTCAGGTAACAAGTATAAATGATTGCTAACAGAAATTCGAAATGTGATTTCTGATGTTTCCTCCTTTCACCTATATTTGTCACCTTATATCAGGTCCCGTTGTCTCTTTCCCGCTTCAATCTCTCCAGTTCAAAATATGCCTTTTCTAATATTGCCATGTTCCACGATTTTCTTGTTTTGACTATACAGGGTGATTCAAAAAGAATACCACAACTTTAGGAATTTAAAACTCTGCAACGACAAAAGGCAGAGCTAAGCACTATCTGTCGGCGAATTAAGGGAGCTATAAAGTTTCATTTAGATGTACATTTGTTCGCTTGAGGCGCTGTTGACTAGGCGTCAGCGTCATTTGATGCTAAGATGGCGACCGCTCAACAGAAAGCTTTTTGTGTTATTGAGTACGGAAGAAGTGAATCGACGACAGTTGCTCAGCGTGCATTTCGAACGAAGTATGGTGTTAAACCTCCTGATAGGTGGTGTATTAAACGTTGGTATAAACAGTTTACAGAGAATGGGTGTTTGTGCAAAGGGAAAAGTTCTGGACGGCCGAGAACGAGTGATGAAAATGTAGCACGCATCCAGCAAGCATTTGTTCGCAGCCCAGGAAAATCGACTCGCAGAGCTAGCAGAGAGCTGCAAATTCCACAATCAACTGTATGGAGAGTCCTACGAAAAAGGTTAGTTATGAAACCTGAACGTCAACTACCCGAGGCGATGGATCGGCCGCCAGGCAGCCCGTGACAGAGCACTTCATCACTGGCCTCCAAGAAGCCCTGATCTTACCCCCTGCGATTTTTTCTTATGGGGGTATGTTAAGGATATGGTGTTTCGGCCACCTCTCCCAGCCACCATTGATGATTTGAAACGAGAAATAACAGCAGCTATCCAAACTGTTACGCCTGATATGCTACAGAGAGTGTGGAACGAGTTGGAGTATCGGGTTGATATTGCTCGTGTGTCTGGAGGGGGCCATATTGAACATCTCTGAACTTGTTTTTGAGTGAAAAAAACCTTTTTAAATACTCTTTGTAATGATGTATAACAGAAGGTTATGTTTCTTTCATTAAATACACATTTTTAAAGTAGTGGTATTCTTTTTGAATCACCCTGTATAATCTAAAACTCCGTTGAAGAGCCACATCAGACCCCTTTTTTTGCTCAGTGAAACACGAAACCACAATCCTGATATGTTTCTCCGGTACCTATTAACCTATGGCGACATCCACATTTGCCACATATGACGCTACTCTAACAAAAACATAAAAAAACTCTACAACACACTTCAGCTGCAATAAAGGAATACTTCGTAAAAACTTGTCTTTCGGGGAGTTGTGCAGCTCACGTCCAGGCTTCAGGCAGACGTAAATAACACGACAGATGTTCGTTGAACGTAGGTAGTAGAAGACACGAAGTGAATGAAAACTGAAAACCACCATACTTTATAACAACAGTCTTAAACCGACGCTATCAGGAAATTATGTAAAGCAACATAATGAACCCAAAACAACTTGTAAGGGTTAGATGGAAGGCAGATGCTAACACTAGCTTGTAAACACACCACCGAGAGTAAGTTTCAAATCGCGGTAGGCATGAAACGAGCGACAACTTTAAAAACATAGTATTTGTGACAAAGACACCATCCGGAATTTATGGAAAGCACTGCACTGTGTCCAAATCAGGTCGTAACGATCCGCCACTGATGTTATTGTCCGAGCGCTTGAGTGCGAGACAGGTGAACATCTTACCCAGAAGCCATTAATACGGATGACAGAAATAAAATTTTCCTTATTTGTTTTCTTAAATTAAAGCGTCTACAGTGAGGCAGCAAATATCTCGGAAAAAAGGACCAGGCAGTTAACACGGCGTACAAGCTGATTTCAATCGGACAAAGTACTCTCTCTCTCTCTCTCTCTCTCTCTCTCTCTCTCTATCTATATATATATATATATATATATATATATATATATATATATATATATATATATATATACAATGCACTGCTCACCTACTGCCGAGACATTCTATTTCATTATGGCGTCATTCGAGCGTCTCATTAAAAAAACTCCTCAACTGGCTTCACGAAGCTGTTATTTTCCTCCCATGTGGGACATATTCCTGGCATTACCTGGAATTGAGTCCGAATCCTCCGCAAGGCAGCCAAACAGGATGACTACTCAGAAATGGAGATTCAGTCATGTGAGGTATATTAAATTATACAGGTACTTCACAATTCTTCTTACAGGCTTCGAGGGTTTGTACAGGAGACTTACAAGGGAATAATACAGTCCAACATGTCGGAACCTACCCTGGAAGTTTGTACACACGAAGAATATACTGAAAGAAATGCAATGTCATAATTTTAGCTGCTAAAGCCCAATGCTAGTATTTTAAAAAAAATGTTGAAGGTACTCATTTTTGCCGCATGACAACCGCTTATAACAGCAGTTTGTACAGCCCTTCCTGCCTAGATCGTGACTCGGCGAATGCATTGCATTCTCTCTCACGAGCAATTCCAAATCTTTCGAATAAGTTTTTCTTTCACATTTTCGCGAGTTTCATTTGAAGCATATTTCTTACTTCTGTCTTCCATTTATACAGCTCACGTTCAGATTTTACGAAACGAAATCGGATTTACACATATGCTTCTTTTTAGGGATTTTCTCCTTCCTTCGTTTAACTGAAAAGTCACGGCGTATTATTTGTTACTGAAAGCTGTTTTTGTACATGTATTCTTTGGGCTAGGAAGGTATTCTTATTCCGGACACTTATTGGGACAAAAACTATCGTTCTAGCCACAATTCAGAGTTCTTACCCATTTCTTCTAGAGTTTCCACAGTTTCTAACGAAAGGTCGACATCATTCGATTGAATTACCAAGAAATTAAGTAACAAATAAAAGATATGTAAGTCTTCAGAAAAAGTTGGTGATGTCGATTGCATACCAAGTTCTTCATATACACTCCTGGAAATGGAAAAAAAGAACACATTGACAGCGGTGTGTCAGACCCACCATACTTGCTCCGGACACTGCGAGAGGGCTGTACAAGCAATGATCACACGCACGGCACAGCGGACACACCAGGAACCGCGGTGTTGGCCGTCGAATGGCGCTAGCTGCGCAGCATTTGTGCACCGCCGCCGTCAGTGTCAGCCAGTTTGCCGTGGCATACGGAACTCCATCGCAGTCTTTAACACTGGTAGCATGCCGCGACAGCGTGGACGTGAACCGTATGTGCAGTTGACGGACTTTGAGCGAGGGCGTATAGTGGGCATGCGGGAGGCCGGGTGGACGTACCGCCGAATTGCTCAACACGTGGGGCGTGAGGTCTCCACAGTACATCGATGTTGTCGCCAGTGGTCGGCGGAAGGTGCACGTGCCCGTCGACCTGGGACCGGACCGCAGCGACGCACGGATGCACGCCAAGACCGTAGGATCCTACGCAGTGCCGTAGGGGACCGCACCGCCACTTCCCAGCAAATTAGGGACACTGTTGCTCCTGGGGTATCGGCGAGGACCATTCGCAACCGTCTCCATGAAGCTGGGCTACGATCCCGCACACCGTTAGGACGTCTTCCGCTCACGCCCCAACATCGTGCAGCCCGCCTCCAGTGGTGTCGCGACAGGCGTGAATGGAGGGACGAATGGAGACGTGTCGTCTTCAGCGATGAGAGTCGCTTCTGCCTTGGTGCCAATGATGGTCGTATGCGTGTTTGGCGCCGTGCAGGTGAGCGCCACAATCAGGACTGCATACGACCGAGGCATACAGGGCCAACACCCGGCATCATGGTGTGGGGAGCGATCTCCTACACTGGCCGTACACCACTGGTGATCGTCGAGGGGACACTGAATAGTGCACGGTACATCCAAACCGTCATCGAACCCATCGTTCTACCATTCCTAGACCGGCAAGGGAACTTGCTGTTCCAACAGGACAATGCACGTCCGCATGTATCCCGTGCCACCCAACGTGCTCTAGAAGGTGTAAGTCAACTACCCTGGCCAGCAAGATCTCCGGATCTGTCCCCCATTGAGCATGTTTGGGACTGGATGAAGCGTCGTCTCACGCGGTCTGCACGTCCAGCACGAACGCTGGTCCAACTGAGGCGCCAGGTGGAAATGGCATGGCAAGCCGTTCCACAGGACTACATCCAGCATCTCTACGATCGTCTCCATGGGAGAATAGCAGCCTGCATTGCTGCGAAAGGTGGATATACACTGTACTAGTGCCGACATTGTGCATGCTCTGTTGCCTGTGTCTATGTGCCTGTGGTTCTGTCAGTGTGATCATGTGATGTATCTGACCCCAGGAATGTGTCAATAAAGTTTCCCCTTCCTGGGACAATGAATTCACGGTGTTCTTATTTCAATTTCCAGGAGTGTATAATCTTTGAAAGACTGAGAACATTAAGTGGATTCTGCATTATTGTGAAACTCTGGAACCTTTATGGGCAAATGCTATTAGCAGACATATTAGAAGAAAATAAAGTGATATTAATTCGGTTTTATCTGCATTGATAACCCTTACAGGAATTCGCTTTACAATTACGATCGCGTTGCGTCGTGCTGTCTTTTTACCGAAGTGCCGTTAATCAAGTACTGTCCACGCAAACTAAGTTTGCTCGGTGTGGTGGCTTATGGGAGCGAATGCAAATGGGAAATGCTTTCATCGTCGCTCACGTCAGCCACCGCACCGTGTATCATCATAGTTCACTCGGACAGTGTATACGCCCACCTTGTTAGGCATGCACAGCTCTGGTAGTAGCGTATATTTCTTCAGCCGCCTGTGAGGCTACGAATTTGGCAGTTTTCAATTTTTTAAAAATATTTACAGTGTCTCTTAGCAGCTAAAATTTGGAAAGTATGCTTCGTTATCCGTATTCTTAATGTATAAAAAAATTCGGCGCAAGTTTCGACATGTCGAATAGGACCATTCCCTTTTTGTCAGCTAAAGTTTTGATAAGCAATTCATATCGGAAAATGAAATGTTTGGTTTGGGTGCAAATATAATTTGAAGTTCAGATCATTTTCAAATTTCCCGCTTCACACAGCTGCGAAAATGAGCTCTGACATGTGTGCCCTACAGTTGCATGTGACTTGGACAATATTTAGAGTACTCGTCGTGGTGTTATCTCCTATATGACGAAACACATCCTACTGAAAGTCAAGAGCGCTGAGTGTCCATGGACCCACCTTGTTGAGAGTACCAGTTTCTCGCAGAGGTTGTTTCAGTCTGAGGAAAGTAGTATGTGATGTCATAATTCCAAGAGGATCTGATGACAGCCCCCTTCCATCTTCAAACCTATTATATATCCAAAATGAATGTTTCCAGACATGGGTTCAATACCGAAACTTTATCTACTGAGTCCCCTCTGTAGCTCCCAGAATCACGTACTAGGGACACCCTGCTCATATGCATCAGATCATGGACAGGAAACTGCATATACCGGACGGTTAGGATCGTTGCTGTTTTGCGCTGACGTTTGTTGGCTATACAAATTTATAGAAGTAGTCAATATTAATTTTTCCTATGTTTTCCATTATCCATACCACTATGGAAAAATTCGTGAAGTTAATGAGATTCTCGATTGGTATTCTAGGTAATACAGCTTATTTTGAGCAAACTTCAAACGATTGAAATTTATGTATAATTACAAAACACAATCTTTTGAATATATCTTGAAAAAGAAGGAACTAGTAAACTAGAAATTGGTGAGCAGTATTGAAAGAAAGGGATTTGTTGTGTTAGTGTGCCTTATTTTCAGTCAAGCAATAGTCTTCGTTTGTTCTCAGTTACATTTGAATCGTGGTGAAGAAATAGCATTATTTAATATGATGAAATCATATGCATAGTACAGAATTAAATGGTGAATTCGTTAAAGACAGATCGTAACTGAGGCTTAAGGAAGATGTTGACGATAAGACTTAGCAATGTCGTCGTAACTGTAAAACATCAGCTTTAAACAGCACGGTTCGTACATTTTGTCATTAATATAGCGAATTAATGCATTTGTTAAGCTACTTTCTAATAACCATATTATAAGTGAACACGAATTTACTATAAACCAGTAACTACATAGGGAAAACCTGGTTCCGTAACTGAGGTCGCTAACGCACGTCCGTGCGATGGTGCTCGACTCGAGCTAAACCGGTTAGAATCCTGGTAGTGGATGAAATTTTCACTCCCAATATTTGTCCGGCAAGGGTAGCAGAGGTTGTGGTGTAAAGTTTCTGATCACCCGCCTTTGCACTAATGTACTGGATTAAATTAGAAGCCTCTCGCCAGTGTCTCATGAAGTGAATGCATATAGCACTGTTGATGGTGATCCGCCCAATGCATGGGGACGTTAAGTTTTCCGGCCTCCGTGGTGATTTTCGAGGGGAGTAGGCTATGTGCCGGCACCGGGTTTCACCCTCTCCCATCCCTTCATCCATGGCAACACAAGCCCAACCCTGTACTGTACAAGGCTCATCATGGCGGTCCACTAACCACAGATACACACTTGACACTTCTTAACAGGTGGGATGATGGCATCTCCACTGGGACCTCGACACGCGCGGCGGTGGAGGACACCTGCAAATTGTGCCCCTGCGTTCATTTCCTGAATATGGGACCTTTTATTTTACAGAGGGAAAAGAAGAGAGCTGGGACTGAAGGAACCCAGCTGAAAATTTAAGATGCTGGACCAGGTATTCTGATACAACTAAAGCACTACGGGTTGGAAGGCAATCAGAACTGAATATCTCGCCTAAATCTGAGTCTGACTGAAAGAAAAATTGCAGTTTCACATAATATAACTCATATAGTCAAACGTTTGCGAACACTGCCGAATATAATACCCACGATGTCGTGCAGATTATATGGGACAACTACGGAAATACATTAGCCTTAATGTGTCATGTTCTAGAAAGGAACATATGAAAGATCTGTACTGAACGTAAGGAGCATGTCCGCAGCTCGTGGTCGTGCAGTAGCGTTCTCGCTTCCCGCGCCCGGGTTCCCGGGTTCGATTCCCTGCGGGGTCAGGGATTTTCTCTGCCTCGTGATGACTGGGTGTTGTGTGATGCCCTTAGGTTAGTTAGGTTTAAGTAGTTCTAAGTTCTATGGGACTGATGACCATAGGTGTTAAGTCCCATAGTGCTCAGAGCCATTGTAACCATTTTTTCGTAAGGAGCATGCCGGAAACTGTGATAAATATGTATATCTGTGAACTTGACGTTTAGTAGCACGTTCTTCATTTATGAGTATGTCTAATATTGTGACGCATTTTAATTTCCTTCTCTTTGAATTTTCAGCACAGTTTCTAGAAATAGAAGATAGACATCATCGCGGTCGTCCCATCTACTTGACACCGTCTAGAACGTGTTATTTAGCTACATTTTTAAACTCTATGTCGGCAACTTTACGTAATTTGTCTTATAAATTCTGATAAATTACTTAGAACTACATAAGATCTAGAGACCCAAAGCTGTGCTTGTCACGTATGAATCTCACGTAACGAAGACTATTTTGATCTTGTCTGTGGTTAACTAGGTATGGTCCTTTCCGAGGTGATATGTTCACCCCTTTCTCCGTCCTGTCGATAAGCAGGTTGAGGGGAGAGGGACAATTTTTAGGGAGTAACATCACGTTAATTACCAGAAATAAACTCCTTAGCGATCGATCAATGAACAATCATATATCTAACGTGGGAGCACCCAGTGAACCAGCAACCATTAGATAACTACGGGAAGGAGAAACTGTGAAATGTTTAACATTGTTTCCTTCCGAGAGTTTCTCGTCACAATGATTTGACTATGAGGATAATTCTGGACGAAATTACACTGTTTTATTTTAAGTAAGTTTCATTCAATAATTTTTCCTATTCGTTAGTTAAAAAATTATCAAAATGTAATACTAGGTTAAATGTATCAGTAGTATCATGAACTATGACAGTCTCTTCAAGTAATGAGTTACAAGACACAGCGGTATGATTTAACTTCAGCGTACATCGCCTTCAAACTGATAAATGAAAAATGGAGGTATTCTGTAAAATTAATGTGTTACTATACAACACATGTTCCTGCTAACAAGGATACAAAGATATCTGAAAAATTAAACTACACTAGTGAACTTAAGTTTCTCGTTAGTTCCGAGACGCAATTTCACCTTCATCTACCATTAATTGGCATAGGTTGAGAGAAACTATGTAGTGTTAAACATACACTCTAATCTGGAAGAAAATGAGGTCAGTTTGAAAACAAATATTGCAAATACATTATGTTCTGAGTTTAAACAATTTCTGCTGTTTTCTAGTCCCAAATTGAATATCCTGATATATGACGGTGCTACACAAATACGTAAAGATACTGTTCTTACAGACAGCTTCGAAAGAAAGTACTTGTGTATATTTTGTTTGAAAGTAGAGAACTCACTGCTAGATTTTAATGAATCGTGCCACAACTACTTCATTACATTACTTATGTTGTATCTTATTGGGTTATCTAACTGGGCCATATTTTAACGAATTGATGCGCTACATAATTCATGAATTGAAAGACAGAAATAGATAAAATTCGAGTTTGAATAACCAGATTCAATAAAACACTTGATTTACAATGCAGTAAGAATCAGGAAACAGATAGCACAGTAAACGGATAGTTTAGAAAAAAATTGCTTTTGTGTAGAAAATGTTGGGATGGACTAAGATTAAAATCCTGAATTATTTTCCTACAAATGTGTGTTAATGTGTGGAAGTCTGTCAATAGCCCATGAAGGTCAAGAAATATTTTCCTACTCTACACGTTAATACAATTCAGTTGTAAAGTCTATTTGGGAACATGAACAGACTCTTGTAAATTATTAGTCCCGGTTAAAATTAGGCTAAAGTTAGTGTAACAATTATCTAAAGCACAATAACGTTAATACCATGTGTGTTGAGAAACTCGTAAATGACACGATAGAAGTATTATGCTAATACACTGATATTTTCTGTAACATGATAAAGAAATCTGATTGATTTATCCAGAATAAAGTACGACATAGTGCATACATAAACAATTACTAAAACACTAGCCACAACTTGTATTTACTATATTTTATCTATTTCTACCACGGCAATTCTTATCTCCAAAAAATTAACTGGGAAACTGCAATGATTCCAATAAAATCTAAAACTTCGTAGCCCCATCACAAGATATTGCGTAGAAAAATAACCGCTCATGTGGATATGTTAGTCTTTGGGAAGTTAAAATAATCGAAGGATTTTACTAGCCCATCTCAATTATGTTAACATATTCAGGAACTAACATCTGGGATATAAATTTGTCTGTTTATTAAATATAGCTGTATTCCACACAGGCAATAATAAAGGATATATTTCTTTTGAATTGTTGGTGTTCTTGAAGGTCATGTGAATACTCGTGTTCTAAAGCAGTTCCCGTTTGTAACAGGAAACGCAGGAAGTCACTGTTATTGACACACGTTGCTGGAGAAGTATTTACACAAAAAACAATTTTAAGACAAATCTGGAATGTTTACACACACATACATTGTTAATTCTTCCTGAAGCAGGAAGGAGTCCATTCCATTTCTATTTTGTAGAATTTATTATTAACAATTGGTCCCTGCTTGCTCTTCAACTGGGTTTATGACTTCCCTATGTACTTCTGTAATAATTTATCTTGGATCTATTGATTGTGCACTAGTTTAGTGTAATTAATGTTGACTTTAAATACTTTCAAACTTGCTGCATCAAATTCTCCCACGCGATGTTGAAGATTATTTGAGCTCAAGCAAACAGTACAGCGCTATCAACGATACGAGGGTGGCCGAAACGTGTTCGATCAACATATGCTGCTTCTTCGTTTTCCCAATTTAAGATCTGAAAATTTCCTATACGGCTGTTGAGAAAAGATTTAGTGACAGGTAATCTTCAAATTCTTAAAATCCCACGGTCCTGGGAAAACCAATATACGTATATATTCTTTTGTACGGTGAGGTAGCTAGAATAAATGTCTTATTTTGCAAGAGCTGTTGTATAGAGTTTTACTGAAACTGAGTCACATTGCTTCTCAAGATGTATGTCTCCCATGAGAAGCGGCAATTTATACTCAGCAAACCGATTTAAAAAACAAAAATGTTCGCTGGATCAAAATGGTCCATTACGCTACATAAACAATGATCCATTACACTAAATACAATATATGGCTTAGTTTTTGTTTGATTGAAATACAATAATTTTTCTCTGAAGCTGAAGATAAGTTCTTAATTAATATCTTTTAAATTACGTAGAAGGGGATAATGGTTCTATACTTCTCCATGTATTGTGTCTCAACATCTATAGAACCCGCTCGAGTCAAATTTGTGTCCTGGCTGCGGTCCTGTTCGGTCGACTGTCGTTCTCAATCACTAATTTCCGACGTAGTAATGTTGCGTTTCCGGAAAGATAGGAAATTTATTTCTTCGTCGGAAATAGGTGACTGAGAACAATAAATTTAGTCGACAAAACAGGCTCGCAAGTTTGGCTCAATTTTTACTCAAATTCATTCTACAGACAGTAATGAAGCAACCAAGGAACACACACATGTAATTACAAATATTATTTATCTCTTCACAGTATAGAAACCAGCGTAATGATTTGCATTACCACTGCAGTGTTTCCTCCTTGTTTAATGTATTACAAAAGACGCAAACGCCATAATCCAGAGGTAAGGCCGAATGTTAGTTTACGGTTCTTCGCACAAAAGTGTCGCATATAGTTTAGTGACTGATTTCAACTGTTCCACATTTCCCAAAAAGCTTTCAAGCAACTGCGTAAGGACTGGAAAATTTGCACCGGCATCTGAAACCGTCTATACACAGCAGTTATCCGCTCATTATGGTGATATGATGCTGTTTATGTTTTCGAATCCTGTTTGTCATGTCGACCGCTCCGTTATGGTGCTGATTTCCTACTACCATTTCCTGTTTCTCTCTGCATGGCTGGCGCCTGCACCTCATTTGCGACACGCTGTAAAGCTACATAGCCTGAAATTGTTTACTTTAGTTAAAAGAGATAATATACGATTGTTTGTGGTGCAGGTACAAGGAAGCCAACTGACATTCACGTAGAATAATATCAGAAAAAGTAACGGAAATGAAATCATTATAATTGATCCGTTAAATTACGATATTTCTCTGTGATTTTACTTAATGTGTTAAAAAGTCAATGAAACACAGTGATCAGTCAACGCAAAATTACCACCAAGTTACCATGCGAAATAGTTCCCCTAGATTACTTGGAAGGCATGTATTGTCGCAAGGTATTACTGTAGTAACCGAGGCAAAAACATTGATATCAATCCGATAGCAACTCTTTAAAATTTGGAGGAAAGTTACTGATAAAAAACGACTGCGAAAATGTCCAGATAGGAGGATTTGACGGCTGTGAACGTTTATCGAGAAAAGTGCAGCCAATAACACGTTCTGGAAAGCAGGAAAGGAAACAACTGCTAGTGTCATTAGTAAGAGTCGTGCATAGAACATTAAAACGATAATACAGCATAAATCGTTTAAAGGATTAACTATTCGTAGCCCTAGGTTCGCTTTCCTGTATTGGTATAAGCGCAAATAATCTCGAGAAGGGGTATCTCATAAGCCTACATCCTTACACCGGTGTGGAACTCTTCTCCCATATACTACACATCCTCATCCACAATCTCACAAAGACACGTAACTCGTAAAACATTTAATATAATGAATCGAACATTTTCAAGGTAAGAGGGTCGTTTTTGGTAGGAAATGCTTTCTTCATACAACACTACAACGTGTTACCTTGAGAACATTCAGCACAGATGTGCTTTGGGAACACCTGTCTACACTGCTCGGACAGAAGTCTATCATTTTTCATAAACTGCGGTGAGTAAAGTAATAAGGAAACTGAATTTTACTTACTGGTGCGTTTTCTGTCTTTAATAACACCATTCGCCGGTATCACTGCAACCGACAGCAACGCTAAAGTGATCGCCAAGTAATTCATTTTCAGGAACACACTTCACCAAGTCTTTCGGAATACTTCTCTGTAGTTCACTTCAGGAGAATGTCATAGCGCCACAGCAGGAGGTTGCACAACTGTGCCAGGGCTGGAAATACACTGAGGAGCCTAACGTCATTGTACTTCCATTCCGGTCAGTGGAGCCTCACATCCGCGATAACGGTTTGTATCTCGCGCCACTGGGGACGGCTGCGCTCAAAGATATTGCTGTTTTCCGGCTGCGGCCCCAATTATCAGCCCACTTCCTGCGACGCTTAATCTGCTTTCGGCGGCAGTAACCACCGAGGACAACCGTTACACAAGGAGAAGCGAGTGCTTCAAGGTAGTCTCTAGCTTCTGTCCTGTTTGCGGGAAATAAGAGATAAATTTTCCGCACCTCTTCACTATTTCCGTCCATAGAAAGGGTCAGTGTTCTGCACTGCTCGGTACCGCGTGCTTACAGACTATACCAAAGGGATTCTTTTTCCAGCCTTAGACTCGTCATGTTTCAAAGAGACACACGAAGTCTTTCTACACTGTGGAGCCAAAGAGACTGGTACATCTGCCTAATATCGTGTACGGCCACGCGAGCACGCAGAAGGGCCGCAAAACGATATGGCATGGACTCGATTAATGTCTGAAGTAGTGCTGGAGGGAACTAACACCGTGAATCAAAAATGGTTCAAATGGCTCTGAGCACTATGGGACTTAACAGCTGAGGTCATCAGTCCCCTAGAACTTAGAACTACTTAAACCTAACTAACCTAAGGACATCACACACACCCATGCCCCAGGCAGGATTCGAACCTGCGACCGTAGCGGTCGCGTGGTTCCAGACTGAAGCACCTAGAACCGCTCGGCCACACCGGCCGGCTAACAGCGTAAATGCTGTAGGGCTTTCCATAAATCTGTAAGAGTACGAGGGGGTGGAGCTCTCTTCTGAACTGCACGTTTCAGGGGATCCCAGGTATGCTCAATAATGTTCACGTCTGGGGAATATGGCGGCCAGCGGAAGTGTTCAATCTCAGAAGAGCGTTAGTGGAGCTTCATCCACAGTTCATTCAATGAACTGTGGATGAAGCCCGACCAACAGGCATTACATGCATTGAGCGAAAATAATAGTGCATTGAAAACGGCTAGCTTCTCGCTGAAATCTAAATCTGCCAATAAAATTTAAAAAGGGGGACTGATAGCTGCAATCTATAATTTACAAGTCAATATAACACTCGTTCAGAGCAACAGCTTTCTGAATGGAAAGTAACCTGATAGTTTTTATATATTTTTGAGAGAAAGTGAATTTTAATTGCTTATTTATTTGATTTTAATGAGGGATATTAATTTTGTCTGTTTTTCGATACCTATATTAAAATTAACTGAATTTGTGGTGGAGTTACACACCACAATAAGCACTACTGTAGTGTGACATTTCGATGTTTTCCTGTTTGCTATGTAGTTGTATTCATTGAGATAGCGATTATGCAGGAGCTTGCGCTTTCAATTTTTATAAATATTTGGTAGCTACTATCGCCTTCAGCACCGTCTCTGAGACATCGAAGATATTTTATTATCCTTTTCTAGTAGTTAGAAATGGGCAGGGACTGTATATGTTGTGTTCTGACAGAAGATGAAGTTTTGCACAGGTGTGTTCGGCAGTCTGTCTATTATGCCCGTCGATCTCGTTACGTCATTCCTTTTAGTTCTGAGCACACATGGAGCACATAAAGATACCTAGAACAATAGTGTATTCCGCCAAGTACGGGGGCCTGGTGAGAAATTTCGCCTGAAGCTATGCAGCCAAAATTACACAAGAATTCTGCAGGGG
This sequence comes from Schistocerca nitens, assembly GCF_023898315.1. NCBI lineage: Eukaryota > Metazoa > Arthropoda > Insecta > Orthoptera > Acrididae > Schistocerca > Schistocerca nitens. The sequence goes on along the minus strand of NC_064616.1, from coordinate 877,593,051 downwards.
CAATTAAGATGCTCCTGCATCGTTTTCAATTGGAAATATTTGCTTACCCACAATACAGCCCGTAATTGTCTCCCTCTGAGTTTCGTCTCTGCTCATATGAACCGTTGACTGTGAAGACAACATTTTGGCCCAGACAACGAGCTGTAGGCCAGCGAAGAGAATTGGCGGAAAGCACTGGCGGCTGCCTTCTATAACGAGGGTATTGGAAAGTTGGTACAACGCTATGACAAACGTCGAAGTCGGATCGGCGACTATGGAGATAAGTAGCTGGAAGTTGTAGCTAACTGTTGCAAATAAAGCAGCTTTGATTTTCACTGTGGTTTCCATTTCGCGACCTATCGTTCCTTACTTTCCGAATAGCCCTAGTAATTGTAATCCCTAAGTATTTAGTTGAATTTACAGCCTCCATATTTTTGTGACTTATCGAGTAATCGAAATTTAGAGGATTTCTTTTAGTACTCATGCGAGAAACTTCACACTTTTCTTTATTTAGGATCAACTGCTACCTTTCGCACCATACAGATAACTTATTTAAATCGAGAATGAGATTTTCACTCTGCAGCGGAGTGTGCGCTGATATGAAACTTCCTGGCAGATTAAAACTGTGTGCCCGACCGAGACTCGAACTCGGGACCTTTGCCCTTCGCGGGCAAGTGCTCTACCAACTGAGCTACCGAAGCACGACTCACGCCCGGTCTCACAGCTTTACTTCTGCCAGTATCTCGTCTCCTACCTTCCAAACTTTACAGAAGCTCTCCTGCGAAACTTGCAGAACTAGCACTCCTGAAAGAAAGGATATTGCGGAGACATGGCTTAGCCACAGCCTGGGGGATGTTTCCAGAATGAGATTTTCACTCTGCAGCGGAGTGTGCGCTGATATGAAACTTCCTGGCAGATTAAAACTGTGTGCCCGACCGAGACTCGAACTCGGGACCTTTGCCTTTCGCGGGCAATTGCTCTACCAACTGAGCTACCGAAGCACGACTCACTTGCCCGCGAAAGGCAAAGGTCCCGAGTTCGAGTCTCGGTCGGGCACACAGTTTTAATCTGCCAGGAAGCTTTATTTAAATCGTTTTGCAATTCGTTTTGGTCATCTGATGACTTTACAAGACGGTAAATAACAGCATCATCTGCAAAAAATCTAAAATGGATACTCAGATTGTCTCCTATGTCGTTAATATAGATCAGGAACAACAGAGGACCTATAACACTTCCTTGGGTAACGCCGGATATTACTTCTGTTTTACTCTATGACTTTCCGTCTATTACTACGAACTGTGACCTTTGATAGGCGAATCCAGTAGCACAACTGAGGCGATAATCCATAGGCGCGCAGTTTGGTTAGAAGACGCTTGTGAGGAACGGTGTCGAAACACTTCTGGAAATCTAAAAATATGGAATCATTTTGACATCCCCTGTCGATAGCACTCATTACGTCATGAGTATGAAGAGCTAGTTGTGTTTTACAAGAACGATATTTTCTGAATCCGTGCTGACTATGTGTCAATAACTCGTTTTCTTCGAGGTACTTCACAATGTTGGAACACAATTCATGATCCAAAAACCTACTGCAAATCGACGTTACTGATACGTACCTGTAATTCAGCGGATTACTCCCACTTCCCTTTCTGGGTGTTGGTATGACTTGAGCAATTTTCCAGTCTTCAGGTACGGATCTTTCTGTGAGCGAGCGGTTGTATATAATTGCTAAATATGGAGTTATGTATCCGCATACTCTGTAAGCAACCTGACTGGTATACAATCTGGACCGGAGGCCTTGCCTTTATTAAGTGATTTAAGAGTCTTTGCACACCGAGAATATCTACTTCTATGTTTCTTATCTTGGCCGTTGTTCTTTATTGGAATTCAGGAATGTTTACTTCGTCTTCTTTGGCGAAGGAGTTTCGGAAAACCGTGTTTAATAACTCTGGTTTAGTTGCACTTGCTTCAGTGACTTCACCTTTGTAACCGCGCAGTGTAGGTATTGACTGCGTCTTACCACTGATGTGCTTTATTTATGACCAGAATCTCTTGGGGTTTTCTGCCAAATTCCGAGCCAGGGTTTCGCTGTGGTAATTATTAAAAGCATCTCGCATTGAAGTACGCGCTATACTTCGAACTTCTGCCAAACTTTGCCAATCCTGGAAATTTTGCGTTCTTTTAAATTTCACATACTTTTTAGTTGCTTCTTCAACAGTGATCTGACCCGTTTTGTGTACCATGGGGGATCAGTACTATCACTTATTAATTTATGTGGTATGTATCTCTCAACTGCCGTCGATACTATCTCTTTGAAATCATTCCACATCTTTCCTACGTTTACATGATCAGGTTGGAAGGAGAGGAGACTGTCTCTTAAAAAGGCGTTAAGAGCATTTTTCCAGCTTCTTTAAATATTACTTTGCGTTTCTTTTTAACGGTTTTAGGCGTTACGGTATTCAGCCTAGCAGCAACTGCTTTATGGTCGCTAATCCCTGTATACGTTATGATACTCCCTGTTTGTCCAGGAGTGTTTGCTGCTAAGAGGTCAAGTATGCTTTCGCAACCACTTACGCTTCGAGTGGGCTCATGAACTAATTGTTCAAAATAATTTTCTGAGAAAGAATTCAGTACAATTTTGGATGACGTTTCATGGCTGCCACCGGCTTTAAACGTATAACTTTTCCAGCATATCGAGGGTAGATTGAAGTCACTACCGACTATAATTGTATGAGTGGGGTACCTATTTGAAATGACTCAAGGTTTCTTTGAATTGTTCAGCAACTATATCTTCTGAATCGGGGGGTCGGTAAAACGGTCCAAATGATGGTTTAGTCAGATTGTCAAGTATAACGTCTACCCATACTATTTGGCAGTAACTATGTACTCCAATTTCATTACAAGGTAAACTACATCCGACAGCAATAAATACTCCACCACAAACTGTATTTAATCTATCCTTTCTGAACACTACTACACCGTTTGAAAAAATTGTGGTTGAACTTATTTCCGGCTTTAGCCAGCTTTCTGTACCTATAACTATATGAGCTTGAGTGCTTTCTATAAGGTCTTGGAGCTGTGTTTATTCCCCAACACCGCTACGACAATTAACAACTACACACATCAAAAAAAGTTTTGCATCCCCCCGGTTCCCAGAACTCCTGAACACAGACGTTGACTGTCGATATTGTATCACAGACTCAATCCGTTTGACTGTTCAGAAATGTCACTAAACCCACCCAAAGATGTAAACAACCATGCATGAGCAGCACCTTTCTGACGGAGGGGGTCCGACAGCCGATCAGATCCTGTCATTCCAGCAGGAAGGAGCTACACGGCGCATGTTGTCTGTAGTTCAACCATGCCTAGACGGTTCGATAGCGTCCGCATTGTTACTTTGTGCCAGGAAGGGCTCTCAACGAGGGAAGTGTCCAGGTGTCTCGGAGTGAAACAAAGCGATGTTGTTCGGTCATGGAGAAGATCCAGAGAAACAGAAACTGTAGATGACATTCCTCGCTCAGGCCTCCCAAGGGCTACTACTGCAGTAGATGACGGCTACCAACGGATTATGGCTCGGAGGAGCCCTGACAGCAACGCCATCATGTTGAATGTTTGTGCTGCCACAGGACGTCGTGTTACTACTCAAACTGTGAGCAATAGGCTGCATGATGCACAACTTCACTCCCGACATCCATGGCGAGGTACATCTTTGTAACCACGACACCATGCAGCGCGGTACAGATGGGCCCAACAACATGCCGAATGGACTGCTCAGGATTGGCATCACGTTCTCTTCACCGATGTGTGTCGCATATGCCTTCAACCAGACAATCGTCGGAGACATGTTTGGAGGCAACCCGGTCAGGCTGGACGCCTTAGACACACTGTACAGCGAGTGCAGCAAGGTGGAGGTTCCCTGCTGTTTTGGGGTGGTACTATGTGTGACCGATGTGCGCCGCTGGTGGTCGTGAAAGGCGCTGCAACGTCTGTACAATACGTGAATGCCATCCTCCGACCGATAGTGCAACCATATTGGCAGCGTATTGGCGAGGCATTCGTCTTCATGGACGACAATTCGCCCCTCCCCCCCCCTCCCCCCAATCGTGCACATCTTGTGAGTGACTTACTTCAGGATAACGACATCGCTCGACTTGAGTGGCCAGCACGTTGTCCAGACAGGAACCCTATAGAACATGTTTGGGATAAATCGAAAAAGACTGTTTATGGACGACATGACCCACCATCCACTCTGAGTGATCTACGCAGAATCGCCGTTGAGGAGTGGGACAATCTGGACCAACAGTGCCTTGATGAACTGTAGGATAGTATGCCACGACGAATACAGGTATGCAAGAGGACGTTCTACTGGGCATTAGAGGTACCTGTGTGTACAGCAATCTGGACCACGACCTCTGAAGGTCTCGCTGTATGGTGGTACAAAATGCGATGTGTGGTTTTCATGAGCAATAGAAATGGCGGAAATGATGTTTATGTTGATCTCTATTCCATATTTCTGTACAGGTTACGGAACTTTCGGAACGGAAGTGATGCAAAACTTTTTTTGATGTGCGTACAATACCGATCGTTTCTACTACGACCTTACTGTGTTTTACTTGCCTCCTTTAGACAGACGCCCTTTCTGTGATTTCCTGAGAATGATCTGCTCAGTAGTTGAGGTATAAACGCAAATTCACAGACATAACACAGCGCAGACATCAACTACCAAATTCCCAACTCAGAACGACGCTTCGGAGCAGAACATGGAGCGCGAAGTAAATTTGTCTGAGAGTGTATTAGGTGAAATTTTACTGCAATCAGAACATAGCTACAACGTAACACCGCACGTTAGTAAAGCATATCATGATCAGGTCAAGGTAGAACAAACAGTACCAGAAACACTACCCTCTCTTGTTACTGTAGTGAAATTTCAACTAAACATAACGAAGTGTTAAGTACTGGTAATGTAAAATCAAATTCAGAACTGACACAAATAGTTGAGCCAGCTTCAACTCAGTACGTCATTTCAGGTAAACATATTGAATCTAAAGTGAAATCATCTGAAAGCATAATAAACGAAATGTTGCCGGAGCCACATGTCAGTGATACAATAAAAACTGGTAGTGTACACAAAGAGCCATCCCATTTGAGACAGACAGCACCGGATGTATTTCTTTCTGGAACTACCACAAGTGACAAAAATGTCTGTTCTGCGCTACACAATGAAATACACATGAACGACATCAGCTACGTCCGCCACCCATGCACTTAACATATGGCATGGGGGCAGTGACTTTTTATGAAATCGATATTACTCGATGAATGCCTGTGTGACGAATAAACATTCCAGGTTTTCACGAACAACGTAAGCCTTAACGTACATAACAATAATAACAGCAACATGGAGCCTTTTCTCCGCAGAGTGAAAGGTGGTACAGACAAGGCATGTTAGAAAGCGACGGTATCGATTCTGAACACAGCCGATGACACTGCATTTACATTATACTTGGCACGTAGAATGCAGCCCATCAAATCTCATTCAATTGAACAGAGATGGTAACGAAACCGGACCAGTTACAATCACACCCGACATGATTATGAAGAACACACTTATCAGAACATAAACAAACCAAACTTACACGAAATTTTGTACGAAACTGTATTGTTAATGTAAACAAACTCGTGAACCATGACACAGAACATTATTAAAATTGTAACAGCAAATACATTGCCTTGAGATGGTCTTTTGGTGATGTAAGGAACACGACTGAGAACCTACGTTACAGTGATGATTGGCGAAGAGTTAGTAAGTGTCATGAAGTAAAGAAGGAAATTGTACTGACTACTGTCCATGCTTTAGTGGGAGGTATACCAACTGATGTTGCGCTTGGCGAAGGTACGATTGTGAGTATTATATCAACAAGTTTATGTGATAAAATAAGAGAATATACAAAATTAACCACGCACCCATTCCAGAACTGTGGAATTCTTGACCCTATCGGAGTTAAATCGCGAAATGTAAGAATCCAGGCTCAAGTAGAAGTAAGATTATGAAATGGAATAACACAATACCCCTTCTTAATCACAAATGGACTAATAGTCAAGCGTATTTTAGGCCTAGACATTTTACGTGAGAAGGACGGAATAATAGACTTCTCCACGGGTAAATGTTGTTTGAACGTCGATAGCCATGAAATCACAATATATCTGATAAAGGTAAAAATGAATCACAGTAATTTCTGCTATGGGATTAAAATTATGTTATTAGAACCAAAACTGCATCCACCTGTAACACAACTGCACAAAGTGGTCAAGCCGATGATACAGACAGTCAAATAATGAATAAAGTAACTGAGCCAAGCGCAGTTGACTTGTCGCAACGTCATGGGTTACAAAGATTTGTTGAAATATGTACATGTCCATAGTAGAAAGAAAACTGATAGGTTAAGCTTTTAGCAATATCATATGAATGTCTGCTCCCATGTAATTTATTGCTGCAATAGATATTCCATCCCATTGTCTAAGAAAGCAGTATTTGACAGTGGAATAAAATAGATTTTTGAGCGGCCCGTAAGGAGCTTTTGAGCAGATCTCCAGTTGATCTGATAAGTAAATCTAGAGAGATTTGCTCTGCTCCGAGTATGCAAAGCAGAATGTTCCTGGGAGGAAAAGGTAAGTAAACTAATAATTATACTCAAACAACAGCGGTAGTTGAATGGAGGGTTAGCTACCCTCTGTAATAAAAAAAAAAACTGAGTGAACGGATAAACAAAAAATCTGAACGAGTGTCATCGGAAGACCGCCACGAAAAAATTAAACGAACAATGTAGAACAAAATGAGATAAAAAAAATGGTCAGCGTGACAGAATGTCAATCCTAAGGGCCCGGGTTCGATTCCCGGCTGGGTCGGAGATTTTCTCCGCTCAGAGACTAGGTGTTGAGTTGTTCTAATCATCATCATTGCATCCCCATCGACGCACAGGTCACCAAAGTGGCGTCCAATCGAAAGACTCGCACCCGGCGAACGGTCTTCACGACGGGAGGCCCTAGTTACAAGACATTTACATTTTTAACAGGCACTCTTACGTAAGGTACACTAAGAGAGAAAATTACGACAAATACAGTCTTACCGTCCGGCCGCGGTGGTCTCGCGGTTAAGGCGCTCAGTCCGGAACCGCGCGACTGCTACGGTCGCAGGTTCGAATCCTGCCTCGGGCATGGATGTGTGTGATGTCCTTAGGTTAGTTAGGTTTAAGTAGTTCTAAGTTCTAGGGGACTGATGACCACAGATGTTAAGTCCCATAGTGCTCAGAGCCATTTGAACCATTTTTTTTTTACAGTCTTACCAAGTAGGAGCCTACATTATTTTAAGAACACAAATCAACTCATTCCTTCTGCACAAGAACATTTGCAATAGCAAGTTCTGTATATTCGATTTTACAGGACTGTACTGATACCACAAATAGGGAGCAATTTTCTGGCTTATGGCTTATTCTAAAGGTGATCAAATAAAGAGATAATACTCCTATAGGGATATAAGGAAACATTTTCATTAATAATGAGTCTTTATATATATATATATATATATATATATATATATATATTAATGTGACCTTGAAGGTAATGTGTAATTAATTAAACCGTAGTATCATATCTACAGGAGGTTTGATGCACAGGGAAGGAAGGTGCCTTAACGAAGTTCTTACGGGAGAATACTATTACACTCTAAGACAAAAAAAAGGAGGTACCACAAGGGAATTACGATTACAATTTTAGAAAAATTGGGTGATTTATTCAAGAGAAAAGCTTCACAAACCAAGTAAGTAAGTAACGCGCTGGTCCACCCCTGGCACTTATGCAAGCAGTTATTAAGCTTAGCAGTGATTTATAAAGTTGTTGGATGACCTACTGAGGGATATGCCAATTTTTTTTCTGTTGGCGTGTTAGATCGTCAACGTGCCCAGCTGGCTGATGGACTCTGCCCATAATGCTCCAAACGTTTTTAGCTGGGGAGAGATCCGGGAAACCTTGCTGGCCAAGGTTGGGTTTGGAAAGCGTGAAAACAACCAGAAGACACTCTCACAGTGTGCCGGCGGGCATTATCTTCATGAAATGTACGCCCAGAATGACTGACCATGAAGGACAACAAAACAGGGTGTAGAATATTGTTGACATGCCGCTGTGCTGTAAGGATGCCACGGTTGACAACCAAAGGGGTCCATCCATGAAAGAAATGGTATCCCAGGCCGCCGAATGTCGGACGTCAGTCAGGTTGGTAAGCTACCTCAGTCTAGACATGTATTGGGCTTGGAATGTCACTGACTGGAGTGGAATTGTCTTCAGTACTGAGTCTCGGTTCGAAATGAGATCCGAAGACCAGCGAAGACGTGTCTGCAGACGCGCCGGGCAATAGTGGCATATCAACCTGACTGTCACCTCCCGTACTGCACGACAACCAGGAGTAATGGTCTGGTATGCAATTTCATTTCCTGGTAGCACCACTTTGGTTGTCATCTGCGTCACACTTATAACACAGCCGTACATCGACGATATTCTGTGCCCCATTTTGTTCCCCTTCATAGAAAACCATCAAAAATGGTTCAAATGGCTCTGAGCACTATGGGACTTAACTTCTGAGGTCATCAGTCCCCTAGAACGTAGAACTACTTAAACCTAACTAACCTATGGACATCACACACGTCCATGCCCGAGGTAAGATTCGAACCTGCGACCGTAGCTGTCGCACGGTTCCAGACTGTAGCGCCTAGAACCGCTCGGTCACAACGGCCGGCTGGAAAACCATCCTGGGCTTACATTTCAACAAGACAATACCCCGCCCGCACACAGCTAGAGTTTCTACTACTCGTCTTTGTGCTTACGAAATTCTACTTTGCCCAACAAGGAAGCTGGATCTCTCCCCAACTAAGAATCCTTGCAGCATTATGGGCAGGGCCCACCAACCAGCTCGGTATTTTGACGATCTGACGCACCAATTGGACAAATTTGGTACGATATCCCCAGGAGGACATCCAATAACTCTTTCAATCAACGCCAAGCCGAATAATTGCTGGCATATGTAGCAGGGGTAGACCATCGCATTGTTGTTGTTGTTGTTGTTGTTGTTGTGGTCTTCAGTCCTGAGACTGGTTTGATGCAGCTCTCCATGCCACCCTATCCTGTGCTTGCTTCCTCATCTCCCAGTACCTACTGCAACCTACATCCCTCTGTATCTGTTTAGTGTATTCATCTCTTGGTCTCCCTCTACGATTTTTACCCTCCACGCTGCCCTCCAATACTAAATTGGTGATCCCTTGATGCCTCAGAACATGTCCTACCAACCGATCCCTTCTTCTAGTCAAGTTGTGCCACAAACTTCTCTTCTCCCCAATTCTGTTCAATACCTCCTCATTAGTTGAATGATCTACACATCTAATCTTCAGCATTCTTCTGTAGCACCACATTTCGAAAGCTTCTATTCTCTTCTTGTCCAAACTGGTTATCGTCCATGTTTCACTTCCATACATGGCCACACTCCATACAATTACTTTCAGAAACGACTTCCTGACATTTAAATCTATACCTGATGTTAACAAATTTCTCTTCTTCAGAAACGCTTCCCTTGCCATTGCCAGTCTACATTTTATATCCTCTCTACTTCGACCATCATCAGTTATTTTGCTCCCCAAATAGCAAAACTCCTTTACTACTTTAAGTGTCTCATTTCCTAATTTAATTCCCTCAATATCACCCGATTTAATTCGACTACATTCCATTATCCTCGTTTTGATTTTGTTGATGTTTATCTTATATCCTCCTTTCAAGACACTATCCATTCCTTTCAACTGCTCTTCTAAGTCCTTTGCTGTCTCTGACAGAATTACAATGTCATCGGCGAACCTCAAAGTTTTTATTTCTTCTCCATGGATTTAAATACCTACTCCGTACTTTTCTTTTGTTTCCTTTACTGCTTGCTCAATATACAGATTGAATAACATCGGGGAGAGGCTACAACCCTGTCTCACTCCCTTCCCAACCACTGCTTCCCTTTCATGCCCCTCGACTCTTATAACTGCCATCTGCTTTCTGTACAAATTGTAAATAGCCTTTCGCTCCCTGTATTTTACCCCTGCCACCTTCAGAATTTGAAAGAGAGTATTCCAGTTAACGTTGTCAAAAGCTTTCTCTAAGTCTACAAATGCTAGAAACGTAGGTTTGTCTTTCCTTAATTTAGCTTCTAAGATAAGTCGTAGGGTTAGTATTGCCTCACGTGTTCCAATATTTCTACGGAATCCAAACTGATCTTCTCCGAGGTCGGCTTCTACCAGTTTTTCCATTCGTCCGTAAAGAATTCGCGTTAGTATTTTGCATCCGTGACTTATTAAAATGGTTGTTCGGTAATTTTCACATCTGTCAACACCTGCTTTCTTTGGGATTGGAATTATTATATTCTTCTTGAAGTCTGAGGGTATTTCGCCTGTCTCATACGTCTTGCTCACCAGGTGGTAGAGTTTTGTCCGGAATGGCTCTCCCAAGGTCGTCAGTGGTTCTAATGGAATGTTGTCTACTCCCGGGGCCTTGTTTCGACTAAGGTCTTTCAGTGCTCTGTCAAACTCTTCCCGCAGTATCGTATCTCCCATTTCATCTTCATCTACATCCTCTTACATTTCCATAATATTGCCCTCAAGTACATCGCCCTTGTATAGGCCTTCTAAATACTCCTTCCGCCTTTCTGCTTTCCCTTCTTTGCTTAGAACTGGGTTTCCATCTGAGCTCTTGATATTCATACAAGTGGTTTCTCCAAAGGTCTCTTTAATTTTCCTGTAGGCGGTATCTATCTTACCCCTCGTGAGATAAGCCTCTGCATCCTTACATTTGTCCTCTAACCACGCCTGCTTTGCCATTTTGCACTTCCTGTCGATCTTATTTTTGAGACGTTTGTATTCCTTTTTGCCTGCTTCATTTACTGCATTTTTATATTTTCTCCTTTCATCAATTAAATTCAATATTTCTTCTGTTACCCAAGGATTTCTACTAGCCCTCGTCTTTTTACCTACTTGATTCTCTGCAGCCTTCACTACTTCATCTCTCAAAGCTACCCATTCTTCTTCTACTGTATGTCTTTCACCAATTCATTTCAATTGCTCTCTTATGCTCTCCCTGAAACTCTGTACAACCTCTGGTTTAGTCAGTTTATCCAGGTCCCATCTCCTTAAATTCCCACCAACGCATTAACTAGTTCAAATTGTGAAACTCTTTCTCTCGAATATTTCATACAAGTTTTCTCAAATTGTAATAATTTGTGCGTGTCTGCATGCACATCGATTTCCGTCCCGTTTAGGTAATTTCTTCCTGGTGCGTTGGTTTTCCTTTTTCGGGTGTATGTAGACAAGGATGATGATAATGTGATCGAGGTCAGAAGAGAACTGAAAACAGACATTTAGTTGAACATAACACTCGTTTCTTAACAGTAAACTGGAGGAGAAACAATTTACTAGGCACACTGCTGCCTTCACTATCGGAATATCTACTAATTAGGATATAAGCATGTAAATTGGAATAACAGAGAACTGTCGTGAAGGTGGTCCGACGAACCCTCTGCCAGGTACGTAAGTGTGATTTACAGAGTAAACATGTAGATGTAGGTGCAATGTAGATGTAAACAGTAATAGAAAGAATAGTTGCGTGTAAGATCATCACCTCAAACTCAAGACACAGACGGATGTGTTCTAACTTCGATAATTACAGTAAGTGGCGAATATGAGTACTACTCATGACAAAGCTATGTAAATATTAGGATAAGAGATTAGGCAAGATCTGAATAAGTACTATGCTTTGATAGCTCGCAGGCTATATATATGACTATAGAGTCCGCTCAGGTATTTTGAACTTTTATTTCCTTTCTCTCTTTCTTCGTATTTTGTTTTGATTTTACGTGTCTTGCTATACAGAGATCATACTTTTAAATTTTGGCAGACAGTATTGTCCTGTCCTGAGAATAGGCCCTATATGACACTTTCCATATTATATGAATCAGGCCAAATTCGCTTATAGCAATCTAAGAAATGACTGTAAATATGGATATGTAAGAACCACCCGAACAGGCCTTGAAGGCTCAAAGTTACCGACCGGCTACCGTGTCATCCTCAGCGCTTAGACCTGACCGGATGCGGTTACGGAGGGGCATGTGGTCAGCACATTGCTCTTTCGGCCGTCGTTAGTTTTCATGGCTGGTGTCGCTACTTCTCAGTCAAGTAGCTCCTGAACTGGCCTCACAAGGGCTGAGTGCGCCCTGCTTACCAACAGCACTCGGCAGACCCGGACGGTGACCCATCCAGATGCTAGCCAAGCCCGACAGCGCTTAACTACCGTGATCTGACGGGAACCGGTGCAATCACTGCAGCACGGCCGTTGGCGTATATATTAACCAATAGAATATGTTCTTATCAGATGATACATACGTAGTTAATTAGTGAATATTTTACCTAAAATATTATTTTAGTAAATCTTGGATCCAATGTGGAAAAATTAGGGGTACATGAGCTATGAATCTCTGCTGACGGCGACTGCAGCCATGAAATCCGGAGACGCCTGTTGCTCGGTAGACAGGCGATGTCAAACCTTGACAAGGTTATAAGGTCCAGAGATATAACACTAGCAACAAAGATCCGTATTGTGAGGGCTATGGTCTTTCCAGTTGTGATGTATGGATGTGAGACCTGGACCAATAGAAAGGCTGAACGGCGAAGAATTGACTCCTTCGAATTGTGGTGTTGGAGGAAACTTGTTAGAGTTCCATGGACTGCAAAGAGAACCAACAGATCAATATTGGAGCAAATTAAACCAGATTTCTCCCTGGAAGGTCTAATGTTAAAACAAAAGCTGACCTACTTTGGACACACAATGCGAAGGTATGCCTCGCTGGAAAAAACATTAATGCTGGGGAAGATTGAAGGAACTAGAAGAAGAGGACGTCAGAGGATGAGATGAATCGATGACATCACGGAAGCGATGTCAAACCTTGACAGGTGTATACACAGGTGTGTCAAATTTACGTGGACCTCAAACCGTCCATTGGAGACATGTTCAAACAGCAAAAACATATCATGTGACGTTAAATACAAAGCAGAATACGACAAAACAATAAATAAAACAGTAAATAGTAAACAACCCTAATAACACAATGAAAAGAAACGAAAAAACATGTCATATATATATTACTAAAGTTTGAGGTCACGTGACCACATTAAACCATGTGAGTGATGTACCCGACACTGTCAAAAAAAAAAAAAAAAAAAAAAAAAAAAGATCTGTAGCGTAGCTGAAAACCGGACAAGGGTACATCACGAACCGGGGGCTCAAGGAGGCAACAGCATGTCCTGATCTGGAAGGTCTACGGGAGAAAGTGCAAGACAGGAAAAAGTGGCGTGATTTGGTTCATGGGGTCACGAACAGTCGGAACCGACTAAACGAATAGAGAGAGAGAGAGAGAGAGAGAGCTATGAAAAGTATGCTGATGGAAAAAGGAAAACCCCACACCAAGAACGAGCTGTGGAAGACGAACGAAAGTAGGTAGACGTATTTCGACGTCTGAAAGACGACAATTCAAATTTCTCGCTAGTTGCATAACAGTGGCTGTAGTAGTGCCAACACGATGACGTAAATTAGGTTTACTTAAAACACGCGCCGTGTAGATCGTGAGATCGGATGTTGTGAGTTATTAGTCAAGAGTGCCTTTAAGAGCCGGCCGGTGTGGCTGAGCGGTTCTAGGCGCTTCAATCTTGAACCGCGCGACCGCTATGGTCGCAGGTTCGAATCCTGCCTCGGGCATGGATGTGTGTGATGTCCTTAGGTTAGTTAGGTTTAAATAGTTCTAAGTTCTAGGGGACTGACGACCTCAGAAGTTAAGTCCCATAGTGCTCAGAGCCATTTGAACCATTTTTTGCCTTTAAGACGACTGAGACGCCATTATCAACAGCTCACTAAATTTGAACGAGATCGTGTAATAGGACTACGAGAAGCTGGGTGTTCCTTCGGCGGTGCTGCAGAAAGACTTTGCAGGAATGTAGCCATTGTATACGATTACTGGCAGCGCTGGTCACGTGGAGGTACAGACGTCTACGTGGCACTACCAAGAGGGAAGACCGTGGCGTTCAGCATGGGACTGTAGAACATCGTAATGCGTTTTTAGCTACATTTCAAACAGCAGTTGGCACTACACTGACACAAGGAAGTGTTACGAATCAGTTACTTCAAGGTCAGTTCCGAGCCAAACACTCTGTAGCATACTTTCCACTGACCCCAAACCAGCTCCGTTTGTGACGTCAGTGGTGTCAAGAGAGAGCTCAGTGGAGTGCGGAGTGGAGGTCTATTGTGGTTTCTGACTGAGCCAGTTCTGCTTCGGTCCGTTGAGGGCCGTTCGTTGGTTAGGACGTCAGATGAGTGCCTGCAACTAACCTGTCCCTGGCGTAGACGCACTGGACCTACACATGTAGTTATAATCTGGTGCACGATTTCGTTTGATATCAGAAGCACTCTCGTGATATTCCCACCCACCCTGACTGAAAATCTGTACTTACATCTGGTGATTCGACCAGTTGTGCTGCCATTCACAAACAGCATTCCAGAGGGTGTTTTCCAACAGGACAAAGTTCGCATACATACAGCTGTTGTTACCGAATATGCTCTACAGAGTGGCCTTCTCGAGCGCCAGATCTGTCTCCAATCGAGCACGTATGGGAAAACACCTGACAACTCCAGCGTCATCCACAACTAGCTTTAACCGTCCCCATATAAACTAATCAAGTAGTAGGTGCAGCACGGAACTAACCCCACAAACTGATATCCGGCACTATGTAAAGTTCGACGGTACGCTTCAAGTAGCAAAGTGTCGGAACATGTTACTGCGGACGACAAATTGTAATGCTGGCGTACACACTGTCTCTGCACTGCTCTTACCTGGTGACGTACTCAGTGGTTCGTCAATTACTTCTGTTGTCGTGTAGCATTTGCGGAAGCTGTGTGCCGTGGCGTCAACTAGAAAGACTTGTACCAGGCGAACGGTCTACCCGACGGGAGGCCCTAGCCACACGGAATTTCCATTTCCATTAATTACGGTGAATGAGTGATTATGGTACAGGGTCGAAATATACCGCTTCTGACAGTACGGAAACACCTCGGTCTGATGGCAACTAGAGTTTAATCGCAAACGCATTATTAGACACGAAAGGAGACATATTTCGAGATAGTCTGTGAGTCCGACTGCAAAGGAAGTGGAAATGAACGGGAACAGTTGGTGGCAGAGGGGATCTACGAATAGGAGAGGAAGTCTCACACAAAATATAGGTAAAATGAAACAGTTTAAGAATGAGATTTTCACTCTGCAGCGGAGTGTGCAAGGTCCCGAGTTCGAGTCTCGGTCGGGCACACAGTTTTAATCTGCCAGGAAGTTTCATATCAGCGCACACTCCGCTGCAGAGTGAAAATCTCATTCTGGAAACATCCCCCAGGCTGTGGCTAAGCCATGTCTCCGCTATATCCTTTCTTTCAGGAGTGCTAGTTCTGCAAGGTTCGCAGTAGAGCTTCTGTAAAGTTTGGAAGGTAGGAGACGAGATACTGGCAGAAGTAAAGCTGTGAGTACCGGACATGAGTCGTGTTTGGGTAACTCAGATGGTAGAGCACTTGCCCGCGAAAGGCAAAGGTCCCGAGTTCGAGTCTCGGTCGGGCATACAGTTTTAATCTGCCAGGAAGTTTCGAAAGTTACATGATGATGAAGGAAGAAGTAAGATATGCAAGTCAAAGACAAGTCGTGAGACGAAAAGTGATGAGTTACATTGAAATAGTGTGGCACGAGAAAGGGACACGAGAATAGATCCTAGGGTAGAACACAAATTAAGGATATGCGTAGGAAAAGGGTTGAATCCAGTTAATGAAAACGAAATGATTATTTCCAAACAAGAAGTAATGTCAGGCGTGTATACACTAACAGTCTAAAATTTTCGATCTCCTACCACAACTATGGATCTCTGGTTAAAACAAGGATTTAGTTTCGAATATTCAGCCATATCCCCGTTCCGATAATAAAACAAGTAATAAACATTTAAAGACTAAGCACTTCTGTTTTGTATTTGACAGGCTGTTCACATACAAGGGCCGTGATGAGCGTCCGCAACAAGACTGTCGGTCCTTTACCTAAGAAGGTTCCATTAAAATAGACTTTATTCCTTCGCCGCCTGTGTAGCAGTCAGTTCGTATTAGTTTACGGTCTATTGTGTGCATATGGCAGTGTGTTTGTGTACCTGATCAACTTCATACCATATTACCTTCTAATAGGACGGACGTTGGAGACTGGAACTGAAAAACGTTCTGTAATTGTAGCTCTGGACCAGGAAAGCTATTCTAGTAGGATATAGCAACAAAAGTTGGCGTAACCTACTCTACAGTGGTGTATAAACTGTAGTGTTAGCAGTTAGCCAACACTACGCACACTACTTGGTTGAGGAGGCCGAATGCACGCGTTAAACTCACGCAGGCTAGAGATAGGTCTGAAACAGGATACGTAATGAATGCTATAAAGAAAAGTACGTAGCTGCTGGAATACTTAACTTTAATCCATCATTGTTGTACATCGCTCTTGACGATACAAGTGAGACTCTGTAGATCATGCAATGTAATACTAATGGCGCCTTGCTAGGTCGTAGCCATTGACTTAGCTGAAGGCTATTCTAACTATCTGCTCTGCAAATGAGCGAGGCTTCGTCAGTGTGCATCGCTAGCTAAGTCGTCCGTACAACTGGGGCGAGTGCTAGTCCGTCTCTCGAGACCTGCCGTGTGGTGGCGCTCGGTCTGCGATCACTCAGTGGCGACACGCGGATCCGACATGTACTAATGGACCGCGGCCGATTTAAAGCTACCACCTAGCAAGTGTGGTGTCTGGCGGTGACACCACATAAACTACAGCTATTCAAGCAAACTGGTACCAGTGAAAGTTTTTCTCAACCTGGAAGACCCTGAGCAACAACATACAAGGAAGATCAGTTCGTAACTGTACAGAATAAACCGCGAGGAGACTCGTACTGCAACTGAAATTCGCGAGGAAGTAAGTAGTATGCGAGCAGCTCCATATCTGTCTCAACAGTCCAACGTCGTCTTCGTGTACAAGGTTTAAAGGGTGCATAGCGGCCAAGATACCTACATTTCACAAACAAAGTAAACTGAATACATTGCAATGGGCACAGTAACATCAAAACTGGAGCGTGCAGCAAAGCAACAAGGTGTCATGCATGGACGAATCTAAGTTTAAGTGTTTGAAAGCCATTGTCGAATGTTTGTTCTTCGACTTCGTGGAAAACGTATAGTGTGTCAGTGTGTGACGCCTACGATGAAGCTTAGTGAAGGGTCGATAATGATCTGGGATGTTTCGCGGGTGATACAGTCGGCGATGTAGTGAGAATTATCTGAACATGAAAGAAAGAAAGATATCACAGGATACTGATCAACGATGACGTTCCATCTGACAAGAGACTCAACTGTCGCGAGTTTGTCCTGTAGCAGATAAATGATCCCAAACGCATTGCTAAATTATGCAGAAGGGTGTCAATAGAACAGAGAAATGTGGGAAACTGAAGAATATTATTTGGCCAAGTCACTCACCAGACTTAAATCCCATTGAACGCTAATGGGATGAACTTAACAGAAGGGTCAGAAAACTGAGGTCATTTGATGTTAAAGATCTATTGAATAATTTACAGACGTGTTGGACTGCAGTATCTGCAAAAACACTACTGAATCTTATCTCCAGAGTGCCTAGTGTTTGTGCAGCTGTTCTGAGGTCAATGAATGGATCATTCAAAGAGACTAAAATTTAAACTATATTTTATTTTACTTAATGATGCAGAGAGAAAATCTGTATTTTGTTGGTCTATTTAGTTTGTGCAATGTGTTTGTACATTGAAATAAAATACATAGTTTTTATCATGAGTGATCTAAGACTTTTGAATGGTGATGTATAACCGAATCTATGGTATGAATAGAGCAATTTATGCTCAGTGTATTGAACACGAGTGAGGCCGAGTGCAGTCTGAGCACAGTGGAAGTATTAGGTGAACCGATAGAGAAAGTGACCCCAATACGAGTCATACAGGAACAACAAACGGTATGGACACATGCAGGAATCGTACTGTACGAGTCAGAGAAGTGATCCTACCTGATCAATTGAATAAAGAATAGCAATACAAACTGGAAAAACTCTATAGCGCATATTGCGATAATTTTATCAAAAACGTGACAAGCTGTCATACTCAGAAATGGTAGGGTATGCACTCCCAATATTGTCACTACACAAAGGGGAGCTTATGGTTCAAATGGCTCTGAGCACTATGGGACTTAACATCTATGGTCATCAGTCCCCTAGAACTTAGAACTACTTAAACCTAACTAACCTAAGGACATCACACAACACCCAGTCATCACGAGGCAGAGAAAATCCCTGACCCCGCCGGGAATCGAACCCGGGAACCCGGGCGTGGGAAGCGAGAACGCTACCGCACGACCACGAGATCCGGGTGCTTATGAATCTACTTAATGTAGAATAGTAGAAGCGCAGAACGTGTGATTACAGGAGGAAATCGAGAAAATATTTGATGAGGGTAAATTCGTTGAAAGTCCGTGTCGATGCAATGCAGCTGTGCTGTAACTGTCGAGGAAACGAGACGCGAGTGCAAATAATGATATATAGATTTGTAATAAGCTATTGGAAGATGAAAGAAATTTCAGTGAAGGAAAGCTTCACCATCCCCAAAATAAGTGGGATATTGAACCAGCTACGGAAACCAAAGTATATCTCCACTTCAGATTTGGTCAGTGGATACTATCAGGTGTTAATGGAATCAGCTGATACAGGAAAGTCAGCATTCAGCACAAATTCTCAGCGTTATGAGCACAAACGAATACGAATGAGGCTAAAGAATGCAGTGAATCCATTACTGAGACTAATGTATTTGGAAGGATTGGAATGGAGAAAGTGTTCGTTGTATTTGGATGACATAATTTGCTACGGAAGTTCCTTAAAAGAACATAATGAGAAGCTGCAGGAAATTTTCTAGCAGCTGGTCCCTGCAGATTTTCGAGTCCTCCCTCGGGCATGGGTGTGTGTGTTTGTCCTTGGGATACTTTAGGTTAAGTAGTGTGTAAGCTTAGGGACTGATGACCTTAGCAGTTAAGTTCCATAAGATTTCACACACATTTAAAGATTTTTTTTTAATTTTCGACCGATTAAAGGCACATGAGTGAATGTTACAACCAGATAAGTGCGAATTCCTGAGAAAGAAGGCAATATTCTTAGTGTTCAATACAACGGATAAAGTGATGGGCACAATGTGGAGAAGGTGAAGAACTTTTAAGTTCCAAAATCCACGAAGGAGTTAAAGTGATATCTAGAGCGTGCTAGATGTTACCACCAGTTCATTCCAAAGTTCAGCAAGTTTGCCAGTTCATTACATAAATTGCTGAAGACCGAAGCTATGTACGAATGGAGAGATCAGCAAGAAGCAGCATTTGAGGAACTGAGAGAGAGATTAATAAATCCTCCCATATTGAGATACCCAGATTCCGAGAAAAGATTTATTATAACTACAGACGCCAGCGGAGAAGCGTTGAGAGCAGTGCTGTCACAAGGGGAGATTGACACTGATTTGCTAATCGGCTGTACTTCACAGCCACTGATTAAGGCCGAAAGAAACCACTCTGTAACTGAGTTAGAGTGCTGAGGCATCGTATGGACCACAAAGCAGTTAGGGGCATGTGTCTATGGGAGACATTTTACCATCACAACCCACTCACGACTCACGTGAATTTTCGGTGTCAAAAATCCATTGTCGAGGTTATTAAAATGGAGGATGAAACTAGAGGAATATTCTCATGACACCGTGTACAAACCTGGAAAGCGCACTGTAAACGCAAATGCATTACGTCAAATTAAGTCAAGGAACAGGAAGAAGAAAACGAGAAAATTAGTACAGAGGCAAATGAAATTCATAGTATTCCGTTAGGTGGACATCAAGGGAGGCACAGAATCTTAGACCGAATGAATAACTGTAAGTGGTGGAAAGGCATGAAAAGAACCGTAGAAGAATACATTAGGAAGTCTGACAAATATCAAAGACGTAAGTTAAGGCAAAGAAAGACGAAGATGTCTCTAGTAATTACACGGTAACGAAAGTATTCAAGAAATGTAAGATGGAAGTTCTAGGTCCGTTAGATACAACAAATGGCAATCGATACATCTTGACATTACAAGATGACCTAAGCAAATTCACAGTCTCAGTGTCACTCGAGAGACAGTGCGCTGAGACAGTGGTGCAGAAATTTGTGGAAGAAATTGTTTTGAAATACGAAATCCCTCAGTGCTGTTGACTGACCACGGATCCAACATTTTATGCGAAGTGTTCAAGACAGTACGTAAATTATTAAGGATGTGGATGATCCACACCACAGGGTTTCAGCCATAGGCAAATGGGGCTCTTGAGAGAACACGATGGACACTCAAGTCTCAAACATCTGTGATGTACATATGCAGACTGGGGCGATGAATGAAAATTTGTACAAAGGCCAGGATTCGAACCTGGGTCTCTTGCTCACTAGGCAGATGCTAACCACTATTCCGCCGTGGCACAATAGCTTTGCACAACAACACCGTCTACCCTACCACGCTTCTCTCCTCAGTCCACATTCCTATTCGCCCCACAGCCCATTTTGTACAACTTTTGATTTGTCGCTGTAGTCAGTATATATACAACACAGGACACTGGCTGAATATTTACGACACTTCATTAGAGAGGATCGTAGTGATTGGAATCAATGTGCACCTTATAATACCTTTGTATTTAATACAACGCCACATATTATCACTGGTTGCACAGCATTTGAGTTAAAGTTTGCGGCAAAGTAAACACTCTACGGATTCTACAGAAAGGGGAAAGAAATTTCGGATATAATTATGACGAGTACGTATATCAGCTGCCAATTTACAATGGAAGAAGCCCACTGAGTAGCCCAAGAAAGGATAAAACAAATGATGGAAATCTTAAGGCTCATTATGTCGAGTTGGAGAATCCAAGAACATTTAGAAAAGGAGATAACGTTCTTTTGTATTGAGTGACCGTAAGGAGAGTCGTTCTAGGAAGCTAGGAACAGAATTCCAAGTCTACACGAAGTGATTCCAGTGAATCTGCCCAATGTGACAATTAAAATGCCTAGATATGAGCACGTGAAAGTACATGAAAATCGGTTGAAGGCACATTATTAACCATAAGAAGTGTTGAGAGGAGGCAGTACCATGAAGAAATTTTTTACAAAGCCAAGTAACCATGGCCCTAACAAAACTGGTCTCATGAGCATTTATGGATGGTTGAGTGCCGAATCAAATGAATGTGCAGTGGAGATCCGAAAGATAGAAGACTCATCTATGATTTACTGCCATCATCAGGGCAAGGTAGGGATCGCAGATATCACATGGAAAACTATGGTGTGTGAAACTGGGATGACTTGAAGACAAATTCTGTAAAAGGGCCCGAGTAAAGAACAGGGCCATTCAGTAGTGCAGAGGAAGATTAAGCAAACTATATATCAGTTCCGCAGAATGTGACCTTCTAAATAATGAGAGTGATAGTAATATAGCCAGATTAGAGCCGACTGAAGATTATCTTAGTCATTAACAAAACATAGTTACGGATCCTGGAGGGGAGTTTCCAGTTTCATAGGCGAGCACAGTAAATTATTATTCGTAACTCTGGACGATGCATGGACGCAATGCAGGCACGATGTCTGTGCAGAAGCACTGGTAGATTATATAGCGACTAATGAGCAAATATTAAAGAACCGTATGAATAGGTTCAAACGGTTCATTCCTTACATACTAGAGATGACAGATGTACGAATAAAGAGAACAGCCGCGTACATCATCGTCACTAAAGAGATTATGCAATTAGCCTCAGTATTCAAAGAATTAAGTACTGAGTATGAGCAGTTATAAATGTCACTGTGCACGTACAAAAATATATCCTAACACTACATATAGTGAATGTGATGTAGATAGTCGAATGTTTATGGTTAAAAGGAATAATTACTAGTGGATAGTTCTAAGACGTGGAATGCCAAATACTCAGCAGATCAATTATAATACAAAGAGACTGTTAAGCGAACAAAGATATGTAAACAAAACTTTTGGATACTGTCCATGTCCGATCAGGACGAATGTGAGGTCTAATTATTACAAAGTAAGGCCATTCCAATGAACTACACACGAAAGTTAATTACCTCAGGGAAAATTTGTGGGGACATCTTTTTGATAATGAATGGCTATTCCTGAGCCCGAAAGAAGAAAATGTGACCACTTTGTGTGAGGATCAAGCTTTGAGGGATGTTCACCTACAATGTATTCACCTACAATGTATGAGATTCTTAGCGTTCCATACTAAGTGCAATGGTTATGGATCACATACGTACATCCAGTCAAACAGGCTAATGTCTCTAGAAGGGACATAACTTGACCGCAAGAGAAAAGTCGAACACTCTTCTGTAGCTCCATACATAGGCTTAACTTGCTGCTGCTTACATTGCTCATGCTTTGGCGGTGGAAATTGTTTACAGTCAGTATGTGTTAAGATGGTTTAAATGGCTCTGAGCGCTATGGGACTTAACATCTGAGGTCATCGGTCCCCTAGAACCTAAGGACATCACACACATCCGTGCCCAAGGCAGGATTCGAACCTGCGACCGTAGCGGTCGCGCGGTTCCAGACTGTAGCGCCTAGAACTGCTCGGCCACAACGGCCGGCGCTAACACTTGGTTGGGTGACCGTCACGGCCTGCCGAGCGCTGTTGGCAAGGAGGGTGCACTCAGCCCTTGTGAGACCTTTTGAGACGCTACTTGACTGACAAGTTAGGTTAGGTTAGTGTTGTTTTAACGTCTCGTCGACAACGAGGACATTAGAGACGGAGCGCAAGCTCGGGTTAGGGAAGGATTGGGAAGCAAGTCGGCCGTGCCCTTTCAAAGGAACCATCCCGGCATTTGCCTGAGACGATTTAGGGAAATCACGGAAAACCTAAATCAGGATGGCTGGAGACGGGATTGAACCGTCGTCCTCCCGAATGCGAGTCCAGTGTGCTAACCACTGCGCCACCTCGCTCGGTGACTGACAAGTGGTAGCTCTAGTCATGAAAACTGGTAACGGCCAGAAAAGCGGTGTGCTAATCGCATGCTCCTCCATATCCGCGTTCAATGATGCCTCTCAGCTGAGGAAGACACGGCGTTTGATTGTTACCGCTGAGTCTTCCGGGACCTGTTCGGACGGAGTTTACTTTTAAACGTAATTTTGGGCGTACCATAAAGCAGTTTTATAGGGCCGTTACTGTTTACAACGCCTAAAATGCTACAGTGGGTAACACTGGAAGCTCCATGAGGCACTGAATAGATGATGCTGTACTATATAGAAAGATTGCAACGCCATACACTGTAGAGAAATTCATGAATACCTCCAAAAGTTTGGTGTTTGGTACACGGTCTGGCAGCTGACCTTGAATGTTAATAAATATATGTACTGAGCACAAACAGGTGAACAGACCCATCACTGTAAAATTATGCTGATGGTGATAAGTCACTGGAGAAGGAATACAATGCCGATTCTGCAATAGATTTCCACTTTGACCTTTTACCTTTGACCATGACCTAACCTTGAAATTGAGTTGTACTCCTGCATTCTAATTTCTATTTCTATAACTGCAGAAACTGCAGAAACTTAATTTTAGTTTCAGCAACCATTATTCTGTGTTTATTTATGAGACTGTTCTCAGTAACTGCTGGTTTGTCATGTTAATGTGACTATTGTAAACTGTTCTGCGGTCGATAGCGGCATGGATAGCCTGACCGATGTCGCCTTCACAAGGCATCAAATAAATTTCAGGAATCCAGACATCGAGACTGTCCTCAATTGGGTGCTGTGTCTCGTTTATCTTCTTAGGTGATCCGAAAATAGGTCTATTGCCTATTCTTATGAGGAACCTGCTTATTTTGCTAAATGTAGCACCTTATAAGCGAAAAAGTATTATAATTAGATCGTCAAGTGAGGGTAAAATATTTTCACTATTTCATTTCCTTTATATTTCGAACCTCATAGTCATTGTTTGGCACAACTTTTCCTAATGTTAATCTCGGAATACAGGTGATCCTTGTCACAAACAGTTGTTCCTCTATACAGGATGAGTCAGGAGGTAAGGTAAATACTTTGAGGTGTGATAGTATTGATCATCCTGAACAGAAAACTTCAAATGAGCCTATGCCTTCTTCTTAATCTGATACGACATACAGATTTTTTAAAATCACGAGTGTCAGACGCATGTCCTTCTTCACCAGCACTCACATCCAAGTACAGCCGACGTGACATTAGCCTACGTAGCGTTGTCTTTACTAATCATAGATTATTTTTCTGAAACCACACGTTCTCTCGCACATATACATTGACTTAGTGGACCCACTGCTTCCGGCAGTAGGGTTCCGGTATGTGTTCAACAAAAAAAAGTGTGTGAATTCCTAAGGTACCAAACCGCTGAGGTCATCGGTCCATAGACTTGCACACTACTTAAACTAACGTATGCTAAGAACAACACACACACACACCCATTCCCGAGGGAGGATTCGAACCTCCAGCGGGAGGGGCCGCGCAGTCCGTGACATTGCGCCTCAAACCGCGCTGCTACTTCGCGCGGTGGTATGGCTTCACGACAGTTCGCCCTGAACAATGGTTGGAGTGATGCTACTCCAACTACTGACACTTCGACGTAAATGATAGCCAAGACATTCCTTACTACATGGAACTTCTCGTTCGTAGTTCACATGTGTGTGTTCGAGTAAAGCACCATACGAATGAGCTCCGATCAGGAAAACAGCACCTGCCTACAAGAGCCGCAACATGTGTTGCAGTCGATGGTGGACTTTTTGAAATTTTCTTTATGAGGAAATGTGTACAATTAAACAGAACATTAGGTCACAATGTTTCATTTATTGCCATCCTCATTTTTCTTGTTCCGCATTGCTTTCATTAGCTTCCTAGGAAAGTGTTAAGATCAGGATGTATGTTATTTCAACGTTTCACTAATAGTGAAATCACTAATAGTATCACTCCTTAAAGCATATGCCCTTCCTCCTCATTCGTCATGTATGTTAATGTATTGAAAACAGCTCTTTTTTTGGACTGGGTGATGAAAACTTTGTACGCTGACATATAAATCAGTGTGCGTTCGCTTCCGGCATACAGAGTGGCCGAGCTATCCCTCCGATTTTCATTCAACCAAAACTGGAGGACAATTTTGTAAATTGCTGTTACAAAATCCATTTCGCGACCAGGCATCCGCTCGGTGAGCAGTGCTCACAGAAAACGAAAAATAGCCTATTCACTTCTGTAGCCACAATTTTCCTCAAATCTAGGGCAATTAAAGCTTACGCATGTAATTAAAATCGTTTTTTAGAGTGGGAAATGAACAAAGTGTTTAGTTGCACCCTCGATATTTTTCCGCCAGGTCAGTTTTCGTTCCATTAGACTCGGCCAAATGTTCCCTGCAGCCATTCACCAACGCAAATCCAGTTGCGTACCGGTAGTCTGGTGTAATGATGATTGTCTGTACATTTTGCGCCTGTCGCACCCTCAGCTGTTTCATGTGCACATTCATTTCGACACTCGTAGAAAGTCACACAAAGTCTTATGAAGATAATTACAAATTATTATAATGCATTCATTTGTGGTCATACTAAAAGAGTTATTCAGTCTGGAGACGTATGAAGAATTTTGTATGAGAGGAAAGCACTGTCGACGTGAGAAGTATCAACATTCATTGTGATTTCGACATATTGGTTCCTTACTTCGAGACTGGAGCTGGCGAGTTACTTAAACGAAATGTTCTGTAAGTTGTAATATTCGTAGCAGCGCATGATCACATATGAATGGTAAAGGCAGGAGAAATAAAGTCAAATAAAACGGATAATAAACGGAGTGCATAACAGAAATGAGAATAATATGACAATAGGGAAAATAAAAATCGTATTGTTCTGTAACAATCCATGTTTAAGCGGTAAAACACGACGCGAGAGACGACGATCCAAAATAACTGTATCGAATGTTGTAGTGCTGTCGGAGACTGGGATCACTCCACAGAACTCCCGTTCTTTCTAGGGAAACTAACATTGATGAAATAGTTGTGTTATGAATTGTGGAAAACAATTAAATCAAGTATGGTACATTAAAAGGGAAAGTAGCAGAACTATGCCTTTCTGCGATGGATGAGTAAACAGTATCCTCCATTAAAACTTCATAAAATGTGAAACTGGTTAAACCTGTAACAGACAAACGTAGCTGGCTGCTCATGTATGTAATGGGATTAACAACTCCTTCTGCACTTCTCAGCTGATTCACTACGCCTCCGCAATGTGGCACTTACACTTTCTGAACTCGTAATTTGAAAGAAGTGTTATGCCATTGTTTGGGCTTCATTTTTGGGATGGAAAGTAGGATATTATTCAGTCCCGTAGTGAGTGGACATATTCGTCATCTCATATAAATTTTCCTTATGGATTCTGACAGTCTTCCAGAGGAAGTAAAATGATTTTTACGGCACATGTCCTCATGCCTTGTATGCATTCGTAATTTTAGACCTCAATCGTGGCCATGCCAAAAAGTGATATCAACAAATTGAGTATACGAGTATAACAGTTATAGAATCATATGCAGCTAGAGATTAATAGCACGGAAAAGCGTTCAAATGCGTGTGAAATCTTATGGGGCTTTACTGCTAAGGTCATCAGTCCCTAAGCTTACACACTGCTTAACCTAAAATATCCTAAGGACAAACACACACACCCATGCCCGAGGGAGGTTCAAATGGTTCAAATGGCTCTGAGCACTATGGGACTCAACTGCTGAGGTCATTAGTCCCCTAGAACTTAGAACTAGTTAAACCTAACTAACCTAAGGACATCACAAACATCCATGCCCGAGGCAGGATTCGAACCTGCGACCGTAGCGGTCTTGCGGTTCCAGACTGCAGCGCCTTTAACCGCACGGCCACTTCGGCCGGCCCCGAGGGAGGACTCGAACCCCCGCCGGGACCAGCCGCACAGTCCATGACAGCAGCGCCCTAGACCGCTCGGCTAATCCCGCAAGGCATACCACGGAAAAGATATTATATATTCTTGGAAGGGCTGGAGGGTGCGACAACATCGAGGATCAGTGGGTAATGATAATGAATGCAGTGGAGACATCAGCAAATTGAAATACCCGATACTGATGCAAAGCTCGTACGATCTCCTTGACTTGACAGTAAATGTAAGATAGAAATAGAGGAAACCAGCATGTCATATACAAGAACGTTACAATTAAATTGTACAAGAGCAATGGTGGAAGCTAATACAGGAAAAAGGAGGGCTGAAAAGAGCGTCTATCAACGAAAAAAGGAAGCGCAGATGAAAGCAAACATCAAAGAACTGGAGCTTCCGACTCTAAAGGAGCTTACGATACCATGGAGCAAGTGTACCGTGCCTTGACTGATCTAGAAACTCCTGTAAAACTCGTGGAGGTATGTATCGTCTATGCAACTAAATGAAGGCAGTTTGGTTGTTGCCAAACGTGTTTCGCTTCATTTATTTGGGAAGCATTATCAGTGGCCTGAAACACGTGTTTCTTTTTATACATACAATAAATGTATTGTGTGATAATATAATATGCTGGTATATTACATTTTGTCGTGTTTTTTTCTTGCAATTTAGGTTAGAAGCAACTTTTAGGTCTTCATTCGAAGGACGTGGACCTATCTCTGATCTTTCGTCGTCTTGTGTCGCGGTCGAAATCTTCAACTTCATAAGTAACATTAGACAACTGTCTTACAACCTTATAAGGTCCAAAGTAGTGCCTGAGGAGCTTCTCAGAGGGACCAAGCTTCCGAACAGGAGTGAAGATCCAGACAAGGTCACCAGCCTGGTAGACAACAGGGCGGTGGCTTGCGTCATACCTTCGGCGATCGTTTTCTTGAGCCTGCAGCGTGCGGAGTCGAGCTAACTGCCGAGCTTCCTCATCTCTAACACCTAGCCGATGTAGTCGTCGTCCACGTCATCAGGATGTAACGGAAGCACAGTGTCCATCGTCGTCGTTGCCTCACGCCCATGCACCAGGTAAAATGGCGTAAATCCTGTGGTGCCTTGCTTGGCGGTGTTGTAGGCAAACGTCAAGAAAGGTAGCACCTCATCCCAGTTGTTCTGCTCAACATTGACGAACGTTGATAGTATGTCGGCCAAGGTCTTACTAAGACATTCAGTAAGCCCGTTAGTTTGCGGATGGTAGGCAGTCGTCATGTGATGAGTAATGTTGCAGCGACGGTTAATCTCTGTCACAAGATTCGATTGAAAAACTTTCCCTCGAAAATTAATTAACGACCTTGGGGCACCGTGTTTTAATACAATGTCTTCCACGATGAATTTGGGTACCTCGAATGCTTCAGCTGTTTCCACGGTTTTTGTAATGGCATCGCGTGTCAGATAACCAGTGCAAACAATAATCTCTCTATTACCACTAGCAGACGTTGGAAATCATCCGAGGAGGTCAATCCCAACACGCTGGAAAGGCGTTTCCGCTCGTGGAATTAGCATGAGTCGGCCAGGTGGTTTCTGAGGAACTGCCTTTCTCCTCTAGCACTCCCGACAGTGCGACACATAGTGACGGACACTCCTAAATAACCCTGGCCAGAAAAATCATTTGTGGATCCTATCGTATGTCTTAATAAACCCTAAATGTCCGGCCTCAGTCGTGCCATTGAATATCTGTAGCGCATGTGTTTAGGAATCACTGGTAGCCACCTCTTTCCAAACGGATCAAAGTTTTTCTTGCAGAGTAATCCATTAACTAACTTAAATTGTCCTTTCACATCCTCTGAACGATTCAAGGGAAGCATAATTTCAGATATCTTGGCGTCCTTCTTCTGCTCGGCAGAGAGATCCTGGGGTGCAGCGAGACGCTCACGGCCGGCCGCGGTGGCCGAGCGGTTCTAGTCGCTTCAGTCCGGAACCGCGCGACTGCTACGGTCGCATGTTAGAATCCTGCCTCGGGCATGGATGTGTGTGATGTCCTTAGGTTAGTTAGGTTTAAGTAGTTCTAAGTTATAGGGGACTTATGACCTCAGATGTTAAGTCCCATAGTGCTCAGAGCCATTTGAACCATTTTTGAGACGCTCACTATCTTCATCAAAGTCTTGATGGTCTTGCACAGGATTTCTTGAGAGACAGTCGGCATCTTGGTGTTTTCTTCCACTTTTGTACAATATGGTAATGTCACATTCTTGAAGACGTAGCGCCCACATGGCGAGTCGTCCTGTTGGATCCTTAACATCTGCCAACCAACAAAGTGAATGATGGTCTGTAAAACTGTGAATAGTATTCCATAGAGATACTCTCGAAATATGCACATGGTCCAGATCACAGCAAGACATTCTCTTTCTGTAGTTGAGTAGCTTCTCTCGGCTTTTGTAAGTGTCCTAGAAGCATAAGCTATAACCTTGTCTTTTCCATCCAAATTCTGCACCAGAACAGCACCGAGCCCATATCCACTGGCATCTGTGTGTAGTTCTGTAGGTGCTCTCTCATCATACAGACCCAGTGCAGGATCAGTCGTCAGAGCTTTTCTCAGCACATCGAAAGAGTCTTGTTGAGTAACACCCGAGATAAATTTAGCATCGGGTTTTAACAACTCTTGGAGGGGCCGGGCTTTGATACAAAAGTCTTTGATGAACGCGACGGTAAAAAAATGGTTCAAATGGTTCTGAGCACTATGGGACTCAACATCTGAGGTCATTAGTCCCCTAGACTTAGAACTACTTAAACCTAAGGTCATTACACACATCCATGCCCGAGGCAGGACTCGAACCTCCGACCGTGGCAGCAGCGCGGTTCCGGACTGGAGCGCCTAGAACCGCTCGGCTACCGCGGCCGGCAAACGCGACGGTAAAAAGAACACAATCCAAAAAAGGTTCTCACATCTCTAATACTTTTAGAAATAGGAAATTCCGTTATAGCTCTCCCTTTTCTTGGTCTGGCCGCACACCTTCGTTTGACACAAGGTGCCCAAGTATTTTGATTCCTTTTGCTCCAAAGAGACACTTTCTCGGATTAAGTTTCAGTCCGGCTTGTTGGAGACACTTAAGAATGGCCCTCCGTCTTTTTATGTGTTCATCAAATGTCTCTGAGAATACTATAATGTCATCTAAATAACAAAGACACATCGGCCACTTCAGGTGCCTTAGAAGAATATCCATCATTCGTTCGAAAGTTGCTGGTGCATTACACAAACCAAACAGCATTAACTTAAACTCATACAGGCCCTCAGGGATGATGAATGCAGTTTTCTCGCGATCAACCTCATCTACTTCGATTTGCCAATATCCCGAGTACATATCCATGGTTGGGAAAAACTTAAACCCGTTCAGACAATCTAGTGCAGGGCTTCACAACATACGTGCTCGCGGAGCAAGCTGTGAGCAGCAAGGTGCGAGCCCGGAGCAGCGCGAGCACGCTACCCCCACTACCGGACCAGAGCGGCGAGTGGGGAGTCACGTGGGGCACACAACAGCTGCCGCCAGTCAATGTAAATCCGCGGCCACCTGCAGGGATATCACTCACGAATTATTACTGCGACAAATGAAACAAATAAAGGAGAATGTACAGGTGCCACATAATTTTATTAGCTTAGTGTATGCCTCTACATTCGTATTAATTTGTGAACTGTTATACAATAAAAGGTGTCACTGAAATGTGGGATTCTCGGTTACCTTGTACTTTTTGCCCTTTACAATTGCGTCTATCTTCGGAGTAATTGTTCTTGTGCATTGTAGGCGCACCGTGCAGTTTAAATTTCGATCAGACAATGAGTTTCTCAGGCGCGTCTTGTTACATTTCATTGCAGAGAACAGTTGTTCACAAACATACGTGGAACCGAACATTGATATTATTGTAGCCGCCAGTTTGTGCAAATGAGGAAATTTATCCTGAGGGAAGTGTCTGTAGAATTCCAAAATGTTTTTCTTGTTCTGAAATTTGTCTCTATATTCTCTGTCACACTGCAGGTCAATAATTTGTAGTTGCAGCTCAGGACGAATCTCTTCAATATTCACCGAATATGGAGAGGAGAACAGATCAAAATCACTGTCTAGTGCTGTCAGATCTTGAAAGCGTTGATCAAATTCTTCCTTAAGGGCAACTAAACTATCTGAATAACGTTCACACTCTTTGTGAACATCTTGGATGGATGATAACTTAGGAAAATGAGCTAGATTTCCTGTTTCCAGCTGACTCACCCAAAGTGTCAATTTCATTTTAAAAGCTCGTATGCGATCTATGAAATGAGTAATTAGCAGATCTTTACCTTGTAGTGAAATGTTCAAAGCATTCAGATGGCTAGTGAAATCTGCTGAGAACGCGAGATCACATTTCCATGAAGGCTCTTTCAATTCAGGAACACTCATGTTATTTATTTCCATGAACATATTTATCTCATCTAATAGGCAAGACAATCTATTTAATAATTCGCCAGGACTAAGCCAGCGGACCTCGCTGTAATAAGGCATAGCTTTTAAATTGCCTGTGTTGTAGCCCATGCTTTCTTATATAATTGGTTGTACGAACAACAACACTCATCACATTTTTTAGAGTGATACTCTTTGCACATAAGTTTTCCTGATGGATCACACAGTGAACGCCCCTTATTTCATTCGGCACGGTCAGTTTTTGCATTTTCTCCTACAATAGCGCAACGAAACCTGATTTTTTCCCTGTCATCGCTGGTGCACCGTCTGTAGACACTGAAACTAAAGAATTCCACGACAATCCTATATTTTCAACACTTTCTTCAGCACTACTTAAAATATCACCTCCAGTTGTAGTGTTCTTCATGGCTACTACATCGAGGAGCTCCTCACTCACATGAAGATCTCTATTAACACCTCTAATAAATATGGCAAGCTGCGCTGTTCCAGTGATATCAACACTTTCGTCCAGAGCTAGAGAATACGCCATAAAATCTTTACAGATATTTGTGAGCTGGCTCTGGACGTCGTCTGCCATGTCCTGTATGCGACTCATAATGGTCATGTTAGATAATGGCACAATCCGAAACTGTTCAACTTGAGATGGACACAAATGTTCCGCTGCAACTACCAAACATTCTTTTATTAAATCGCCATCGGTGAAGGGGCGCAGGGATTTTGCTAAAAGCAAAGCAATTTTGTAACTCACTCTGAGAGCTGCCTCAGATGATTTTTCTTCGTCATCCGATCTTATTCGGATAGCTTCCTTTTAAGTTTAATAACTTCCGGTGCACGATCTGGTCCATCATATTTTCCTCTTCCGTAGTCTTTCGCGTGGTACGACATATAATGTCGCTGCAAATTAAATTTCCTAAAAGAGTTCAGCGTTTTGTGACATACTAAACATTTTGCAACACCTTCTTTTTCTGTAAACAGATACAATTCCTCCCAATGGGGGTTGAACTGCGAAAGCATGGTTGGGGTTACACAACGGCGACTTGACATGATTCTTAACCAGCGAAGTGACTGTTAGAGCTGATCGTAGTACTTTAAACGTTACATAGTCGGTGCGAATTCAATAGGCACGCTGCGGCCGTATTCAAACGTGCGCGCGCATTTCCCCTCCCTCCCCTCCCTCCCTAGTCCGCGACCTTGCAGCTGCTCGCGAGCACTTGCCTGAGCAGACGCGAGTACTCGCGCTCAAAACCGGCCAGTTGTTAAGCCCTGATCTAGTGTATCGTCAGTTCGTGGAAGAGGGTAAACGTCCCTTTTAGTTATCTTATTAATCCTCATGTAATCAAAACAAAAGCGCCAACTACCACCCTTCTTCCTGACGAGGACCATTGGTGACGACCATGGGCTCTGCGAAGGCTGAATGACGTCATTCTTTATCATTTTCTCTACCTCGTCGCGAATTATTCGACGTTCCGTTGCTGACACGCTTTATACTCTCTGGCTTATTAGTTGATGGGCTCCATTGCTAATCCGGAGCTTCACCGTAGATTTGTCTAATTTGCTCTTCACCTGTGGACTGAATCATTCAGAGAACTCTTGAAGAATGGCCAGTAGCTTCTTCTGTTGTTCCTTAGTGAGATCTGGTGATAGTCGAGCTAGAAGATCTTGTCTCGTCATGGTATTGCTAATTTCGCCCACAGACTCGGCATGGGAGGTTTCTATGACGCTCAGCTGTTCAGCAATTAACGGTCACCATTTTCTATGCACATGGGCCTTGGAAGGATCTGCGGTTCTCAGCGACAGTTAACTATCCACAATTGACCAAATTCGTTCTTAAACGAGACGACAGAGGCTGGGGTGACCAAGTTATTCTTCAGTAGTATGCTTCTCTTACATTCCACTACAAGATCCATGGGTTGATGCATGGTCGGACACATGACAGCTACCTTTCTAGCGCTGGCTGCAGGAATGATCACTTCATCCAGCACACATAGTCTACACACACGTGGATGCGCATCTTCCTGTCCACAGTATCTCATCTCATCTAGCATAATCTTCGAGCGACCACAATCTATAATTGCTTGAGATGTTTTCAAAAAGTCCCATCAGAGAATGACGTCATGACTATACTCTTGTAAGACGATGAATTCTACGCGCTGTGTATGGCCACTTATATCCACACGAATGACACATCTTCCTATAGGTTTTACATATTTCCCATTAGCCACCTTTAACAGAGATGTTTTGTTGCCGACGAATATGGTTTTCTGCTACTGGAGACGGTACTTCTCCGAAATGACTGAATATGATGCTCCAGAGTCAACAAGAGCTTGGGGTGGTCGGCTATCCGTGAGGATATCGACGTAGTTTCCTGTCATTTTCGTAGTGACCAGCGGTGGAGGATTTTTCTCTTCGACGGCCTCACCTCCAAGAAAGGTCGCACCCTTTAGTTTTCCAGGTGACGGCGGCTAGGTGATCGGCTGGAGCTTCTAAACGGCGATGGAGACCTTGATCGGCGTGTAGGGGAGCGTCCTCTCCAGGGGCTAGCTTGCGGCGATGGTGATCTACGTCGTCCTGCACCCACATCTTCGTCGTTCCGGAGTTGGCATCGGCTAAGATCGGTCTGCTGTCTTCTGGCGCGGATTTCATCTGATATACGCCGCCTTTCTCGACAATAGCGCACCACATGTCCCGGTCGTCCGCAGTGGAAACATACTGGTTGGATCTCCTGGGTCCTCCAGACATCAGTCTTCTTTGGTGCCCAAACAGGCTCCTTATGCGGCATTTTAGGAATGTAACTTCGCCTGGATCTCGACTTTTTGACCGCTTTAAAGTGAAATGAAGGACGAGAGATTGGGTTCAATGTCTGTTCCACTTCCTACCTTATGACCTCTTGAAGCGTCTCGGTTTTCTGCTCGCCGTGCAATCCAAGTGCCTTCTGAACTTCCTCTCACTATCTGACGAAGAACACTTGTGAAATCAGTTGCTTCCTCCATCACAGACATCGATACGACATTTGGAAGCCGTTCAAACTTCTTGCGTGTAATTCTTTTTTTGATGCATTGTCTCGGTATACTGGCACCATTTTGTGAAGTCGTCTGCTTTCGAAACCTCCTTCAGGAGTAGGGCTTGATACATGTCTCAGCAACACCCTTCATTAAATGTGCAACCTTATCTTCCTCCTTCATTCGAGGATCCACTATTTTACACAGCTCCAAGACGTCTGGAATGTAGGATGCTGTCGTCTCTCCTGGACACTGTGCGCTGCACTTTTATTTATCTTCAGCCTTGCACTTCTGTCGTTGTGTGTCGCCGAAATACTTGCGCAGTTCCGCCTGGAATACTTCCCAGCTTGTGAACTTCTCCTCCTTGTCCTCATACCTTTGCTTGGGAGTGTCCTCCATGTGGAAAAATACGTTATCCAAACACACGGTGTCATCCCATTTGTTAAATTTGGCTATACTCTCATATACCTTCAACCACTTGTTTGGATCTTGGCCATCGTCACCAGAGAACCCGGAAGGATGTCTCATATTGTGGCACACAGTTGCAATTGAATATGGCTCGAACTCGGGTGTCTCGCCACGTAAACGGCGGCTCTGTCGTGGCCTGATTGGAGCCACTGTGTCGTCGACAATGTGCGGTTCCAATACCCAGCGCCTCCACCAGAATAGAGGGAAGGTGTAATCAAATGAATGACGAGCACTAACTGCACTTAACGAAGGTTTATTGAGCACTTGAACATTCAAGAACGCTGAGCGAACTGCCTCCGGCCAGAACACATACGGTATATATACAGCTACAGAACATTCCAGTACAATGCTTCTTGCCATTTGTGGATACTTCTATAATGTACTCGAACCGAATACAGAAATTAAAATTTTTCAGTTCAGGTGAGTTTTGAACTCACGACCCTCCATGCAACAATCTACACTCCTGGAAATGGAAAAAAAGAACACATTGACACCGGTGTGTCAGACCCACCATACTTGCTCCGGACACTGCGAGAGGGCTGTACAAGCAATGATCACACGCACGGCACAGCGGACACACCAGCAACCGCGGTGTTGGCCGTCGAATGGCGCTAGCTGCGCAGCATTTGTGCACCGCCGCCGTCAGTGTCAGCCAGTTTGCCGTGGCATACGGAGCTCCATCGCAGTCTTTAACACTGGTAGCATGCCGCGACAGCGTGGACGTGAACCGTATGTGCAGTTGACGGACTTTGAGCGAGGGTGTATAGTGGGCATGCGGGAGGTCGGGTGGACTTACCGCCGAATTGCTCAACACGTGGGACGTGAGGTCTCCACAGTACATCGATGTTGTCGCCAGTGGTCGGCGGAAGGTGCACGTGCCCGTCGACCTGGGACCGGACCGCAGCGACGCACGGATGCACGCCAAGACCGTAGGATCCTACGCAGTGCCGTAGGGGACCGCACCGCCACTTCCCAGCAAATTAAGGACACTGTTGCTCCTGGGGTATCGGCGAGGACCATTCGAAACCGTCTCCATGAAGCTGGGCTACGGTCCCGCACACCGTTAGGCCGTCTTCCGCTCACGCCCCAACATCGTGCAGCCCGCCTACAGTGGTGTCGCGACAGGCGTGAATGGAGGGACGAATGGAGACGTGTCGTCTTCAGCGATGAGAGTCGCTTCTGCCTTGGTGCCAATGATGGTCGTATGCGTGTTTGGCGCCGTGCAGGTGAGCGCCACAATCAGGACTGCATACGACCGAGGCACACAGGGCCAACACCCGGCATCATGGTGTGGGGAGCGATTTCCTACACTGGCCGTACACCACTGGTGATCGTCGAGGGGACACTGAATAGTGCACGGTACATCCAAACCGTCATCGAACCCATCGTTCTACCATTCCTAGACCGGCAAGGGAACTTGCTGTTCCAACAGGACAATGCACGTCCGCATGTATCCCGTGCCACCCAACGTGCTCTAGAAGGTGTAAGTCAACTACCCTGGCCAGCAAGATCTCCGGATCTGTCCCCCATTGAGCATGTTTGGGACTGGATGAAGCGTCGTCTCACGCGGTCTGCACGTCCAGCACGAACGCTGGTCCAAATGAGGCGCCAGGTGGAAATGGCATGGCAAGCCGTTCCACAGGACTACATCCAGCATCTCTACGATCGTCTCCATGGGAGAATAGCAGCCTGCATTGCTGCGAAAGGTGGATATACACTGTACTAGTGGCGACATTGTGCATGCTCTGTTGCCTGTGTCTATGTGCCTGTGGTTCTGTCAGTGTGATCATGTGATGTATCTGACCCCAGGAATGTGTCAATAAAGTTTCCCCTTCCTGGGACAATGAATTCACGGTGTTCTTATTTCAATTTCCAGGAGTGTAGTTTCATAACCACTTTTTTTTTTGCTCTATATTGTTCGTTGAATTACTTCGTGGTGGACTTCCGATGACACTAGTTATGGTTGTTCGTTGATCCGTTTAATCAGTTTTTTTTTATTACAGAGGCTAACTAAACCTCTGACAGACCACGTTGAGCTACGGTGCCGGCAAAACACCCCACAGGCTGTCCGGCACACCAGATCTCGACATTAATCCGTCGGTTGGATTCGTGCCCGGCAAGGGCACGCAATCCCGCTCGGGCAGCAGTGCGTTAGATCGCACGGCTAGCCGGAAGGGCTACCACTAAACCACGGCGACTGCGCTACTCGGCTGCTTCTGCGACAGTGTTCTCATGGTGAACGGAGTCCATGATCTTTAGGCTGGGTGGTCGTACAGATACATGCACAGTGAAGCTGTAAAATTGCCTTACTGAACAAAGACTCTGTATAATCTTCTGTCCCTCCAGTACCTGTCAAGCCCTGAGGCGGTTCGGGTGCAGAATCTAGTTCAGTTTCTCATCAAAAATTATGGCTAAGCTCTTCACTGATTCCTTGAAACTAAGAATGGTGTACCGCATCTCAGTTCAAGTTCATTATTGACATGACGTAAACGATTAAAAAAATGGTTCAAATGACTCTGAGCACTAGGGACTTAACATCTGAGGTCATCAGTCCACTAGAACTTAGAACTACTTAAACCTAACTAACCTAAGGACATCACACACATCCATGCCCGAGGCAGGATTCGAACCTGCGACCGTAGCGGTCGTGCGGTTCCAGAATGAAGCGCCTAGAACGGCTCGGCCATAACGGCCGGCCAAACGATTATAATTGAAGCACATGTATTTATCAGAGGAAAATTTAAAGCATATGGTTCTTGCCTATAATTCTAGCCTTCATGTTAGCTGAAGCCACCTAGCAAGCGTCTCGCGGACAGAAACAAGCAAAACATAAAAAAATCAGAACAAACACAAAGCTTTTGATGGAGCACCTGACTGCGTTCTGATAAAGGTTGTTGCAAAGAAAGCAATGCTTAATACGCACCCTTGAGGAACACCATTTGATTGGATTTGTCATTCAGAGCGAATATACAATGTTAAATCGAAAACAATGTATTGAAAGGAAGGATCACAGACTATAATGGGAAGACCACCCTTGATGCCCTATCCATACTGTTACTGGGCGAAATTCTATGGTCGTGTGGTGCATTTTGAATGTGGAAAAATGTTCCAGTTAACTGTTCCTACAAGAAAGTGCGTCTTGCTTCGCCCCCTCCAATAGACTTACACTGTCGGTTAAACATGGCACCTACGGGAACCACGTTGGCGACGGCTGGGAAACCCTCTACGTATTACAGACCATACTACGCGGCTGTTGATAATGGGTTCTAATGTCTTCGCTGTACAAACGACAAGTACTACACCAGGATAACTACTTCTGTTACTGCTATCGCCGGCCGCGGTGGTCTAGCGGTTCTAGGCGCTCAGTCAGGAACCGCGCGACTGCTACGGTCGCAGGTTCGAATCCTGCCTCGGGCATGGATGTGTGTGATGTCCTTAGGTTAGTTAGGTTTAAGTAGTTCTAAGTTCTAGGGGACTTATGACCACAGATGTTGAGTCCCATAGTGCTCAGAGCCATTTGAACCATTTTGTTACTGCTATCCTTCAACTGATTCAGTAGAGGTTTATTACTGTTTCCCAGCAGCACTAACGATATTGCCCCTCTGACAAGATTTCGTTAAGCTGGATGAGCAGGTAGTCATTCGGCACAAGTGATACATCATGGTACGGTGTCCACCCCGATAGCTGAGTGATCAACGTGACGGATTGCCGTCCTACGGGCCCGGGTTCGATACCCGGGTGGGTAGGGGAGTTTCTCCGCTCAGGGACTGGGTGTTGTGTTGTATTCATCATCATTTCATCCCCATACGGGGCGCAGGTCGCCCAATGTGGCGTCGAATTTAATAAGACCTGCACCAAGGCGGCCGGACCTGCCCCACAAGGGGCCTCCCGGCCAATGACTCCAAACGCTCATTTCCATGGTATAGTGTACTTTGTCTGGTCCAGGTGATATGAATGGTGTCACAAATAACACATATTGCAATTCTTCCATACAAAAGGGGCAGCTGTAGTCTTCGGTGTTATTGGAACGGAAATTCGACTGTGCGCTCTCTGCTGATTGCCGTCTGTACTGGAATCCGAAATCCTGATTAGCATTGGATGTTATTTTATGGATGTACGGGCCGGCTGCTGTGGCCGAGCGGTTATAGGCGCTTCAGTCGGGAACCTCGCTGCTGCTACGGTCGCAGGTTCGAATCCTGCCTCGGGCATGGGTGTGTGTGATGTCCTTAGGTCAGTTAGGTTTAAGTAGTTCTAAGTCTAGGGGACTGTTGTCTTCAGATGTTAAGTCCCATAGTGCTTAGAGCCAATTGAACCATTTTATGGATGTACCGGCTGGTTATAATTAAACTGCAGCTGCTCACATAGATCCAGTGTGGGCTGTAATTATCGTATGACAGCGAAACTTGATAGATATGCTAATACGGAACTCTGGCGCTGTGAATGCAAGAAAGACGTATGGAAATACTTCCTCATGAAATGGATTAGGAAAGGGACGTAGGCAGTAACGGTCAAACTAGTGAGTGAAGCATAATGTTGATTTTATTATTAACCATTTCGTACGAAAACAGTGGTTTTCAGTCAGTTGTGCTCTTCCAAAGCAGGAATCACGTACCCTACAAGATGGTCTCGATAATGTGCAGACGTCACAGTGTACTTGATAGGTCCTCTGGGTGTATTCTCTTGAAAGAAGAACGGACCGCGAATAAAAGTGCTTGGGAATCCACACCACACAGTCACACACGGCAAGTGTAATGACTCTTCGTGCACAAAACGCGGTTTTATCAGCACCCCCAGAATTTGGCTGTTCTGTGTATTCACTGCACCCTGCAGTGTAAAATGTGCCTCGTCACACATTGCCCGGCGACATGTCCTCAAATTCGATCCTTGCCAGAAACCGGAGAGCAAATTCAGGACGTTTCTCCGGTTCATGAGGTTTCAGTTGCTTCTCCACCCGTTTCTTGTACGGGTACCAGTGTAACACAGCCTGCAAAACTTGCCATACTGTTGACCATGGAATGAACAATTCTCGCGACACGCTACAAGCACTGTCACTGCCCAGGGCACTTGCTGCGTGATCAGTTACAGCAACTACAAGCTCGCCAGTAACTTCCACTTGGATAGGACACCTTCCTCTTCCAGGGGTCACACAAAGCTCACCGGTGTTCTAGAATTTCATTATCACCTTCTCTGAAGCTTTTAATGACATTGAAGCTCTCCTCAGACCTTTCAGTCGGCGATCCTCCCTCAATGCAGCAGTGTAATTGCTGCCGTCCAAATAAAACAGTTTCACAAATAGCGCACGGTCTCTCTTCTCGATAGCCATACTATTCATTCATTTTATGGATTTTCAAATGGCAGCGTGGGCTTTATAACGTCATACAGTGTACACCGCCAGATTTGCACCTGGTGGCCAAAATGGGAACTATTTTTCCAGGCCAAATCGGTTCAATATTAACGCATCAAGTTTTGCTGCCATACGATTATTACAGTCCACACTGGGCCTCCGTGAGTAGCTGCACTTAAATAATAACCACCCGGTATTACGCCATGTACTGCCAATGCCGTATATGAACTATTAATCGAAAAGAATTTTCTTTCACCTTGTCTCTTTCTTTATGCGGTACGTCCTGGATAGTGAGTGGAGAAGTAGGACGACTTGTCACTTCGACAGCATATATAACATCGGATCAAAAGTATCCAGATACCTCTGTGTAATGAGGAACTGACCACAAGATGTCACGAGAGGAGGACCCTCTAATTTAAACGGAGGAAGGGTTTGTCATGTTGTTAGTAGAGAAACAGTAACAGCACGCTGGGTTATTAAGAAGAGCTCATTGACTTACTGGACGTCACTTAAGTAACAAATCCATTCGGAGATTTCAAATCTTCTAAATCAGCTCAAGTCGACTGTTGAGGACGTTATCGTGCAGTGGTAACGTGAAGGAACAGCCAAATCAAGACCAGACAGACCTCATGTACTAACGACCCCTTTTCTAGGTATCAAGTAGATGTATCAAGTTATTCCTGGCCAGATGTCCATGTGTGCTAAAGTGGCCGTTCTGGGATGCGGTAGCATTGTCTCTGGATAAAATCTGCCGTGTCGATTAACAAGGAGCGTCGGTGTGCCAGCCAGCCTGGGTGTTGTATTTAGGCGTTTTCCCACATCGCACTAGATGAATACTGGGGTGGTACTCAAGTCCCGCCTCAGTCACACGATTCGCAACATTTATAAAACTCTAATCACAATCATATGAATAAGTTGGGGAACACATAGTCGTAATCCATCCCGAGTAGTGTGGGGAGGAGGAGGGGGGGGGGGCTGGCAACAGAAACGATATCTGTCCAACCCTAAAATTATCCATATCAAGTCCGCTACTCCGTTACTGACTATGCCAACCACGCACAGATGCGGGAATAGGCACACGAAAAAGAAGAAAAAGGAGATGTATCTAGTAATTTATACCAAACGCTAAGACGTACAGTCCCTTGGCGGTGCAAAAAGTTTAAGCTTCTAAGTCAGTGTATAACACTCGTGTCTGCTACTACTGTACCATAACCTTAAAGTTGTAGGCAGGTCGTGAAATAAAACTATCTTGTTAAAGCAATTATGGTATAAAGCAACAGAGCAGTGTTACCCTCTGAGAGGAATTTTGTTATGTTGACCGTGTTGTGCCTAACGTAGGTGGCTTATCGGAAGTGAACGTCAGAATTACGTACATGTTTGAACAGTAAATAACAAAATTTTGCCTATCTGCACTGTTTAACGGATAAAGAAAACGGTCGCCAGCCTAACTAGGCAAGAGAATGATTAACATTCTCGTTCAAGAAAATAGTTATTAGTAACTTTAACGGACAAACACAACCTAGACTTGGCCACACGCGAGTGCAATGAACTCTGACACCTTCATATGTTAACGTTAAGGTTGGAACAAACAGCTAGAGCAGCACAAACTATTTGCATAAATATAACAAATAACGAAACACACTATTACTTTCAGTGCTTATTCATACTGAATGGCTTTTTATAACATTATTATTACTATTCACTGCAGAATCATTAATTGGACATAGGTTAAGTCTCTCTCAGTTAAATACTTTACTTTTTAAAATGAAAGTTAATTGGATTTAACTAACAGGTTACTTCTCACTGTGTTTTGAATAAAGAAATTTCTGGTTCATACATAGTGGTCTACCCGTTACTTGTTACCTAGCATTAACACAATAGACAAACTATGGATCCTGTTATACTATTAATATGCACTTCTAATACACAAGAGAGACAACCACTTAGCAAACATGAGTATATAACGTTTCACAACTGCAGTTTTCAACTTTTACTACAGTGAGAGACAAAATTAACATATATGTAAGATACTGACTCACCTTCTGCGATTTACAACAGGCAGTAATGTGATCATTTACTAAGCAAAACTTTATAAGCCTCAGTCTGAAGAACTTTTAATTTGAAGTTGGCAACAACACATTAATAAACAGTTTTACTAGGAAAATTATTTTCAGCAAGCATCATTAACTTTAACTCACTCTCTTGTCACATTAATTTCAACTTCCTTTTTACTATGTTCAAGAGGCATTAATTAGCAAAATACTGGGCTTTAATGTTCTTTCAGTAAGGACACTCGGTAATCACTTTAGTTCAAACGGAGAGGAACCTGAGAGGTGTTATGATAAGGAGAAAAATCAAGGTAGGTACATAAATTCAGTTATAAATTACCTTATTTTTGCGCACACTAAAACATCCAGTAAGCTGATCCTTCACTGTACATCATTATAGTGTTCCGTTACAGTGATTGCGCAATGTGGTGGCAACTGTATGTTGGTAGGTGGATTCGCAGGCAGAATTGCTGGACTCTGGCCCTTCTTGGTGGCGATGATGCATACCAATTCCAGAATCGTTCCAGCTATTTATTCGTGCATCCGAGGCATTGGAAAAGTATCAGAAAAAAGCCTCTCTCGGAACCAGCACAATATGCAACATTTACATGGCAGTTCACAGTTTGGTAGCTCGTCCCCGACTGACTCTCAATTCCACCTTTTCTACCTAGGCCAACCACAATTTGCGTGCGCTACACAGTTCCGTTCCCGAGGGAACCACAATACGTTTTACAAACAAAATGACTAAGAATACTAAGTGAAGGTCATCGGTTTACATAACAACAAACAAACACATTAAATAAAACAGAACATTTTCACATATTGACGTTTCTACAAAAAATTATTCACATAGAAATTACAATTATATATAGTAAGTTTTGTTCCCTCCAAATGGGACAAAGAATTTAAATGACAGATACACTACACTGCATAGAATTAAATCAAGACATCAAAGTTCTTACAAAGAAAGGAGTATACAATTTTATGTTATCGATTCAAACAAACACATTTACAGATACTCAATGTTATAACATTAAACCAAAGCAAAACGCAAAATAAATCCGTACAGCATCAGAGCCATGGTGTTACAAGTGCAGTGAAAAGCACGGCCATTTATGTCATATATTCCGATACTCTCTAAGTCACACATAAAAACCTATAGATAAAATATCTATACATAGAATGAAGTTTGTATGGAACCCCGAGGGCGTACATGTCAGTTTTTTTTTCAGTATTTCGACTAATGTTGCGATACTGGCTTTTTAGAAAAGATAAAGTACTGTTTACATCAAACTATGTGACTGGTGCTGGTCTCTAATTTATTAGCAACCTATACTGCAACTCCAAGCTTATTAACATGGACATTATTTTATATACATTTAAACATATGTTTGTTTGTGAGAATTTCTACAGTCTGTTTGTTGTTTGTCCTGAAAGCGCTGGCGCTTTGAGCGCAGCTTTTCTCAGAGACCAAACAAAAGAAGTCGGGATATCAACAGGTTGCAAGGTCTCTTATTATTCTGCCTCAGTACAAAAATTTTCTTTAGTCACTTTCATTTCTTGAATTTTCTTTTCTTCTGACAGCACTGGGTAAACCCTGCGCTGAGCAGGTGATCCAGCTGAGCAAGTAACGCTGAAGCCTGCCCTCGAATGCAGTGGTCTTGATTTATGGTCATCTTTCACGTATTTTACGTATTTTGTCTTTCATTATATCGTAGTGTTGTGTGGCTATATCTTTGGTATTCATAGACCTTCATCGTATAGGGTAAATGAGGTCATATCTTCAGTGAATAATTTTAGGTTTCATGTGATCTGCAAGGATATGCGAATTGCACAGTCGAATGAAAGTGTCTGTCTGCTGTAGCACATCATTCACTCTCCTCAGCATATTTATAACTTCTTTTGCAGATTAATTTTACAGTTCAGAGGAGTTCATTTCGGCTATGTCTACATAACAACGCGTTACTGAAGCTGAAAGTGTTTTTCTTCCTAATTGTACTACAACCTGACCAAAATTCTATCTTGCAGAAGTGTGGTCTGTTGGTGAGAGCAGTAGTTTCAACCAAGAGCGATCCACGGGGAAGTAGTTTGGTAGATTACGTCATTTCAGCATACCTTTCCAACGATTTGGAAAGCTATAAGGAGGACACTTACTCCAAAGATCATTTTTCGTTTTCTGTCATAACAAAGACATTCTGGCATTCTTATGCCCTGTTATAGAGACCAAGATTTGTATTTTCTAATGAATTTCCAGAGTCCAGAGAACTATATGACAAGCTTAAACAACTGAAGTGGAGTAGGCACGCCAGAAATTGGCCAAATTAAATGTTTGGCTTAACAGCCATGCATCGCAGCGGCGCCTAGCACACCTTGATTATTACTTTTTTAGTATGGAGATTTGTGTCATCCTCTAGATCCGGGTAGATAAATCCCATGATCCCTGAAGCACA
This sequence comes from Schistocerca nitens, assembly GCF_023898315.1. Lineage (NCBI taxonomy): Eukaryota > Metazoa > Arthropoda > Insecta > Orthoptera > Acrididae > Schistocerca > Schistocerca nitens. The sequence continues at coordinate 877,548,198 of NC_064616.1, read as the reverse complement.
CAGAGCTCAATCGTCACGTTCCACAGTGGTCACTTAACCTTTTCTAAGGTATGGTAATAGAAATTTACCAACGCTGACCAGCCAATACCTTGGTAAAGCTGGCTGAGTTGCCTGTGACTGTTACCAACCTCGTGCTCATGAAAAAGCTGTGAACCCCGTAGGTCAGTACGCAGCTGTAATTCGATGTTCTCAAGGACTACATGGTTCACAGCTTGCAGTTTAGAACGACACTTTCGTCTGTGATTTGTCTGTGTGTGTAAGTAGAGTTTCTATTGGCTATACGATCGTTTATAAAGGTACGTTGGGACTGTAGGGACAACAGGGATATTACTCTAACTTACGGTTAATTACTCATGGATGTGCAAACAGACTTCAATTATGGCACTACTGGATTGAAAAAGGCTTTCTTCCTGTTAATAACATAAAATAAATAACTTAAATAGCGTATTTATGAATAGAAATTACTAATGTGGACCACGATCTAGCATATATTCAATACTACCGATGTTTATCAGTCAGTTTCCTAATTCACTAGCATCAACTCTAGAACGCCTCTCGTGTTTTGCTTAAGCTATTCTGTTTGGTTAGGTTAGGTTAGGTTAGGTTAGGTTAGGTTAGGTTAGGTTAGGTTAGGTTAATTTATGATTACCGTGTTAATATCATATTGCCACAAACGTTTGTACTTGGCCAATCGTTGCACACTGCTCAGTTACCGAACGGTGCAATAGAGATCTCTTATATCTGACCATCAACGTCACTTCCTGTCTCACATTTACATGCAATTCAACCAATCTGTATCAAACATAGAATATACAAAGGCTTTTACATATACGTAAAACCATATATTATATGGTGATAAAGACTCGGTGGTCCTGCGAAATAAAGACTGCTGATACATCCCACGGCTGAGTCTCAACTGGTGATGAAACTATCTAAAAAACTCATCTAGTTTACAAAATAAGAAGAAAGAATCTATCTGCTGCGTAATTATAACTGCACGGAAAATATTTTAAAACTGTTTAACATGTTAACCTACAAACTAAGGAAATTAAAAAAATTTATCCGTAACGTAGAGTAAATTAAAAAGTTTATTAGAACCGTTTGAGATGATAGTGCTTTGCGTAAATTCTCCTAAGCAATGAACTACGAAATATTATTTCGTATTTTCGATTTGTAAACAAAGTCATAAAATCATTAACTATGATGGCACACACTAGTTTTCGAAATATTCCCAAGATTATTATCAGAAAAATTAGTGAGGCTTTGCATTTCCATATTCATGTACATCACTGGGATATGCCTTCCTGAGATAATAATTACCCTGCGATAAAACTGTAAGCATATTGATATACAAAGAACAGCTTAAGGCAGTGCCAGAGAAAACGGATTAAAGGAAGTATGTCGTCCAACATATGCCTTCTGATACTTTTGTCGTAGTGTGTAATCAACGTTACTTCAGAAATTTGTATTATTTGAATTCGGATGACAGAGTATTTCCCACGAAACTTAAACTTATAACGACAGATTCTTTATAAATCCTGTTGATAGTTTTTTATATTTTTTATGCTTAAGATTTGCACTGTGGAAAAGAATGCTTGCAACTAATAATTTTCGTTGAATAATATCTAATTCTTTTGAAATACTCTCCCGTAAATGTCTAACTCATAATCGTTTCAAAACATGTTACAACGCTATTTGCAACTAATACGTGGCAAACTACCAGCATCCCGTGACTCGCATTACAATAATCGACTGCTTGCTCTCCGGAACATTCATCAGTACCAGTGACTAAATTGCGGCACTTTGTAAGCTTCACCCATCATTTACTCATTTTCCAGCTGGAGAGGGCTGTTGCCCTATATTTTCAGCCTTTCAGCCTTTCAGCGTGCACAGCGGATTAAAAAGAAATTGCGCTTAATTAACTTTCGGTTCTCCGGAACAGTTTTTATAATTACTTTGCCGCTACAGCCAAAGCTAATTTGTTTAGAAAGGCTATATTCACTGAAACACTGACGCGTAAAAAATTAGTGTTGTACAATGTTTAACGAGTGTTTCTGCGCTAAAAGTACCTTCAAGCTCCCTACAAAAATGTTCATAGCACCAATTCAGTACCATAACACACGATAAGTGGACAGTGATATTTTACATTATTTATTCGAACCAGACTACAACAAACGTGATATATGTGAGAACTAACGTCATCGCTAAATTTGCTGTGGTATTTCTTAATACAATAGCAGCATGAAATTATTGATCACTGACTTGCTTCTAAATTTACATTATTTTTTCTCTGAAATCTCACAGTTGAACACAAGAGGTTTCTTTAGGTAGATGCCGATGTACTGAGTAATAGTAGTTACGTAAGATAGCGAAAGCAATTCATACCTTGCCTAAAAACTTCATATTTATTGATTTGGCAATTTCGTCCTGTTACTTTTAGGGAACTTAAGACTTTCAGTAGTTAAATAAAATGAATTATTCCTTGAATAAATAAATTAACGGCGATTTGTCACCGAAATATATTTCTACAAAACTACATGTTACTTACAGTACCTACAGTAATGTCCAGTTTTTTAATTTGTAAGGAATACAGCCCAAACGCTGCACGATGTGTTACTTATCAACATGTTTCACTTATAATACCAACGTGGACGTTGTTGTAATTTGTGACTGTGGTGTAAACGGATAATAACCGCAGCGTCACCAACACCTATTCGTGAGGTATTCTCTTCAGATAGATATTTGGTGGCCTTTAAGCTACATTACATAAGAAACTCCCTTCGCCTATGCCTATAAAATCTCTTATCTCTTACACGCTGAAAATCATACTGACAGGGACAAAAGGGATATTTATTTAGCAAAGGTACTTAGGTAAACAACAAGATATGATACAGGTACGAATAAGGTGAAAAAGCCTCTCTTGGAAAACAGAAACTATTTAAAAAATGCCTTTGTTCCATGCAAACTATAATAGAAACACGTGTAACTAAAAAAAATACTCAATAACGTCTTCGAAGGATGTGAGGAGATATAATGAAAATTTGGTAAGATAAACAACAGAAATGAGAGTATGAAGGAAACAAAGTAGGTGGTGCTGTAACCGGTAACAGAAATACATTTGTCGAAGATTTCTTAAAATCTATGAGTAGTTCGAGGGATAAAATAGAAACACGGATGGCTAATATGGGAACGACGTTCCTCGCCATGTCCTCCTTGTATAATACGTTCTTGGAATTCTTTTTACCTCTAACTACAGAAACAAATCGTGCTTTCAGAGATCATCTTCAGATGCACCTGCCGAACTCAACCGCGCTTATAGTTGGAACCTCGAGTTTTTATTGCAGTTTGACGCTTGTACAATACCGGGAACATATTATCCAGAAAGTGTTAAAGTGACAGTAATGATATTCCGGTACTAACATATGATTTAGTTATATAGTTATGTGCATGTTCCAGGGATCATGAAAAAGTGCAAACTCTTGCAATGAGTCAGTTTTACATTAATACTTAAAAAAATAGAATGCAGACTACGGGCCCATCTTAGATGTTCGGACTGTTGTAAGACAGAGACATGTTTGTGCTATCGTATGGAGTCCTATTTGTGTGAAAGTTGGTCTATCATTGTGAACCCATTTGCCTGTTTTCTGTGAAAAAATAGAGAAGACAAAATCTTATGGGAATTAATTATTTAAGAACATGAACTACATTGATAATCCAAATTAAACGTTGTACATAATTTCTTAGGACTGACAAAACCTATGTAAACAATGATACCCCAAGGAAGACAACAAAGCCAGCATAAAACCAGCTAAGCACCAGATTTTGTGATTCATCTATGTAGGCATGAGAACTTTCAATTTCACACAAAATAACCAATATATGCCAATTTGATACGTCATTGGGAAAAAAATTCCAGTTGTAAGGGTGTGTCACAAGTTTCACTATTGTCTTCAGTCTAAAAAATGATTGATTTTGTCAGGAAAGATAGGTTAATGAGCGACTTGAGTAAATACAATATTTTTAATGAAAGCACAGTTTGTTTGACGTACAATATATGACCATTGCAGTGATACTTGAAGCTCTTGACAAAGGTGACTGTGTCACTGACACATTTTAGACTTGGCCAAGGCTTTCGACACTGTTGACCATAATATACTACTAAGCAACGCAGAAGCACTAGGAGTAAGAAGACTAGCTAACGACTGGTTCCAGTTTTACCTAGGAAACATGATACAAAAAGTAGAGATAGTTCACATGTCTGCTGACGATGAATATTTAGTAAAACAATTGTCAGACAAGAATAAACATAGTTGCCCCTCAAGGCCGTGTATTGGGTTCAGTTACGCCCGTAATTTATATCAATGATTTTCCGGACAGGATAAGAAATGGACAAAAAGTTCTCTTTGCTGATGACAGCAACATCGTAGTCATAGACAAAACACCAGAACTTCTATCAGAGAAAGTAAATTAAAAGCTTAATATTGTTTCCGATTGGGTAGTATGTAATAAATTAAAACTGTACGTCAACCCAACAAGCATTATGCACTTCAGCATAAAAAGGGAAACCAACTTTGCCTTTTTAAGCATAGATGTTAAATTTATAGAGATTTTAACAAACAATAAGTTTTTAGTGGTGAATATTGATTATCGGTTAATATATAATGTTCACACAAGGAGACTGGCATAAGGAACGTAATCATCATAATATGCTATTATGGTTATATCATCAATTTGTAACAGCCAGTGCCTCGTTATAACGTCTACTTCTACATGCACTCACTTCACAGCTATGGGATTATTTCTTGAACATCGAAAGCCCAATTTTTCAACTACAGGCTGGAAATTGTAATCGCGTTCATTGTAAAGACTTATTTACAAACTGGGTTTCCTTACAGCATCATGTGAGTACTTTCACCAATGTGGCATCCAAATCAGAGAAAATATTACTAAGTAATTCACTAATCGTCCTATACACAGTTCCGAGGCTTTCAGACGAGGCTGGCTCAGATAGAGTGACATTTTCCTATCATGTACCACCATATCTTCTAGAAATGTGAATATTTTTTTGTGTTTTTCTTTGAATTTCTAATGAACTTTTAATCTATTATTACGTCCATTGTAATTGCTGAAAACAATAACTACTGTTTGTAACACGAAATACGTTTTGTAATATACATGAAAAGCTGTAAAATGAACGACCTGTTATAAAATGTAAGGCAACAGGTCTCTAAATGAACAATAAATCAAATTTAAGTATACGAAATCATAGAAAAAGCCTCAGTTTCGACTTATATGTACCAATGGAAAAATGAAAACTCGAAACAGCATTTTATATCTGTGAATAAAATTGTATAATAAATCGCCAAGAAATTAAAAAGGGTTACTAAAATACAACTGTTTAAAAATGCAGCTAAAACCTTTTTATAAATAATTAATATTGTCAATTAACCATTTACCTACCATTGGGCCTCAGAGGCCCGTCCGTGATGTTTAATATCTTCCCTATGAGTAACTGTGCGTTTTATTTTAAGGAAATTTTATGAATTTTCCTAATTTTTCAAGTTAGTCATAATTTTGGAAAAAATTTAAAGATTTCCCTATGGCTTTGTGTTAAAGTTTCGATTCACTTTTCGTCCCTTTCCTCTTGCCTTGCTGGCTCCCACGGTTGGAAGCAATTTTTAAACAACCAGATGTCTTCTCTACGCAGCGTCTATTACGTAATTTTCCATTGATGACTTGAGGTGTTACTCCTTCAGCGTTCTACAGTCGTTCTTGTGATAAGTACATGTTTGTTTTGGTACATTGTTGCATGATAGTTGTCTTTTCTACAAACTGAAAATGTTACAGGGAGGAAGACTATCAGATGAGGAGATAGGAGAATTATTAGAGCAGTCTTCCGATCCTGAAAAGCCAACTAGTGAAGGCGAATATTCCAGTGATGATGGTGGTAATGAGGTAGATGTTGCTAAAAGCTCAGAACCACACAAAGATGATGATAATGAAGAATCCCATTACGAAGATGGAGAATAGTTCAGTGCAAATTCAAATGAAATATGGGCTACAGCTCATCAATTTGCTATTTATGGTAGGAGGAGCAAGAAGGATGTATTGAAAGAAACCAGGGATCTTCACGTTACTCAATTAGAAACTGTAATTATGAATAATCTTGTTTTATGTTATTTTCTCGTGAACCTTCCACTGATATAGAATGTATATGGACCAACAAGGGAGGACTGGTTTGATATAGTCACCCATGAAATAAAAACCGTTTCTTGGTGTTCTCATCCTGACTGGAGTTTACAAGTCAAGATATGAAGATGTCAGAATCTTTGAAGTGCTGAATGGCCGACAACTGTTCAGTGAAATAACGTCTAGCAACCGTTTCCATGCTATTCTGAGGGTGTTGCGCTTTGACAATGCAGCAGCTCGACTTGAACATAGGTCAAGTAACAAACTGGAACCAATCAGAGAAGGTTTTGAGACGTGAGAAGTCACCTTAGGGATGTCTACATTGAAGGATGATTCATGACCGTGGATGGACAGTTGTTCACTTTACGAGGTCGCTGTCCACTTCGACAGTACATCGTATCAGAACCTGGTAGTCAGGGAATAAAGTTCTGGGCAATCTGTGACAGTGCAACAAGCTACTGCTGGAAAATGAAAGTGTGTTTGGGGAAGGAGGAAGACATCAGAGCCGTGCGGCTTGGAGAGAATCTTGTGATTGAACTTGAAAAGTCTGGACGTAATATCACCTGTGATGATTTTTGTAAATCTCTTGATTTATCTCGTTATTTGTTGTCAAAACAGGTGACACTAGTCGGTATTATCCGACATAACAAAGGTGAAGTGCCTGCCGACTTTATTACAGCGAAAGGACGTGAAATACACACTACATTATTTGGTTTTCAACCAGATATAGCCTCTTATGTTTCTCAGAAAATCAATGTTCTTACCGTCCTTATCTCTCTACGTGACCAACCAACGGTGTCATCATCACAAGTAAAAAATCCTGAAGTTATAATGACATATAATGCCACAAAGGGCGGAGTTGACATCATGGACCAGAAGACCCGTTGGTACCGTGTGAAGAGAAGAATAAAGCGCTGATCCTTGGTGGTTTTCTTCAACACCATCTATGTAATTGTAATGAATATATACCTAATTTGCATGCTGCTGACGACCAAGAAAAAAATGAGACGTCGGACATTCATCATCAATTTAGAAAAGGAAGTAGCAGGGGTATAGAAGTCAATTAATTCATTAGTAGTACCGGATCCAGGCAGAGCAGTGGAACCACCAGCTAAGAAAAGGAGAAGATGTGCACATTTTGAAGAGAAGAAAGAACAAGTTAAATTACATGTTGTAGGTGCACCAAACCTGTATGTCCCGAATATTTTGCTATTGTTTGTAGACCCTTCGCAAATTTCCAATAAAAATAAAAGCCACAAGTAAAAGTATAAAAATTGAGTTTTTCAAGTGTAAACTTTAAATAAATAAAATTATTTTAAAACTATTTATGCCTCAAAAGTCATTTACATCATAAGTAGTCAAAATAGTGCCAATTTATATCAATTTAAACTACACAGGCTGAGAAGCTCGACTGGCAGGTAAGGCTATACAGATTTTCTGGTAAGTAGAGGGTTGAATATTTCTTCGAATACTCAGAGTAGTGGTTAACAATGAAAACTGAGAACTACACACCCTGTTACATTACAATACATGTAATGCTTTTACAAGAAAATCATGTTCTACGATCTGTAGGGCATGCCAGCAATGTTTTTTCCTTCTCCTGAGCCAAAATCTCACTCGTCATGAGAGGGGAGGGGGGGATGTTTAGTCAGTTTCTCAGTTGGATTGAGGCGAGGCCACGAAGATGTGCATGTGACATAGTTGTACGTTTATGGAACTGGAGTAGCAGTATGTTCGGTTCGTGCTTCAGGAGTCACCAGTCGGTGTTCTTATTGTGTGCAGTGATTTAGTGCTTGTCTTCTGTTATTAGTTGTCTGCTGTAGATTACGTGGAAATCAAAGAACATTACTTAACAAGGACCAACCGAACGAGTCAGTGTAGTCGTTGAGACACTGACCTGATATACGTGAGGGTGGAGTTTGTTCTGTCCAGGTACCCCGATTTAAGTTTCCCCAAGGGTTTCGTAAATCATTTCAGGCAAATGCTGGGATGATTTGATCATCAAGGTCACAGCCGACCATCTGCCTTATCCTCATAAAGCATACTTACGTATTATGTATGTGTATATGTTCTAAGCAATTTATCTTCATTATATTATCATGACCAATTTTGTATGACTGTCAGGTAATCCCTGGATGAATAAATGAATCAAATCAGTAACACTTTCCCAGTACCAACAGTGGCTACCTGCTGACCATTTACACGATTGCCTAAAGATTTGTCACCTACAAAGATATATCTTTAATTACGTCCAGCCTCTCTCTCTCTCTCTCTCTCTCTCTCTCTCTCTCTCTCTCTCTATCTATCTCTATCTCTCTCTATCTATCTCTCTGTCTGTCTGTCTGTCTTTTTCTCTCCTCCCAAGTTAATGTTGTCATCAGTTAAATTTTTCGCTTCAGTGGGTAGGCGATCAAAGAGTTCTGTGGCTGCATAAGCTATTTCTCCTTCTATTATTTTGTGTATGAATATTAGGAATGTTTCTGAAGTGTAGTTGACTGTCCACAACAAACTTCACAAAGGAGAAAATATAGAATGAGGTTGTTGTTAGTTTTCCAACTGTTCAATATGCTGTCTACATGAGGTGTACAAAGGAATTCGAGGTATGAAGAACGACAAGTGATGGAGAGGTGATGATATTACGATAGGAATTATTAAGGTTGGAGAAAATTTATTCAAAAGCAACTTGGAAAATTATTTACAGTATGTTTGCTGAAGAAGTCATTTCTCCAAACCTGTTACAGTGGTGTAATCGTTGTAATTCACGAGAAAAGAGACACACAAAAATATATATTTGACAAGTTGGATTGAGAACTACATTTGGCACAATGTACCATTATCAAATCGTGGATGAGTCTATAGAATGTAACAATGAGTATCAATTATTTGTTTATCTAAGATTAGTATAACCTGAATAAGCAGATGACTCTGTTTCAACTCAAAAACTGTTCTAACATCTATTGAGAAACAAAACATTGATTTAACCCAGCTCAGCGTAGAGAAGCATCCATTAAATTTCGTGTGGACAGTGAAAAATTCAGAACTGAAAGAGGATAAGGAAATAGGGCTCCGTATCACCATCCGTAGCATCCCTAGAAGATGCTATTGCATTCATAGTCGGGATTAAAAGATATCAGTGTAATAGTAAATTATCTGAATCATTTCCATTTTGCTGATAACTTCCCACTGTTTGCTTCTCATGAAAAGCTTCATCAATGAATGGAAGTACGTACAACAGCAAATTTGAAAATAGACGTACACACAAGTTATAATAAGACTACAATAATGTACAATCAACGCATCGAAAATAAAATAATGTAAATTAATAATGAAATCAGAGAAACGGTTGGCAAGGTTTTGTGCTTGCGATAGTTGAAAGACAGCTGAATGGGAAGAAATAATAAGTAAAACAGTTGAAATTCTGTTAGTGTTTTTGGAGATTAAGCTTCCGGTATGTCTGAAATGGAAAGTTTACTCTGAGTGCGTATTTCCACTTTTGATTTAACGGCGGTGAAGCATGAACTTTTAATACGAGAAACATTCACAAAGGTTGTTTACTGAGACAGAAATTGGGAGATGCGTATTTGGAATTACTAGAAGCAACCTGAGAACACGTAACTCAATCAATAGCACTAAACGGAAAAATAACACAGAAACGTGCAAGCAGACGGCGTTTCGGTATTTGAGCGAAAAAGCAGGCATGAAATACCGTAAGTAGAAATTATCATCTTGTATCGAACTGTTTTTCGACGTAGAACGGTAGATGGGTCAGTAAACCTCTTTGCTAGATTCCAGGAGATGAGAAACTGCCAAGGCAATAGGAGGTGGTCAGACGACACAGCAGCGATATGGGTGCCTACACCTAAGAATCGTATCGCATAGATAAGAACGGAGGAGCTTTATATTCAGCACTGTACATCAAACAGCTGTTGGTTTTGACACAATAAACCAATTGGAAATCAGTAGTATCAAAATGGTTTTATTACATATGCCTAGATCAGGGCTTCACAACATACGTGCTCGCGGAGCAAGCTGTGAGCAGCAAGGCGCGAGCACGGAGCAGCGCGAGTACGCTACCCCCACTACCGGACCAGAGCGGAGAGTGGGGAAAGTCACGTGGGGCACACAACAGCTGCCGCCAGTCAATGTAAATCCGCGGCCACCTGCAGGGATATCACTCGCGAATTATTATTGCGGCAAATGAAACAAATAAAGGAGAATGTACACGTGCCACATAATTTTATTAGCTTAGTGTATACCTCTGCATTCGTATTAATTTGTGAACTGTTACACAATAAAAGGTGTCACTGAAGTGTGGGATTCTCGGTTATCTTGTACTTTTTGCCCTTTACAATTGCGTCTGCGTTCGGAGTAATTGTTATTGTGCATTGTAGGCGCAGCGTGCAGTTTAAATTTCGATCAGACAATGCGTTTCTCAGGCGCGTCTTGTTACATTTCATTGCAGAGAACAGTTGTTCACAAACATACGTGAAACCGAACATTGATATTATTGTAGCCGCCAGTTTGTGCAAACGAGGAAATCTATCCTAAGGGAAGTGTCTGTAGAATTCCAAATTTTTTTCTTGTTCTGAAATTTGTCTCTGTATTCTCTGTCACACTTCAGGTCAGTAATTTCTAGTTCCAGCTCAGGACGAATCTCTTCAATATTCGCTGAATATGGAGAGGAGAACAGATCAAAATCACTGTCTAGTGCTGTCAGATCTTGAAAGCGTTGATCAAATTCTTCCTTAAGGGCAACTAAACTATTTGAATAACGTTCACAGTCTTTGTGAACATCTTGCATGGATGATAATTTAGGAAAATGAGCTAGATTTCCTGTTTCCAGCTGACTCACCCAAAGTGTCAATTTCATTTTAAAAGCTCGTATTCGATCTATGAAATGAGTAATTAGCAGATCTTTACCTTGTACTAATATGTTTAAAGCATTCAGATGGCTAGTTAAATCTGCTAAGAACGCGAGATCACATTCAAACGTGCGCGCGCATTTCCCCTCCCTCCCCTCCCTCCCTACTCCGCGACCATGCACCTGCTCGCGAGCACGCGCCTGAGCAGACGCGAGTACTCGCGCTCAAAACCGACCAGTTGTTAAGCCCTGGCCTAGATAAATGTGAAAAATTTTGTTGCGATCCGATTTGGAAAAGCAGTGTGTAATGTTGCTACATGAATTTGCTATGCTGAAATCGGTGCTAATATACAATGAAACCGGGTTGAAAGCCGTGAGCTGTCTGGGGAAGTTAATCTTGCATTACTAAGCAACTGTTTCACGACTGGGTAACTAGTCTAGGTTTACCACATTACCAATCAGACTAACATTGATTATAATCTTTTACAGTCATACAACAACCGGTAATATATATATATATATATATATATATATATATATATATATATATATAAAAGGAGAATTTAAATAAAACGAAAGAAATCAGTTTATATTTGGAAATTTATTTTTAAGATTGATCATCGAAATTTCAGCATATTATACGTGAGTTATAACTGAGCTGGTGCCTTATTTACGGTTGTGAAAATGTGAGATTGGAATCTTACGGAACACATAAAATATGGAGCCAAGATTGGGAGACTGGATACAACACTGCATTCATAAAACAACACACAAAGAACATTGAAACACATGCAAGAGAAAGTTAACCACAACCAACAGATTCAAATTTTCACCCAAAGAAATTACGTTCGTAGCACAATCCTGTCCGTCTTGTAATTACCACACACTGGTATACTAAATTCATATTAACTCTTTGTCAAATCTTCGCGAAAAGAATAGCTGTGTGCTACTTTGATAATTACACCACATGCTTCACGTGGTCAACTTGGTTTACACAAAGCGTATAACTCCACAATAATTTTGATAAGTAAAATAAATTAGATCGAAAAGCAAATTACAAAAGAAAAACCTCGAACTGGTTACTAACGTCTTACTGTTAACCTGACGGGTCAAACAGTTGTATAAGCACGTGGTACTGGTCTTGCAAAGTACATCCCACGTGGGTTGAACATAAAGAAAAGTTGCTAAATTCAAAATATTGTCAAGACGAGACGTTATAATCACACAAGCATTTGCATTTAAGATTGATCTTAGTTAGAGTTACAGATCAACACGTGGTTCCACTTTACTCACAAAGTAGTAACAAAGCAACTACCGGAAAATAATATGAACTTCACACGAGAATTACACTACGCTGCAATTTAAGATAACCTTAGATATTTTTTTTTTTTGAGCTAACCCGAAATAAAGGTGATTAAATTCTCAGTTAGGCTGAACTTAACAAATCCATTGTCCTACGGACTTAGCAGACACGTGCTTAGCCGGAGATCTTACCATTTCAGACGCTCGCCACCGCCAGACTGCAACTGCCTACTGCCCAGCGTGCTTCCTGAGGGTCGCTCACAAAGACAAACGGAAGGGGCCAGAGGGGCAGCTTCCTATACCAACATGACAAGGGACGGACCGGACCATACTAAGAATAGAAACCTCTTTGCTTTTAGGAACCGTAGCTACCTGTTCCGACGTTGGTCCCACTGTTCTCTAGCAGACAGCCTTGTCTGCTACCCTCAAGCATGCAACTACAAACACATTTGATCATTCATCCTCTCACACAGAAGGGAAGGGGGATGACAGTATCTTATCATATACTGTATATCACAGAAAGCGGATGTAGGTTCCGTATGAGACTGTGTGACATGAATTACATATTAACTGTGTTTTCAAGTGTAGTAGTGTGACAGATCGTTCTTGTTTACGTGTAAAAGTAACACGTTCCACTACTCAGTCTCCTCCCAGATAGTCAGAAACGCCACAGTAAATTTAGAAGAGGAATTTATTCCATAAAAGACAACAAATTTGAGAAATTAAACATGAAAGGAATCCAACAGAGACCTTTCAAGTGGGAAGAAATGCATTAGGCATTAGTATTCTCTTATTCAACACTAAACTGCTGTACAAGGGAGAGGAGTGTCTGTCATTTGGGATGTCACCTCATTTTTGCGTTTCGTAAGCAGTAAAACGATCCTGATCTCAAGTTCATCAGAAAATACTATTCACGTTCATATTCAGTGCCTACGGTAAAAGAACAATACCTAACTTTACGGAGGAAACAAACTAAAGTCGAAGGGAAGTAGAATATTTACAGTAGCACATTGCCTTCTTAGCACACGAGCAGGGAGTTGGTAAATGTGTGGGAAGAGTTATCCGCCGATTGTGCATCAACCCTATATACCGAGGTAGCATCCAAATAGGTGACGTGCTTATCTCCACAAAGGACGCTTTATACAAGCTTTATAAGCCTGGAATATACGAAATCGGCTTGCAAGAACGGTGTGGCTTACACTAGTAAGACAGGACAACATAGCAAGCTGGTGATAAAACAGGATCATAAAAAACGATACCATTTCCGGAAGCTTGCACAGCCCCTTGTCTTCAAGAGAAAGGCACAGGAGGAGACCGAGATTGTCAGGCAGTCTGCCAGGAAGGGTGCTGTCACAGCTGGAGGCTCCCATCTTCTTGGCTGGCAGCAATAGCGGGCCTGGACGTCGACGGTGATCACGAGGCTCTCCCACGGGGCACGGCTGTAAACATGCGGCCGAAGGCACTACGTCGTCTCGGCCGCCGCTGCCCACCGAGGGGCAGCAGCACGTCATTCCGCAGCCTAGCTCTTCTCTCGTCCGTACTAACCTTTTGTATCCCGCCTGGAAGGCGGCGCGCGGATCTGCTCTTGTAATCTGAAGGGTAGGCCGAATTTAGGAAGCGAGTAGGAGCAGGTGAGGTAAAAATCTCGGTACTGCTTGTAACGAAAAATTACATTTAATAGAGAATATTAGTCAATGACATATACATAACTTCTGGTAAAGATGAGCACGTGGGTGCGAAGCCGGATGTATCAACTATAACACAGGCAAAATCTGTGGTGTCTCGCCCCCTATGAAGACGAAACACTGTTGGTTAGTCGTCAGCACGCGAACAACAGGGGCAGACTCTGGAACGGCGCTCGTAGAGCTGCACAGCGCTGGCTAGTGCCAACCTAAGAACTCTTACCTACGCCGTGGCATCGTAGATATCGATACCACATAGCCAACGTAAGTTAAAACAAAAACTACTAACCCCAAAAGCCAGCATTCCTGCTACACAGTCAAAACTCTAACTCCATAACATGCTTTGCAAATGAAATTAGGGACAATTTGAAATATATCTGTGTAGTTAGTGAACATGGTGCTTGCACTTCCAAGCGACACTTTACTCACTTCATTGTTGAGTGGGATCTTCGCATCTGTCCTTTTACCAAATGGTTCAAATGACTCTGAGCACTATGGGACTTAACATCTGTGGTCATCAGTCCCCTAGAACTTAGAACTACTTAAACCTAACTAACCTAAGGACAGCACACACATCCATGCCCGAGGCAGGATTCGAACCTGCGACCGTAGCGGTCACGCGGTTCCAGACTGAAGTGCCTAGAACCGCACGGCCACACCGGCCGGCTGTCCTTTTACCAACGCATCCATAAACACCTAAGCCAGGACTTACTACACTCTTTAACCTAAAGTGACTTCTATCTCAGCTATTCCTCTGACGACTAGCTCCTGTACCTCATCTGTTTCCTACCCCATGAGCTAAATAACAACAACTTCGCCATATTTATTTCTCTTGACTTCGAAAACGATTAATATCATGTATGGCACTCTAATCTCCTCTTCAATCTCCAAACCTATATCATGTATGGCACTCTAATCTCCTCTTCAATCTCCAAACCTAGGAATTTCTTATTAATTACGTAGGGGAAAGTTGCCTTCCGTGTACCAGATCCTAATTTGTACCACTGTTATAAAATTCGTATCTCTTGTACTAACCGACATTTAGAGAAGTCAGCATAAAGTACGTGCTTCTTGGAGCCATATTGTTTGCTATGAGTACTGTGTGATGAGGAACCGATCGTATGACGATACCGTTAATTCTGTTATAGTTTTCATCTAGCTTTCTTTGTATGTGGCGAAGACAATTACTGTTATCAGGTAAGTGATAATATGATTTTTTATTTATGAGCGAATATTCATTAAATAATCTTAGTTTTCAGTCATGAATTTCTCTTCGTTGTGGTTCGTTTGCAGGAATATTGACGTTGCCTATAATGTACCGCTTTAGGTTTTCTATATTGTAGTGGTATAATTTGAGAAACTTGTTCGTACATTGAGTTTAAAAACTGCATTTAGTATCATTAGTGCAAGATAATGTTTAGAAATGATGTGGTGAATTTTCTAATATGTCTTGTCCTTCTTCTTCATTTTTATGGTCACTTTGGACCACTTCAGGCATTCATTTCCTGGCCATCTTCTTCAATAGGTTTTCTTTCCGAATTACACAGTACTTTTTCATTCGTTCTGATTTTTTTTGTTGTCCCTCCTGTGTAAAACCCTTTTTACACTTAGTCATTTGTCTATTTTTGGTTTCAATATTATTTTTGTGTCTTTCAGTTTCATTAAATTTTCTGTTTTGTTTTGCAAATGGTTCAGGTTTAATACTAGCTCTTTCACATCCTACCTGATGTCATTTGTCTATTCCACATGTTACATCATATCATAAAATTTCTTGACAATTTTTCTTGTTAATCTTGTTTCTGGTGTACTCATAATGTGAGCAAAAATGAGATCCTATTTTGTCCGTATAGTGTCTTTAATCGACTCCAGTTCGCCGTACAGCACTTCATTTAGAACTGTCCGCCGTTGTCCGTATTTTTGATATATCTTATTGATGCATGTTCTACTTATTTTTCTTTCTACTGTAATGATTTTTTCGATTCTGTTCCTCTGGGTAACTTTGAAAAGAGTTTCACTTTCTGATGAATCACAGTCTTGTTTTAATTTAGTTTTTATTGACAGATATTGTTATGTATGTTGACCATGTTAATTTTAGAGCATATATCGTTTTGTTTGTCTTTTTTGCCATGCAGGTTACTCGTCCAAGTTGTATGTTATAATTTCTCCTGGGAATTTATATCGTTTCTCTATTTTTACTTTTATTGTTATTTACATAGCTGATTTCTAGTACATCTGCTGGTTGCTGGTATTCTCTCAGTCTTTTCGAACGATATTTGGAGTCCTATTTTTTGTGCTATGTTTTGTGGGCTTGTTATTTGTTTTATGGATTATTGACACCTATTAGCTAGCAGCACTAAGTCATCTGTGAACCCCAACAAGTTTAAGTTTACCTGACCGTTCTTGGTTCCAATTCTTATGTTTTTAGGATTTTCCCTGTAACATTCCCTCATCGTGTATTCTAGAACACAGTTGAAAAGTAGCGGCGGTAAACCATCTCTCTGTCTTAGCCAGGTTTTAATCGTAAGTGGCTGAACTTCAGATCTGGTGTTTGCTAGAGTTAGTTTTATCATTTTTATTCATTTTGGTTGGAGACCGAAATCCTTATCGTTATCAGTGGAGATCTGTGGATATAATGATAAGCTTTTTTGAAGTTACGAAGGTTATGGCTTCTTGTTCTTGTCTTCCTTGTAGCAATCTGTTACTATTTTCACAGTGATTCTCGTCCTACACCATCAATTAAATAATTATTTTGTATTACGGTATGACAACAGAAAAGCATTAAAAATGGAGTACACATAAACTGCATTCAGCTATAACAGTATATCTAAATGTGGATTATGGATGTATTCGTATATAAAATGTGCCTAAGCCAACCATTAAGAGGCAGGCTGAAAAAGAAAGAACTAAAATGCAAACTGGGATACAAAAGTATTTGGGCAGAATAAGTGATTTACAATGAAGTTTAAAACGAATTGGAAGAGCTTAGTTTTACATTTGAAGGAGTGATATAGAGAGTTTCGCAAGGATGATCCCATTGAAGAAATGATCAGTTGTCAGAAATGCACAATGTGCACTTAGTATAAAGTGTACAAGGCTGGGAAAAGGAGAGAGAATGTTATACTGCGACGTCTGCAGACAGTGAAGTGAGAACTAAAGTATGCAACATTTTCTTAAACTTGGACTGGTACACGTAGTTAAGCTTAGGGACATAGTTTATGAGGGCGATTTATGTACCCACTGGTACATATTAGGAAACCAGATTCCTAATTTGCACCACTTTCAGGTGTTTAGAAAGTTAACTATAATGTGTTTATTTTCTCGGACTTTCCAGTGTTTAAATCAGATGCTATGTACAAAATCCTACAGTTAGGGATGACACTGTCTAAATAATTTGGCAACTTACTGTTTGAAATCTAAAAAGTGTTACAAGTTCGGCAACTCTCCCCTAATTTACTGGTAGCTTTCTACCCAGTAAAACAACATTTGTCACCATAAACAACACTATTTCCTGTACCTATTCCAGGAGTGCCCATGACTCTGTCCTTTCTCCACTCCTATACGTCCTTTCCACTGCTGACATGCAGAAATCACAATCTCCTGTATATCTCCTACAGAACGCCTATGACCCTGTTTTTCTAGCACTTTACCCTACGTTCCAGGTACCCCAACCTGTACTCTAGTTTCATTTCAAACAGTTCACCTCTTCGAATAACAGGTATCTCCTTAAAATAAGTCAACCAAAAACCTTGATAATAATTATTGGACTAACCACCAACAGCTTCTGCCTCTAGCGCTCTTTTTATAACCATTTATGACCGTCTTATCCTATTAATTCACATACTAAATTATCTTGTATTAACCATCGACTGCAAACTAACAACGAAACCCCCACCAACTAGCCATGGCACAGGAAGCGTAAAATTGACTAAAACTATAGCTGTTCATGCACTATCCTCTATACGTTTTCTGTTATCCCATTGTAGGCTAGATATCCGATCCACTCAAATTCTAACCAAGTCCGCCTTGTTTCCATATCCGTTTTACTTTCTCTATACGAGTTCTTTACGAAATAATCCTTTTCGCCTGCCTCCTCACAAACATAATGAATACCTCTTTGTATTATTTGCATTCAGCGGACACTACTCCACAAACCCATTGTTTTCCTGTAATTTCCAATCTTGGAAGGCTGCCGCGCCTGTACCAACACATCCTTCCAGCTTTAGACTACGCACTCTCCAAATCCTTTCCATACGCAATTTTAATTGACTCCATCCCCCAGACAACGAAATCCACGTTGCATGTAGCCTTCCTATCAGATACTACCCAGTTCCTGTCTTCGCCAGCTCAGGACTCCCTCTTTCCTTCCCACCGTCTCCTACTGTATCCTCCTCACAAAACTGGCATGCTCCCGATCCTAGTTACACCAATCCCAAATAACATGTTTCCCTGCCACTGAACCTTCCACGTTACACCCATTCTTAATTATCAGTCTTCCTCAGACACATAAATCTCACCAAAAGAACGTCTCTTCTTGCAAGTTGTACACTCATGGTACAAGTCTTTTCCGATTTAATACAAGTACTTCACCTCCTTTATCTCTTCTTCGTTTAAAGATCTTCATAGTGAAATCATTCTAATAATTTTAGGTATCACGTAAATACACTCCTGGAAATGGAAAAAAGAACACATTGACACCGGTGTGTCAGACCCACCATACTTGCTCCGGACACTGCGAGAGGGCTGTACAAGCAATGATCACACGCACGGCACAGCGGACACACCAGGAACCGCGGTGTTGGCCGTCGAATGGCGCTAGCTGCGCAGCATTTGTGCACCACCGCCGTCAGTGTCAGCCAGTTTGCCGTGGCATACGGAGCTCCATCGCAGTCTTTAACACTGGTAGCATGCCGCGACAGCGTGGACGTGAACCGTATGTGCAGTTGACGGACTTTGAGCGAGGGCGTATAGTGGGCGTGCGGGAGGCCGGGTGGACGTACCGCCGAATTGCTCAACACGTGGGGCGTGAGGTCTCCACAGTACATCGATGTTGTCGCCAGTGGTCGGCGGAAGGTGCACGTGCCCGTCGACCTGGGACCGGACCGCAGCGACGCACGGATGCACGCCAAGACCGTAGGATCCTACGCAGTGCCGTAGGGGACCGCACCGCCACTTCCCAGCAAATTAGGGACACTGTTGCTCCTGGGGTATCGGCGAGGACCATTCGCAACCGTTTCCATGAAGCTGGGCTACGGTCCCGCACACCGTTAGGCCGTCTTCCGCTCACGCCCCAACATCGTGCAGCCCGCCTCCAGTGGTGTCGCGACAGGCGTGAATGGAGGGACGAATGGAGACGTGTCGTCTTCAGCGATGAGAGTCGCTTCTGCCTTGGTGCCAATGATGGTCGTATGCGTGTTTGGCGCCGTGCAGGTGAGCGCCACAATCAGGACTGCATACGACCGAGGCACACAGGGCCAACACCCGGCATCATGGTGTGGGGAGCGATCTCCTACACTGGCCGTACACCACTGGTGATCGTCGAGGGGACACTGAATAGTGGTGCACGGTACATCCAAACCGTCATCGAACCCATCGTTCTACCATTCCTAGACCGGCAAGGGAACGTGCTGTTCCAACAGGACAATGCACGTCGGCATGTATCCCGTGCCACCCAACGTGCTCTAGAAGGTGTACGTCAACTACCCTGGCCAGCAAGATCTCCGGATCTGTCCCCCATTGAGCATGTTTGGGAGTGGATGAAGCGTCGTCTCACGCGGTCTGCACGTTCGGCACGAACGCTGGTCCAACTGAGGCGCCAGGTGGAAATGGCATGGCAAGCCGTTCCACAGGACTACATCCAGCATCTCTACGATCGTCTCCATGGGAGAATAGCAGCCTGCATTGCTGCGAAAGGTGGATATACACTGTACTAGTGCCGACATTGTGCATGCTCTGTTGCCCGTGTCTATGTGCCTGTGGTTCTGTCAGTGTGATCATGTGATGTATCTGACCCCAGGAATGTGTCAATAAAGTTTCCCCTTCCTGGGACAATGAATTCCCGGTGTTCTTATTTCAATTTCCGGGAGTGTATTTCACCCTTTTAATATGTAAAAATCGTTTGTGCAAATTTTAAGTGTGTGTGGTTACAAAGTGGGACATGTCATAGCTGATAGCCAACCGAAAACAATGAGGAACTAGAAAATGAAAGAACAATGAAGGAAAACAGAAATTGGCGCATCGAGCTACTGCCGTGCCTACAACAATATGTCCTCGTTTTTGTACTCGTTTGAACCATACAAGATTATGTATCTGATTTTTAATATCATCAGCATGATCAACAGCAATAGGACAGATCCAACCCCCCCCCCCCCTTCCATGTGGTGTGGTAGAAGTAACCAAGAAAGAAAGAGGAAACAAGGAAAGGAAACTGGTCTAGTAGAGAATGCTACACTTTGGTGTAGGCAACTTGCAGCAGTGGCTGAAATATTGGTCTAAAGACTCTCCGATCAAAACCATCCGGACATCCCTATGTAATGCGGAAATGACCACCATGTGTCACGCGAGGCGCACCCGCTAGCATAAAAGGAGGCGGGGAGCATTGAGTTGTCAGTAGGGAAGCAATAACAGCAGAATGGGGCGGTAAGGAGAGCTCAGTGGTTTTGAAAGTCGACTACTCACTGCGTGTCACACGAGTAACAAATTGATCAAGGATATTTGAACCATTCTTAATCTGTCCTTGTCGACAGCTGGTGATGTGACTGTGGAGAGGTAAAGGAACAATCTCATCTAAGCCAAGATCAGGTAGATCTCAAGTCTGATCAGTGATCGCTTAGCATTGCGGAGAGTGGGTGTAAAAAATCGCATGAAACCAGCGGAAGAAATCACTCGTAAGTTCCATAGTGTTACCAGCAGTTCATCTAGTACAGTTACTGGGCGTAGGGAGTTAAACGAGCGGGGCATAATGGTCGAGCAGCTTCTCATAAGCCATGTATTATTGGATTCAAAGCTAAGTCACGCTTGAGGTTGTGTAAAGTGCGACGCCATTGGACAGCGGTGATTGAGAGCTGCTAATGTGGAGAGTGTTTCTCGTGATTAGCACGTGGTCCCATTATTTCACTTAAGAAAACGCTAAATGCTGGAGCATATGAACACATTTTACAGCATTTTGTACTGTGTACAGTAGAGGAACAGTCCAAAGACGATGATTCTATCATAATGGTGCTTTAATTCACCATGTCTTAAAGGAGCATCAATGAGGGAATGGCCTGTGGGCAATGATATTCCTAAAATAGACTGGTCTGCCCAAAGACCCGATCTGAACCAAATGAACAGCTTTGGGATCGGTTAGTAGGAGGACAGCTTTGATCCAGACTCCAGCGTCCAATACCACAACCACCTATAGTTTCGGGTCTTGGAAGTATGGAATACCATTCCTCGACAGACATTCAGACACATAACGGAAAGTGTCCTCAGGAGAATCCAAGCCGTCAGAAGGGTAAAGGGTGGACACACCCTATTTTAATATCCACTTATAAGTGTCCGGATATTTTGGATCAGGTAGTTTATAAAATGACGACGATGCCACTTGTGGAGAGCAGTTTCATAAGTTCACAAGAACAACTGAAGCGAATCTTCACGTATAGAGCATTTTTTCATTTATAGGGAATTGTTATTTATGTGAAAAAGAATGACAGAAATTACCAAAATTATAATTATTCTAGCAATCGTTGCTTCTTCATGAAATCCTCGTTTTGCTTCGTTCTCTGGTCTCACTTTTCCTTATTTATTTATTTAAACATGCCTCTGCGTAAATTTCTGTCTAGGCAGGAGTCTACTTTTTCAGAGACTGAAACAATGTGCCGCAGCAGTGCTGAACGCAGTCCCTATCGTTGCACAGGAAGTGATCTTACGGCCTGAGTTGTTTTGCCATAGAGCTTAAATCTACCAACACGCATCTGCTACTTCCCGAGTTGTGCAGAGATTTTCCTACATACATTGCGGAAACAACCGTTGGTCCGTGTCTAAGCCGTTATCTATGTTATACACTGAAGCGCCAAAGGACCTGCTACAGGCATGTGGATTCAAATTCAGAGATATGTAAACAGGCAGAATAAGGCGCTGCGGTCGGCAGCGTCTATGTAAGAAAACAAGTGCTTGTCTCACTTGTTAGATTGGTTAGTACTGCTACAATGGCAGGTATCAAGATTTAAGTGAGTTTGAACGTGGTGTTGTAGTCGGCGCACGAGCGATGGGACATGGCATCTCCGAGTTAACGATTGGGCTTTCGGAGCCGAAGAACCACTCGTGTACCCTTGATTACTGCACGACACAAAGCTTTACGCCTCGTCTGGGTCCGTCAACACCGACACTGGGCTGTTGATGACTGGAGACATGTTGCCTGGTCGGACGAGTCTCGTTTGAAATTGTATCGAGCGTATGGACGTGTACTGGTATGGAGAAAACTTCATGAATCCATGGGCCCTGAATGCCAACAGGGCACTGTTGAACTTGGTGGAGGCTCTGTAATGGTGTGAGGCTTTTGCAGTTGGAGTGATATGGAACCCCTGATACGTCTAGACAGGACTCTGACAGATGAGTCGTACGTAAGTATCCTGTATTATCACCTGTCCATTGTGCATTCCGACTGACCCGAGCAATTCCAGCAGGACAATGCGACACCCCACACGTCCAAAATGTGTCGGAGTGGCTCCAGGAACACTCTTCTGAGCTTAAACACTTCCGCTGGCCACCAAACTCCGCAGACATAAACATAATTGAGCATATCTGGGATGCCTTGCAGCGTGCCTTTCAGATGGGAACTCCACTCCCTCGCACTCTCACGGCATTATGCACAACCCTGCAGGATTCATGGTATCAATGCCCTCCAACACTACCTTCAGACGTTAGTCAAGTCCTTGCCACGGCGTGTTGCTTCACTTTTGCGTGCATGCGCGGGACTTACACAATGTTAGGCAGGTATACCATTTTCTTTGCCTCCTCAGTGTACTCCCTTACAGGAGTGCCAGTGTAC
Source organism: Schistocerca nitens (assembly GCF_023898315.1). NCBI lineage: Eukaryota > Metazoa > Arthropoda > Insecta > Orthoptera > Acrididae > Schistocerca > Schistocerca nitens. Next base: position 877,525,136 of record NC_064616.1, on the reverse strand, counting down.
TAAAGCATGTTGGAATAATGGGAATACTGACGGACTGAAACTGTAAGTAAGGTGCTGAAATTTGTCTGATTAGTTCATGGCTTAAGGTGATTACCCACGCCAGATAACAGCCCGAGTTCGATTCTTGCTGAAGCAGATAATTTTATTGCATAAAGTGGTTTTCCAGTAGCGTAACTTCCAATGCAGAAAGAATGATTCACATGCAGTTGTGTTATGACAATGAGAATGACTTGGCCGGGGAAAAGGTGATCCGGAATAGTAGGCATTAAAAAAAAAAATTACTGTGATTTAGAAAGTGAGCTAGTGACCCACCGCAGCTTCGTACTGCTAGAACTAAGTATCAACGACCAAACATATGTGTAATAAATTACATACAAAAACCTTCGTCATGAATCAGCCTGCGTGTTTGTGGAGAGCGTATCGAAGCTCAGTCCTGAGATTTGCCTTCGCATACAAACAGGAAAAGAAGGCGGAGAACTTTAACTTATAATATGATTTGATTTACATCGTAAATGTACAGTTAATGGCACTGATGGATACATGATATATCCTTTGTAGGAACCTTAACTTGGGACGAAATGATGTTGGCCCCGGGAGCGTATGTTCCATCGGGACGCTGAGAGGACTATACAATGAACCGAGCGAATTCGTCACGTAGCGAACTGGACTTTGGCTGCTGCCGGCCGATCGGCTGGCGTCTCCCTTATTCTCTGAAGGCAGTCCCAGCGGGCCTCGGCTGGACGGCTCCAACGTTCGCAACCGACGCGTGTTCCTCCGGCTATGGCAGGGGCGTAACGGCATCAGGGTCGGCAGCAACATCGAGATCTGGTCGCCGGAGAACACCACTCCGCTCCTTATCCTCACACACTGCTGCAGTATTGAAACCTCATCCTCTGACAGAGCCTCTTGTGCTCGGCAGGTAATTGTCTCGTTACCAGTGGTTAATAACCTTTTGTGCAATGAAGACACAAGACGTGAAAAAGTAATGTATCTTCATGTATAGAATGATAACACACAGTCGGCTGGGAACCAGACTTCCCCACTTTGTTCTCTTCACTTTCTTAGTACCTACAGAGCGACGGAAAACATATTCGTATTTTCATGTCAAACAGTCGTTATTGCATGCACTCTCAGCTCAGAATTACCACTACTTGCGCCGTATTGCGAGAATGAAACCCTAGCAGTGGTCATCACTTCTTGCACTGTATGTAAGAAAAGGGATTTTGGTTGTCCACGATGTTTCATTCCCTAAAGCGTGAAACAATGTTCAAAGAACGTCCCTACGTAAAACGGTATGACGATACACGCTGTTTATGTATCAGATGTTCCACCATTCAAGCTAAAGTCTATTTTTATTTTAGTTTGAAATTTCCTACATGCTGTTGTTTGCACAATCGCTCTGCCTAGTGGTCATGAATACCAGGTATCGTAAATGAATTAAAAGTACGTGTTGGATTTTGAATGAAGATTTGTTAAGAATCGCTGCAGTCATATATTTTACTTCGATATATAGTACTGTTATGGCTTTGCATGCACATTGTATATAGCAGTACTAGTGGACAAGTACTCTGTATATTTGTGGTAGGATAAAGAATTCCTTACTGGCTACGTTTCAGCGTTTGGTATTATTCAATATTTTTTCTTATGATTAATGCTTGGCTTGTCTATCATGATTGATTTATGTTCTTAAAAGAACTGATTATAAGTTAAAATCTTATTAATATTGATTTTAGGTACCTAAACTACACCAAAAAGTTGCGCCTATATGAGCAGTAAATCTTCCAGTATATCGTTGACTTACGAGTAACAAAGTTTTGTTAAGCAGTCAATAATATATTTAATTAATATCAAATCGGATAATCACCTATTGCACACAGTTAATTAACTCTGAGTAGACCTACCGTGCAACGAATTTCTTTGCTTACGATATTTTTTTTCAATACTTAAGTGTCAAGGTGCTCATAAAATTGTGCATATGTCGACAATTATAAACCAGAGAGATAACTGTCTGCAAATGCTAACTTAGTGCTTCTCTGGAGCCTTGTTCCTTTCGTCGCTTAAGTAGTAGCAACAACAACATTCTTTGTGTTGACATCTGTTCCGATTAACAATTTTCTAAAAGTTTCGTTTACTTAAATTTAATTTCATGTAATTCCCTGTCTTCATTCTTTAGGGGTTAAATTGGTATGCTTTGGAGTTACTTTCCTTTTTCTTTAAATAAGTGCCGGAAATTCTTTATTTTATTTAGATTCACCGGAGCTTTATTTCAACTGTTTCATACATAAGAAGTCGACGATAGTAGACGAGTGCCAACAAAATCCATCCCCCAGCGAAGCGATTTAATATTCACAAAAAAAGGCACAAACGAAGAACCTACGTGCCACCACCAGTTTGGACCCTTAAGTTATAGAGTAAAATCAATATCTATGCCTCTTCAGGTGTCGGCAATTCACCACCTATTACCTTTAATTTAAAAAAAGTGAGGGTAGTGATAGTTCTATTATGTGCCTACATAAGTGATTCTAATGGTTTGTTACTTACTGTTACGGGAATGATGTCATCAATTTAAGGGCAATTAACACTTTTAGACCAATAAAAAGTTTCACTACGAAATTCTCTAATGCCAGATCAGTATCAAATATCGCTAATTGAGGAACTATTGCTCAAAGCAAAATAACTCTCCACTCCTTTACAACAATGTCGCACAACGCTATTCTCTCAGCGTGTGTGCAAATCCTCCAAACCACCACGACGAACACTTGGTTCAATCAGAGTGCACCAACCACATGTACCAAAATCAGCTATTTCTACAGAGAATTAATTCTGAGTTTGCGGCACCGGAACCCTAGTTAGTATTTAAGTCACATACTGACCTCAAATTCAATTACGACTTCAGAATAAATTCTTCGTCTCCGTACAGTCTCCACAAAAGATACTTCCATCTCCAATGAACTATTTAAGCACACTATTTATTATTATGCAGCCATAACGCCCTCATTATTAATTCAGATAGTCACAATGTGAGCCACTAGCCAATATTCCACTAGGAGAATCTCGTAGAACTAACAAATCAACTATGTCGAGCAGGTAATTAATCGGAACACTAAGCAATCAAATGCTGCTATCCTGTAACTTCTACTATTTGGTTGCGACTATTCGTACTACAGCTTAATGTAACTCTCAGCACGTCACGTACTCTAAGAGTACCCAGTACGGCTCGACTCTTTCACCATGACTCTCCTCATGCAAACCACGCAATATCGACTGACCGTAAAACCCATTTTAATCCATTTTGGAACCATTTCCACACACAAACGTACAGCGATACCATTACTTTTGACAATTAATTCACTATTTCATGTGGCTGCCGGTTCTTTTTTCTGGTTTCCGGCCGCTATTTTCTCATCTTTGTCGGTGTCCTCCGCTCAAAATCTGAATGCTGGTCATCGCATCTGCATTTGTATTCTGCAATGTTTTTTGAACAAACACATATAAGCAACATATAATACTAAAATATGAATATTTAATGCATATCATCATAAATGTGACGACTAAACCAGTATATTAAAACGAAAAAAATAATAAAAGACGAACTACCGTGACGACAGATAAAGTAAAACATGTGCCTTTGATCCGTCACATACCGATTACTTATGCTTTCTGCAGAAATGTTAGTAACAAGCCCACTGTAAGAAAATTATCACATAAAACGAAATAAATTAATCTCCGGTTGTTATGTTGATACTTTGGCTTACTTTTGCACTCATAAAGCTTTACAGCGCTTTTTTAGCGACGAATTGGGACCGTAGCAGTTGCGCGGTTCCGGACTGAGCGCCTAGAACCGCGAGACCACAGCGGCCGACTACCTTTTTGTAACACCCTGTATATTCATCAGCGCAATTTATATTTGCCTTTTTTCTGTAGTTAATTAAGTTAATGATCAGAAGAATGTTCTAACAGATGTGCCCTTGGAGTATCCTTGTTTTTATTTTTCTACTGATTTTAGATTATCAGTCTGATCACCAGTGTTTTGTGGATCTTAGTACAGAAAGGTTGATTCTCTTAGTATTCAGTTCCACAAGGCAACTGATGGAAATGGCACACTTGAACCTTACCTGTATCATGTTTCAGATTGACTTTTTAACACTATCGTGTACACTGAGTACCGATGTTCCGCGTTAAATTATAAAACGTTAAGCAGCAGCTGAAGGAGCTACCGTCAGTGTCCTGTCCTCCAGCAAACTTTACCCATGACAATTTTACTTATGTAGCGGTCCCAAGTCTCACCTTTTCCTCTGCTTTCATATCATATTCATCCACAACACCACAAAACATGACACAACACTGCATAAAAGCTCATAACAATCATACATCCTCTTCACCACGTTAACTGTTCTTTGGAGGGCATTGGAAAACAACATAGGATCTTTTGCCATTATTCGGGCGGGTATCGGGGATATTACTAATTCTTGTGCGGATATTTCGTCTGACAACCAACCTTACAGCAGTTCTCAAGGTGAGTTACCTGCAAGATGCTGAAATCGCTTTACACAATACACTTATTCAGAACAGTACTTGATTTGGACATTTTTAGCATGGCTAAATGTTATGAACTAGTGGTTCGTTTCCATAGCTGATTATTCAGCGCGGCAGGATATCATGCGAGGGTCCCGGGCTCGGTTCCTGGTTAGGTCGGAAATTTTCTCCGCTCAGGGGCAGAGTGTTGTGTTGTTTTCATCATCATGTCATCTTCACCGACACGCAACCTGCCGAAATAATACCAGGTGACGGGCTACCCGACGGGACATTTCATTCCTATATAAGTTTGATTTTATGTTGTGTGCTTGTAATGGGGCAGCCTCAACAGCCCATGTCCATTTTGAAAAATGATTAAACTGGTGGACAGCTGCTTACTCCACATTCTTTTATTGTGTAGACGACTGATTTCGGAACAGTTAAAGTTCAATCATCTGGTGTAAAAAATAAAATCACTTAATCGTTTGAGGTCATCCTCACTCCAATTTTATCATGGAACCAAAGGTTCCGCGTCAAAAAGGTAAAAAAGAAAAAAATCCGTAACAGCCGTTTCCCCGTGCTGCGGGAACGGGAACACAAACAGGGAAACAGGAAACAACCACAGTCTTCCTGTTTGTGTTCCCGGACGCGCAGCACGGGGAAAGGTTGCTTTGGAATGTTTGTCCCTTTTAAATCCTTTTGACACGTACCCTTTGGTTCTGTGACAACACTGGTGTGAGGAAGGCCTAAAATGATTAAGTGATTTTATTTTTTACACCAGGTGATGGAACTTGTTGTGGTGGAGATATAGAACGATACAGGTATAGAGTAGAGGTTAGTAGATATTTTATAGTGCCTATTTATTCAGGTGACTGACGGATTTGCACCGCACTGCTTCGGGCAGGTGCAGAGTGCGTGATATATTGCAGGAGGGTTCGTAGGCGGATATATAAGAGACTACGAACGAACGATGAGAGAGATTATGCAGGTCTGTTGACTTCAGGGCAGGTACGTGGTGAGCCGGCAGCAGCAGCAGCAGCTGACTGGCGGCTGGGACGCACTGCACCTCTGTGATCTGCTGCAGTTAGTCTACACGTTAGGAGCACATGGCAGCACTTCGAGAAATAACCTGCGGCAGGCTGGAATGGCTGTCTACGTTTGGCATGAGGCACTGCATGTGCAAAGTGTGTCGACCACCGGACGCTCTCACCTACGTAAATAGGCAGGGAGGCCATGCGTTGATGATATAAGAAACAAGACCGCTTCACGAGGAGCAGTGCACCTGATACAGTGCGCTCTTGTCTAGCAGCGCTATGTATTTTTCAAGTGTACGAACACTCGCTTAATAGTTTAAAACTTTAAATAACGCATACCTATTCCTCATAATGTTGTCTACTTCACGAAGAAGCTCCTTAAAGTGGCTCCTTTTTTGATATGAAGAAAAAGTTACAGCCTCATGATTTTCAGCACTAGGAAGTTTTAATACAATATATCACGCCAGTAATTGTCATTAACACTCAAACTATCTTCCATTTTTTAAGTTTCCTGCCATTTTCTACGTAGCACCTCACTGGCTATGTCTTATGTGAGGTGGAGCATGTTTTGGGGCTATGTCCATTGCAAAATCATAAATGGGGGCTTATATTGGGGTGCCATGTTTAGCTCTGGTAACTATAATGGGCCAAACATTATTCTAATTAAGACAAGACTACCTTGGAAAAACATCTAGCAATCATCTTAGATAATAAATTATAGTGATAAAGGTAAGGACAGCGTACATATAGAGGCTTCCATCTTGGGTAATAAGTTATAGCAATAAGGATAGTAAATTTGATAATAAATTATCTGATACTGTGCCAGTATGCCCCAGCCAATGGTATGGCAGCCTGTCATTTATATATAAGGCAACTGGCCTGGAACGGAGGGGGAGAGGAAAGGGGTTATGGGAAAGGGGGAGGGGCTCCGTCATCATACTGTCCGATACCTCACAAAAGGTCATTCGCAAAGTGAAAGATAAAGTTGAACCAAACAACACAGAAACTAGACGATAGCTGGCCAGAGGCATGTAGTGGGTATTGTCAATGGTGATTTTGATTCTTTTCAAAAGATAAAGGAATTGAGTGCGCCAGCTGTTGTAGTTCAGGCCAAATATGGATCTGTGACGTGGGTTGCCATTAAAATGAACCAAGAGGTTTATTTCAACATTCTTCTTGACCAAGTGTTTCCCTTTCTTCTGCTCTTCGTATTACAATGCTGCAGACGTGTCCATACTCCGGAATTGCAAAACTGCGTTCAAAGAGCTGCAAGCCCAGTTGCTAGCTTGACGAACAGTCAGACACTGTATCTCACCTCGACTGATCCACAAAATCTGATCTTAATGTCATAGACAATGTCTGTGTATATTTGGAACAGTACGTAAAATGCAGCAACCAACACCCCATCATCAGATCTGTTCTTGAAGCGTGACTTCTATATACAAACATTCCCGTATAGAAGTAAGGAATTGATAGCACTGATGCGAGCTACAATTCATTAACTTAAAGTTTCCAACAGCGTAGACCTACGTGTGAAGACAAACCGACGTGAAAAACATAAGGACGAACTCGATAAAAAATGGTTAAAATGGCTCTGAGCACTATGGGAATTAAGTGCTGTGGTCATCAGTCCCCTTGAACTTAGAACTACTTAAACCTAACTAACCTAAGTACATCACACACATCCATGCCCGAGGCAAGATTCGAACCTGCGACCGTAGCGGTCGCGCTGTTCCAGACTGTAGCGCCTAGAACCACTCGGCCACTCCGTCCGGCGAACTCGATAAAGAAACATAACATATTCATCTTTTGGATTTGCAGCTCTTGTATTTTTTCCGTGTTTGCAGTTAAAATTATTGAATATACGTTCCACCGTCTATGCAGAACACTGTTTTTTCTTGTTACCAAAACATGTTTCGTCACCACTGAGCCACCATCAGTAGGTTTTGTTTACTGAACAGCTGTACAAATGAAACATATTTTAGGTTACAACTGATCTAACAATATGAGGCCTAAACACAGTTTTTGTTCGTTTCTGTTCTTACCTTAAAACTCCTCCCCAACTGGCCATGAAAGCCCAACGGTACCGACTGGCCACCGTGCCATCCTTAGCCCATAGCCTTCACTAGATGTGGATGCAGAGGGACCGAAGACGCTACTTCTCAGTCAAGTAGCTCCGCTCGGCAGACCGGATGGTCACCCATCCAAGTGCTAGCCCAGCCCGACAGCGGTTAACTTCGGTGATCTGACGGGAACCGGTATACGACTGCGGCAAGGCCGTTGGCTGCTCTTACCTTGATTTCACATTATATGGTTTGCAGCTAGTACGCTATCAGTACAGGACGCCATAAAAAGGTCCTGCAAAACCACATAATGTAAAATCAAGGTAAGAAGAGAAACTGAACAGGAACAAAATTGTCTTTTGGCCTCATTTTGTAAGATCAGTTCTTTGTTGTTGTGGTATTCAGTCCAGAGACTGATTTGATGCAGCTCTCCATGCTACTCTATCCTGTGCAAGCTTCATCTCCGAGTAAGTGCTGCAACCTACATCCGTCTGAATCTGATTAGTGTACTCATCTCTTGGTCTCCCTCCACAATTGTACGCTCTGCACTTCCCTCCAATACTAAATTGGTGATCCCTTGATACCTCAGAACATGTCCTACCAACCGATCCCTCCTTTTAGTCAGGTTGTGGAACAAATTCCTCTTCTCCCCAATTCTGTTCTCTACCTCCTTATTAGTTACGTGATCTACCCATCTTATCTTCAACATTCATCTGTAGCACCACATTTCGATAGCTTCTATTTTCTTCTTGTCCAAACAACTCATCTACTACTTTAAGTGTCTCACTTCCTAATCTAACTCCCTCAGTATTACCTAATTTAATTCGACTACATTCCATTATCGTTGTTTTGCTTTTGTTGATGTTCATCTTATATCCTCCTTTCAAGACACCGTCCATTCCATTCAACAGCTCTTCCAGGTCCCTTGCAGTCTATGACAGAATTACAATGTCAACAGCAAATTTCAAAGTTTTTATTTCTTCCATCTGGATTTTAATTCCTACTCCAAATTTTTCTTTTGTTTCTTTTACAGTTTGCTCAATATACAGATTGAATAACATCGGGGATAGGCTACAATTCTGTCTCACTCCCTTCCCAACCAATGCTTCCCTTTCATGTCCCTCGACTCTTACAACTGCTGTGTGGTTTCTGTACAGATTGTAGATAGCCTTTCACTCTCTCGATTTGACCCCTGCCACCTTCAGAATTTGAAACAGATTATTCCAGTCAATATTGTCAAAAGCTTTCTCTAAGTATACAAATGCTAGAAACGCAGGTTTGCCTTTCCTTATTGTATCTTCTAAGATAAGTCGTAGGGTCATTATTATGTTATGTGTCCAGTTATAGTTATATTAGATCAGTTATAACCTAAAATATGTTCACTTTTTACAGTTGTTTAATAAACAAAACCCGCTGATGATGGCACAGAGGGTCCGAACCATATTTGGGTAACAAGAAAAAACTGTTTCTTGCATAAAAGTGCGGAAAATATATCTAATAAAAGAAACGTAACATATTAACAATCCAGTGGAAATAAATAAAAGCGCGTAAGCCTGTTGCCAGAGGTCTCACTGTAGTGGAAAGCGCGTAAGCCTGTTGCCAGAGGTCTCACTGTAGTGGACAGAAAGTTGTATGTCACATGGCGTGAGTTCAGCGTGACTAAACCGCTAAATGGGGCTGGCCTCTAACACGACCCAGTTGAGGAATGGGAAAAGGCTAAGTGTCTAGCAGTGAGTAGTTACGGTCCTCCGTGGTGCTGGTCTTCATTACGTAACTACCTGGATGACTTCACATGGTGAAGACTCATTGCGAAACTGGTAGAAGGACAATGTCTGACGAGTGCAGTCTAGGTGTTTGGTAAGTCTCACAGAAGTCTTTCACGCGCGTGGAAAATGTCCTGAAACTCAGGCACTGCTGCCAGAAAGAGATCTGGTCAAGCACGGACGATTACAACAACCAATGATCGCTGCATTGTGCAGTTGGATGGAGACTGTATCTTTGGCCAGCGACCAGTACGTTGCGTTCCGTCGACACCCGCGTATGGGCAAGACCGTTTTAGATGATAACAGCATAGGGACCGAACCAACGAGGAATTGGCTCGCAAGCTCTTCTCTGTCATCCATCCAGGAATGTTGTCGAACATGATCGTTTTGGTAGTCAAAGTGGTGTGGGGAGGCTTAATATTGCATGGGCGTACTGACCTCCAAATCTGTGAACACGGTACACTCAATGGTCAACGTTATTGTGAAACTTTACATCCACATACTCCGCAAGCCACCGTATGGTACGCGACGGGGGTGCCCTGTACCACTAATAGTCATTTTTTTTGTCTTGTACTCGAAAATAGATCGAGGGCCTATATGCCTCCGTACGACTCCTAATCTTTCTAATCTTACTTTCATGGTCCTTACCCGAAATTTACGTTGGCGGCAGTAGAATCGGGTTGCAGTCAGCATCAAATGTCGGTTCTCAAACTTTTCTCAATAATGCTCCAGGAAACAACGTCGCTTTCCCTCCAGTGATTCCCATTTGAGTTACTGAAGAACATCCGCGATACTTTCGTGTTGTTGGACCCTACCGGTAACAAATGTAGCAATCCGCCTCTGTACTGCTTCGATGTTTGCAAGGAATCCGACCTGCTGCGGAACCCAAACACCAGAAGAGTACTCAACAATGGGTCGCACTTGTGTCCTGTATGCGGTTGAAAGGTGGATACACTGAGTCACAGCGCCAGAGACTGCGCCAAAGATTGTTATTCTGCCGCCTCCACTGGCGCAGTAGTAGTTCAGAGGATGCCGAGGGCAGTTGTTGTTCTGTTGGGCGAGAGAGTAGATGCTGTTCGGTTTGTGTAATGTATGGATGGAAAATGTTACAATTGTCACAGTGTATTTGAGAAAGGAGATGGGCTTTTGATTTATGATGCTGGTGTAATGGAAAATTTTCGTCAATATATAATGAGGTAAAAAGGTATTACAGTTTTCCTTAATGACAATGTTCTAGCGGCAGCACATACACAAAGCGACAGTCAGTCCGCGCGTCGCACAAGGTAGCCGTTGACCGCAAACAATTACTTCCTACGTCACGCTTCCCTACAGCTGATCGAGCGCTCAGTGCGAATGCACTGACAGCCGTAGACAAATACACAGTCTAATTTCTCCGATTAAATTCAGTATAAAGCTATAGTGACTTGATAACTTATGCTATTAACGTTTCGTTTTCCCAGAATACAGTTGTATAAAATATTTAAGAACTTCAGGTAAATTCTCTGCGTGGTCGACATTAAGAAGACTTGCTATCGAGAAAATTTCAGGAAGATTGTAATTTCGAGGAAGAAAGTAATAAACTAAATAGGTAAATATTAATTGAGTTTATTTTTCAGGTAACATATTTCTCCTTAGGTATGTACTCTATACGCAATTTTCTGCTCGTGATTACATGATTTATACTTTGTGTTAAATTTTGTGCTCTATGAATTTACTTGTGAAGCGTAATGCTTGCGTACATTTGCTGATTTTCACAATTTTTTATTAATGAGCAGGGTTGTTACTTGTGTATATTATGCATCGCTTGACTGCTATGCTTTTTCACTTATGTCATATTTTTTATTATGTGCCTGCTGTCCCTATTTATTTAAATTATATTTGTCACCTGATTAGATGTGCTGATATGGCTATGTATCTAAGTTATACTTTGTGATTTATCTGCTTGCGCCTTCATGTTTACTTATTAAGCTTACATATGAACATTTATTTGCTTATGCTGATATGATGCTAATGACCTATTTATTATGTAAGATATATACTTGCGGCTTTGCGTATGGATTGCATATTTACACATTTCTGTTTTGTTGTCATAACTACTCTTTAATTTAGTATATAGAAATACTTATATACTCTGTACGAACATAGAGTTTAGGTAACACTATGGTATTGATTATGGATTGTTCGCTTGGCAGAGTCTCGTTGTAGGGATTATGCTGCATCCATTTGTTGGCATTCTGTTCTCTACTGGTATATTTACACGCTATTGCATGTTTTGCTTACGCTCAGTGCTTTACATTTTAAGATAAGAAAATGAACTGCTCTAATTCTACGAACTACATGGGTACGAGAAACTTCATTGAAGTCACATGAACTGGAGGTTTTATGGAAGCTGTATAGATTCATTATAATAGAGAGGAAGCTGGCGACATGAAATACCAACACTAGCTTTAGACCATTGACATTTATTACACTGCATTCTTCGTGAGCAATTCAAATAGCAAGTGACACTGGACACAAAGAAATACTCCACATGTTTGCTTCTGTTTTGCCATGATTCTTGAAGTGGTGTACACATTGTGAAATATTACGATTTATTCATTCAAATTCTTATGTGATCATTAGCACTGTGTACTCGCACCTACTTACTGAAAGTTATTCAAACTAAAGGCTGTTAGAGGTCATGTATGCATTTCTTTTATTTTATGATGGACAAGATAACCAAAATGTATTTTATAATTCATAATGAGTAGAAGATTTGGCTCAGGTGGATTACACAGAGGTTGTGTGTGGACATTGTGTCTTCGGATTGTATGGGATGATGAACTGAAGTTGCACTAGGATTTTATCTGTACTTGTTCGAGGAGACTGACTAGAGGAAAGAGTTGTTATGGAAGTGAAATGATATTGGTGATGAGGTTTATTTGTATCGACGTATTGAAGAGGTAGTATTGAAGTATTGCGATTGTGTGATGTTAATGATTATTGGAGTTTTGGTGGATAAGAGATAACGTAAATGATATTAGTGATAAGGTTTATATGTATCGACGTATTGAAGAGGTATTATTGAAGTATTGAGATTGAGATTATGTGATGCTGATGATTGGAGATTTGGTGGATAAGAGGAAAGTAAGTGAGGAGCATTTTCCTTTTTTTTTTTTTTTGTGGGTTTATATGGAACAAGAAGGATGAAGATGGCAGACTAGAACACTCCAGTGGAAGGAATATTGTCTACACACACACATTGTTAAATCAATAAGCAGTAAATACTTTTTTGGGGGGGAAGGACGTATTTAAGTATCTTAGCAAACTGACAGCTGTTCAGCAACCGTATATTTTGATGTGGCTTGGCAAACATTGGTCTTGACATGATGACTATGACGTTGACTAACTATTATTGACTATTATACACAGCTGCCACTATTAATTGATACACATGTTGAACATCAAATCTTAACAGAATTGCATTTACACAGTTAACACTATTCAATTACACAATAGTACTTAGTATGTGGATGAAAGATGAGTGAGTGTGTTTTGTGTGTTTTCCTTTCCTAAGCCCAAATAATTGGTAACGACCTACCTCCTAAATATTATTTTACTTATTTTTTGTGGCTTGCACTGACACCCATAAATATTACAGGTTTACTGATATTTGTGTATTTCTAATAGTTAATATGATAGTTATCTGATATCATTTGTGTGCTTCTTATAATTTGTATGTTTAGTCTAAGACCATTGATAATAATTTTGTAAAAGCAATTGTGTGTGCATTCAAACTGTTGTTCGTGCTTACACCTATTATCATTGGTGGGTGCCACTTGGAAATCTTTAATTTCTGCTGATGAAATCTGATGAACTGTTTAATTATTGCTGGTGGATATTATGGACTATTACCTGACTTGTTCAACACTGATGGGTGCCCCTGGTGGAACTGTTTAATTACTACTGGTGAATTTTATGGGACTGCTGTCTGCACCTGCTCGCCATTGCTGGGTGCCACTGTTGGAACTGCTACTATTGATGTGATGACACTCATTCCTGCCTGCACCTGCTCGCCATTGCTGGTTGCCACTGTTGGAACTGCTCAACCACTGATGAGACGTCACTTGTTGGTGTCTGCACCTGCTCGCCATTGCTGGGTGCCACTGTTGCAACTGTTACTATTGATGTGATGACACTCATTCCTGCCTGCACCTGCTCGCCATTACTGGGTGCCACTGTTGGAACTGCTGCCACTGAAATGATGTCACTTGTTGCTGTCTGCACCTGTTCAACATTGCTGGGTGCCACTGTTGCAACTGCTCAACCACTGATGAGATGTCACTTGTTGGTGTCTGCACCTGTCAGCCATTGCTGGGTGCTACTGTTGGAATTGTCAACTACTCTGAGGAGTGCTACTTGTTTATTGAACTATTGAAAAGATTTTATGTGGATGTTTGTGTAAACTGATTTATTGTGTATTTACTGTTTATGAAATGTTATGAGACTTATCTGCACCTATTCGTCATTGCTGGTGCCATTGATTGAACTGTTTAACTACTCTGAGAAATGATACTTGCGTAAACTATTATGTAAAATCACATGTATGCAAACATTTGTATTCCTTACTGTATTTTTATATATTAGGTTATTGAAGGGTCAGTGCAAAGCCAAAATTTATTTAGCTATGTGATATTTGCTTATTAATATAATCTTTTATTTTTGTCTGTGTTTTTTGGACGAATTTGGTGGTATTTTCACCACCAATGCTGGCAAAAATACCATCAAATTCTAGCCCGTGGAGGAGGGGCATATGAAAGGTGGCTACACTGAGTCACAGCGCCAGACACTGTGCCAAGGATTATTATTCCGCCGCCTCCACTGGCGCAGTAGTAGTTCAGAGGATGTCGAGGGCAGTTGTTGTCCTGTTGGACGAAAGAGTAGATGCTGTTCGGTTGGTGTAATATACAGGGTGTTACAAAAAGGTACGGCCATACTTCAAGGAAACATTCCTCAGACACAAATAAAGAAAAGACGTTATGTGGACATGTGTCCGGAAACGCTTAATTTCCATGTTAGAGCTCATTTTAGTTTCTTCCACCTACGCTCAATGGAGCACGTTATCATGATTTCATACGGGATACTCTACCTGTGCTGCTTGGACATGTGCCTTTACAAGTACGACACAACATGTGGTTCATGCACAATGGAGCTCCTGCACATTTCAGTCGAAGTGTTCGTACGCTTCTCAACAACAGATTCGGTGACCGATGGATTGGTAGAGGCGGACCAATTCCATGGCCTCCACGCTCTCCTGACCTCAACCCTCTTGACTTTCATTTATGGGGGCATTTGAAAGCTCTTGTCTACGCAACCCCGGTAACAAATGTAGAGACTCTTCGTGCTCGCATTGTGGACGGCTGTGATACAATACGCCATTCTCCAGGGCTGCATCAGCGCATCAGGGATTCCATGCGACGGAGGGTGGATGCATGTATCCTCGCTAACGGAGGACATTTTGAACATTTCCTGTAACAAAGTGTTTGAAGTCACGCTGGTACGTTCTGTTGCTGTGTGTTTCCATTCCATGATTAATGTGATTTGAAGAGAAGTAATAAAATGAGCTCTAACATGGAAAGTAAGCGTTTCCGGACACATGTCCACATAACATATTTTCTTTCTTTGTGTGTGAGGAATGTTTCCTGAAAGTTTGGCCGTACCTTTTTGTAACACCCTGTATAGATGGAAGATGTTGCAATTGTCACAGTGCATTTGAGAAAGGAGATGCGCTTTTGATTTATGATGCTGGTGTAATGGAATATTTTCGTCAATATATAATGAGGTAAAAAGGTATTACAGTTTTCTTTAATAACAATGCCTCTTGCTCACAGGTACAGTCAACAAAGCATCTGGCTCGTGTTCATTTATTAGACTAGTAATTCTGGTTTCTATGTGCAATTATAGTATTTCTGGTTTTTCAATTAGTTCATTGTAAATGGTGTTTAAAATATTTTATCGTATTGAGAAAGAAAGAAGTCAGATACATTTACGTTGAGTCACACTACCACACACAGAAGAGTTACACTTGTGCTTTGTTGTTTCGTAGCTATTATAGTTGCAGGGGACTTAATTAATCAATTGTGTTAATGGAAATTCCTTGCCATCCTTTATTTTTATTTTATGCAGTCAGATTGCGTGCTAATACTAGTCAGGGCCAACCGGTTACGAGATTTCGTAACCGGTCACACAGCTACTAAAATTATTGCATTTATTCATTAATTTTTTTAATTAAGCCCCCATGCACTGTCTCCTTTGCAGATGAACCACTTTCCTACAATTCTACCAATAAACCAAAGTCGACCATTCGCCCTCCCTACTACAATCCTTACATGTTCATTCCATTTCACATTGCCCTCCAAACTTGCGGCTAGATATTTAAGCGACGGTGTCAAGCAGCACACAACTAATAGGCCCTACTGTATTCGACCGTTACAGGTTTCTCCTACTCGTCTGCATTTACCTACATCTTTCTACATTTGTAGCTAGCTGCCATTCATCACACCAAATTTCGTCTAATTCATCTTGCACACATCTACAATCACTCAACAACGATGCCTTTCCATATACCACAGAATCGTCAACAAAAAGCCAGAGACTGCTGCTTACCCTATCCTCCAGCTAATTTATGTATACAGGAAATAACAGTCGTCCTGTAACACTTCCCTTGGGCATTCTTGACGATAGTCTTCTCTCTGACGAACCCTCGCCGTCGAGGACATCAGCCGGCCGCTGTGGCCGAGCCGTTCTAGGCGCTTCAGTCTGGAACTGCGCTGCTGCTACGGTCGCAGGTTCGAATCCTGCCTCGGGCATGGATGTGTGTGATGTCCTTAGGTTAGTTAGGTTTAAGTAGTTCTAAGTCTAGGGGACTTATGACCTCAGATGTTAAGTCCCATAGTGCTTAGATCCATTTGAACCAT
Source organism: Schistocerca nitens (assembly GCF_023898315.1). Taxonomy (NCBI): domain Eukaryota; kingdom Metazoa; phylum Arthropoda; class Insecta; order Orthoptera; family Acrididae; genus Schistocerca; species Schistocerca nitens. The sequence continues at coordinate 877,508,805 of NC_064616.1, read as the reverse complement.
TTTTTTTAAGGACATCATACTGGGTTACGTTACTTAAGAAGTCTTCGAGCCTTTCGCATACCCGCGAACCCATTCTGGATGCTTATACCTTCGTTAAAAGTAGGCAATTTGTCATCGTGTCAAATGCTTTACGGAAATCTAGGAATATGGAGACAGCCTTTTGCCCTACATCCATGGTTCGCAGGATCTCATGTGAGAAAAAGGTAAGCTGAGTTTCGCACGAGCGATGCTTTCTAAAACCGTGCTCATTTGTGGACAGAAGCTTTCCCTCTCAAAGAAATTTATTATATCCGAACTGAGAATATGTCAGAGTATTCTGCTGCAGACTGATGTTAATGATATTGGTCTTTAATTTAGCGAGTTCATTCTTCTACCCGTCAAATACGCAATAGTCATCTGCGTTGTTTTTCAGTCGCTTGTGAATTTGCGCTGGCCGAGAGATTCGCGATAAATGCAGGCTAAGACATCTCTATTGGGTGTGCGCTGTCGAACCAGCTGCTCAAGACAGCTTTCGGTAAAAATATTCAAAAGAACTTCCCAGATTGTTTGTTTGTATCCCCTACAGTGAATCCATAGACGTCCCAGTCCATACTCGGTAGGTTAAAGTCGCCTCTAACATTGCATGGTCTGGGTATTTCCGCACTACGTATAGTAGAATTTCTGTCAGTGACTCTAAAATCGTCACAGAGGAATCGGAGGGCCGGTAAAAATATTCAACAATTAACCTGATTTCAACGAGACCTGTTGTAGGAGACCAGACAGTTTCACTATCGTACTCAGCATCGACCTCAGTAGAGACAATATTTTTGTCAACTGCTGTGAACACGCCTCTTCACCATTTACGTCTTTTAAGGGGTGTAGTCGACTCCGACTTCTCTTTTATGGAGGAACATGAGCGACCGCATCGGAGGAACATGAGCGACCGCATCGAATAGCGCTGGCGGAGGAGCTCTTAGAATGAGCGAATGGACTGGACTGTCCGTTCTCTCAGTTTAAATTTCATCGAGCACGTGTGGAGTGCGTTGGGGAGTCGTATTGCCCGACGTCCTCGTGCACCAACGACATCCAGCAATTGTCAACCTCGCTGATGGGGGAATGGAACGCCCTACTACAAGAACTTCTTAACAACCTTAAGACCAACATGGGAGCACTTGTAGAGCATGCATTGACGCCCATGTTGACAACAAACCTTATTAAGAACCATATCTATCCTTTTGTAATGTCCAGGGGACCTTCATAAATCTCGGTGACCTCAGTGTAATTATTGTTTTGAATAAAACTGTCATTTCTCTTCATCTCACTGCGTATTTCTTTCACTTATCTATTTTTACTCTACTGTAGCAGCTCTTTCTTTGTACGGTCCAAATTTCATCGAGCTTGACAGTGACACATCATGCGAAAGTTACGTTCATGCTTAAGTTTTGCACAGCAGTGTACTTAATTAGTTTTGGATGCTCACAATGAGACTTCAACATATGCCAATGGGGTCCTGGAATTCAAATTTTAATCTTGTGGTGCTACTTAGGAATATTTCAGCAACGTTACGTGTAGTATTAAGAGTTCTGAACTTAATTGATAATTTAATCAGATTGAACATTAACACTGAATATTAAGCCGAGTTTGGAAGCACGAAATTCGGCTTGTAATTTTTGTAATATTTTATTAAAAATTTGGTTGTATGCGTTCATCTTTGGGCCCGGTAAAAATTAACTATATGCATCGTAATTTTCATCCATAAATTATCATCTGAAACCCCATCTATCATTTGCACTGTGGCTTCCTCTAATGTCTACAGTAACTCTATTCTTTGGGCATCAGGTTTATAATTTGTTGGTAGTCTGATATTATTCATAGCCTGATTATAATACTAATCTTAGTGTTTCATCGTCCAATATTGATTCACACTCAATTTCTGCTTCCTTTCCGTCTGGTAGAGGAAATTTATTAGTGTGATTTAATTTGAAGTTTCATTCATTTGCTTTTACAGCCATGGAGGATCTGTAAATATGCCTTGTAATTGTATTGACAACTCTTGTTATTCTCTGCTTTCTGATCTTGAAACGATATCTAGCACTTCGATTTTATCTATAAGTTTCGTCCAGTTATTAGCAGTCCATGCAGTAACTGACCTTTGTACTATTTTCCCTGCTGTTCATTCCTTCACCACATATCATTTTGGAATTCAGATGGTTTATAAATAAATCTCATCAATTTATCTATTACTCAGTCCAATCAAAAATAATATATGTAAATAAGCCTACTACCATGACTGCTGTCACGTCAAACTACATTTCCATTTCAAATTTCGCATTATGACTGGCATAAAAGAAGCTGAAACAAAATTAGGACATAGCCTTTCGTGGTGGTTTTAATCTCATTAAAATCCTTCTTAGTGTCATCATATGAAATACGTATACTGTAATAAACACCTTTAAGCAGTGTTGCAGCGGCCTTGCTCAGGGCGTCGACCAATTTAGCTGTGGGTGGTTGCTTCAACACACAGAGTCACATGATCACCGACGTCAAAATTATTAATTTTTATGTCCCCAAAATTCGTGTAGTAGGTACTAGGAGAGAGTAGTAGTATACATGGTAGAGTATTCATGGGTTACATTCAGCATAATGTTATTCTTCGTGTAGATAAAGAAAACCAAGTATCAGTGGAAAATGACGGATATGTTAAATGATTCCTTCTACAGAGAATTTAGGAATGATCTGACAGTTAAGGTTATTAAGAACACGGAAGCCTTAATCAAAGACTTTAGGACTGAGGATAGCACAGACAGAGGAATCATTGCCAAAGTTCTGTGACTCGAAGGATTTATTAAGTACCTGGAATGCATAAGGAAAGCTGACGCCTCAGGCCAGTAACTAATGGAATCGATTCACCACTTACATTATGAAGAAGTATGTTGCCAGAAAATTTCGTTACCTTACTGGACGCACAACATTGTATGTCAATAATAAGGCACGTTTCGTCCAATTTATATAGGTGCTGCACATTCAAAAAATTGATTTAACTATCACCTTTGATATACAGTCTGTCTTCAGCAACATTCCGTCTTTAATGACCTCACAGTCTACAGGCCGTTCAGCCCTAATCTACTTATTACCAGCATAGATGTAGAGACGTAGTTCACTGAAATGAGCAAAACAGTCAAAAGTACTGTTCACTTTGTATCTACTTGATTCTGGGATTGTGATTGTATATAACTGAAATGCATTGTGAATGCAAAAATCGTTCACGTACTTCACACTCAGTCTTGTGCACTTGATTCAGTCTACCTCATCTGGGGTTTTCATGCAAATTCTTATACTGCACAGTTATATTTTAATTGGTTTGGTCTACTAAGAGCCACATGAAATAACTTATGTCTTCTTTCTTTTTCCCTTTTTTTTCTTTCCAGTATTTTTCTATTATTCCCCTACGTTTTTCTCTCATATTTTCCGTCCACGTTGCACCTGTCCCTTCTCTTCCTCATTGTCTATAATATTCGATTTTATTTTCATATATTTCTTTATTACTCCTTACCGTCCATTTCCCATTGTCATATTTTGGTCCCAAGATTTTGCTGATAATTTTCTATTTCAACTAATTGTTTGGCTGTATTTAACGAAAGTCATTCTGAAGCATGAAGTCATGCTGGGCTAATGACAGTACTGCAGTGACAGAGTTTTGCATCTACTGTAATAGAGTTGTCATTATACAAATTTTTTGTTAATTGAAAACCCACATTCATTATCCTTGCTCTCGCTAAGTTAGTTTCACTGTCCAAAGCATTTGGCTGTATTATCTCACCTAGACATTAAAATTTTCTAGCATATTTTATTTTTCTATAATCAGTTTTCTTATATTTCGGTGGCTCCTTCGCATCCATCATACACTCTGCTTTTTCTAAATGTATACGTAGGTATGCTTGTGCTGCTGTCTCTTGTAGAAGATTTATCTGCATTGTTGCGTATTTATTGATTCAGCTAATCTAGCAAAACCGTCTGCAAGAGTTCAGCAAACAATACTCAGATATCCCTTTCCTCCTAATTACGATTTTTAATTGTACTTTGCACAAATTGCTTTTATTAGTGACCGCCTGCAGTCCAAAGGAGGCTCATCTTCAGACCGAAGTCCAACCATGATGTGTGGGGACTAGAATTGTAAAAGTACCATAAGCTACTGTAGACTGTCACAGGTAAACGAATTCTATGGTAGGTTTCCTGGCAGCTTTAAGATCATAACCACATTGCCTGTATGTTAGGTGTGTTGCATACCTATCGGGCGCTACATTATTTCGGTCTCTTTGTTTGCGTATGGGGTTAATATTTTACTAGATTCCCCAAGGAACTGGAATCGGAAAACCATCTAAAAGCTGAGTGAGGATATACAAGTATAAAGGGTCACATTACATTTCTGTTCTACATAGTTATTCTCCTGTCTGTTACATAAAAGAAAACAGTATTTAAAGCAAAACTCCAATTGTCTGTATATAATACAGGCTTTACTCGAAAATTTTTTATTTTTAATGTGAAACAGAGGTATGCTTTGGCAAAAATAAAAAAAAAATACAGGCTTATCATATGTCGCTAGAAAACGCAGTATACTCAAAAGAGATAAAATGAAAAAAAGCGAAACTAAACATATCAAACATCGCTTCAGTACTTCGTCGAGCTTATATAAAGTATGTTTCCGTTATTCATAAACAATTTCGCGCTTATCAATAGTAATAGGAAACGCTTGTCTTTGATAATTGTAAACAAAGTTCGCCTGAGTACAAAATACAACAACAATACTAATATGGATTTTTTATGTTTGAGTATGTAAACTGTACTTGTATAAAAGCGCAGAAGTTAGGTGGTCAATTAATTTTTATTACTTATAAAAAGCTATTTACATTTTGTAAGGATATAGACTACACAAAGGAGTAACACTGAAGAATGTGCTGTTCTAACTATGTGCAAAACAAACAAACACACAAGCAAAAAGGAAAGAGAAGTCTTCAACTGCCGGTTTCTGTCTCAGACATTCATTTGTATTTCTCTCCCTCCCAGGGCTACCAATACTACCGGTAATCCTACCATCAACTACGCCACTTTTCTGTTGTACTAAAACGACCGAAACGTAGTTTTTGGTAGAGCGCAAACTAGTGGAGACGGATCCAAGGAGCAATAACTGCAGAGGTCAACTGCAGTTGACAGCATCTGGAGACTTCTGTAGTTCTTGCTCCATGGATTCGTCTCCACACATTAAATTTGAAGTACCATCTGAAGATGTCTGCTTTTTAACCGAAACCGGTCACCAATAAATGCGATTTGTGCGATCTAGGCTTTTTTCTTGGTACACCTATGAAACTGATCGCTCATTTCCCAAATTTTTTTCGAAAATATTACACAATTTTTAAAATTTCTTTTGCCATTTTCTTTTCCTCGATTTCCTGATTACCTTTTATAGTACGCAATTGAACATCATTGGTGAAAATCCATATCATATTATTATTACTATTATTATTATTATTACTGTTGTTATTTTGGTTTTTTTGTTCATCCAGGAATTTCACTGTTTTTTTGTTTTACATCTATACTTTGGTAATATGTTATGAGAATATTGTGTTACTGAAAAGTATGACCAACTGAATCAAATTAAGAAAATGAAGAAAGATATCTGTACCATGTTGCTCGGTTGCTGTACAGCTAGTACTGAAACAGAGTTCCTTCAAGAGTTATCTACCCATTTTACATTGAATGGAATTGTGTGTGGTACAAGCTACTGAATGCGAAAACTGCTGTTTTTGTTTCTAAGAGTAACTATGTTCTCTTTTGATGCAGATATAATTACGGATGGCTATTTTTCAGCTGAGAAGCTGGGAGGAAAGAAATACAATAGGTGGTGTACCAGATTGCTTGCGAATAACAGTTCAGTCTCGAGTGAATAAAAAATTGTATGTGTTTTAGCAGGGAACATTAAACAATATCTTCTGGAACGAGATTTTCAGTCTGCAGCGGAATGTGCGCTGATATGAAACTTCCTGGCAGATTAGAACTGTGTGCCGGACCGAGACTCGAACTCGGGACCTTTGCATTTTGCGGGCAAGTGCTCTACCATCTGAGCTACCCAAGCATGACTCACGCCTCGTCCTCACAGCTTTACTTCTGCCAGTACCTCGTCTCCTACCTTCCAAACTTTACAGAAGCTCTCCTGCGAAGGTAGGAGACGAGGTACTGGCTGAAGTAAAGCTGTGAGGACGGGGCATGAGTCGTGCTTGGGTAGCTCAGTTGGTAGAGCACTTGCCCGCGAAAGGCAAAGGTCCCGAGTTCGAGTCTCGGTCCGGCACACAGTTTAAATCTGCCAGGAAGTTTCATATCAGCGCACACTCCGCTGCAGAGTGAAAATCTCATTCTGGAAACATCCCCTAGGCTGCGGCTAAGTCCTGTCTCCGCAATATCCTTTCTTTCAGGAGTGCTATAGTTCAATTCTTTTATCTTGGTGGCTTGCGCATGCCCGCCCAGACGCGGGAGATTGCTGCGTTGCCAGTTGCACACGACGCACGCGCCAATAGAAGCAGCGCCATAGTATAGCATAGTTCGCAAACTTACGTTTAGGGGGGAGCGCGCAATTCATGACGTAAAGCCACCACGGCCGCATTAACCCTTTCGCTGCTACAAAGACGTGCTCCCTGCATTTCGCGCTGTGCGCGATTTTGTCACTGCACTGCTCGCCTGTGCAGACGCATCGTGTTCCTACTGCTTTGACACTCTTACCATTCGATTCCACAAAAACTATTTGGCCCAAAAATTAGATTTTTACACATCTTCTTGACTGATACCTTCCCCCCCCCCCCCCCCCATAAATGACTTAATTTTGTTTCGATGTTCAACGCAGTAATTTTGCAGCATTAAATATAGTAAACCATTGCACGAAATTTTGAAGAGTTTGCAGAGGTAAAAGTCCATAGAGTATACTTTCCGTATGGTCGATTTTAGTTGCCACAATGTTGAGAATGAAATGTGGACAAGATACCTAAATTTCATATAAAATTTACTGTATAACAATATCTCATTTAAGTACTACATAGGTGTCGTATGTAATATTGAGAAATATTCCGTCTTTCGTGACTGTAACAAAAGTTTTATCAACACTGAGCACGTTTGGCTTTATTTTAAAGCACTTCAATCAATCAAAAGGAAGTAGACAAAATACATTAAACAAAACTGTGCACTTACAAAAACATTAGGACTTGAATATATCGTCTATCAGTGAAGTGCTCTGAGCTATGTCAAATATAATTTTTGTGTGTGGCACACACAAACATCATTTATTTGCTAAAACACTGATCAGCCAACACAAACGTTGAATATTGTGTTACCGCAGCACAAAACTACGAAAGGTGACTTGGCAATGGAGGAGACAAAATACTGTCCACTGAAGATGCTTCAAAAGAGAGAAACGCGTCTGGTCTAAATAAGTCGCTTATTACAGTTGCAGAAGAGGAATATATTTCAGTACCATTGATAAAACTGCGACTGTGGAACAAAAACAAGAAAGAGAACATAAGTACCATTGTGTAAGTGCCATACCTTTCATTGACTGAAGTGCTTTAAAATAAAGCCAAACACGTCCGGTGTAAATAGAACTTTTATTACAGTCGCGAAAGACGGAATATTTCTCAATATTACATGCGACACCTATGTGGTACTTAAATGAGATATTGTTACACAGTAAATTTTATATGAAATTTAGGTATCTTGTCCACATTTCATTCTCAACATTGTGGCAACTAAAATCGACCATACGGAAAGTATACGCTATGGACTTCTACCTCTGCAAATTCTTCAAAATTTCGTGCAATGGTTTCCTACTTTAAAATGCTGTATAATAACTGCGTTGAACATCGAAACAAAATTAAGTCATTTATGCGGGGAAGGTATCAGTCAAGAAGACGTGTAAAAATCAAATTTTCGGGCCAAATAGTTTTTGTGAAATCGAATGATAAGTGTGTCAAAGCAGTGGGAACACCATGTGTCTGCACAGGCGAGCAGTGCAGTGATGACAAAATCGCGCACAGCGCGGAATGCGGGGAGCACGTGTCTGCAGCAGCGAAAGGGTTAATGAAGAGAAAGCACTAGAAATTTCAAAAAATTGCATTCAAACGAATGTAATTCGTGAAGTACGGCACCTCGATATTGTTTTAATGAAAATGTTGAGCACCGCACAAGGTCTGAACTCATAAACTTTCGCGTACAAGCCAGACACCTTAACCGTTACGCTAACGCAGCTCGTCTACCTGCAGAACGCCATGAGGACTCTAACACGTCACGCAAATACTGACAAATACTGTTGGTATGACTATGATTTAGTCACACTTCGTCGAAGTACAATAGGAAATAAACAATTACCGCTGTTCTTTATTGCGAAAAAGCGGTTCGTGAGATTGATACAAACACCTTTCCTTGCTATCGCCTGAATTAGGAGTCTTATTGCTTGTTTGGTTTAATTAATTAATAGAATATGTAGAATATGAAACAATTAGTATAAAGAATGCTTTTTCCAAACTTTCTTGCATAGAAAGTCTGCTATCAAGACATTGCTTTTGTTTTATTACTTAATTTATGACTGAACGTTTCTAAAAATGAAGACACTCGTCCATGCTCTGCACTGCAGTCGAGATCTGGCAACGTCGTTCTCTGTTCATTGGCTGACTGTGTTTTGTGACGTCAGATGCGCAGAACGAACCTAAACTCGACCGCCAACATAAATGACGTGCACTTTAGTTCTCCAGGTTCGCAGGAGCTTTTGTACAGTTTGGAAGGTAAAGCTGTCAGGACGGGGGTCTGAGTCGAGCTTGGGTAGCTTAGTTGGTAGAGCACTTGCCCGTGAAAGGCAAAGGTCCCGAGTTCGAGTCTCGGTCGGGCACACAGTTTTAATCTGTTCTCATTGCGTGAAAACAAAAATTACTGTTCGTGATAGATAGAGAATTTTGCTTAGAAACAGTTATTTATTTCCAATGTGTAGATACTTAAATGATTAAATGATAGTCCAGTGTGAACGACCCATTGCCATTGAATGTTATTGATTTGACAGTGTTTGCGAGGGAAGGCTAATTCCCTACAGATTTTGTAGCTGGTGAAGTTTAGCAATCGAAGATTTTGGATATACTACAAATAAGTCAACTTTCCTTTATAGGCAGAAACAGAGAGGAGCGGCAGCTCTCGTATACTTTTATAGATTTGCGCTACTTCCAGAAATAATTTTGCTAAACTGTGTTTGCTTTTGAGATTTCTCTAAATATGAAGAACTTGCACACAGCTTATCTCTCTTTCAATGTCCAGGCTGTACGCACCGAACGGAGTCAAGTAGGTTGGAGCTACGCGGACAGCAACTTTTGGTTGCACTGCGCTTGCAGAACGCGGATGTGGGTGTCTCAAAGGACCGTGGAGGGTGGAGAAAGGGGCAGGAGGGTGGGGGACCGAGGGAGGTCGGAGTAAATGCTTGGAAAGACTGTACTCATATACTCATATAGTGGCCTTGGGTGTATAAATATCCCACCTGAGCCCCCTGCAAGCCGCAGGAAGAGAAACGGAGCTATAAGATCTTACGGCAAAGCGAGAATCTCGCTCATCCTTTCCCGTTCACATGTAGCTGCAAATGTTGTAACTATTTTCTGCGTGTCGTGTCCATTATTTTATCGTGTACAATAGTGAATTTTCATTTTCAGTTAGTAAGTGAATATGTGAAATAATAAATCAGGTAATTTTCTTGCGCTCTGAAACCTTCAAGTCACCCACTTTTGAAGAAAAATTAGAAATCAAGAGGTCACGTAGGCTGACTCCTACTTTAACTATTCCAAAGACTATTAAAACTAAAAGTCATGAGCTCATCAGAAAATTTAACTTCACCTCGTACAGCAAGGATCAAAGGCTGGTTTGTTGTGATTTGAAAAAAGCCTTAGTTGCTTCCATTGTTTAATATTCGGAAGAGAGCTTCTGTGGACTGAACACGAATTCTGAGACATTAAAGACCGACATGACAAAATTAGGTGTGTGCGTGTGTGTGTGCGTGTGCGTGCGTGTGTGTGTGCGTGTGCGTGTGTGTGTGTGCGTGTGTGTGTGCTTGGAATTCGCTGGCGATCAACGGCGAGGTTATCAGCGTCCTGACAAAATTAGGAAACAGGAACTTCCTTCGGTCAATGGGAATGACGTTCTGAATCTGGCAAGTGTCCGCGCGACTGCTACGGTCTCAGGTTCGAATCCTGCCTCGGGCATGGATGTCTGTGATGTCCTTAGGTTAGTTAGGTTTAAGTAGTTCTAAGTTCTAGGTGAGTGATGACCACAGTAGTTAAGTCCCATAGTGCTCAGAGCCATTTGAACCTGGCAAGTGTAAACAATGTATATATAACTATCCACTTACCAAAACGTTACCAATAATGGGTATATACTGAATCTAATTATTAGATGTGTTCGTTACTGAGCTGCATTGGAATTATCTCCAGAGTACATGATGAGATTAAATCATTCTCCAGTCCTGGAGTTTTTCGTGCCTTGATTAATTCTGAGGGAAAATCAGTCTCGGTATTGAAATCGCATGTAGAAAAAGCAAAAGTTTTCAAATGCCTCTTTCAAACCATCCATACTGAACTTCTCCTATCCATGTTGCCAGTCTACCAAGAGGAAATTGGAAAATAAATTAAGGGTACAGAATTTCTGTCTGAAATAGTTGAAGCAACCAAGATGTAGCCTGTGTTTTCCAGATGGTTATAGTGTTTAGGTTGGCTGCATCATTAAAGCAGCATCAGTTGAAAGACTTTGAGACGTCAGAGCAACAGAAAAGCATAATGCCCAGTGCTTGGTAACATACGCCGTATAAAAGATAAATCTCTATTTGTAGAACAGTCCACACAGACAAGTAGTACAGACCTATGATGGAGCAGCAGTAATGAGTGATTCGTCAGGCACGGTGCAAACTCTTGTTACGGAAAAAATTTCTAATGCTTCGTACATTCATTGTTATGCCAGAGTTGAATCTGTTCACGCTTAAATCCGCTTCGATTAATATGGGTGTGCCAATCTTTATCACCAAACTTTGCAGCTACTTTTCAGCATCTGCGCAAATAACAGTAATTCTCGACGAAATAGTTCGAAGCGGTTGTCACGTTCAGAGCCTACGCATAGGAATTTCCAGCGAAGGAGTGTCAATATAGCTAACAGCCTTGCCGCAGTGGTAACACCGATAACCGTCAGATCACTGAAGCTAAGGGCTGTCGGGCTTGATGTGTGACCTTCCGGGTCTGCCGAGCGCTATTGGCAAGCGGGGTGCACTCAGCCCTTGTGAGGGCAGTTCAGCAATTACTTGATTGAGAAGCAGCGGCTGCGGTCACGAAAACGCACAACGGCCGGGAGAGCGGTGTACTGACCACGTGTCCGCCACATCCACATCCAGTGACGATTTTCCACCGAAATAAAAAGGCAGTAGGAGGGTTCTGTCAGGCCTTCTGAGGCCTGTTCCGACGGAAAGAGTGTGTCAATACTGGTTTCGAATATAGGGAAGATTTTTATAACGCGCATGAATAATATGACCGATGGAGAAACCTGCGTAATGAAAAGAGGATCCTACAAACCTGCGGCTTAATAACGATTTTTGAAAAAATGTGAGTTCCATTTTCTGGCTTTCGCTTTTTCATGAAATTGTGATCCACGTGGATATTTTATGTAATCAGCTACAGAGAAGGGATATTGACCCAAATTATGCAGAAAATCACCTGACAGCTTTTGAGAGTGAATTTACAAACATCAGGGAAGGCGTGAATGAAAATTCAGCGGATGTGTAACGTGCTGCGGTAGGAAAAATATGTACGTCAAATTATAAATTTCTAGGTGAAAGATAGATTTAAGTTCACTGGGCACCTAATTCGAGCCTCTCTCTTTCTACCAGAGAAATTCGCCACTTACTCTTAGAGACATCCATAAACATCTTCCACAGTTGCTACTGAATGGTATTGTTTTTGGCAACAGAGAAACCTCAGTTTGAGCTCTCTGTTATTTATAGAAGAGGGGAGTTCAAAAGTATGTGTGGAACTTTGAGATTGCTTGCTTATGATTCCATAAATCGCCAAACAACTGTTTATGTAAAACTATAGGAAAAATCCAGAAATGTTAGTGGAATGAGAACTCTGAATGCGATGCTTGTCGCCCTACACAAGTCAGAAGAATGACAGTCTGCATATGTACACACTCACACACTAAATCTTTGTGACACATTGAGCGAATGAGTGAGACTTTTGGAAAGGAGTGGTTACAATTTCGGTGATCACGTCAGAGGCAGAAGGTTTTTCATTACTGATACACATTACAAACTTCGTACGGAATACTGTGGACGAAATAAGACTACTAATACTCCCAATGCTCTCTACTGAACGAGCATTGCTTTAGGAATTCCTGAATGAATCAGAGATTAATTGGAAAATTTGAAAATATGAAACAAAGAAGAATAGAGTTCTTGTGCAAGTGATCATGATCACATCCAACAGCAGATATGCAATCGAACAGCGTTAACGTCGGTAACATCGGTCCTGCTCCAAGAAAGATTACTAACGCAGCCTTACTACATTTTGAGTACATAGAGTTGCAATTCGTTTTAATTACATATTTTCTGGAAGGTAATGTTTTATTCTGTATACAGAGTTTCGTGTTGTTACTAGTAGATGTTGCAGTGATATCAGCGAGCGATCTGTTTATATAATGGATTATAAAAACATAATCAGTGAGCTGATTTTTTTCTCCTATGTTAGTGTTTTTATTGGTGAGCAAACTGCGCAACCGCTTTTTTGGTCACGAGCCGACACAGAGAGAAGCGTTGGAGGTTTCACAGGGGCGAAGGAAGGAAGAAAGGAAGGAAGGAAGGTAGGAACGTTAGGGTTTAGCGTAGGGTTAACGTACCGTCGACATCGAGATCAGGTGCGACATCGGAACAGGGCGCAAACTTGAAGCAGTGTTCAGTGAAATCGAAAAGTACAAAAAAACTGAAATTTCTTGGATATTTGACGTCCTTCCTGTATTACGCTACATTCCATAAATTACCAAACAACTGTCTGTGTAAAAATATAGGAAAAATCGAGAAATATTAGTGAGATTAGAACTCTGAATGCATGCTTGTCTCCCTACGCAAGTCAGAAGAATGACTGCTTGCACACGCATACACTCGCACACGCGTGCACACACACACACACACACACACACACACACACACACACACACACACACACACACACACACACAATAACATACACGTACACGTACACGCGCATATACACATCCAAAGTAGGATACGCTTGGATTGCGTTGACAGTAATTTGTGATCTGTCAACTCTGAGACCGGAGAGAAATATAATTCCGCATTTATGCCCTCCCTATTAACCGCGCCCAATTAAATTTTACTGCTGCATGAAGAGAAGACCACAGAGATGGATATATTACAGAGACAACGATAATGTTACACTGTTTGGCAATTAACTGTATTAAAATACTGCTGAGAATCTTGGTTACAATCATGTTACTCAATTTATAACTCCTCAGTTACTGCGTGTTCGTTACCAAGAGTGTAATCGATAACTGAAGAAGTATTATGGATGGACATATTTTCATTTAGATCTACGAAACAAGTAGCGGTTCATTTATTGAGAGTATTATAAACTACGATTTCATAATTTTAATTAGTGTGTGATAAAAGACTGCTGAAATATCATGACTGTGTGAGATATCTCTTTTAAATTTCTCCGTGCTCATTGGTCTAAAGAGGTACATAATCTTACAACGGATTAGCTTCACGGATCAAGTGCTACCTTTGAGAATGAACAACCCGTCTGCTTAAATTCTTCTTCATGACCAGTAGACACACTGCCTCAGACCTGCTCCATTCTCATATTTATTAATGGTTCTGTCTCAACTAAAGACGAAATATAAGCGATATTCCACATACTCTTTGTTATTCTTTAGCGGAGATCACATATTTTCGTCGGATCACTAGAGCACGTGAATATACATGAGACCTGTTCATGAAAATATATGTAATAATATTTAGAAATGTTCATACCCTAGTCTCGTTATCACTGACCTTTCTTCCTAAAACATTCATTAGGTTTTACAAGTGGTATCAGATTTCTATAAGTCTTTGCTGGAGTTGCTCTCTACCAAAATTATGGTTCGTTCGTTTTGGTACAATACGTAGACGACGTAGTAAATGGAAGGATAACCGATAGTATTGGTACCACGGCAGCGAAAGATACATAAATGAATGTGTGAGAGAGAAACGTGGAGCCGACGACATCTTTTTGTTTGCTTCCCACATAATTAGAACCGCACATCGTTCAGTGGTGGTCGATTACGTATTCTATATCCTTACGAAATATAAATTGCATTTTATGAGTCACAAAGATTATTTGACTGCCAATTCCTGCGCATTCATGTTACCAAAGCAATTACTTTTGATACAAGTATGCTTCACATTCAAAAACACAAAAATATCTGTTTTATTATTGTCTTATGTTCTCAACAGAACATTTTTCATCATGACGAAAGGCAAGAGTTAACTGTTACTACTGACAAGTGCGAAAGTTGTTTGTGAATAACAGTGTAACACGTTTTACATAAGATCGACGAAGTACTGACATTATGTTTGGTATGTTCTTACTTTTAGTTTTTTTCAGTTTATCCTTTTTTGAGGAAACTGCGTTATCTAGCGCCATACGATAAATCTGTATTGATTTTTATTCCTACTACAACATCACTCTGCTTCACGTTACAAAACAAGAATTTTCGAATGAAACCTGAATTACATACTGACAGTTTCAGTTTTATTGTAAATACTGTTTACTGTTAAGTAACAGACAGATGGTCGACTATATAGAGCAAAAATGTTCCGTAGGTTACACGGCACTTTATACATCCCCATTCAGTTCTTAGACGGTTCATCGCTTCCGGTCTGTAGGGAAATGTAGTTAGATAATGATCGCATACGCAAAAGAAGCCATCGAAATAATGTATCGTCCCATAGGTATGCCACACATCAATCTGAACTGACCAAAACTACTAGAAAAACTACCGTAGTCTACTTTTACTTACGCTTACTTGTGATAATATACGGTAGCCTAGAGTAATATTACAGCTCTAATCTTCCCAAAAAGCGAAAGCACAATTTACAGAGCAAAAAAAAAAAAAAAAAAAAAAAAAATGCTCGTCCTGTCACACAATGAAGCAGAGAACGTGATAATTTTCTAATAACACAACTGAAAATGCTTTATATGTCTCAGCAGCATTGTGCCATGGCTAGGAATGTTATTGGCGATGTCATTCCGGACCTGCTTTGGAAATGTAGAGATCATAGCATGGATGGGAGCATATGCACTAATAATGTCCATATAGAATTCAAATACTGAGTTCTAAAGTTGGAATAATAGGGACAAATCTGAATGGTAACTCTTCAGTAGCACTACACACGGTAGTTTAATTTCCCGTGACCAACAACATTATGTCTCATAAACATATTTCTTATAGAATCATTGAATTAAAAATAGACGTCGATTTTCAGAAGTGAATTTAAACTTAAGAATGAATGCATTTTATTATACAACAGCAACAATAAAGGACACAGAACGGAAAAGCTTTACGTCCATCTGACTGCAACCAACTGTGATGCTGAATGAAATTCGAAGTTAGAAGGAACTGAACTCTTTAAGTATCAATCCCAGTTCTTGAGACAAATGCTGCGACTAAAAATGAGGAATACTTATATATTAAATTAACTATCTAGTAAAATTAATAACAGAATTTAGAATCTAGAAAACGAAAAACCATGAAAAAAGGTAGTATGACAACGTTATGTTAAAATCAACTAGCTACTTCACCGGTGTTAACAAGATCAAATAAATCAAAATTTACGTTTAAAATCAAACATAAAACCTACATGATTACAGAAGTACAAAATGCTGTTCATAAATGCTTACGACTAAGTTAGAAAATGCAGTGGGAAGACAGCGAGGGAGTGAAGTTGGAACGACCGAAGTTTGAACAGAACATCGGAGATTGTCGAGCATGATATCACTAAAGTTAGTGTTACACAACAAATAAATAAGTAAACGTCGCACTTAAACGTAGGTTGCTAGTAGTGCACTTACAGTGTAAATAGGATGCTTACCGGTGGATAGCGACGTCAGCGATCCATGGAGACAGCAGCACTGGTGGCAGTGCCCTTGAGGACTCCACATTCAGCGTCCCTTCGTGACATGATGTACGGTTCTATAGTCACTGGGCGGTTTCAAGCCCTACACTCAGAGCTAAGATTCTCATTGTATGATAATAAGTCTACGTCGTATGTGCTTCAGCTGTTATTGCTGGCCGGCCGAAGTGGCCGTGCGGTTAAAGGCGCTGCAGTCTGGAACCGCAAGACCGCTACGGTCGCAGGTTCGAATCCTGCCTAGGGCATGGATGTTTGTGATGTCCTTAGGTTAACAAACTGCCTATTGGCTTCTGTCTCGGGTTCTTCGGCCGACGTTCATCTAATGATTTTTCTGACGTTTCGCCAGCACGAGTGGCTGGCATTGTCAAAGCTTCACCCTCCATTGCCGGTGGTGAACTGGAGGCGAGCTCGCGGCCGCAGACTATATGTACCTGGCGCGCCAACGTCCGAGGGCTTCTCCGCGGTCATTTCCGGTGCGGTTCTCCTCTTGCTACCTGCGACGGTCGTTCGCTGCAGTACGGGAAGCCAGGATCCGTTTACCTTAAGGCTTTCCTCTTTCTTGTTGAAACTGTTCGCGTGTTTGTGGATTTCTACAGCTTCTCTGAACAAGCGCGTGTGATAGTGCTTCTCTACAGCCAGAACTTCCGTGTCGGCGAATTTTATTACGTGGTCGGTCTCATTCAGTGCGTGCTCTGCCACGGCCGATTTCTCCACCTGCCCCAACCTGCAATGTCGCTTATGCTCTTTGATCCTGGTGTTAATGGATCGTCCAGTCATTCCGACATAAACTTTTCCGCATGTGCAAGGTATACGGTATATTCCCGACATTGCAAGTGGGTCTCTTTTCTCCTTCGCCGAACTAAGACACTCTTTGATCTTCCTTGTCGGTTTGAAAATCGTCTTTACGCCGTGTTTGCGCAATATACGGCCGATTCTGTCCGTCACTCTGGGAATGTATGGCAGAAAGGCCGTACCCGACATTTCTTTTTCTGGTTCCTTACTTCGCCGAGTGTTTGGCTCTGTTACACTTCTAATGTAATTTGTGGAGTACCCATTGCTCCTCAGAACAGTTTCCAGGTGTTGCATTTCTCGTTTGAGGTGTTGAGGCTCACATATTCGTCCTGCTCTCGTTACGAGCGTACTAATCATGCCTCTTTTCTGGCTCGGGTGGTGGTTTGACAGTTTGTGCAGGTATCGGTCCGTGTGTGTCGGTTTTCGATACACGCTGTGTCCCAGGTTTTCGCCGTCCCTTGTGACCAGCACATCTAGAAATGGCAGTTTCTTGTCCTTTTCTACTTCCATGGTAAATGTTATGTTGGCATGGAGGCTGTTCAAGTGTCTCAGGAATTCACCGAGCTGTTCTTCACCATGACTCCACACCGCGAAAGTATCATCGACGTACCTGTACCACACCTTAGGTTTGCAAGTCGCCGAGTCCAGTGCCTGTGCTTCGAATTGTTCCATGAAGAAGTTGGCCACCACTGGACTGAGAGGACTACCCATGGCGACGCCTTCCAGCTGTTCGCCACTCGTGCTGGCGAAACGTCAGAAAAATCATTAGATGAACGTCGGCCGAAGAACCCGAGACAGAAGCCAATAGGCAGTTTGTCAACAAGTGGCCACGAAAGCCTTAACAATTTTGTAGTCCTTAGGTTAGTTAGGTTTAACTAGTTCTAAGTTCTAGGGGACTAATGACCTCAGCAGTTGAGTCCCATAGTGCTCAGAGCCATTTGAACCATTTTTTTGTTATTGCTGTTGTGGTCATTCTATTATGAACTGTGCTTGGACTTTGGTTGTGGACTACTGCTACGTTTTATCATGTTTGGTTCCATAGGGAGACAGAGATTGGACTCAGCCTCTGACACGAATACGGCATTTGGGATTATGTGCATATAGTAGTGTTTTTAATGTTTTAATTTACATTTACTGCACTGAGGAAAGTCACTCGGTGAAAGAAATCTAGATATGGGATAAACATCATTTGCGTCTGATTGCTGTTCCCTTCACTACATCCACTGCTAGGTGATTGTATTGTACTCTGTATAATGTGAGTGGATAACGCACAGGCATTACACGGTGTGTACCTACTAACCAGTTTACACACATGCTTTACACTCAAGATGCTGCCCATTTGCTGGCTCTCTTCGGATATTTTCGTGTAGTACGAGATTTAGATCATCTCATCACATATCACTATTACCTCTTTAATAGAAGAGATAGAGAACGGGTTCCCTTAGAAAGCGCGGGAGTGTACCAGATACGTTCATCAACTCCTTGGCAAACGCTTCAGGAGAGGTGTTTTACGTCGTTGAGGGTTTTACTGTGCAAATTTCGAGATCGTGGGTTCCACGAAGAGTCAGCCAACGTGTTACTTCCTCTCACGTACATCTCATGAAACGACCATGATGAAAAAATCAGAGAAATTCTTTCTCATTCGAAAGCTTACTCGTAGTCGATATTACCGCGGACAATTCGCGAATCGAGAATGAAGGAGGGGAAATAATAGTATGACCGCAAGTATCTTCGTAACACACCGTACGGTGACTTGCCTATCATTGATTTAGGCACAGATGTAGATGTAAGTATGTTAACTTAAAGGTCGTGTTCATTCGATATAATATTGATAGTGAAACGAGTCAATCGAGAAAGCTGCCCCTAAAGAAGGTCCCAGCAGCTGGACAGAAACACTGAAATGCAGATTTAGAGACTAATGTCTTTTTAGAGATATTGTGATCTATTTCTTAATGACTTAATAAGGTTCGAAATAATGAAATAGAGGTGCGGATAATCTATTCCAAGAATGATGCGCTCGTTAAATATATCCATGAAGCTCTGTTTGACACATGGAAGAAAGGGAAAATTCCAGAGATGATAATAGAGATGATACACTAGAATTACAAATACCGTACAGCAACGTATCACATACGAAGTTTTAGTTACATATTACAAAGATACTACACTGTGTGTAGATGTTTATGAAAGAGCTTAATGCAAGAGATGGAGGTAATATTAAGTGGACATTTAAACCTATATTTTGTAGAGCATACCTATTGAAGAACAATACTTAAGTTTCTTGGAATTTCATAATCTGTCTCCCGCCACCCTCCCCCGTCCCCTTTGTACAAACTGCAACAAGAATTACGGGAAACAGCAGCACTGCTATTGACAAAGTTTTTATAGATATATTGAGACTGCAAAGCCATAATGTAATTCACACGGTTAATGGTCTCTCAAACCATGATTGTCAACTGATAACGTTTGACATAAGCGTGAATAGCATAATTAAAAACAATCGAGAAGCTAATAAATCGGAAATTCAAGAAGTATTCGTAAAATATAAACTGGAAAGATGTCCACAACCCCCTCAGTGTTAATGAAAAATATGATGTAGTCTGTAAAATGGTAATGGCTGCTTTGAAAACTATTTTGCTAAGAAGTTAATCAGGGATGCAGATATAATAAACCTAACACCTGGGTTACTAACAGCATCAGAATATAAAGGCAAAACTAGGAAACCTGTATACTTGACATCAAGGGACATGGACGATACAGGTTCAAATCACATTACAAACTGGATTGCATAATTTTGAAAAATGTCATCAGAGCTTCAAAATGCATATAGTTTCAAGAAAAAATAGACCCCTCCAGAAGCAACATAAGAAATATTTTTAATACAGTAAACATGAATCAGGATAAACAAATCAAGAAATTTCCTTGATGGTAAATAATACTAATCAAAGACAGTTCAATATTCGAAGACATCTTTAATCACTTTTAAGAAATTAAATTTGAAGACTTCCTTAGTAGATATCTACAGTTCCTAACAAAAGTCTTCCAAAATAAGTTTGACAAAATTCATTTTAGTGTCAAATTGCCGAAAGAACATTCCAGTGTTACCATCTCTCTGAAAACTAAATGTTCTTATGGCTACGATGAAATCGGTAATATTCTCTGAGTGTGTGGGTATTATTTTGTAAAGTTGCGCAATGGATTGATCCAACAAGTACCCTTTGGCTCCTGCAAGAAACAATTTCCATCTCACACTACTACAGAAGTCAGACAGACGCTCCTAATGTACCTACAAGAACTGCTCGAAAAACATTTAGCAACAAATATCTTCTGGAGTCCTCCACTGTAAGGAAAAGACACAAAAATATTCTATATATTCTTATGTAACTAGTGGAATAGTTTGGTACTGGAATATTGCTACTTAGTGTAAGAAAAGCATCAAACGAACGAAAAATATTATTTATTACAAAAAATTCTGAGAAATCAAGTGAAACATTTTCTTATAAAAAATTAATAAATTTCCAGGTTCTTTTCGGAACAGTAGATTGCCTCTTATAGATAGGAATGCTATTATTTTACAAAGTATGGAAAGGTTCTTTTCTCCATTTTCTTTAAGAATGTTATTTACTCGGCAGAATGGCTGAGAGCCGCGCCTACACAACTTGAATAACGTTTCTAGTTACGGTCAAGGCTGTCACTTAAGAAATGTAGTGGAGTGTACTGTTAGGGAGGACAGATGGGGCTCACATACACTGTAGCACACAATACCGTGAGCTGCGACGACTGCTGCCTATGTCGCATGCTGCTGACAAATAACACAACTATCTCTTTCTATCTGGATTGACCTTCATCAATCAAGCTCTCCCTACGCCTTGATGAAGTCAAAGACTCCTATCCACCCCTAGTCTTACTATTGGTGTGGTACACCGGCCAGATAACCAGTCCACCGCGATGCCACTCAATACTCGCTCGAAGGCGATTAACTATTACTCTGTCCATGTTCACACTGCACAGTAAGTATGGTGGCCAACACAGTGAACAATGCTTAACCGCGGGCGACTCAGTCTAGAGTGTCACTCCAATTTTCTAACGACAGAGGTGCTCTCCCAGTGAAGTACTGAGGAGAAACTTTGTTCCTCACTCTTTGCGTACATATATGAGTGCACTCCCTCTTGTTACGTGTTCCTGCTCCAAGAGCGACAACAGAACGGCCCCTTTTTCTGGAAAAGTTGCAAGGGTATATCATTCGCTGCCTTCCCTCACTCCTCTAACTCTTTGCGTCACAAATATTCCACCAATCAGTGTTGCTCTTTTAAATGGGAGAATGACGTTTCGTTTAAGTCGACCAATGTGGAAATCTGTTGCATCTCCATTAGGCGTATACTGTCCTCCTGTGAAAACTCCATAACTACACAGTCGGTCCATGAAAAAATGCGTCTTCTGGGTGGTCCCTCACAATGTAGCGGAATTTGCTTTTAAGTCAAACACGAGGGTCGTTATCCCTTTGCTGCGGCAAAAGCTGTCTTCTCTCTGCGCTATCGCTCCAGGCAAATCAGGTATGTTGCTGACCCAGGCCTCTGAAGGGACAGTCTTCTCAGCAGGCTGGTTTCCTCTTTAGAACAAAAATTCCTGTGGCCGTCATGTTGTGTATGCCAGCCTCGACTTTTTTCAACCTCGGTGCACACTTGCGATTTTCTTATTGGATTTGCATGTTGTTTACATGAATTCATACGAAATTGACTCTACCTTATCGAGTTTCGGTTTGAATGAAGCGTTTTGATGTGCAGAATACGATTGTGAGGTCAGAATAATTAAGAAATGAAGGTCAGGAGAGCACACCACCATACAATATGGTATTGATGTGTTGTGCAGCTGAATTTAGTAATATGTTGAGATACTTATGTAATGAATCTTTTCACAGTGGTACTTTCCCAGAGAGACTTAAATAAGTCCTTGCCTGAACTGTACACAAAATAGTGCAAAATCGTTGATAAAGAATTGTCATCTCATCTCATAATCACTAGTAGTTTAAAACATTTTCAAAGAAGATAAGGTACAACAGGCTTTATTAACACTTAGTACAGGAAAATTTACTCAGTTTCAAAGGATTAGAAGTCCAAAATGGACTGTCATCAAAACAAGCTATATTTACACTGTCAAATGATATACTAGACTCAATAAATCTGAAATTAGCACTGTATAAAAAACATGAAAGTCAAAATTTTATGAATCAGCAGACACAAAAGCTTTGTGGCTGTATCTTATCTGAATATCAAAAAGCAGTTTGTGTGTTCCATGTGAAGCACATAACAATTACCTCTTAGAATTTGAAAAAAAAAAAAAAATAAAACAGACATGATGTATCACAAGCTTCTTTTTTTAGTTTCAATGTATATAAATGATCTTCCATTTGCAGTTTCAGAATATGGTTCAAGGTAAATGGATTATCACTGAATTTCGACAAGACTCAGTATGTAAAGTTCATTACTTCTCAAAGAGTCCCACAAACTAAGAAGACAGGTTTAACAAAGAATTAAACACAAGAAGCACAAAGCATTATGTATTTGAGACTATTTAAGACTGCAGATAGATCACAAACGTAACTGGAAAACTGTCTCCCTATAATCAATGAAGCATATTGTATTACGTATGTTTGCAGTACGTACAACTACTGCTGTAAATGATTAAAAATGAAGAAATGAACTATGGTATTTTTTCTGGGGAAATCTAAAGTACAGGACAGTATTTACAGAGTATGGGAACCAGTTATAAGAATTATGTGTGGTGTAAATTATACAACTTCTTCCAGCATCTATTAAGAAACTGGATATTTTGACAACTACATCACTATATATAAACTATCTAGTCAAAAGTATTCAGATATCAGTTAGTGGAAATGAATACTTGGTATGTCCACCCTTCAGAAATAATATGGCTTGGACTCTACCAGGGACACTTTCAACGAGGTATCTTGATGTCTATGGGAACGGCAGTGCATTCTTCCTCAACAACTGAAAGCAGAGAAGGTGGTGATTTTGGATGCTGGGGTCTGGAGTGAAGTCGACTTTCTGACTCATCCGAGATGTGTTTGATTGGGGTGAACGACAGATCTCTGGCAGGCCAGTTTACTTCAGGAATGATATTGCCTGAAAACCATGGTGCTTTATGGCAGGGTGCAGTGTCATGCTGATTCAGTCATCGTTCCTAACTGTTCCTCTACTGTACACAGTACACAATGCTTTAAAATGTGTTCTCCTGCCTTGGGCATGGATGTGTGTGATGTCCTTAGGTTAGTTGGGTTTAAGTAGTTCTAAATTCAAAGGGACTGATGACCTCAAATGTTATGTCCCATAGTGCACACAGCCATTTGAACCATTTTGTAAAATATGTTCAAATCGTTCCATTTTAGCGTTTACGTAAATGCTCGAAGGGAGCCGCACTCTAACGACGAAAATCACCCCATACCCTGACACCTAACATACCCCAACATGCTTCACTGTTGACACTACAGATTGTTCTGGCATAACCACAAGCACCGGAACGAAGATGCGGAACGCAAGAGCAGAGAAGGCGGTGAGGAAACGGCGGCCAATGGTGCGCAGAATTGTACCGCGCTGCGACAAGTGCGACATCTGGAAGAAGAGAATATAAGCGACGCTCCTGCTAGCCTTGGCCGCGCCGATCGGCACCCGATCGCGAACCTTAGTTATCAGTGACGTGTGGCAACTAGCCTGAACAATTCACATATCAAGGACTCTAAATTATGTTGCAAGTCGCCCCTTGTTTTCGACTACTACTTATAAATCTCCAAAGTTAAGTGGTGTCAATTGCTTTCTAGAACTAAAACTACTAATGTTATCTGTTTGAAAATTTTGTACAGCATTCCGAGAACGCTGCATCGCGTAGGGTCCAATTAGCGACCAGTAGACAAGACACCACACAAATGATGGCAAGTAACATTCTCCAGGTATTCCCGGTCGAAGAAACACAGTGCAACCGCTACCAGGACCAGGCCGACTTCATACACTCCTGGAAATTGAAATAAGAACACCGTGAATTCATTGTCCCAGGAAGGGGTAACTTTATTGACACATTCCTGGGGTCAGATACATCACATGATCACACTGACAGAACCACAGGCACATAGACACAGGCAACAGAGCATGCACAATGTCGGCACTAGTACAGTGTATATCCACCTTTCGCAGCAATGCAGGCTGCTATTCTCCCATGGAGACGATCATAGAGATGCTGGATGTAGTCCTGTGGAACGGCTTGCCATGCCATTTCCACCTGGCGCCTCAGTTGGACCAGCGTTCGTGCTGGACGTGCAGACCGCATGAGACGACGCTTCATCCAGTCCCAAACATGCTCAATGGGGGACAGATCCGGAGATCTTGCTGGCCAGGGTAGTTGACTTACACCTTCTAGAGCACGTTGGGTGGCACGGGATACACGCGGACGTGCATTGTCCTGTTGGAACAGCAAGTTCCCTTGCCGGTCTAGGAATGGTAGAACGATGGGTTCGATGACGGTTTGGATGTACCGTGCACTATTCAGTGTCCCCTCGACGATCACCAGTGGTGTACGGCCAGTGTAGGAGATCGCTCCCCACACCATGATGCCGGGTGTTGGCCCTGTGTGCCTCGGTCGTATGCAGTCCTGATTGTGGCGCTCACCTGCACGGCGCCAAACACGCATACGACCATCATTGGCACCAAGGCAGAAGCGACTCTCATCGCTGAAGACGACACGTCTCCATTCGTCCCTCCATTCACGCCTGTCGCGACACCACTGGAGGCGGGCTGCACGATGTTGGGGCGTGAGCGGAAGACGGCCTAACGGTGTGCGGGACCGTAGCCCAGCTTCATGGAGACGGTTGCGAATGGTCCTCGCCGATACCCCAAGAGCAACAGTGTCCCTAATTTGCTGGGAAGTGGCGGTGGGGTCCCCTACGGCACTGTGTAGGATCCTACGGTCTTGGCGTGCATCCGTGCGTCGCTGCGGTCCGGTCCTAGGTCGACGGGCACGTGCACCTTCCGCCGACCACTGGCGACAACATCGATGTACTGTGGAGACCTCACGCCCCACGTGTTGAGCAATTCGGCGGTACGTCCACCCGGCCTCCCGCATGCCCACTATACGCCCTCGCTCAAAGTCCGTCAACTGCACATACGGTTCACGTCCACGCTGTCGCGGCATGCTACCAGTGTTAAAGACTGCGATGGAGCTCCGTATGCCACGGCAAACTGGCTGACACTGACGGCGGCGGTGCACAAATGCTGCGCAGCTAGCGCCATTCGACGGCCAACACCGCGGTTCCTGGTGTGTCCGCTGTGGCGTGCGTGTGATGATTGCTTGTACAGCCCTCTCGCAGTGTCCGGAGCAAGTATGATGGGTCTGACACACCGGTGTCAATGTGTTCTTTTTTCCATTTCCAGGAGTGTATATTGATGGATAGTGGACAGGGGCAGTGGAGCACTGCGGTGGGCGGTCGTAAGAACTCCATTAGATCCTCGCAAGAAATCACAAGTGCGTTCTAAATTTCTACTAACAGTCCAGCCAGGACAACGACCGTGTTTAGGGAGTTAAAGAGAATAGGGTACAATGATCGAGCAGCTCCACATGAGCCACATATTTCTGTAGTCTATGCTAAGCGACGCTTGAGGTGGCATTCTGATGAAGGAGTCTGGATTTGGCGAATGCCTAGAGAACGTTAAACAACCATTGCGTGTAGTGTGGACTGTGACACACGAAGGAAGTAGTGTTACGGTGTGGGGATTTCTTACATGGTGAGGGTGTGGTTCTCTTATCACACCGAAGAAAATGCTAAATTCTGAAGGATATGAACACATTTTGCGGTATTGTGCAGCGGGTGGAATAGAGAAAAGTTCGAAGACACTGTTTATTTGTATCAGCATGACAAAGCCATATGTCATAAGACAGCTTCTGTGAAGAAACTGTTTGTGATCAGTTGGCCTGTCCAGGGTCGCGACCTGAAACCAATGCAACAACTTTGAGATGAGTTAGAACGTCGACTTCGCTCCAGAACCAAGTGTCCACATCACTATATAATCTGGTTTCGGCTCTTGAGGCACAATGGACTGCCTTTGTTCCAGAGATATCCAGACGCCCTATAGAAAGTGTTCATAATAGATTTCAAGCCGCCGTAAGGTGGAGGAGTGGACAAACTGTATATTAATGTCCATTGATTGGTGTCCGGCAACATCTCCGGAAAAACTATATTTCTAACAGGTTCAAATGGTTCAAATGGCTCTGAGCACTATGGGACTCAACTGCTGAGGTCATTAGTCCCCCTAGAACTTAGAACTAGTTAAACCTAACTAACCTAAGGACATCACAAACATCCATGCCTGAGGCAGGATTCGAACCTGCGACCGTAGCGGTCTTGCGGTTCCAGACTGCAGCGCCTTCAACCGCACGGCCACTTCGGCCGGCTTTCTAACAGGTACTGCAAAACACTGGCCATCACTCTTGAAAACCGCGTATTAGTCTCAGATCACCACCTATTTACCAGAATTAAGAGAAGACCAGCCATTCGCTTCAGGCTGGTCAAATTCTTCTTCCCGGCAGTCACTGTCCGTCGCATACACAAGAGCCAACAGGAGGAGCACAAAGGCGCGGCCAGGAAAAGATATGTAACATGGTTACCATTATTCAGGCAGAGCTGATTTCGATGCTGCAATGTCGTGGATAGTGAGGTTGTGAACATCAACATGTCTGCTGTGCACTCGCATAAGGACGTAAGTAAACATCGACGATGACATCTTCCGAGTCCTTCGTAGAGTCCCACACGGAAAGATGTAGAGGCCGGAGCAATCACACAAAGCTGCATCAGAGTACTTCCAGACGCTGAGACATCATGGGGCACAGACGTTTGATGTATGTCAACGGGTCGCGGGTCGTCATCAAGCCAAAGCACTTTTGCTCTCACGTTTGTAAACTAAGTTAAAGTGATACAAGCCCGCGCAGTGAACGATCGCCATTTGTACCACAGTGCAGCTTTCTGCTCACAGTATTTGGCGTACCACCTTTGTGTTGGCAGTAGCAAGGTCAGTGTTTTAACGCTTGAAGGCTCTGGTTCTGTTCCATACGGCGCAGCAAATACCAGTCGGCTGCTTGCATGCTAACCCATGGTCGTGCTTGACTGAACGCTTTGGATGCGAACTGTGACTACGAAGTGTTATCACTATCCCTGAACCGTAGGGA
Source organism: Schistocerca nitens (assembly GCF_023898315.1). Taxonomy (NCBI): domain Eukaryota; kingdom Metazoa; phylum Arthropoda; class Insecta; order Orthoptera; family Acrididae; genus Schistocerca; species Schistocerca nitens. The sequence goes on along the minus strand of NC_064616.1, from coordinate 877,481,570 downwards.
TAGATCGTTTTGCCAGTCAGTCAGCTGAGTCAGCGTCGTCTGAGTCTCAGTTCCCTCCTTTGCATTTCTTCCAGTGTATCACGATCCTACGCCTTTCTATGTTGGTTATGTCAGCTGTGTTCTTTCACTGTCGCAGAACCAGCCACAGTCTTGCAATGTTGTATGGTCCAGATGATGGACATCGTCGTATACTACAGCAGTACATTGCAAACACTACACCCAACAAGGCGTCACTCGCTCTTTCTGATACATTGTGTAGTACAACAACCAACACTCAAGAAACACAACTGTGGTGAACAGAGCACCAGACCTACATAGACATGTGGACGGCCGGTGTGGCCATGCGGTTCTAGGCGCTTCAGTCTGGAACCGAACGACCGCTACGGTCGCAGGTTCGAATCCTGCCTCGGGCATGGATGTGTGTGCTGTCCTTAGGTTAGTTGGGTTCTAAGTTCTAGGGGACTGATGACCTCAGATGTTAAGTTCCATAGTGCTCAGAGCCATTTGAACCATTTGAACATAGACATGTGAGACTAGACTAAACTAGAAGTCCAGGTCGAGTCTTATAACATGTACGTTGATCAATCACCCAACTGCCGTAGTCAATACGTGGAAACATCACTGGACGCAGCTGAAGCAAGAGAGAGCTATCTCACACTGGTAGCGTGACGCATGGTCCACTTTCCCAACGTCCACTGTTCAAAGTGCCGTCAATGAGAACAAGAGGTGACCGAGAAGTGTAAACAGAACCTGGATTCATCCGAAAAAATGACGTTTCGCCATTCGTGCACCCAGGTTCCTCGTTGAGTACACCATCGCAGGCGCTCCTGTCTGTGATGCAGCGTCAAGGGTAACCGAAGCCATGGTCTCCGAGCTGATAGTCCATGCTGCAGCAAACGTCGTCGAACTGTTAGTGCAGATGGTTGTTGTCTTGCAAACGTCCCCATCTGTTGACTCAGGGATCGAGGCGTGGCTGCACGATCCGTTACAGCCATGCGGATAAGATGCCTGTCATCTCGACTGCTGGTGATACGAGGCCGTTGGCATCCAGCACGGCGTTCCGTATTACCCTCCTGAACCCACCGATTCCACATTCTGCTAACAGTCATTGGATGTCGACCAACGCGAGCAGAAATGTCGCGATACAATAAACCGCAATCGCTATAGGCTACAATGCGACCTTTATCAAAGTTGGAAACGTGATGGTACGGATTTCTCCTCCTTACACGAGGCATCACGACAACGTTTCACCAGGCAACGCCCGTCAACTGCTGTTTGTGTATGAGAAATCGCTTGGAAACTTTACTCATGTCAGCACGTTGTAGGTGTCGCTACCGGCGCCAACCTTGTGTGAATGCTCTGAAAAGCTAATCATTTGCATATCACATCATCTTCTTTCTGTCGGTTAAATTTCGCGTCTGTCCACGTCATCTTCGTGGTGTAGCAATTTTAATGGACAGTAGTGTATATTGCTGTCTCGTAGTTACATACTTAAATGAGACATTATGTTCGTGAAATAACTGGAAAGAAGATCCGTTGTACCCAAAGACACGTAAGCTTGCCACTACTCCCTTTAAGATTGTCCACTTTTCGCAACAGACCACTAACGTGGGCTTGGGTGTGCGAGAGAAAGCGTGAAAGCACTTCGCAAACGTTGACGGAAGTTGATGGAGATCACCGGTGCTGCGCCGGCCGCGGTGGTCTCGCTGTTCTAGGCGCGCAGTCAGGAACCGTGCGACTGCTACGGTCGCAGGTTCGAATCCTGCTCCGGGAATGGATGTGTGTGATGTCCTTAGGTTAGTTAGGTTTAAGTAGTTCTAAGTTCTCGGGGACTACTGACCACAGCAGTTGAGTACCATAGTGCTCAGAGCCATTTGAACCATTTGAACCGTTGCTGCTTTACCTAAAAATAGCCGCGTGGGAACCTGTACACGACCACGCGAATGGCAGTGTCAATTGAGCTGCCTCTCACGGCCACGAGGACGCCACACGCTTGCATTATTCACTTGCACATAGACTGCGAATTTGCAGTGCGCGCATGCGCAATGCGCTTCGCTAACCACCACCGCTGGTCAAAATTGACGAATAACGAACACAGCTAAATTATTATTAGTTATTTATGAGTAACAAATGATGTTTGAAACTTTATTCACTTACACGATTGAAAACATTTATTCGTCATCTTTGAATAAAAAAATTTACGAATAATATACAAATTTGAAATCCAGTGACATTTATTGCTCCAATTCTTTGTCCCTTATTAAACGGATGTTATTTTTGTTGCTTTTAAATTAGATTTCAGAACAACTCCAGTCTTTCAAACGTGTCATAAATTTTTTTATTTTATTTCGGGAGATTTGCCGCTGTCACACTATAGAAAATACGTCCTACACATATAAATAGGATATCTACAGAAATCGTCTTTATTTCGTGAAACCAGTATTTGACTTTCAACTCACGATCTTCTTCGGCAGAACTTGGGAAATCGTCAGTTCTGCTGTAGTTTATCGCAAATAATTCACTGTGACCCCACGTCTGGTTTAATCCCCAAATGATATTCAAAATAAAGTTATCCTTTTACGTCGTAACATTATTCTAAATCAATTTCTACCACATTTCTTTGGCTACTGCATGTCTGTAGTTTATTACAAGACTCGCTTGGACAGGGATGACAATACAGATGAAATGTATGGTTCAAAATGGTTCAAATGGCTCTGAGCACTATGGGACTTAACATCTTAGGTCATCAGTCCCCTAGAACTTAGAACTAGTTAAACCTAACTAACCTAAGGACATCACACACATCCATGCCCTAGGCAGGATTCGAACCTGCGACCGTAGCAGTCGCGCGGTTCCGGACTGCGCGCCTAGAACCGCGAGACCACCGCGGCCGGCTGAAATGTATGTTTTGAATAGTTGGGAAGACAATGCAGCAATAATTGCAGTTGGTGTAGAAAGGCGGAAAACATCTTCCAATCGTCTCTTGGCACATCCTTGATAAAAAAAGTTGCCTTCGTGTTGCAATGTAGTGAACTCACTTATGTAGTCTACCCAGTGTCTCTTCCGAAATTGTTTCAATCTCAAAGTTCTATGTAACTGCATTAACACATGCAGAATGGAAAACTATTCCATATTATAACGCGGAGCTTCCTCAGAATTAATCCTTGAACACTGTCGGATGACGGGACCTCCAGCAGTCTTTCACAAATGTTTTAGGAATACTTTAGATTTGAAGTTTGTTGATGTTGGTCGTTAGTAATTAAGTTCTTACTTTGCTCATTCATTTTATAGCAATACAATCGTGAGCGAATTGCGTATTTATATCAACGAAACACCAGTAGCCTATAATGTTAGTAATCTTGGCACATTTACGTCTTTGGCTGCTTAGGTAGGGTACCTCCGCTCGTTAGCAGGAAGAGGAGGGAGTAGTGGCAAATGCAGTCAGTTGAATAGGACCGCCTCGCTAGTATAACTGTTAAGTGTTTTTGTGTTGCAAAACAAGTAAAGTTGTGCTCAACCCGAAGGCTAGTTTGAACACTGGAGTGCTGTACTAGGCACCGAGGTGTGGTATGCTGTGGACTTCCTCTCACTTCTGAATCGACTTATACAGTTGAACATGTACTCCGAAACGCAGTGAGACTTTACTTGCCATTTTTCTCGTTGTTAGATATAAAGGAAGCTATAAGTAACAGGAAAGGTCGTAGAATCAACGGGGAATCGAAAACAGAACATTAAGCTTTGTAGTCTGGATCTTAACCCACGGTTCAACGGCTAGCTTCCATCGTCTGTATTCAGTTTTCCTTAAATAGCTAAATTCTTTTTTTAAGATTAACTAAAACATTCAGTGTCCTCTTAAAACGAAAACCTTCTTCTTCTTAAGGAGATGTTATTATTTAATTCGTGGCATTTTAGCAAAATTAAAATTATATTTTCAGTTCATTCGAAAAAATGAAACTAAGCTATGCTTCTAAATAAACTCGAAACGTCTCTGAAAAGTAATTTTCTGGTGTTTTCCTTTTAAGCATCTTTGTTTTTATAAAAAGTGTATGAACGGCCCATGTGTTTCTTTTTTCGGTTGCTGCTGACAAATTTGTCCCTTCCTTGGTCCAAGTACAATTTGAAGGCAACTACAGATTCACCTCCGTCGTAGTTTATATAGGAACATATAAACAACGTGACTGTTTTCGTCCTCGAGCTGGGGACGGTTTGAAATCCATGTACTTTATCGTCTTGGCGTTCATTGTAGCCATTGTCGTCGTTAATAGCATTGCACATTTGAATTTAATCTACTTCCGTAAGCCTGGAATTCTTGAACAGCCTAGTGTGCCAAGCCACAATATTCCTAGTAAGGGTCTCTCCTGAGACTCAGACATTGTCGCCGTGATGCTGTTAGGAACAGACCGTTTATGAATATGCAAGCCACCGAGCGCAGCGTTGAATTCGTGTTCTCTTCCGAAAAGTTAGACTATACTAGCTTCCAGTTAAGTTCTTTGTCTTTTATTTGGCTGACAACTGTGAGGACTGTTTCCTTCTGTTTTTCTCCCATAATCTTTTTTGTAGTGACGTTCTTTTCATATGAGAGTTCTTCTAGAATTCCCATTGTGATTTTGAGTGCGAATAACATACGTGGGTATCCGTCGTTAAGCTCTACTTCTTTAAGTAAGTCCTCGTGCGGGCTTCAATAAATCCGAATGACTTGCTTGTTATTTCTAGGGTTTTATAAGATTTTTAACTATGAGGGCTGTGTATTTTTCCTCAGAAGCTACTAAGCCTAATCCAGCTTCAACTGATGGTATTGTTAACTGGTCTCTGGATACACAGAGTAGCATCGCTTTTCAGATGAAAAATTGTACACATTTCTTTATTTGAGCTAGATATTTTCACTCTGTGGGTATTATTTGAGCTGTTGTTGTTCAAATGGCTCTGAGCACTATGGGACGTAACATCGGAGGTCATCAGTCCCCTAGAACTTAGAACTACTTAAACCTAACTAACCTAAGGACATCACACACATCCGTGCCGGAGGCAGGATTCGAACCTGCGACCGTAGCAGTTGCGCAGTTCCGGACTGAAGCGCCTAGAACCGTTCGGCAACCGCGGCCGGCATTTGAGCTGTAAACCACATTTTTGAAAGTTCCAGCGTACTAATCCATGGTACCCTTTGCTAAGATTTGGGTTCGTAATGATGTTTGCTATAAAGATGCCTCTTAGTTTCTCCACCATTGATTTTGAATTACCCTTAACCGGTTCGTCCATATTCTTCTTCAACTTAACGCTGAGCGCTTCCACTTCGTCGCATTCTGTGAGGAGATGCGGTGAAAATTGTGGATTTTCGGTCAACGATAGGAGTCACCTTTTTGTTGTTTATTGTTGCTCTTCCTGCATCTTTATTTCTAACACCTTCCCAGTGTCGTGATGCTGCGTGATTGCAATTGTTTATCGTCGGCATAGGCGTTAGCAGGATACGTGAAGTACACAGGTTTGGTTGCGGATGGAGTGGTCTGCTGTCTACAAGAATATAAATAATATCGTGGATAACGGGCATCTCTTCCGGACTCAGCGCTGAATTGAGAGTTGTGGGTAGTAGTCGATCCGTTGTGGCCTCTGGGAAATTATTGTGTTCCTACAGATTTCTTAAATATTGGTGACTGAGTCTGTCAAAGGCATTTTACAGGTCGATATTAAATAGTTTTGTCGTTCCGTATTAGTATTTCCGCGAGAAGAGGGTCGTGTCTACCGGAGCACAAAGTCCACCCATGATCGTGCTAGGAACGCTACCCGTTTGGCCGGGTCCGATCATCATTGGAAGAGTATCTTTTAGTATTGCGGCTGTTATGAGCACCATTACTTTTGAGATGGCATGTGACAAAATTACTGACCTGTAATCAGTGGCCGGCCGTAGTGGCCGAGCGGTTCTAGGCACTACAGTTTGGAACCGCGCGACCGCTGCGGTCGCAGGTTCGAATCCTGCCTCAGGCATGGATGTGTGTGATGTCCTTAGGTTAGTTAGGTTTAAGTAGTTCTAAGTTCTAGGGGACTAATGACCACAGCAGTTGAGTCCCATAGTGCTCAGAGCCATTTGAACCATTTTTGATTAATCCTGAGCATTGACCTAGCAAATATCTTGTCACCAGTATGGAATGCGTGCGAGAAACTTTGTCACAAAGTTTCTAAGAGCGAAATTTTGTCGCAGTTGCAAATGTTTTGATATCAGCTGTATTAGGAATGGAAATTAGAGCTGTTAGTGACACTTTTAAAAAATGGCTCTGAGCACTATGGGACTTAAAAACATCTGAGGTCATCAGTCCCCTAGAACATAGAACTACTTAAACCTACCTAACCTAAGGACATCACACACATCCATGCTCGAGCCAGGATTCGAACCTGCGACCGTAGCGCTCGCGCGGTTCCAGACTGTAGCGCCTAGAACCGCTCGGCCACACTGGGCGGCAGTGACACATGCAGGTTTGTGCCGAAGCGGCACTCGAATGGAATTATAATAATAAGTTTTGTTAAGCCGTTTCTGTTTTATTAACATAGTAAATACACTAGCGTTCGCGTGCCTCTTTTTGTCGTATACCACCCACTCATCTAACATAGAGTGGCTAGGAAGCCGTTTCCTCGGAGATGGTTCAAATGGTTCAAATGGCTCTGAGCACTATGGGACTCAACTGCTGTGGTCATAAGTCCCCTAGAACTTAGAACTACGTAAACCTAACTAACCTAAGGACAGCACACAACACCCAGCCATCACGAGGCAGAGAAAATTCCTGACCCCGCCGGGAATCGAACCCGGGAACCCGGGCGTGGGAAGCGAGAACGCTACCGCACGACCACGAGATTTCCTCGGAGAGCTAGACAACAATTCAAGCAAATCTTATTAATGGAGTTTATTACAGTAAGTTAAATTGACAATACTTAACTTTGCGGCTTCAAAAAGAGGTGTCGCAAGCAATTGGTGACATGCAGATAATCAATGTCCTTTGGTATATACAATTTCAATGCAAGCAAAACACAACAGTTCATAAGTCACGGCTAAAGCATTTGGATGACGGCTCGTCTTCTAGTGCGCCTGCAGCTATTTTTTTTTTTTAATTATTGATTTTCAATTCCCCCGAAGGGGGCGGGCTGGCAGCAGCTTACTACGCTGCTCTACAGCCCACAGACTTTTGTTTAAAAAAGGAAGAAGAAAGAAACAAGGAAAAACAGGCGATAAAATGGTGATTTAAAGTGTAAAATGGCGTAAAAATGCGGGAAGTTAAAACAGAAAGCAAAAGGGGTTGGCAATGTTGATAAAAGACACAGGAATCAGACAAGTAACATAGTAGACACACAATTAAAAAACATGGCGACAGTCTGGTTTCTGTTCACAAGAGAGAAAAGCAAAAAAAGCACACCCAGCGACAGTATGATGGCTGTTCGCTACACTTCCCAAAAGACACAACACGGAGCACGCACTGGAAAAACACACTGTAAAACACTGCACATAAAAGGCGGCACAAAGATGGCACTCCCGATCCAAGGCAGATGGGGGGGGGGGGGCTGGAGTAGGGGGAAAAACAAGGAGGGAGGAGAGGAAAAAACGAAAAGGGGGGGGAACCAAGGAGGGAGAGGACTAATAAAGGGGGAGAAGGGCAGATGCGAGACGGAATGAGAGGAGGCAGAGGAGGGAAATGTAAAAGGACTCGGAGGAGAGAAGGGGGCAAAGAGAGGGGAGGTGTGGAAGAAAGAGGATGGAAGGGGGGCAGAGGGAGCCCGGGAAAAGGACAGAGGAAAGGAGGGGGAGTGAGGATCAGAGTTGATAGGAGCGATAAATGGAGGGAGAGAGGGCATCATCTGGGAGGGGGAGTTGATGGAAGCCACCTTGGGAAAGGAGATGTAGGGTGTAGAAATGGAGGGTAGGAGGGACACAACGGTGAAGACGTGGCAGGGGGTGGGGATCAGAGAGGAGAGGAGCAACCAGGGGGTGAGGGGGTTCAAGACGGTGGGAGGTGTAGAGGATGCGGATATGTTCGAGGAATAGGAGCAGATGGGGGAAAAGAATGAGATCATAGAGGATCCGCGTGGGGGATGGGAGGCGTATACGGAAGGCGAGGCGGAGTGCATGATGCTCAAGGATCTGGAGGGACATAGAATTTGGGGGGGGGGGGGGGCAGATATCCAGGCAGGACTGGCATAACAGAGGATGGGACGGATTAAGGATTTGTAGGTGTGGAGGATGGTAGAGGGGTGCAACCCCCATGTCCGGCCGGGGAGGAGTTTGAGGGGTCGGAGGCGGCTGTGGGCTTTGGATTGGATGGAGCAGAGATGAGGGATCCAGGTGAGGTGACGGTCAATGGTGAGGCCAAGGTAGGAGAAGGTGGGGGTGAGGCGGACAGGACGGGCACAGACAGTAAGGGAGAAATCCAGGAGCCGGAAGGAGCGAGTGGTACGACCTACGATGATCGCCTGGGTCTTGGAAGGGTTGAGTTTCAGGAGCCACTGGTTACACCATGCAGCAAAAAGGTGAAGGTGATTCTGGAGAAGGCGTTGGGACCGTTGGAGGGTAGGAGCGAGGGCGAGGAATGCGGTGTCATCAGCATATTGCAAGAGGTGTACTGTAGGGGGGAGTTGGGGCATATCTGCCGTGTACAGGAGGTAGAGGAGAGGGGAGAGGACAGAGCCCTGGGGCACACCTGCAGAGGGGTAGAAGGTGTGGGAATTGGCAGTATTGATGGTAACATACGAGGGGCGGTGGGAGAGGAGTTTGCAGCTAGACGGAGCGGCGCTTATATTCTCTTCGTATAGGGGCTGCTCCTGTCATGGTGTCGGCCCAGTCAGCGGACTCTTGGCTGACGTCGTCTCACAGCCCTCTCTGCTGTTACGTTTCAGGCCAACGTGCCGGCTCTTGATGATACGCCAGAACACTTTTCATCTTATAAAGAAAAATAAGTACTTCTTGTCGGTTAATCAAATGAAGCTAATAACGTCATGTCAATTCCAGAAATGCTTCTTTTCCTTCAAAAAATGGTTCAAATGGCTCTGAGCACTATGGGACTCAACTGCTGAGGTCATTAGTCCCCTAGAACGTAGGACTAGTTAAACCTAACTAACCTAAGGACATCACAAACATCGATGCCCGAGGCAGGATTCGAACCTGCGACCGTAGAGGTCTTGCGGTTCCAGACTGCAGCGCCTTTAACCGCACGGCCACTTCGGCCGGCTCTTTTCCTTCAAATACACACAATTACTTCGTGGACATTAACCAACATTTTAAAAAACGGATAGTAACCGAATGATGACTCAAATGCGATAGTGAGTTTACATGGTACCAAAGCACGTTTGTGGAGGCTGAAGCCAGCAGCCCGTACCCAATTTTCAGAATCAATATTGGAATGTTTGCATGACAAACCAGAAGCGGCATTGGGAAATCGGTTCAGGGAAAAACGGATTTAGGAGACTGCGTAAATGTAGTGAGTATGTACGTTTTATCTGCGATCGCTGCCACGTAGTTCTCTTTCGTTTTACATTCTAAATTATTCCGATATATTGTGATCCAGCGGCCACACTAACACTTATCCAAAGGTTTTCAGTGACGTTAGTGAGTTCGGATATTGAAATAAATAAATGGTAACAGGTGAAAATTTGTGCCAGACTGGGAATCGAAGCCGGATCTTCCGGGCAGTCGCTTTAACCGCCGTTTTTTCAAATGTTGTCTTAAGGAAGTAGAGCGGTCAGCGTCAGACAGGTGGAGACAGGGCGGGCAGAAGGCGAAACCCAAGGCCTGGCCACGATGCCTCCCCATTCCCCTCGGAATTATTTTTCCTTCAACTAAAAATTTTAGTGTATAATTCTAATATAAATTTTTTCTAGTGCAGAGAAGACATCGAAAACAGTTTAGAGAATATAAAAACACATCAAATTGAAAAAAAATTTAAACACAGTTACATCGTGCGGCCGTCTTCCAACACACAGGTGAACTCCAAGTCCAAGATCAAATAACAAAATAGGAAACTGCTACCGTTATATTGCTCGGATAACGACCACATGGCCGAAGGAAATCTAAATAACATTGCACACAAATCCTGCGCACCATCTCACACGCGCTTCCCATCTGTGGACGGACAGCGTGCATTGGTATTAAGGGGGTTAGGACGTCAAACAGGACATTTTAATTTCCACTGTCTATACTTTTACAAGTAAATGGCTCTGAGCACTATGGAACTCAACAGCTATGGTCATCAGTCCCCTAGAACTTAGAACTAAATGGTTCAAATGGCTCTGAGCACTATGGGACTCAACTGCTGAGGTCATAAGTCCCCTAGAACTTAGAACTACTTAAACCTAACTAACCTAAGGACATCACACAACACCCAGCCATCACGAGGTAGAGAAAATCCCTGACCCAGCCGGGAATCGAACCCGGGAACCCGGGCGTGGGAAGCGAGAACGCTACCGCACTTTACAAGTAAATTCATAAAACTTCGTCAGCATGACCAGGAAGGATTCACACTCGTAGCAGCGGAAGTTCAAAAACATAACAAAATAATTTTTTTTACATGTGAAATTTCATCATTTTTTTCACTTACTGTTGGCTGCATTTGTTGCTATAGGTACACTTTACTTCATAAGTAAGAGAGACTGTTCGATGAATTTTGCACAGCATACAAATCATACTTACAGGTGTCTGAAACTCTAGAATCTATTTAATTTATGAAAAAATTAATGAGCTGTTACGTTATAAACTTTATGTTTAGAAAAAAATCAAATTTTGTAGTTAATGATCTCAATTTTTACCACAGATTTAAACAGATTTGGAAAATTCTAGAGTTTCATACAACTGTAAGTATGGTTTGTATGCTGTGCAAAATTCATCAAAGAATCTCTATTACCTGTGAAGAAAAATGTACATGTAGCAACAAATGCAGCCAACAGTAAGTGAAAAAATAATGAAATTTGATATCTGAAAAAAAATTATTTTGTTATGTTTTTGCACTTCCACTGCTATGAGTGTGAATCCTGAATCCTTCCTGGACATGCCGACAAAGTTTTATGAATTTATTTGTAAAAGTACAGACAGTAGAAAATAAAATGTCCTGTGGTGCCTCTCCCACTCCAATTCGGCCCGTTTGACGTCCTCCCCTCCCCCCCCCCCTTAAGTCGATAACCATTTTACGTCATGTCAAGATCTTCCACGGGGTTCGTTCCCCGCCCGGTACCCCACAAATGTGTGGGGGCTTTATGAAGCACTACACATATAATTTGTGAAGAGCTGTTGATAGCGAGGAGTCCGCGCAAGTGCGCTTTTATTGTCTTGGGGATATTGCCAGAAGTCAAGAACCATCTTCTCATCATCTCTAACTAAATGATAAATGGCCTTCGCGGTCGGGAAGTAATTACCTTCCGGGACTAGGGGGAGCTGGAGTTCATTCGTGCGATGTGGGGAACGAGGGTAGCAGGCGAGGATCCTCTGTACCAGCGTCCAGACTTCAAATGGTGATACACGTGTTAAAAGGTGGTAGTCAGTGTCCAGGAGGTGGCATTGTGAACAGAGGAGAAGATTTGTCAGTCCGGTAACGTGTAACCTGCGTCTCGTCGCATAATCTAGATTGACCATATGGCACAACGGTGGGTTGTTCGTGCCTGTGTAGGGAGGAAGAGCTGTTGGACTGTTATCCACGCCACATGCAATAGTGTGGCCAGGCATTTATTCTCAGTCAAGGTGCAAGGGACGGACCTCAGCACCGAACGATAAATGTCTGTCACCTGCGAACCTCCGAGTGGTAGGAAGATTGGAGTCCACATTACTATATTCGATAATGAATACCGAGATGTCAGAAAGAGAGGGAGCGATGTGCTCATTCGAAACAAGTGACAGAATGGAGATGACAGTATTGGTTCCTCTAATAGATGGCCCGTAAGCAGGTCGTTGTACACAAATGTACGCATAAGACTGCTGCCCTCTCGTGTATAATTCTAAGTCACAGTCGTAAGTCACGAGGAGGGAGGGTGAGGGTGTCACAACAGAACTGAAATAGGAATCCGGCAGTAAGGTAATATCCAAATACCGCCTGCCATGTGTATGCCATGTACAGGGTGATTACAATTAACGTTAAGCACTCAAAACGCTGTAGAAATAACACCACTGGTCAGAAAGACGTCAGTTGCTGCCGGCCGGAGTGGCCGTGCGGTTCTAGGCGCTACAGTCTGCAGCCGAGCGACCGCTACGGTCGCAGGTTCGAATCCTGCCTCGGGCATGGATGTGTGTGATGTCCTTAGGTTAGTTAGGTTTCTTTAGCTCTAAGTTCTAGGCGACTGATGAGCTCAGAAATTAAGTCGCATAGTGCTCAGAGCCATTTGAACCATTTTTGAACGTCAATTGCTGAGAAGGGGCAAAACGTACGACAGAAGATAAAAAATTGTCTGAAAATAGATCAATAGATGGCGCTGTATTTGTCATAATATCTAAATGAAAACACCTGTCATGTACACGAGCCATTGAAGTTGGTATAAACACGCCGAGTACACGGCTTTACCTCCCCCCTCCCCCTTATAGGTCCTCTCCCTCTGTCGCCCCCCCCCACTCCATTTTTCCTATCCTCCCCCTTTTTTTCCCCCTCATCTGTCCAGGTCCCCCCACCCCCTCCCATCTGCCACTTGGCTGTGGTGTGTCATCTTCGTGCCAACTTTAAAGTGCAGTGTTTCCAGTGGGTGTTAAGTGTTGTGCGTCTTTTCCGAATTGTTGCGAACGGAAATCATACTGTCGGTTTGTGTGACTTTTATATCTCTTGAGAACAGAAACCAGACTGTCGCCGTGTTGTTTGAATTGTCTGTCTACTATTTTACCTGTCTGCTTCCTGTGTATTTTATTAGCATTGCTAACCCTTTGTTTTATGTTTTAGCTTTCCACAATTTTCCGCCGTTTCACAATTTAAGTCACCGTTTTATCGCCTGCTTTTATTGTTTATTATCTTCTTCTTATGTTTTAAAAATTCTGTAGGCTGAAGAGCGGCGTACTAGGCTGCTGCCAGCCCGCCCCCTTGGGGGGGGAGGGGGGAAGAAAATGAATACAGAAAAAAAAGGCTTTTCCTCCTTTCGTGTCTGCGACGTTCCCCGTGCCCGTGACTGTCTCAATGAAGGATCGCGCTCTGCTTGAATGCTGTATTACAAGAATGATGACTGTGCACACGTCGGTCGCTCTGCAGAAGTTCCGTACACTGAAGGGTCTGAAAAAAGGTGTTGGTGCGATGACTGCCGTGGGTCTGGAGAAAATGATTCCGAAGTTCGAAAAGACGAGTTCTTTTGTTGTGCAACCTGGTAGAGGGAGGAAACAAATTGATTCGACGAGAAGACGAGTGGTGAGTGCACACGTGTAGTGCACTGAGAATTGCCCGAACATTGGACATACCCGTGAGCACGCTACGTTAATTCCTACGAAACATCCTTCGTTGCTATCCTATGAAAATTACCCATGTGCACGAGTTGCTTCCTGTTGACCTGCGCCGGCCAGGTGGCCGAGTGGTTCTAGGCGCTACAGTGCGGGACCGCGCGACCGCTCCGGTCGCGGATTCGAATCTTGCCTCGGGCATGGATGTGTGTGATGTCCTTAGGTTAGTTAGGTTTAAGTAGTTCTAAGTTCTAGGGGACTGATGACCTCAGAAGTTAAGTCCCACAGTGCTCAGAGCCATTTGAACCATTTTGTTGACCTGCCAGCAACAGAGGCCTTCATTTTAGAATTTCTTGCTCGCATGGAAGTGCACAATGGTTGGCTGTAGAAGATTTTTTGGACAGACGCAGCCCACTTCCATCTAACAGGATACATCAATACACAGAATTCTGGATTATGGCCAACTGAAAATCCACACGCAAATTGACTATTACCACTTCATCCTGAAAAGAGCAATGTGTGGTGCGCGTTTACGGCATCATTTATCGTAGGGTCATATTTTTTCGAAGGAACAGGTGCTTCCCACCCTGTCACCTGTACCGTTACCGTCCGCCCCCGGGAGCTGAGTGGTCAGCGCGACAGACTGTCAATCCTAAGGGCCCGGGTTCGATTCCCGGCTGGGTCGGAGATTTTCTCCGCTCAGGGACTGGGTGTTGTGTTGTCCTATTCATCATAATATCATTCCCATCGACGCACAAGTCGCCGAAGTGGCGTCAAATTGAAAGACTTGTACCGTTACTGGTATGCGCTATGAGTGTATTTTGCGCAATAAAGTCATTCCAGCGCTCCAACAGCGTGGATGTGTAGATGGGATCATTTTTATACAAGATGGCGCACCTCTGCACCTGCTGCTGAAGCGCCATTTTGGAAATGCTGGAATTATCAGCCTGGCCGTCCCATCACCTGATCGTAATCCGTGTAACTTCTGGCTGTGGGGCTATCTGAAAGATGTTGTGTTCAGTGTTCCGATTACAAACTTAGGTGCGTTGAAGGCACACATTGCGCAGTACATTCTGAACGTGACTCCGGAAACACTTCGATCAGTTGTGGAACATGCTGTTTCTCGATTTCAGCTTGTCACAGAAAACAGTGGCCAGCATATTGAATATGTTTTGCACCAGTCACACCGAAATTAATAATCCGATTTGATTTTTATTGATGCTTTTTATGCGGTTTTTGGCCTCAGGACAGTTAAAAACTGATATCATTGATGCTTTTTAAGCGTTTTATGGCCTAAGGACAATTAAAAACAGATTTTTCTATCCGGTGTGATATGACTTTGCAATGGTGGATGGGCTTACGTGGCCGGCCGGTGTGACCGAGCGGTTCTAGACGCTTCAGTCTGGAACCGCGCGACCTCTACGGTCGCAGGTTCGAATCCTGCCTCGGGTAGTCTGATATTCTTAGGTTAGTTAGGTGTAAGTAGTTCTAAGTTCTAGGGGACTGATGACTTAAAATGTTAAGTGCTCAGAGCCATTTGAACCATTTTGATGGGCTTACGTAAGTAACAGTATCACACCTGTACACCCATGCACACTGAGTAGTACAGTTTGTTTAACATCAAACACACACCTTAGGAATTGTTGTATGATTCATATTTCATTTTTAGTCGACCACTATGAAATTGTGATGATCTGTTCCTACATTTTGTAAGTATTTATTTTTCTTCTGCCATACGTTTTCCACTGCAATTTGACGTAATTCTGACGATTGTTGTCATTTCTACGGCGGTTTTAAAGTTTACCTTTAATTATAATCACCGTGTATATAAACTTGGTAGCCACCTGAAAGGTAAGGTACTCGACGTGCTGTTGTAAGTCCATGCTTCGAAGCAGAATCTGCCAAGCTTCCATGTCTATCGCCTGCGGTAGTTGTCTACAGGTAATGGCAGCCGAGGGCCTATGATGCACGTCCCACGTAAACAAAATATCCAAATAACTGTTCACATCTACCTGTGGGATGGGCGCCACGCATCCCTCCTGGAGGCCCCTCCAATATGCATCACCTACATTAATGTGGCCTCAATGCAACGAATCCATATAGCTTAAACCATTCAAGCTCGGAGCGCACATCACTTGACAAGCCAGCAGTAAAAGGTTATCAACATACTCTCCGTAGTGAAAGGTGTGGCCCACAACATAATGCACGAGAGTTTCCGTTTCAGCCGTCCCATGACAGGTTTTCTGTGCGATAGCGTAATATATCACGGAAAGTTGGTATCCTTGTCAAACCGTATAACGTGCGCGTTGTCATCGTCCTCTCCCCACGCTATTGAATGCAGAGCAAGACTATGTTACATCGTCTCCTCAGTGCACAGCACAGTATGGGTCCCCGCTCTACGGAATGTGGGCGGCAGCAACCGTCTCGCATATCGATGTCTGATCGGTCGCCATGGTGAAGCAGCAGTGGTCGTGTGGGCGGCAGTGTAAGTTACAGGAAGCAGCACCGGCTACGACTGCAACGACGGCGCAATGTTCATCGGATGTATTTGCGTAATCCAGCGTTGGATGCACTCGAATCAGGGATGTATCTCCTTCCCACATTCGAAACACAACATCACTGGATGTATTTGCGTGATTCAGCGTTGGATGCACTCGAATCGGGGATGTATCTTCTTCCCACATTCGAAACAGATTTTTGGTTGTCGTTGTAAATGACGATGTCACGGCATATGCAGATATAGTGATGTGAGGGAACGTGTTTCTTAAATTCAAATCGGACCTTTTGAACTCTGTTCAGGACAAGACATTTTCGGAACTGCGTCCATCTTTCTGCGACATGACTAGGGGTGAAATGCTGACTCGACGTCTTCCGCTGGGAGTTCAAATGGAAATACAAATATACTGATTGTGTGGAGTCCCAGATCAGCATGAGCGACGTCCATAGTACAATATTACCAACAGCGTCTCCTGAAAGATCAGTTCACATGTTGCATCGTTGATGATCTTTACATAGATTACACTTCTCACGATAGATAAATGAATTCCGATGACGTCGCCCGCCGGCATTTTGACCTCTTCTCGTAAAAATCGTGCTTTTGGTCGTGCAAATTAATTTCGGAACGTAAATTTGAGCGTTAATTATCTGTGTGGGCTCGCCATACTGATTTATATGCTTAAGCCGGCGTGCACGAAACGGCCGATTGCAGAGTAAACAACAAAAACTCTCACTCTGCGGCGAGGATACAAACAGCATGTCCGCACCGCTGCCCCGCCAAAGGAAAAATAGCCCGCCACCACCATCCGAGAACTCTTCCATTCTGACTGAAAAAAAACCACTGTTAACGTATTGTCACCTACCCATGAACCCCTTACCCGCCATTTCGGACTCCTGCAAGAGAGGCTTCGTGTGCAGCCACACTGAAAGAAAAGATCTTTGGTCGTCGCACCTATGTGTACAAGGGTTGTACCAAAAGTAAGGTTCCCAGTGAGCTACAGGAAAGGTGCTATGCTAAATCCGACAACAATGCCATGTGCAGTGGTTCCCCCACTCTTGACCCCGCCCGTCCGCGATTCGCTACGTCGCTCAGTGTTGGCTTGGCAGCCGTCAGAGATGGAACTGTTGTTCGCCGCTCTTGCCAAGTGCGCAGTTCGAGCAGTAATCCGGTTTCTCTATGCAAGGAAGTTACCGCCCATGGAGATTCATCGGCAACTGACTGACGTTTACGGTGAAGAGTGCATGTCTCTTCAGCACATCTGAAAATAGTGGAGGACTTTCGCTGAGGGTCGCAAGGAAGTTCACGATGAAGAACCGAGCGGAAGACCACCGGTTTCGGATGCAATTGTCCAAAAGATCAACAATGAGCTGCTCAAAGATCGGAGGGTCACTGTACGTGAACATTTTGAACGAATTCCTGAAGCTTCCCATGACACAACTGAAAGAACTTTAACAGAACCGTCGGATTATTGCAAGCTGTGTGCTCGCCTGATCCCCCAGATGCTGACTGACGGACACAAGGAGCAATACCTTGACTGTGCTCACAAGTTTCTTCAACAATGTGAGGGGGGAGGCAACAACGAGAAGTTGTTGGACTCTATCGTCACTGGAGATGAAATGTGAGTGTTTCATTAGACCCCCGAAACAAAACAACAGTCTCGTCAGTGGCGTCAATGCGGTTCACCGCCACCAGAGAAATTCAGACAAACGTGGTCGGCAGGAAAGTTTGTGGCGACTGTGTTTCGGGGTCGGAAGGGGGTACTCCTCATCGATTTCATGCAACCTGGGACGACAATAAACACCGCCAGATATAGTGAAACATTGACTCAACTCCAGCTAGGATTCCAGAATCGCCAGAGAGGACGACTGACGGAGGGAGTAGTGCTTCTTAATGACTACGCTCGACCCCACATCGCTCGTCAACACACGAGCTTTTGAAGAAATTTGGGTGGACTGTTATGCCCCATCCCCCGTACAACCTGGACTTACCCCCAGCGATTACCACCTCTTCCCCAAGCTAAAGGAAAGCTTAGGTGGCAAACGCTTCAAGGGTGACGATGAAGTCCGAGTAGAGGTCACACTCTTCCTCAACGAGTTGACTTCATCGAATTAGGAATACAAAAGCTGGAGCACAGTCTTGAAAAGTGTGTCGCAAAACAATGGAGACTATGTTGAAAAATTTATATATGTATATATAAAGTATTCCGCACTGCCTGGGTATGTATTTATCCCATTTATCCCTAGCTAAGTGTCCAGCACTTCCTAGTTATGTATTTATCCCAATCTTTCATTAGTCTGTCTCCTCCTTCCCCCTCCCCCTTATGCATTTCGTCCACCACATCTCTGCCTGTCTCCATTTAATTATCATTTCATTTCTAGCAAAGCTGTATGGTCATCCACGGTAGCTGTTCTTTCGGGAACACATACTACCGTCATATATAATTTCCAAGGTTCATGAATGTACATCTACATCTACATCTACATTTATACTCCGCAAGCCACCCAACGGTGTGTGGGGGAGGGCACTTTACGTGCCACTGTCATTACCTCCCTTTCCTGTTCCAGTCGCGTATGGTTCGCGGGAAGAACGACTGCCGGAAAGCCTCTGTGCGCGCTCGAATCTCTCTAATTTTACATTCGTGATCTCCTCGGGAGGTATATGTACGGGGAAGCAATATACTCGATACGTCATCCAGAAACGTACCCTCTCGAAACCTGGACAGCAAGCCACACCGCGATGCAGAGCGCCTCTCTTGCAAAGTCTGCCACCTGAGTTTGCTAAACATCTCTGTAACGCTATCACGCTTACCAAATAACCATGTGACGAAATGCGCCGCTCTATTTTGGATCTTCTCTGTCAACCCGACCTGGTACGGATCCCACACTGATGAGCAATACTCAAGTATAGGTCGAACGAGTGTTTTGGAAGCCTCCACCCGCTCTCTGTCCATCTCCTTCTGCCCCACTCTTCTCCTACCCTTCCCTCCATCCATCTTCCCTTTATCCTTTACCTATCCATCTGCTCCTCCATCACTCTCTGTCTATCTCCTCCTCCCCCCCCCCCTATTTGCATCTCGTCCTCCCTCCTCTCTCTCATTGTGCACCTCCCCCTCCTTCTGTCTGTCCATCTCATCCTCCCCTCTCCCTGTCCACCTCATCCTGTCCCCTCTCATTGTTCATCTCCTCCTCCCTCCTCCCTTTGTCCATCTCCCTTCTTTCCTTCCTCTGCCCATCTTGTCGTCCCCCTACCTCTGTCCATCTCTTTCTCTTTCTTTTCTCTGACCATC
The DNA here is from genome assembly GCF_023898315.1 of Schistocerca nitens. Taxonomy (NCBI): domain Eukaryota; kingdom Metazoa; phylum Arthropoda; class Insecta; order Orthoptera; family Acrididae; genus Schistocerca; species Schistocerca nitens. The sequence goes on along the minus strand of NC_064616.1, from coordinate 877,462,421 downwards.
TTCTTTTCTCCACTCTCTGTCCACTTTTCCCTTACCCTCTCTCTGTCTGTCTCCTCGTCCCCCTTGCCTGTGTCCATCTGCTCCTCCCTCTACTCTGTCAGACCATCTCCTCCCCCCCCCCCTTGCTCTCTCTGTGAGTCACCCCCACACCCCCATCCCAATAGGAGGGTAATGGTTCTAACACGCCCCCCCCCCCCACCACCACCACAACCACCAACAGTATTGCTTTCCAGATCGTTACTAATATGTGTACCAGATTTGGGTGAAATCGTTCCAGCAGTTTCGGATGAGCTTCTTACCCATAGTTTTGCCTGCGTACAGGGATGTCAAATATATTTCATATATAGTTAACGCATTTGTCACTTAGTTCTACACATACATCATCTGTATCTCTAGCGAATTTCACCCTGCAGTATCGTTTTCATGAAGCTCAATGTTTATGACGTCGTACCTCCTGATCTATGTGTCGTACCCTGATATAATTTTGCAGGTACATCCTATAGTACATCTGGTTACTGTATGAGATATATATTGTTAATCGAAGAAGTAGTAAAGAAATAATAAATTAAAACATCATGAATGATGCGGCAGTTTTTCACGCATTGCTGCACTGAACATCATATGTCCTGGACTATGTGTCAGACAATGGAATATTTTTGTTGGTTTATATAGTGGAAAATGGGGATAAGGATACTATTTGTGAAATGTGTTACGAACAGTGTTAGTAGCAAAGAAGTAATAAATTTAAACGTCATGCATCATGCTGCAGTATTTCACTCATCTCCGTTTTTATAACGTCACATTTTGTGATATGTGTCGTAAATTTGCTGGTGCATTCGGTGGTGAATGTGAATACTGCTTGAAAAATGTGTCGTGAACATATTTAGTAGTAAAGATGTAATAAATTAAAATGTCATGCTTCGTGCGGCAGTTTCACTGCATGGACACCGAAAATGTAGTAAGTTATGAACTTTTATTTCCTGTCATTTTGAGGGGGTTGTCAGTAAGAAGAAATTTCGCAAAGGTTTGAAATTGTAATTGTGTGTAAAGTTCGTTCCAAGTCACTTAGTTCTCTCATTCTCAAATGTTGGATGAACAAAGCATGGGTATTCGCGTTTCCCGGTCTAACTGCTTTTCATCCCCACCCCCAACCCTTTCATAGGTAGGTGTTTTTTATCCCTATAATGTTTCTTTCCAAGTGTACAAAGTTTGATTGAAATCAGTCCGCCGGCTGCTTTGGCCGAGTGGTTCAAGGCGCTTCAGTCCGGAACCGCGGTGCTGCTATGGTTGCAGGTTCGAATCCTGCCTCGGGCATGGATGTGTGTGATGTCTTTAGGTTAGTTAGGTTTAAGTAGTTCTAAGTCTAGGGAACTTACGTCCATGTTACTGATACGTCGTATATATGTACAGTATTTAATAATCACTTTCTGCATATAGCAGGTGAACTAAATAGAAACCTAGTCCCAACAGGGAATCATATAGCGCTCGTAGAAAAAAGTGTTCCGAGACTGTTACCTGAAATGCTCCTCCATGATACTGACAAGAGGGAGATTGAGTTAATAATTAAATCACTAAAGACCAAGAACTCTCATGGACAAGATGGGGTATCTAGCAGAATACTGAAGTATTGTTCTATGTATGTTAGCCCAGTACTTAGCCATATCTGTAACTGTTCCTTTAGGAGTGGTCGCTTTCCTGACCGATTAAAGTACTCGGTAGTGAAGCCACTTTATAAAAATGGAGATTTGGATAATGTTGACAATTAAAGACCTATTTCTGTGCCATCGGTATTTGCTAAAGTTATCGAGAAGGTTGTATATACAAGGTTACTGGAGCATTTAAATTCACATAATTTGCTGTCAAATGTACAGTTTGATTTTAGAAATGGTTTAACAACTGAAAATGCTATATTCTTTTTTCTCTGTGAGCTTTTGGACGGATTAAATAAAAGGTTGCGAACGCTTGGTGTTTTCTTTGATTTAACGAAGGCTTTTGACTGTGTTGACCACAAGATACTACTGCAGAAGTTGGACCCTTATGGAGTAAGGGGAGTAGCTTACAATTGGTTCGCCTCTTACTTTAAGAACAGAAAGCAGAAGGTAATTCTCCGCAATATTGAGAGTGGTAGTGATGTTCAGTCCCAATGGGGCACTGTTAAGTGGGGCGTTCCCCAACGGTCGGCGCTGGGGTCACTGCTGTTTCTTATTTATATAAATGATATGCCTTCTAGTATTTGATGACACCAGATTGGTAGTGAAGGATCTTGTACGTAATATTGAAACATTATCAAATAATGTAGTTCATGAAATAAGTTCGTGGCTTGTGGAAAATAATTTGATGCTAAATCACAGTAAGACTCAGTTTTTACAGTTTCTAACTCACAATTCAACAAGAACTGATATTTTGATCAGACAGAATGGGCATATTATAAGCGAGACGGAACAGTTCAAGTTCCTAGGCGTTCGGATAGATAGTAAGCTGTTGTGGAAAGCCCATGTTCAGGATCTTGTTCAGAAAATAAATGCTGCTTTATTTACCATTAGAACAGTATCTGAAATATGTGACAGTTCAACACGAAAAGTAGTCTACTTCGCATATTTTCATACGCTTATGTCATATGGTATTATTTTTTGGGGTAATTCTTCTGATTCAAAAAAAGTATTTTTGGCTCAAAAACGGGCTGTTCGAGCTATATGTGGTGTGTTCGAGAACCTCTTGTCGTCCCCTATTCAATAGTCTGGGAATTCTGACATTGCCCTCACAGTATATATTTTCTTTAATGTCGTTTGTTGTTAGCAATATTAGCTTATTCCCAAGAGTTAGCAGCTTTCACTCAGTTACTACTAGGCAGAAATCAAATCTGCATGTGGAATGCACTTCCTTGACTCTTGTGCAGAAAGGAGTGCACTATTCTGCTGCATCTATTTTCAATAAGTTACCACAAGAACTCAAAAATCTTAGGAGTAGCCCAAACGCTTTTTAGTGTAAAATGAAGAGTTTCCTCATGGCTCACTCCTTCTATTCTGTCGATGAGCTCCTGGAATAGCTGAAAAATTAAGCAAATTCCAGTGTTACATTGTTGATTTTCTTTATTTAAATTTACGAATTGTCGCCTGAATACGTTTCTTGTATTTCATTTTATCTGTTTCTCTTATCATGTTATAATTTCATGTATTCACTCGTTCCATGACCATGGAGACTTCTCCTTAATTTGGTCCCACGGAACAATAAATAAATAAATAAAATAAAAATAAAATAAATATGACCTCAGATGTTAAGTCCCATAGTGCTTAGAGCCATCTGAACCATTTTTTAAATCAGTCCAGTGGCTTAGGAGGAGATGTGGAACACACATACATACCTACATGCACATATACATACATAAATCTGTCTCTGTGTTATGTATTGATGTTTCATCTGTTCTTTCAGATACGTTAGAAGTGGAATCAATAAAAGAGTTACATTTTTGTATAAGTCTTCAGTGCTATTCATCTTACGAAGTGATCAAGATATTCAGCCAGTAGCTATCGCGGCTGGACTTCAGCCCATAAGGGGAGGAATTTTTCCTCGTTCCACTCCGCCCGAGACTCAAGCTGTTACCAGATGAGAACCGGGGATCTTTCACTGCGGTAAAAGGCAGTTGGGGCGCTGGGCTCGCATCCTCACAGTGCAGCGGCGAAGCAGAGACTCCACCTACCTGCGTGCCCGTAGCTTGGTGGGCTTGTGCCGAAGAAGTTTAATTCAGAAGCTATCACTTGCGATGTGCTTGCAACAAAATGCTGCAACACCAAAGAACGAATTTGAGAATATATGACACGGAAACTTTACCATGAACCCTTTCTCATAATCCCAGATCATTTCTATTTCAGAAGCTCCTATTCAATTTATAATGTAATGGCCAAGAATTTCAGATTGCACTTAGTTCACGGTCTGTTATTGTAGTTTCTGCAAAGAGCTTAAAAGAAAGTGAAAGGAGTAAAAACAAAACATCATAAATTACTACTTCACATAGACGATCCATTAGGAACTGCCTCGTACAAGGCCGTAATGTCTCGTCAGTGTGTCTCGGTTTCAGGAGACGCCTCTCTTCATAGGCCTTCACAGATCTAGGGAAATCACGGGAAACAGGCCAGCAAGGTTGTTTGATTAGTGACCCATGAATGTCAGTTCATCAATTAATACAGTTAATCGATATGGCTTCTATTCGCAAATTTTCACCATTTCCGATAAGATCAACTATATCCGTTCCGTCGTTTGAGGATTATAAAAGACGAAGTATCGAGACGCGAGCTACTGTTGCCACGCCACCTCTTATACGCTTACTTCAGACAATGCAGAGTTTAAGCCATTTAATTTCAGGGAACTGTCCCCAGGCAATAGATTCGCTAATTGGAAATAATATTTCGACCAATGTTCCACTCCATACTAAATATTCAGATTAAAATGGATTAAACGGGAATGAGCGGGAAATCTGGCACTATAATTTGCAGAATTGAGATTTGAATTTCCGTCCGCATATGATGATTTCGAGGTGTGTTTATAAAACGTTTCAGGCGAATGTTGACATTCTCTTCCGGAGAAGATCACGACGGCATTCTTACCTCATTTATGAAGAAGAAGATCATGACGCCATTCTTTTTGCATTTATGAGGTAGAATATCACGACGCCATTATCATCACACATATGAGTGTAGCCCTTGATGACATCTGAAGCTTAGGCCGTGACCTTAATTCTTATGCTTGACGTTTCGCAATCTGTTATGGGGGAAATCGCAAGAGGCTATGTTCCCAGACGTTTAACTCAATCACCACTTTGATGCCATAAACTCTGAGCAAGAAGAATTGTGTAACAGTATCCCACCAAAGTCGCCGAGTTTTAGCGTCATTGTAATGTTGCCGAAGTTTGCAAGTTCTTCCGAAACTGAGTCATGGAGACCTTTCAGAGCCTGAATTAAGACTATCTGCTTGATTAAAACCGAGTCCGTCAGCTCGTTTAGTATGACTTATTCTTTTTCCCCACACTCACGAAAGTTTTGTTCCTTTCTATTATTGCTGCAGCATTTTCAGAACTAATGTATTCATATGGTGATATTTTCAGCAGATAGCCATCATCAGGTGTTATACTGTGATGATGGCGGTGCGTTGTTCCACGTTGCCACATATATCCCCACTAAACGAAAAACTTGCATGCCACTCTTGGGAAAATTTGTCGTCGTGTTTTACGGTTCATACATAAATTTTACGTCGCCGCCTTCCAGTTAGTTTTACTACAGTTCTGTACTGCCCCCGTTCAATATGTTCCTTTAAAACTCGTAATGTATCTTTAGCAATTTTCATGTAGCTATCCATTGAAAGGTGGCTACACTGAGCCACAGCGCCAGAGATCGCGCTAGAGAGTATTGTTCCGCCGCCTCCACTGGCAGTGATTATTGACAACTCGTAGTGGGCAGTGCGTTGGGAGAACTCGTGGTAGTCAGTGCTGAGATGTCGTAGTGAGGAGTGTTTGTTGAGATGAGCTAGTAGGCAGTGCTTGCTGAGATGTGATACTGAAAAGTTCTTGTTGAGATGTGATAGTAGCGAGTCGGTGTGGAGAGATTGTAATGTCTAGAGTGCTTTTCATCAATATAAATTAAGGTAACAAACTACTTTTCTTTTCTTTCTCATTATTTCAATGTCCTGAATAATGCGTCATTACAGGTTCAGTCAACAAAGCATCTGGCTTGTGTTCTTGTATTAGAGTGTAATTCTGGTTTTCTTGAGTAATTATGGTATTTCTATTTTCTTTAATTAATTCAGTATAAATGATATTTAAAATTTCTTGTGTTGTTGAAGAAGAACCGTGCCAGATACGTACGTTGAGTCATACTTCCACACACAGAACAGTTACACTTGTGCTTTGGTTTCGTAGGTTTTATAGTTGCTGGGGACTTAATTAATTAATTGTGTTAATGAAAATTTCCATTTCATTCTTTGTTGTTGTTCTATGCAGTCAGATTGCGTAATAATACTAGTCAGGGCCAACCGTTACGAGACTTCGTAATCGGACAGACAGCTACTAAAGCAAAAAATTAAAAAAAATTATTTGCATTTTATTTTAATTAAGCCCCCATGCACCATGAAAGTCTTTTTCACCTTGAATGTAAGTCACTAATTCAAATTGTGCGTGGCCAGCGTAGTTTGCTCCGCGTTCTCCTTCCAGTCAACAGATGGCAGTACTTTTTCCACTTCGGTTTACCAATTTGCTTCCCCCTTCGTCTCGCTACTCAGTGCTCTGCGCTCGCTGGTGGTTCACCACGTTCTGTACTAGTCCAACGCAGCGCAAAGGGTAGGTGGCCTGGTGTTCCTTGTACATTCCCTTACCCAGGCAGTCGTCGATGGTATTGTCTGGTGACACTTTGCCATTGACTTCGGTTTTACCGCACCTAGCCCGACAGCTGTTTCCCGAAATGTTATATGGAATTTCTTGAATTTTATGTGTACTACTGAGTGTAAAAACTATTATTAGCTCCGGTCTCTTGTTTATGTTCAGTATAACAGCTGATGATGGGCATTAAGAGCCCGAAACCGGTCGTGTTTTGAACAGAAAGAATCTTACAACTGAAGCGGTATTTTCAACCTCTGCTATAACGGTCAATTGCGGATATTGTGCCTCGTGATGACTGGGTATTGTGTGATGTCCTTAGGTTAGTTAGGTTTAAGTAGTTCTAAGTTCTAGGGGACTGATGACCATAGATGTTAAGTCCCATAGTGCTCAGAGCCATTTTTTGAGCGGATATTCTTCAAGCAGGATTATATCTAAAAGACGACAGTTCTCATGTTTCTTCCGAAGGGTAGTGTTGCTTCTGTTAGAACTAATTATGCGTATCTTGTAGCACATCCTAGGAGTAAATCTGATTCGAACACGAAGTTTTGTGTGAAAACCACAGAATTACACTATGCATGCCCCTCTTGGAGGTAAGATACCATTGTCTTCCTTCGATGTTTTAACTGACTTACCCAGCAGTATAACGTCGAATCGGAAGCTGTAAAGACGTAAAAAATTAAATGAGGATAATTTAAACCAGGAACTTGAAAGGTTCAGTTTGAATACTTCTGGAACTCTGAGCTAAATAAAGCTAACACTGATGACTCATGCACAAAACACAGTACGGCGCGGCTTGGCGATCCTTTATAACGTCACGACTCGGATACGAGCCACGGTCCGCGTGGCTACCCCCGTCGGAGGTTCGAGTCCTCCCTCGGGCATGGCTGTGTGTGTCGTGCTTAGTGTAGGATAGTATAAGATAGATTAAATAGTGTGTAAGCTTAGGGACTGATGACCTCAGCAGTTTGGTCCCGTAAGACCTTACCACAAATTTCCAAGATTTGTTTTTCGAATAGACAGTTCGACTGTTCTTGTTATTTCAGGAAGTACAATTCTGGAACCATTCATTTACCGAATAATCATACGTTGGAAAAATTGATCACGCTTTTTCACAAGCACTCATGATGTTTCCCGCTGCATTAGACAAAAAAGAATGGTTACGAGCATGGACTAAAACCCAGAAAGCCATCAAATCTTGTAGTTTAAGGGTATTAACCAAACGAAGATAATAATTTAAGGACAACAACAACGTCATAACTTTTCTCCAGAAACAGTAAGTACGTTGATTAAAAAAAGTCTCTTTGTATAATAACATAGACTGTCAATTATCGACCAGATCACGTACGAATGTACTAATTCACGGACGATTCTAAGTATAAATTCAAAAAACACAGAAAATATATCTGAACTGAACTGAACTTAATGTGATATTAATTGCTGTTATCGAAATAAACAGCAACCTTTTGCTTTTAGGCAATACTGACAGGACAGTTCGATACCGTCTTACCACAAAATTAACGTTTCTACCAGGTGCATTCAAGTTCTAAGGCCTCCGATTTTTTTTCTAATTAACTACTCACCCGAAATCGATGAAACTGGCGTTACTTCTCGACGTAATCGCCCTGCAGACGTACACATATTTCACAACGCTGACACCATGATTCCATGGCAGCGGCGAAGGCTTCTTTAGGAGTCTCTTTTGACCACTGGCAAATCGCTGAGGCAATAGCAGCACGGCTGGTGAATGTGCGGCCACGGAGAGTGTCTTTCATTGTTGGAAAAGGCCAGAAGTCACTAGGAGCGAGGTCAGGTGAGTAGGGAGCATGAGGAATCACTTCAAAGTTGTTATCACGAAGAAACTGTTGCGTAACGTTAGCTCGATGTGTGGGTGCGTTGCCTTGGTGAAACAGCACACGCGCAGCCCTTCCCGGACGTTTTTGTTGCAGTGCAGGAAGGAATTTGTTCCTCAAAACATTTTCGTAGGATTCACCTGTTACCGTAGTGCCCTTTGGAACGCAATGGGTAAGGATTACGCCCTCGATGTCCCAGAACATGGACACCATCATTTTTTCAGCACTGGCGGTCACCCGAAATCTTTTTGGTGGCGGTGAATCTGTGTGCTTCCATTGAGCTGACTGGCGCTTTGTTTCTGGATTGAAAAATGGCATCCACGTCTCATCCATTGTCACAACCGACGAAAAGAAAGTCCCATTCATGCTGTCGTTGCACGTCAACATTGCTTGGCAACATGCCACACGGGCAGCAATGTGGTCGTCCGTCAGCATTCGTGGCACCCACCTGGATGACACTTTTCGCATTTTCAGGTCGTCATGCAGGATTGTGTGCACAGAACCCACAGAAATGCCAACTCTGGAGGCGATCTGTTCAACAGTCATTCGGCGATCCCCCAAAACAATTCTCTCCACTTTCTCGATCATGTCGTCAGACCAGCTTGTGCGAGCCCGAGGTTGTTTCGTTTTGTTGCCACACGATGTTCTGCCTTCATTAAACTGTCTCACCCACGAACGCACTTTCGCCACATCCATAACTCCATCACCACATGTCTCCTTCAACTGTCGATGAATTTCAATTGGTTTCACACCACGCAAATTTAGAAAACGAATGATTGCACGCTGTTCAAGTAAGGAAAACGTCGCCATTTTAAGTATTTAAAACAGTTCTCATTCTCGCCGCTGGCGGTAAAATTCCATCTGCCGTACAGTGCTGCCATCTCTGGGACGTATTGACAATGAACGCGGCCTCATTTTAAAACAATGCGCGTGTTTCTATGTCTTTCCAGTCCGGAGAAAAAAAATCGGAGGCCTTAGAACTTGAATGCACCTCGTAAAATTATGAAGGTGGATTTTCGTTGTATTTCTCCCATACATATAATTTCCTGTGTTTTTTGAATAACTCTGAAAGAATGATAGTAGCAGAAATGTTTGTGGGGCAAATACTGCATGGGATAACGGGGGCCATAATATGATGGTTTTTGTAGCTAGGTGGGGTCGCGTAAGAGATCTGGAGGTCTACTTTGTTATTCTCAAGGGATGCTACAGTTTCTTACTTATTTTCTGATAGCGGCTATCCAGACGAATCCAATGATGTGTAACAGTAGGTTCCTCCAAGGTCAAAAAAGGCCAAAAAGGTGGCATGAACGTCCACTTACAGAAGATGTTCGAAGTCATGACCATTGGTATCAATGCAGTGCTGCAATCTTCTTATCATGGATTAAGTGGTATTCCTTATCACTTTAGCACTTATCGAAGCACATGCTCTGACAATTCTCTCTCGTATATCGTGCAAATAGTAAATATTCGCGAATACGGCGTATTCATCTAACGTGCCATTGACATGTAAACATCATTCGACGGTTTCTCAATACAACATTAATAGGAACGGTAAGACTAGTATCGTCGAATCAAGCGAAAGTGAATGTTGTAGTCGTTCGAAGAACAAGTCTAAAAAAAAAAATGGTTCAAATGGTTCTGATCAGTATGGGACTTAACTACTGAGGTCATCAGTCCCCTAGAACTTAGAACTAATTAAACCTAACTATCCTAAGGGCATCACACACATCCATGCCCGATGCAGGATTCGAACCTGCGACCGTAGCGGTCACGTGGTTCCAGACTGTAAGGCCTTGAACCGCTCGGCCACTCCGGCGGGCCAGAACACGTCTGTATGCTCCTCATTTACGGAGAATGCCAACGAAATTCACCGACAGCTAGAGACTTATACGCTGAAAAATATCCTCAACGTACTCACCCTACACGTCGTACATTTAAATGTAAATTGATAAACTGAGAAGAAGTGGATCTTTAACGCATCGGAAATATATCCGGCAAAGGAAAGTTACTAACTAGGAAACGGGAATTGTTACCCTTGCCACTGCGGTTCGAGACCCTTGTGTTGGTTCGCGTTAAATTGCAAGGGAATCTGGCATGAACCAGAGTAGTGTTGTTCGTGTTCTACATCGCCGTAAATATCATCCTACCACACATTAGTCTCCACCAAGAATTAACTGGTACGGATTGTATGCGTCACATTGAATTCTGCCGATGGGCTCAACTTCAGATACAGTGGGATGAAACATTTATTAATTTGATTTTATTTATTGACGAGGGGAAGAAAACCAATGTGAACTCCGTGTGCATACCGGGGGGAGTCATTCCAGATGTGGAAAGGGTCCTTCCGGATGCCATAAAGGGTACAGGGTGCACCCATCTGCAGGTGGTCGCTCATGTCGGCACCAATGATGTGTGTCGCTATGGATCGGAGGAAATCCTCTCTGGCTTCCGGCGGCTATCTGATTTGGTGAAGACTGCCAATCTCGCTAGCGGGATGAAAGCAGAGCTCACCATCTGCAGCATCGTCGACAGGACTGACTGCGGACCTTTGGTACAGAGCCGAGTGGAGGGTCTGAATCAGAGGCTGAGACGGTTCTGCGACCATGTGGGCTGCAGATTCCTCGACTTGCGCCATAGGGTGGTGGGGTTTCGGGTTCCGCTGGATAGGTCAGGAGCCCACTACACGCAACAAGCGGCTACACGGATAGCAGGGGTTGTGTGGCGTGGGCTGGGCTGTTTTTTAGGTTAGATGGCCTTGGGCAAGTACAGAAAGGGTAACAGCCTCAACGGGTGCGGGGCAAAGTCAGGACATGCGGGGACCAAGCAGCAATCGGTATTGTAATTGTCAACTGTCGAAGCTGCGTTGGTAAAGTACCGGAACTTCAAGCGCTGATAGAAAGCACCGAAACTGAAATCATTATAGGTACAGAAAGCTGGCTGAAGCCAGAGATAAATTCTGCCGACATTTTTGCAAAGGTACAGACGGTGTTTAGAAAGGATAGATTGCATGCAAACTGTGGTGGTGTGTTCGTCGCTGTTAGTAGTAGTTTATCCTGTAGTGAAGTAGAAGTGGATAGTTCCTGTGAATTATTATGGGTGGAGGTTACACTCAACAACTGAGCTAGGTTAATAATTGGCTCCTTTTACCGACCTCCCGACTCAGCAGCATTAGTGGCAGAACAACTGAGAGAAAATTTGGAATACATTTCACATAAATTTTCTCAGCATATTATAGTCTTAGGTGGAGATTTCAATTTACCAGATATAGACTGGGACACTCAGATGTTTAGGACGGGTGGTAGGGACAGAACATCGAGTGACATTATACTGAGTGCACTATCCGAAAATTACCTCGAGCAATTAAACAGACAACCGACTCGTGGAGATAACATCTTGGACCTACTGATAACAAACAGATCCGAACTTTTCGACTCTGTATGTGCAGAACAGGGAATCAGTGATCATAAGGCCGTTGCAGCATCCCTGAATATGGAAGTTAATAGGAATATAAAAAAAGGGAGGAAGGTTTATCTGTTTAGCAAGAGTAATAGAAAGCAGATTTCAGACTACCTAACAGAGCAAAACGAAAATTTCTGTTCCGACACTGACAATGTTGAGTGTTTATGGAAAAAGTTCAAGGCAATCGTAAAATGCGTTTTAGACAGGTACGTGCCGAGTAAAACTGTGAGGGACGGGAAAAACCCACCGTGGTACAACAACAAAGTTAGGAAACTACTGCGAAAGCAAAGAGAGCTTCACTCCAAGTTTAAACGCAGCCAAAACCTCTCAGACAAACAGAAGCCAAACGATGTCACAGTTAGCGTAAGGAGGGCTATGCTTGAAGCGTTCAGTGAATTCGAAAGTAAAATTCTATGTACCGACTTGACAGAAAATCCTAGGAAGTTCTGGTCTTACGTTAAATCAGTAAGTGGCTCGAAACAGCATATCCAGACACTCCGGGATGATGATGGCATTGAAACAGAGGATGACACGCGTAAAGCTGAAATACTAAACACCTTTTTCCAAAGCTGTTTCACAGAGGAAGACCGCACTGCAGTTCCTTCTCTAAATCCTCGCACAAACGAAAAAATGGCTGACATCGAAATAAGTGTCCAAGGAATAGAAAAGCAACTGGAATCACTCAACAGAGGAAAGTCCACTGGACCTGACGGGATACCAATTCGACTCTACACAGAGTACGCAAAAGAACTTGCCCCCCTTCTAACTGCTGTGTACCGCAAGTCTCTAGAGGAACGGAGGGTTCCAAATGATTGGAAAAGAGCACAGGTAGTCCCAGTCTTCAAGAAGGGTCGTCGAGCAGATGCGCGAAACTATAGACCTATATCTCTGACGTCGATCTGTTGTAGAATTTTAGAACATGTTTTTTGCTCGAGTATCATGTCGTTTTTGGAAACCCAGAATCAACATGGTATCCGGAAACAGCGATCGTGTGAGACCCAACTCGCTTTATTTGTTCACGAGACCCAGAAAATATTACATACAGGCTCCCAGGTAGATGCTATTTTTCTTGACTTCCGGAAGGCGTTCGATACAGTTCCGCACTGTCGCCGGATAAACAAAGTAAGAGCCTACGGAATATCAGACCAGCTGTGTGGCTGGATTGAAGAGTTTTTAGCAAACAGAACACAGTATGTTTTTATCAATGGAGAGACGTCTACAGACGTTAAAGTAACCTCTGGCGTGCCACAGGGGAGTGTTATGGGACTATTGCTTTTCACAATACATATAAATGACCTAGTAGATAGTGTCGGAAGTTCCATGCGGCTTTTCGCGGATGATGCTGTAGAATACAGAGAAGTTGCAGCATTAGAAAATTGTAGCGAAATGCAGGAAGATCTGCAGCGGATAGGCACTTGGTGCAGGGAGTGGCAACTGTCCCTTAACATAGACAAATGTAATGTATTGCGAATACATAGAAAGAAGGATCCTTTATTGTATGATTATATGATAGCGGAACAAACACTGGTAGCAGTTACTTCTGTAAAATATCTGGGAGTATGCGTGCGGAACGATTTGAAGTGGAATGATCATATAAAATTAGTTGTTGGTAAGGCGGGTACCAGGTTGAGATTCATTGGGAGAGTGCTTAGAAAATGTAGTCCATCAACAAAGGAGGTGGCTTACAAAAGACTCTTTCGACCTATACTTGAGTATTGCTCATCAGTGTGGGATCCGTACCAGATCGGGTTGACGGAGGAGATAGAGAAGATCCAAAGAAGAGCGGCGCGTTTCGTCACAGGGTTATTTGGTAACCGTGATAGCGTTACGGAGATGTTTAATACACTCAAGTGGCAGACTCTGCAAGAGAGGCGCTCTGCATCGCGGTGTAGCTTGCTCGCCAGGTTTCGAGAGGGTGCGTTTCTGGATGAGGTATCGAATATATTGCTTCCCCCTACTTATACCTCCCGAGGAGATCACGAATGTAAAATTAGAGAGATTAGAGCGCGCACGGAGGCTTCCAGACAGTCGTTCTTCCCGCGAACCATACGCGACTGGAACAGGAAAGGGAGGTAATGACAGTGGCACGTAAAGTGCCCTCCGCCACACACCGTTGGGTGGCTTGCGGAGTATAAATGTAGATGTAGATGTAGATGTTGAATGTTTTATCGTAACGAATTTGTTATATTAACTACCGACCTCCCTCAGCTTTGCTATGGTGGAAGTAACTACCTTTGACCACTATTTTTACTATTTTCCACCGTCTGTATTTGAAAGTACAGTATGGAACATCTGCCAAACATGAATGCATGTGATCTGTGAGAATTTGTGTGGTATTGTAACTTTTTGTGTTACGATTGTTCACACAAACGTCAGGAACAAGTGGTGTCTGCTTTTGCGAATTTCATGGCGTCAGTGGGCTATGTTAATTCTTTGGACCGTTGCTGCTACATCTGTACCAAATTTGTAATGAAACAGCAGCAGTGGACAATTTCAGAGTTTGTGAAAGAAGTACTTTAGCGTAAGTGTTAGGAATGAGATAGTGTCATGGGTGCGTTTAAGTTCTACATCTACATCTACATCCATACTCCGCAAGCCACCTGACGGTGTGTGGCGGAGGGTACCCTGAGTACCTCTATCGGTTCTCCCTTCTATTCCAGTCTCGTATTGTTCGTGGAAAGAAGGATTGTCGGTATGCTTCTGAGTGGGCTCTACTCTCTCTGATTTTATCCTCATGTTCTCTTCGCGAGATTTACGTAGGAGGGAGCAATATACTGCTTGACTCTTCGGTGAAGGTATGTTCTCGAAACTTTAACAAAAGCCCGTACCGAGCTACTGAGCGTCTCTCCTGCAGAGTCTTCCACTGGAATTTATCTATCATCTCCGTAACGCTTTCGCGGTTACTAAATGATCCTGTAACGAAGCGCGCTGCTCTCCGTTGGATCTTCTCTATCTCTTCTATAAACCCTATCTGGTACGGATCCCACACTGCTGAGCAGTATTCAAGCAGTGGGCGAACAAGCGTACTGTAACCTACTTGCTTTTTTTTCGGATTGCATTTCCTTAGGATTCTTGCAATGAATCTCAGTCTGGCATCTGCTTTACCGTCGATCAACTTTATATGATCATTCCATTTTAAATCACTCCTAATGCGTACTCCCAGATAATTTATGGAATTAACTGCTTCCAGTTGCTGACCTGCTATTTTGTAGCTAAATGATAAGGGATCTATCTTTCTATGTATTCGCAGCACATTACACATGTCTACATTGAGATTCAATTGCCATTCCCTGCACCATGCGTCAATTCGCTGCAGATCCTCCAGCATTTCAGTACAATTTTCCATTGTTACAACCTCTCGATACACCATAGCATCATCTGCAAAAAGCCTCAGTGAACTTCCGATGTCATCCACCATGTCATTTATGTATATTGTGAATAGCAACGGTCCTATGACACTCCCCTGCGGCACACCTGAAATCACTCTCACTTCGGAAGACTTCTCTCCATTGAGAATGACATGCTGCGTTCTGTTATCTAGGAACTCCTCAATCCAATCACACAATTGGTCTGATAGTCCATATGCTCTTACTTTGTTCATTAAACGACTGTGGGGAACTGTATCGATCGCCTTGCGGAAGTCAAGAAACACGGCATCTACCTGTGAACCGGTGTCTATGGCCCTCTGAGTCTCGTGAACGAATAGCGCGAGCTGGGTTTCACACGACCGTCTTTTTCGAAACCCATGCTGATTCCTGCAGAGTAGATTTCTAGTCTCCAGAAAAGTCATTATACTCCAACGTAATACGTGTTCCAAAATTCTACAACTGATCGACGTTAGAGATATAGGTCTATAGTTCTGCACATCTGTTCGACGACCCTTCTTGAAAACGGGGATGACCTGTGCCATTTTCCAATCCTTTGGAACGCTACGCTCTTCTAGAGACCTACGGTACACCGCTGCAAGAAGGGGGGCAAGTTCCTTCGCGTACTCTGTGTAAAATCGAACTGGTATCCCATCATGTCCAGCGGCCTTTCCTCTTTTGAGCGATTTTAATTGTTTCTCTATCCCTCTGTCGTCTATTTCGATATATACCATTTTGTCATCTGTGCGACAATCTAGAGAAGGAACTACAGTGCAGTCTTCCTCTGTGAAACAGCTTTGGAAAAAGACATTTAGTATTTCGGCCTTAAGTCTGTCATCCTCTGTTTCAGTATCATTTTGGTCACAGAGTGTCTGGACATTGTGTTTTGATCCACCTACCGCTTTGACATAAGACCAAAATTCCTTAGGATTTTCTGCCAAGTCAGTACATAGAACTTTACTTTCGAATTCATTGAACGCCTCTCGCGTAGCCCTCCTCACACTACATTTCGCTTCGCGTAATTTTTTGTTTGTCGGCAAGGCTTTGGAGCCGGCCGCGGTGGTCTAGCGGTTCTAGGCGCTCAGTCCGGAACCGCGCGACTGCTACGGTCGCAGGTTCGAATCCTGCCTCGGGCATGGATGTGTGTGATGTCCTTAGGTTGGTTAGGTTTAAGTAGTTCTAAGTTCAAGGGGACTGATGACCACAGATGTTAACTCCCATAGTGCTCAGAGCCATTTGAACCATTTTTTGCAAGGCTTTGGCTATGTTTATGTTTGCTGTGAAGTTCGCTTTGCTTCCGCAGCAGTTTTCTAACTCGGTTGTTGTACCACGGTGGCTCTTTTCCATCTCTTGCGATCTTGCTTGGCACGTACTCATCTAACGCATATTGTACGATGGTTTTGAACTTTGTTCACTGATCCTCAACACTATCTGTACTTGAGACAAAACTTTTGTGTTGAGCCGTCAGGTACTCTGTAATCTGCTTTTTGTCACTTTTGCTAAACAGAAAAATCTTCCTACCTTTTTTAATATTTCTATTTACGGCTGAAGTCATCGATGCCGTAACAGCTTTATGATCGCTGATTCCCTGTTCTGCGTTAACTGTTTCAAATAGTTCGGGTCTGTTTCTCACCAGAAGGTCTAATATGTTATCGCCACGAGTCGGTTCTCTGTTTAACTGCTCAAGATAGTTTTCAGATAAAGCACTTAAAAAAATTTCACTGGATTCTTTGTCCCTGCCACCCGTTATGAACGTTTGAGTCTCCCAGTCTATATCCGGCAAATTAAAATCTCCACCCAGAACTATAACATGGGGAAATCTACTCGAAATATTTTCCAAATTATCCTTCAGGTGCTCAGCCACAACAGCTGCTGAGCCAGGGGGCCTATAGAGACATCCAATTACCATGTCTGAGCCTGCTTTAACCGTGACCTTCACCCAAATCATTTCACATTTCGGATCTCCGTCAATTTCCTTCGGTACTATTGCACTTCTTATCGCTATAAACACGCCTCCCCCTTCACTGTCCAGCCTGTCTCTGCGGTATACATTCCAATCTGAGTTTAGGAAGGAGTCCGCATGTGATGTAAAATTAATGTGAAATTTTTCCGATTTGCTATGCCAATGGTATGGAGGAGTTGAGGTTCAGTGTATTCTGGGCCTGAAGCCCTGTGTCCACGATCCCAGGCCACCAATCGTTGCGGACTTAAATTGCATGCGGTGCAGTTTAAGTCACGCTTGAGAAGACTTTAATTGTTGTAAACGTAATTATGCTCAGAAGTACCCAAACCGTCTCAAGACATCACACATGCGTCACGTCGGAGTAATGTCGTGTCAGTACATATAATTAATTTAGTGCGCATCACTTTCTGCCTGTACTTCATGTTGACAGAAGTGTTCGAACGATCTGGGCTGTTACTTTCCACGTTATTAACGGAAGACGCTTTGACATTACAGTGTATCATACATTCTGTACTGTGCTCCTAGGTACCGAAACGACCTGCACACCGACTCTGTGCATGTTTTACATTATATACTTCTGCGCACATTTATGTACATATAAATTAAAGTGTTGGCGAGCGTTAGTCAAAAAGCACTGTATGCAAGATAAATCAACACCGAGCAGTGACGCCGTGGTGCAGTGGGTGCGGGCATAGAGAGCATGGAGTGGGGCACGGGGTTGACTTTCACAGTGCTGTGACACGATTATGTTAGAATTCCTGTAGCGATACTGTCATGGCCTTGGTGCAGGCGTCCAGATGCGATGATGTTAGATTTACGGGAACGCTGATGCTGATATCAGCACTTTTCCGCCCACAACATACACTGACCCTGTACTTGTGGGAGTCTCTGAATCAGAGTGGAGACTGTTACATTTGTTCTTGTATTTCACGAGGGCACAACTTCAAAACTAGAACGGAAGTCACTTATCCGAACACTGAATCTTCGTTGCATCCTGTGCCTCATGAAACTGATAGTCTTTGTGGTATACTTTCACTTTCAGGGAACCAACCGCACGACACCTCTGATGAAGATTATCAAGTTAATGACTGCCGTGAGCGTTTATTGTTTTCACAATAACGAGTTGATCACAGACCTATCACTCATAAGGGATGCTGTACACCTGTTAACCTCTAAACTGCAGGAAAAGAACTTGTTGGTCTCTGCAACGTCTTTCTCTTGGTTCAGAAATAGAAAAAAACTATTTCCTTCCTCAGTTTTCTAATGGCGATTACCTCGTTAACTGCCCCGAAATTACTGGTTTGATGCAAATGTTTGGAATCCAGCACAAGGCAAAAGATTCGAACCTCTGTATTAATTATTCAAAACGAAGTCTCAAAATGGTCCTTATGCACTATGGAAACAAATGTGCTTCCATACCTGTTGGATAGTCAATATATTTCAAAAAGACGTGTGATTCTTTACCATTTACTCTGCAAAAGCTCAATTACAAAGAATACGAATGCACCGTTTGCGGGGATTCGAAATTACTCTCCGGGATAAATGTTCAACAGAGTGGCTATATCGGGTACCCTGCTTTCAATGCGAATGAGACAGTCGTGCAAACGACAAATACTGTTCTCAGAAAATCTGGCCAATTATAACGCCGAGAGGTGGAGGGACGTACCTATTAGTCGATCTTTGGTGGGCCAACGAAAATTCAGCTGCCTCTTCACATAAAACTGGGAATTATAAAACACGTAATTAAAGATCTTCCAAAGCATGGTGACTCTTTAAAGTACGTGGAAGGTAAGTTATCGCACATATCAGAAGCAAAGCAGGAAGAAACGCTTTTCGTCGAACCCGATCGTCGGAATTTAATTAAAGTCGAAACATTGTAAGATCAAATGAATTATTTTAAAGGTCGTCTTGCATATTCTTTAAACAAATAGTCAAAAAGTTTCTCGCCAACTGGAAATACCTTTACCACGACAATATTGTAAGAAACATACTGGATTACTTACAAGTATTGGATGCCTCAGTGAGCTAGACGTTGCAGTCTCTGGACTCAACGTCAGCTATTTTCCAGAATATCTAGGAACTGTGAGTGAGGAACAGGAATAAAAGTTCGATCAAAACGGAAGCACCAGGGCCAGTGGGATGCCAGCATAGCAGTCGAATGTTGCTGCTTGCAGCTAGAGGAAAAAGAAGAGACATTAGGATTTATGCGTTTTTAGCTGGCCTGAAGAACACAATACTTCATTGTAACGTTACGTGTACTTCATTTTACAATTTTTAACCAAGTGTCTTTGAGTATACCCATTCTGTGTTAATTTTCTCGATCTTAATCATTACTTTGTGAGATGAAAACTGTTAGCATTTCTGCACTTTGCATAACAAAAAACATTACGATCACCTAAAACCATTAAGAAAAAAGATGCGAAGTAAAAAATTTTAGACCTGTGTTATTGACGTTCCTACATCTTGTTAGCTCCTATCACATCTGTTGTTAGCAAAGGCCCCAGCAGTTAAAGATAATAAGTGACTGATATAGTTCTCGGATCCAACCGATCCAAATTCTTATGTTATAATCCGTTAATTTGGTACCACGATACATTACATCTCTACTAAGGTGTATAGCTCATTACCAGGGAAGGTACTGACATTAAATCACCTTTCCAATACTCACTTACCTTATATTTCATTGCTTCCCTACTCGTGGTAAAACAGAAATTAGTAAGCGCATCACATATACGTAAATACGTATGTCAAAGAGAAGCCAGTATTACTTGCGTTATTATTATTATTATTGTTATTATTCTTTCAGTGCATTTTTACCTTATTACGGTTTCAGTTCTAACTTCTTTTTTGGATATTCAATAAATTAAATACATAGAATGACATTACATACGTAAAATCTAGATAAGAACAAACTGTTTAAGCAGTTAAAAATATATGTGTGTAGTTTCAGATAAACAAATTATTTAAAGAAGAAAGTAAATTTTATTAATGGTAGAACTACTTAAATAAAATACTAATCGGGATTAGCAAGGGTTTTCACTGTAGCTTTGTAAAAAATCGAAAACAGTGCGTCAGATGTTGAGAATCACAAGCATCTGGATGAGTATTTTGTACTTGTTATGGAATCGTTATGATGGTTATCTTGAAATATTATGTGGAGGCAGTATTCGCTTGAAATGATGACTGAGAAAACTGAATACACTGATACCCTATTTGGAATGTAGTTTGCATATTTAATAAGTTTCTCGCACTACGTGCATGGAAGTTCCTGTGAAGAAACACAGAGAGGGCAGTGAGCTGGAAGAAATGTACGTTTGTTGCTAAAATTATGATATCTCGTCTGTTGTATTTAATTAATCCGTAGCCAAAGAATATAAAGTCAGGTTAGAAGCAGCTTCATGTACATAATAAGGCGTTTGACTGTTCCGTTGCAGGATGGTTTTGGGATTACTTAGTGGATTCTGCAGACTGTCTGTTCGTCTCTGCTGAAACTGCCATCCAGGATCAGAGATTTTCCAACGAAAATGATACTGACGATTATTTCAGCTATCGACTAGGCGCAATGGTTAAAACACTGGATTCTCACTCCCGATACAGTTGTGAAGATTTTGGACTTTCATGGATTCCTGTTTTCTAAAGTGTACCGTTTGAGGTAGATGTTATACCGTTTTTTGTGATAAGGCCTCGATCGATTGCTTCCCCCATACTTCTCCAAATGAGCTTTCTTCTGTCTCTAATGACATCATACCTGACCCTAATTTTCAGTTCTTTTTTTTTTTTTAAAAAAAAGGGCTGTTTGATGATATGAAATTTCTGAATAAATGATTTCTGAGTACCTCTTCCTGCTCTCTGAATGACTGGGGTACTAGTGACCATGTCTATTTGGATGTAATTTATTCCATCGTTTGATATTTTGACACAAATTTGTAATTTTTTGCTTGTTGCATAAATATTTTTGAGGGCTTAAATCTGCTTTGGACGCTGGATTTGTATTTCCACTAGATCTGCAGAATCTCTGTTCCTTGACAGACAGCTTTCAATACATGATTTATTGCGTTAAAAAGATGCGTGACATCAGGAATCCTTATGAGACGTTTCAGGTAGGAGACTTCGGCCTTCGATCACTGGATACATAGGAAGCTGTATGATAAATCTAGGATGTCAAATTCATTCACCATACTTGAGTGATTTCCTCCACTTCAGATTAATCAGTCTTATAACATTACCCATACTGTTACTGATGATTAATTACATTTGTCAAATGTGTACGTAAGCTCTAAAGGGATGTAGCTGTCTGAATTTACATGGACGACTGAAGATAAACCCTTACAAAACCACATACAGTTTGCTAGCCACTTGGAACTGAAATTCGTTCACAGTTATGCCGTGCGCTGCTGTCCTGTGTTAGCAGTACTCCCGCAGCTAACGTTCTCGTTAATTATTACGTAGCTCTATGTCAATCCATGCTGTTTCCCGACAACATCTCGTCGAGGTGAGGTTAATCTCACAGCTACACGCTGTTGACGTACTATTTGTGCCTGGCAGTACATGCTGTGTCCCACGACACGTGAATTAATTCTTTTATATAAAAATTGCTATGAAATTCACCTCATAAAAGTATTAGACGGTTTTAATGCCTCAGTCCAAATTACATTCCGTCATCAGACACTTACGTGCTATAAGCTAAGCAGAAACAAAGACCGAAAATACGAACCGCGGTATTTTCTTTATATTTTATGTATAAACCGAAAAAATCTCCAAATGAAACTCGAGATCTCCATGATACTAGATCTGAAGTTTGTTATATTATAAGACAAATCAATGACATTCAATTTTGATGTTTCTTGTAACAAACGCTTAGGAGAAGAGCGGTAAGCCTAATGTTAGCACTCTCGTGGGTGGAAGAATTTAGAACGTGCTTACGTAGTACTTACATTTTTTTGTTTTCTGATCTGGTAAGTATGCTCATGGAAGTTGTGGACCCCTACGATCATGTCTTGTTCAAACGCAGCCTCCTCTCTCTGTTAAATCGGTCTGACAGGACAATTGTCTGTGATGTCGATACATATTACCTTACGTAATATTGGTTGTATAGCCAGGTTGTGGGCATAACACGATTAGAGCAGCATATACCGAATTTTTACATTATAATGTATGAATCTGACAGAGCACTGAAAGACCTAAGTCGAAACAAGGCCCCGGGAGTAGACAACATTCCATTACAACTACTAACAGCCTTGGGAGAGCCAGTCATGGCGAAACTCTTACATCTGGTGAGCAAGATGTATGAGACAGGCGAAATACCCTCAGACTTCAAAAAGAATATAATAATTGAAATCCCAAAGAAAGCAGGTGTTGACAGGTGTGAAAATTAACGAACTATCAGTTTAATAAGTCACGGTTGCAAAATACTACCACGAATTCTTCACAAACGAATGGAAAAACTGGTGCAAGCCGATTTCAGGGAAGATCAGTTTGGATTCCGCAGAAATGTCGAAACACACGAGGAAATATTGACCCTACGATTTATCTCAGAAGATAGGTTAAGGAAAGACAAACCTACGTTTCAGCACTTATAGAAAGCTTTTGACAATGTGGGGCATGAAAGGGAAGCAGTGATTGAGAAGGGAGTGAGACAGTGTTGTAGCTTATCCCTATTCAATCTGTATACTGAGCAAGCAGTAAAGGAAACAAAAGAAAAATTTGGAGTAGGAATTAAGGTCCATGAAAAAGAAATAAAAAATTTGAGGTTTGCCGACGACATTGTAATTCTGTCAGAGACAGCAAAGGACCTGGAAGAGTAGCTGAACGGAATGGACAGTGTCTTCAAAGGAGGATATAAGATGAACGTCAACGAAAGGGAAACGAGGATAATGGAATGTAGTCGGATTAAATCAGGTGATGCTGAGGGGTTTAGGTTAGGAGATGAGACATTTAAAGTAGTAAATGAGTTTTCATCAGGTTACCTTCCATTCAGAAGGCTGTTGCATGCAGCGACTGTTATATTGACTTGTAAATAATAGATTTCAGCTATCAGTCGTCCTTTTGAAATTTTATTGGCAGATCTAGATTTCAGCTAGAAACTAGCCATTCTCAATGTTAAGAATGCAGCAGGTACATAGTTAATGATGTCATAAAAAGTTAGAATTAATGACTTAACTCATATGGTTTGTATATTACATACCACTATCATTTTTGATCAATGCATGTAATGCCTGTTGGTCGGGCTTCATCCACAGTTCATTGAATACTAATGTTTGAGGAAGGCGGGCTGTGTGGAGAACACATCGGTTGGTTACATGGCGCCATCTTTGTGAACTACGTATTAACCTCAAGGGAAGTAAACCACTTTAAATTTAATTACATACCATGGAACGTAAGTAAAATTCTTACATTGTCATCCGACTTATTTCATATTTATCATCAGCATTCCATGTTCAATCCTTATGAGTCCGTTATTATTATTAAAACATTTAAATTACGTCAGGTGGGTAAAACTTCTTTAATTTTTAAAAACATTTTTTATTAAATTTATAAAACACTAGAAGACATGTGCTGTATACATCTGTTAGTTGATATGGCTTAAACATCTTCGCATCTTCCATTTGGAAGTCTCTGCGAACCTCAGCAACTTCGGATTTTACTGTTTTATACATCTCAGAAAACTGTTGAGCAACCTTTTTCTTAATATCCTCATGGTTGTAATCAATTTTATAATTCAAACTGTCCAGATCCTCTTTCAACTTATTGCAACCAGCCTTGAAGGTATCGTCCATTACCTCCAATCGTTTATTAAAATTGGTTTGGCTGGCCACAATCCTGTTATTTACCTCAATTATATCAGATTTTAATTCAGCATTACTGCTTTTGACCTGTTCACTTATTTCAGACTTTAATTCAGCTGTCATTTTAGCATTACTGGCTGACATTTTTGCATTACTGGCAGCTATTGCTTGTAATATAACATTTAAATCAATAGCCCCAGTATCTTTGGGTTGCTCACTAGCTGGCTTTTTATCACACTCAGGTGACGAAAAACTAGCTCCAACACCAGAATCATCAAAACTAAATGAAACTTCTGATTGATCAGTCATATCTAACTTCTCCTGTTTAAACTCTACCATCTCTGATGACTGTTTCGTTTTTAACTCATCAGATAAACTATCATCCAATAAATTAACAATTTCTGCTTTCTGCTTTACTACAGGGGTCTCTATTATTGAATCATTGCCCCTTTTTACACTACTGTCAGGAGACAATACTTCATATTTCACTTTAACATTACTACTTTCATGCATATTTACACTTGAATCGTTGTCTGGATTTACAGTTTCCTCGACAGACATGGGTTCTGATATAAGTTTAACCTTAGCTTCTTTTGGCGGTTCCATCGCCGACAATCTTTTAGTGCAGGTTAGTAAAATTTTTAACAGCTTTTCACTTAACTTAGTTCCTTCTGCACGACGAATGGCGTTGCCGGCGTGGTGTACCAGGATTACTGATGCGACGCAGCTCGCTGAATCGCAGACGGCATTCCGACGGCTGTTGTGTGTTTGCGTGGCCCGCAACTGCAGGCGCGGCTCCGGCTCCGGCGGATGACTGCGGTGCGGCGAAACTGGCTTCTCGCGATGCCGGCAGCGCCGCTAGACTCAGTGCCAGCTCCGTCAATCCAGATGCGTTGTTAATCCAATTGCGTCGTCTACATGCACACGTAACACTTTCACTGTTCTATTACTCAGCTGCGTATCGCATTTCACTCGCGAATCCGAATATTTAAAAATCACTTTCATTTTTACTCAGTTTTTTCCCAGCCGATGCACCATACGTGGGGCGGCGGGTGGGAATTTTATTGTTGGTTATATAAATATATTTGGTTTGAATGTAGAAACACTTCCTCGCCGATTATCCATATGTGGGGCGGCAGGTGGAATAATGTTGTTTAAAATGTTCCTATTATTTAGAATGTTATTTATGCTGTCTTTCGCCGTTCTCAACTCTGGCTCTCTAACTACAATATTGGCTACCAGAAAGTGATTAGCAAAACGTGAAGCCTGTAATTAGAATTCCTAGTGCCCACATCATCTGAGAATACACTTATAGTTACAGCTTATAACTCTGAGGAATTAGGAGATTGTGCGGGATTTATAATCAAAAACGGTCGTGAAAAAAAAAAAAAACGTTCTGTATTCTGAAAGTCACAGATGAAAACAAAAGAATCCACACAATCTAACTAACAGAGCAGTTCAGAGTCTAATGCGCTGATGCAACTATAAATGTCCAAATTAAATGTTTAAATGAATGCTCGCCATAATTTGATGATAAGGTTCATCAAACGCCACGCTAATAAATGGTATAATGTCTGTCCCGCGGCGGCACGTGAAAATACGACAATACGCAAACTGAAGATCGATAATTAAAGTCATCCCAGAATTAACACTTTACTCGAAAATGATTTCATGGTTACGTGTATCCCGAGTAACTTAATACGGCATCCGAGGCTGTTTGTAGCAATGATACCGACACGACGCGACTCCCGACACAGATGACGTGCTATTCAGTGTCTGGAAAGAACTGGGGCCTTGCTTCCTCTCGCAGCGTTCTTATACACTCCTGGAAATTGAAATAAGAACACCGTGAATTCATTGTCCCAGGAAGGGGAAACTTTATTGACACATTCCTGGGGTCAGATACATCACATGATCACACTGACAGAACCACAGGCACATAGACACAGGCAACAGAGCATGCACAATGTCGGCACTAGTACAGTGTATATCCACCTTTCGCAGCAATGCAGGCTGCTATTCTCCCATGGAGACGATCGTAGAGATGCTGGATGTAGTCCTGTGGAACGGCTTGCCATGCCATTTCCACCTGGCGCCTCAGTTGGACCAGCGTTCGTGCTGGACGTGCAGACCGCGTAAGACGACGCTTCATCCAGTCCCAAACATGCTCAATGGGGGACAGATCCGGAGATCTTGCTGGCCAGGGTAGTTGACTTACACCTTCTAGAGCACGTTGGGTGGCACGGGATACATGCGGACGTGCATTGTCCTGTTGGAACAGCAAGTTCCCTTGCCGGTCTAGGAATGGTAGAACGATGGGTTCGATGACGGTTTGGATGTACCGTGCACTATTCAGTGTCCCCTCGACGATCACCAGTGGTGTACGGCCAGTCGCTCCCCACACCATGATGCCGGGTGTTGGCCCTGTGTGCCTCGGTCGTATGCAGTCCTGATTGTGGCGCTCACCTGCACGGCGCCAAACACGCATACGACCATCATTGGCACCGAGGCAAAAGCGACTCTCATCGCTGAAGACGAGACGTCTCCATTCGTCCCTCCATTCACGCCTGTCGCGACACCACTGGAGGCAGGCTGCACGATGTTGGGGCGCGAGCGGAAGACGGCCTAACGGTGTGCGGGACCGTAGCCCAGCTTCATGGAGACGGTTGCGAATGGTCCTCGCCGATACCCCAGGAGCAACAGTGTCCCTAATTTGCTGGGAAGTGGCGGTGCGGTCCCCTACGGCACTGCGTAGGATCCTACGGTCTTGGCGTGCATCCGTGCGTCGCTGCGGTCCGGTCCCAGGTCGACGGGCACGTGCACCTTCCGCCGACCACTGGCGACAACATCGATGTACTGTGGAGACCTCACGCCCCACGTGTTGAGCAATTCGGCGGTACGTCCACCCAGCCTCCCGCATGCCCACTATACGCCCTCGCTCAAAGTCCGTCAACTGCACATACGGTTCACGTCCACACTGTCGCGGCATGCTACCAGTGTTTAAGACTGCGATGGAGCTCCGTATGCCACGGCAAACTGGCTGACACTGACGGCGGCGGTGCACAAATGCTGCGCAGCTAGCGCCATTCGACGGCCAACACCGCGGTTCCCGGTGTGTCCGATGTGCCGTGCATGTGATCATTGCTTGTACAGCCCTCTCGCAGTGTCCGGAGCAAGTATGGTGGGTCTGACACACCGGTTCAAAATGGCTCTGAGCACTATGGGACTCAACATCTTAGGTCATAAGTCCCCTAGAACTTAGAAATACTTAAACCTAAGGACATCACACACACCCATGCCCGAGGCAGGATTCGAACCTGCGACCGTAGCAGGGCCGCGGTTCCGGACTGCAGCGCCAGAACCGCTAGATGACACACCGGTGTCAATGTGTTCTTTTTTCCATTTCCAGGAGTGTATATAAAGCCGCGGTGCGGACGGCTAAGGGAACGCCTGATCAAATCGGCTCTCCCGACTAGCCGCTGGGCTAGTAATGCACCACTTAAAGTTACCTAATAAATTATAGCTTCTCTTGCTGATGGCCGATGAAGCTCTTAATTTAAATGTGCATTCAGCACGCAGGTAAGTATTGATAATAAAATTTGGACGTGGCTAAGTTAAATATTTTGGGCGAGAGAATTAATTTAATTACACTGCACGCAGTAGACGAGCTCTGCACTGGCCCTTTGGAGATACGCTATCGCTACAGTTTTATAGGTATTCAAATGAAACTTCTCACATCCTTATGGTGATAGCGGATCTCCATTCTACTTAAATATGAACATCCTAGCCTTATTTATAAGCCTACTTAATCTATCTTGCTTCCATAAGTTTTAAGACGAAAACCAGAAAATCATGAATTTCCACTAAAATCTTAATTTGTGAGATCCAGAAGACTGTTTTTATTAAATAATTATGAAAGATGAATCTAATTATAACTTTTCAACTCTCTAGCTCTTTTCTGTTGCGCCAATGATTTTTACAGAAAAACGTCCAAATTTCGAAAATGGCTAAAGTTATCGAACAGATATTCAAGACACATTAATTTAGTATTACTCCTGACATGCAAGAAATGTTTTAAGTTATTTGCATGATTTTTAAAGTATTGCGCAACATTTATGGCGTCAGAGCTAGTTACAGCGACCTGGCTGGCACACAATGGAAAGACTGATGTGAATTTACTACGGCATGAGTAGGCTGCTTACCTACAATCAGTCAGATGCAAGGTTATTACAATTTGGCTATTCCGCTATAGATATAGAGGGTTCTAACCTCTTTCTCCCTTAAAGCCGATTTTCCTTGTAAATGCAAGACAACCAGTATATGGAATTGATGTTAATAATACTGTTAATAATACAACGAACATGTCAACTCTGAGAAGATACGGGTTAAAGGCAAGGAAAAGGAATATTATGTGCACTTGGGTTGAATATTCAACAACAAGAAGCTTATGAACGACATATAATCAGAAAAAATGCGTTGTATTTGCAGGCACGAACCTCATCGGAACTAATGTTCGTGAACGAAGTCAGTGTCCATTACCTTTCTCTATATATTGCCGGATAATGTCGTCGCATTCTGATCTTTATACTCCTTGAGTGTATGCTGAAAATGGGCCATCGGCTTTATAGGCCCTGCCATTTGCAGAAATGAGAAATACTAGAGTTTAAGGTCTCAGGGACAACTATGTCATTAGGAGCGGGAAACCATACTCTGTACTGCGCCGTCACGCAAATATACTGCTTGTATGTCACCTAGCAATTGATCAAGGCGCCCCTTTATCCGTACGAACGATACGTTGTGTAGAGTTTGATAAAAAGAGAATCAGCAACCGACAACAGAGAAGTGTTGCCAACATTTTATGAAATTTCTTGCATAGAAAACTGCTACAGTTGCGGCACTGTCAACTACCGAAATGCCACTTACTCATCATGCATAGAAATGAAATTTGGTCTTCCTATTTAACGACACTAGCCACGAAGTAGTGATTGGGCAGCATCGTTTACTTACCGCACTAATTCCTTGTAAGGGATGTAAGTATTCTCAGTCCAGGAAGTTTTGGCGACACATTTCGTAACGATGATACAACAAATCTCTCTGGGCTGTTAACTTTATCTCCTAAGATACCACCATAATTATTGATTACAGTGTACCATTGATACAGTATAGTGTCTCGGTGGAAAAGGACAGGCTTCTTTATGACTAGAATGTACACACAATGTAAGTTGGTACCATAATTCTTTTTGTCATTTCATGTCTGTTACTACTAATATAACCGACTCTACTGCGAGGTCGCTAGCCTATGCTATTGTGGCAGTTCGAGCCAGATGTAACAATTTAGAATCCTAAGGGTGGAAGACATTTTCACCACCGATATTTGGTGGACAAGCTAAGGAGAGGTGGCGGTGTATAGTTTCTGATCACTAGACAAGAAGCCAACAACTGCAGCATCATAGTGCCCATTTCCTCCAATGAAATTCGTTATAATTAATCCATTAAATTTCAGAACTAATGAAGTCAAAAACTGCAATACTAGAAAAGAAATGACCTTCATTGGCCTCATTAACCCACTTTTTCTCAAAGAATAGCGACTTATGTTACTACCAAAATCATTGATTACATAGTCAATCAAATTAAATGTTTGACAAATAGCAAGACTAAATTTGAAAGTACGCTAAAGATGTTCCATCTGGATATCGCTTCCTATTCCATACAAGAATATTATTTAGGATCTTATGGCTTGTTTAGTGCAGAAGATTTATACACTTACTTCTGTTATAAAGCTAAATATTGTTTTTTGGTCTCTGTAAACGATCAGCAGGAAGATATATATTTCTTTAAAAACTTTAGGTTACTAACCTTTAAAGCTACACCGTCCAGGTGATTGCGGTATGAAACATGGTGGTAACAAACATTGTTGACTAAAAGAAGCATCTCGAGATAAGAACACTTTCTATGTCTGATCAGTTGATTGAGAATAGTGTGGCGCACAAGCGTCTTGTAAAGGAATGCTTCACAACTGCCTGTCCATTGCAGGAAAGGAAATTTTTTCGTCTGTCGTCCGATTTTCGCCGTATTGTATTGCTAGTGATTTCTGAGTTCTAGAAATAATTTATTAAACTTACGCTCCATATGCTGTATATCAGAAATATATACGGAAATTATATCCTATAAAATTCATAACTTCCAGCAAGAGATAAATTACATCCCAGGCGGTGTTAGCTTACGGATTACATCAGCCCTTCGCATCAGGTTATAATGTTGTCACAACAGCGATATGGCTCATCGTGTTCCTGTGACGCAGAAATTGGGAATGAAGCAGACTTGCCGCACCTAGCAGTAACGACCCGTTTTCAGTATACCGCTGCCATCCGAGACTGTTGAGGTGTGCGGAGTTTGGATCGCAGCCGCCGGTACGACATCCGTTTAAATTTTCAACAGTCCGCTGAAAGCGCCCCTCTCGCGGTTCATTTGCTCGTTATTGTCGACATAGAGCATCGTGCCAGCACGCCGTAGTAATACCTTCACACTTGGTTCCACACAAGTGGATCTTCCTCTCATCGCTCGCAATAAAATACTATTAATCGCTCTCCACTGCATTTTTGTGTGTTCCGCGTTATTTTTTATGATTACAGAAATTGTAAGGTACAGAAATACTCGACATTTTACTTTTTGTTAGTTAGTTGTTTATTCATCCATAGAACATGTCACAAGATATTACGCATGTCAGCGTAATAAATGACAGGAAAAAAATAACAATTTTCAGGTCTGCAATTATTTACATTTATAGTTAATTCCAAATCTAATAGCACACTTTTTATTTTTCTTCTTCTTTTCATTTGGGCCTAATTAGGACAAAGGTGATAGTTTCCACTCTTCAGTTTCTTCTTAGCCCAGCAAACTTACATTTTTTCCTCTCCCCTGTACACTATGGCAGTAATCATCTTCGGATTTTCTGTTCCTTGAGCTCCAGTGTCCTGAGTGGACCCTTCTTTGTTCATCAAGAGGTATTCAGATGCGAACTATACGGAGGCTCTTAATACTGAGTTGCAAGGTTTGAATGTAAGGCTCTTGGAAAGGTACTTGGAAATGTAAATGTTCTTGCAGTAGTTACAGACCCTTTGCAGTTTGGCACATCTCGAATCTATGGCCAATTTGTCACTGAACTACAGATGGGGCTCCCTTTATGTTAGTGAGGAACTCAGTTCTTTGTATAATGACCTTCAAACCGGTCTAAGCTGATATGTTGTAGAGGCTCTGTAGATGGTGAGTAGCCTCCACTGTACTCTTGGCTAACCAGGTAAGGTCATCTGTAAAGGCTAGGCAGTTCATTTCAGTCCACGACGGTAATGAAAAATTGCGTTTCTTCATAATCTTCTCTAATACACAACTGAAAAGCACACACGAGAGGCCATCATCACCTTGTCTAACTCCAGTTTGAATGGTGAAACTTTCAGAGAACTCGTCTCTAAATTTGACTTTGGAGATGGTGTTAATCTGAGTGGCCCAGACTACTCTTGTGATCTTCACAACTACACCCGGTGTTCAAAGGGTGTAAATCAATGTCTGCCTGTCTATCGCATCATATGCCTTTCGAAAGTCCACTACGACTGCTACCCTGGGATGTCCGCCGGACTCCTGTGTGTAAGGATGGTCTTGAGGTTTTGTATTTGCTCTGTGCAACATCTACTAGCCCGAGAGCCATCCTGATATTCACCTAGCTGGTTCGTGACTCTAGTCAGCAGGTCTTGTAGATGACGGAAATCAGAGTTATTGGTGTATAGTGGTCGAGGTCAGTATTACCACCCTTCTTGTGAATAGCATGAATTTCAAGTGAGACCCATCCTTCAGATAAAGTCTGTGTTATACATATCTCCTGTAATCTAATGGATACCCAGTACAGATGATTCACCTACCTCTTTCCACATGTACGCTATTATGCCTGCGTCACCAGAGGCTTTCATGTTTAGACACTCCTAAGAATCTTTTCTTTTCCTTTCCTGGATAGTGGATATATGGATTCCTAGAAGGGTGCTCGTGCAAGGAGGCCCCTCTCAACGTTCCATTGCATTGAAGGGCTTTTGCAAGTACCCGGAATGGATATTGGTACAGTCTTTATTGTTTAACGGAAAATTCTCATCAGGTCCACGAAGCAAAGAGTAGGGGCTGCGTACGCCATGGTCTGCTTTTTGAGTCCCCTATAGAGATCACTTGAGTTGTTGTTCCTGAAGTCCTCGTGTGGCTGTTGTTTAACAGGCGATCAAAATGTTTCCCTTAGAAGGCCATACAGTCCAGAAGCGTTATGCCAGTGAGGTACAATCACCGTGAGCACTGAGGCAGTCATCCCACCGACAAACCAGGTTGAAGATACCTGTTTGGTAAAACACCATGCCCTAATGAGTGAAAAGTCCGTAACTGCCTGCTGCACACCCTTATCCGACAGTGAAAGGGATCTAAGGCGTGATAATCACATGGGAGAGATCAGGACTGTAGGTTGCGTTCTTAAGTCTGTCCCACTTGAGTCGGCTGAACTTCTGGCTGGCGTCCCAGATCGACCAGCGTTTTGTTTGGAATCGCGACTAGCCCAGAACTAGGCGCACCATTCCACAATGGTGGCGTTCGACAGACATGCTGCCCCGTACACACTATTCATTCTCCGATGGATGTCTTTCAGTGTTCGCCCATCGGCAGCCAAAAAAAGAATAACATCACGTTGGTCTTGTTTGGACGCATTTGGTAATAACGTCGACATAATTGACGTTTCTGCATATACTCCACGCATGCCGGAAAGACCTTAATGCCATACTAATCCCTTGCCTACTTGTCGGTACCTATATACTCGCATTGGAGTTGCACTACGTTGCATATACGTTGCTGCAACGCCTTCAAACTGCAGATTTTTGATCGCCCCATATATCAGGGAGTTGGTGTAGTTTCCGTTGGTGTTGCGGACAGCGTTCGCAGTATTTTTTTTTAATTTGTGTTAAAAACGCATGGTAGCTGAGCTCATCATTACGCTGATTTTACTTGATACAGGCTCTATGCCTTCTCGGTATAACCCACCAGGGATGCCTACCTTTCTTGGTTGAGGTGGGGATGGTTTCTTGTGCGGCACCCGGCAGAGCTGTTTTTAGGTTGGGCCACCATTGTTTATGTGTATTTTTCCTTCGGTTAGTCTGAAGGTGCAGTCCATATCATTCAGTCGTAGGATCTTGAACATCGATGTCTTAGAGTTTATCGCAATGTTAGATGATTTTATGAAAGTTTGTAGGTTGACGTTTACCAGGAAGAGGTAACGGTCATTGTCTACGTGAGCTCCACTCTGTGCCATGATATTCTGTATCTTCCTGTAGTACCTCCAGTCTGTAGCCACATGGCCTATCTGAAATTCACCAAAGAGGGAATTTGGCGTCTTCTATGTCCTGGAATTCATGTGTAACTGTCTGGAGCTAACTGACTTTAGAATCTTGCTAATTTGTCACTAATGTCTCTAAGGCGCACGCCATTCCTGTTGATCCTCTTGAGGGCTGCATAGTAGCCAGTATTTTATGAAATTTTCGCTCTTTGTCAAGTTATGCGTTGTAATCACCCATTAGCATGGTAGTGTTGTGTTGTGTGATTTTGTCCAAGGTATCTTCTAGAATGCTGCAGTAGTGTTTAATTGCTTCTGGTTTCCTCCAGTTAGCGTCATTCGTAGTAAGCCAGTGCCTTGATGTGGAAGCCTCTTTATCACTTTGATGTCGGGTTTCCCCTTATGAAGACCCTTTGTCCTTAGTATTCCATAGCATCTTCATCCGTGAACCGAGCCTCTAGCTGCCCTGCCGTCTTGATGATGTACTTGTCCAGCACATCCTGCTTTTGTCAAGGAGTTGTTGACTTATTCTACGTAAATAATATTCCTCTTGTGTTTACGCTGTTATGTGGATGGTGGAACACATGAAAGAACAGGCTCCCCAGAATGCGATGGTCTGCTTGCACCATCAGCAGTGGGCATGCACTGGTTATCAAAAATGGTTCAAATGGCTCTGAGCACTATGGGAATTATTATCTGAGGTCATCAGTCCCCTAGACTTAGAACTACTTAAACCTAACTAACCTAACGGCATCACACACATCCATGCCCGAGGCAGGATTCGAACCTGCGACCGTAGCAGCAGCGCGGTCCGGACTGAAGCGACTAGAACCACTCGGCCACAGCGGCCGGCTACTGGTTATCACTCAGGGTATTATATATGTTAATATTTCTCTTCATTGTGTCCAAATAATTTTTAAGTAGGGTCACCCAGAAGTTACGCAATTTATTTCGATCTCATGTCCCTGGCTCTCGTTTACATTCTTTGTACTCTCTCGTTCGTCTGTCTAAAAACCTTAGTTCATTTCACCCCATAATGAAAACGATGATGAACTCAGGGACGTGAAAGGAGGTTAACAATTTCCATCATTGATCTTGAGTAGTCAGTTTTCCAGTAACATGCATTATACTCTGGAAAAGACGTTTGATTTGTTAAGTTTTTCCAAAACTAATTTCTTTACGAACTCCTACTTCGCGTAATTTAAGCAATCATTGACGTCGTCATTTAAAAGATACGCTGAAATTGTTTTGTAATATGTTAGAGTCGGTTATCTCGTCTTCTGGGATCACTGTAATATCAGTGGAAAGAGGTCGGGCAACGCACATGGTCTACAAAGTTGTTCCTTAACGTGAAAATGTATACCTCACCGAAATATGAATCTTTTGAGGTAGTACAAGTTTTTGTTACAAGGTTAGGAAAAAGAGACTTCAGCGCAGTACTGGCAGACTTCTAGACAGCCATCTGAGTCAGCTACTCTAACGTCACCGCTCGATGACCGGCAAACCCGTATGGTATTCAACGGGCTCGTAAAGCTCTGAACCTCAATTGCTCGACGACGCTTCAGAAGTATTATGTTCGAGCATAACATTTTTAACACATATATATTTACTGTAGTCATGCGAATCTTGCATTAGCTGTCTCGGCTACGGATAATGTAATACTGCACAATCGTCGGCCGCTGTATTGCTACGACATTTCAGCAAAGTTGTCATTGGTACTATTATGTATTGAAAACTTAGTCCATTGTCATGTACTGACGACTCCAAAACTATTACACAGAGATATGAATTATAATCGGAAGTTGCCGTTTCTGTTCATTTCTAACGTGTCACTGAAGACAACCGTAAAATAGAACTAGTGTTGAATAACAGTTTGTCACCCGTGGACCGGAGGTACTGTCTTGGACTACCAATCAAAACATCTTAGGTCTTGGGATAAAAGTCAACCTTTCCTGACAGTTTGAACAAAAGTCATAACTAATGGCGGCCGAAGATTTCTGACACAAGAATTCAGTCTCTTGCTGCCAGCGGTCCTGTCACAAGACGAAGAGCGGACGGAGGTTCAGGTCAGTCCCTTGCTTTGGGATGTAGAACTGCCGCTAAAAGGCGGTAGAATCTACAATTAACAATGACCTGAGGATGCAGAAGGCAACGGGAATCACTGCATTGAAGACTCTTAGTGTGTATCCAAAGGACATGTTGCCTCTACCTGAAAAAGTGCAAAATGATCTATTCATTGGCAAAAGATTGCGAACTAATCTTCATTCGAATCTCCGGGTGAGGATTGACAAGGTGGAGGTGACCATGACAAAAATATGGAATAGCCAACGAACGGATAGCAGTCTACGAGTCGGAACATGGAATGTCAGAATTCTGAACGTAGAAGATGAGTTAGAAAGTCTGAAAAAGGAAATGCAAGAGCTCAGTCTGGATATAGTCGGGTCAGTGAAGTGAAATAGAAAGAAGATAAGGATTTCTGACCAGATGAATATAGGGTAATATCAACAGCACTAGGAGATGGTACTGCTGGAGTAGGATTCGTAATGAATAGGAAAGCAGAGCAGAGACAGGTATGCAGTGAACAGTGATAGGGTTGTTCTCATCAGATTCGACTGCAAA
The DNA here is from genome assembly GCF_023898315.1 of Schistocerca nitens. Taxonomy (NCBI): domain Eukaryota; kingdom Metazoa; phylum Arthropoda; class Insecta; order Orthoptera; family Acrididae; genus Schistocerca; species Schistocerca nitens. Next base: position 877,426,667 of record NC_064616.1, on the reverse strand, counting down.
ACAACGCCGACAACGATAGTTCAGGTATACATGCCGACGTCATAGGCAGAAGATGGAGAGATAAATAAAGTATAGAAGGATATTGAAAGCGTGGTTCAGTATATGAAGGGAGATGAAAACCTATTAACCATGGGAGAGTGGAACGCGGTTGCAGGGGAAGGAATAGAAGAGAGGGTCACAGGAGAATGTGGCCTTGGGAGTAGGAATGAGGGAGGAGAAATACTGAGTTCTGCAGCACTCTGTTCAAGAATCACAAGAGGAGGAGGTATACGCCGCAAAGACACGAAGACACGGGACGATTACCTCTTGTCAGACAGAGATCTCGAAATCAGATATTGCATTGTAAGGCGTAGGCAGGAGAAGATATAGATTCAGATAAAAATTTAATAATTATCAAGATCAGACTGATGGTTAATAGAATCATCCGGAAGGATCAGTGTTAAGGAGGTGGGATAGTGAAGTATAGAGGAATGACGAGACGCGTTTGAAGTTCACTAATTATGTGATTGATGGGATGAGGAGAACAAGGGTAGGCAATTCAGCTGAAGAGTAGTGGACATCTACAAAAAGGCAATCACAGATGCTGGACAGATAAACGTTGGTAGAAGGACGGTAACTGCGACGGAGCCTTGGGTAAAATAAGAAATATTTTAGTTAAAAATGTTCAAATTTGTGTGAGATCTTATGGGGCTTAACTGCTAAGGTCATCAGTCCCTAAGCTTACACCCTACTTAACCTAAATTATCCTAAGGACAAACACACACACCCATGCCCGAGGGAGGACTCGAACATCCGCCGGGACCAGCCGCACAGTCCATGACTGCAGCGCCCTAGACCGCTCGGCTAATCCCGCGCTTCAAATATTTTACTTGATCATCGAAAGAAGGAAGTACAAAAGTGCCCATGAAAAAGCAGAAATACAGCAATATAAATCACTTAGGAATGAAATAAGTAGGAAGGGCAAGGAATCCAAGGCTAAACGGCTGCAGGAAAAATGTGAAGACATCGAAAAAGAAATGATCGTCGGGAGGATTGACTCAGCATATAGAAAAGTCAGCATAAACTTAGGCGAAATCAAAAGCAAAGGTGGTAACGCTAAGGGCTCAATTGGAACTCCACTGGAAGCCCAGAGGAAAAGGCGGATAGGTAGAAAGAGTACATTGAACACCTCCGTGACAGGGAAGAAGAAACTGAAGTCGATATGGTAGATCTAGTGGATCCAGAAGTAGAGTCAGAATTTAAAAGAGCTCTGGAAATCTAGAGATCAAATAAGGCACAACGGAAAGGTAACATTCCACCGAATTTCTGCAGTGATTATCGAAGTGACAACTAACAACTATTTAAGTCGATGTGTAGAATCTGTGAGATTGACGACACACCATCTGATTTTCGGGAAAATATCATCCACGAAATTTCGAAGATAGCGAGAGTTGAGTAGTGTGAGAACTGTAGCACAACCAGCTTAACAGCTCATGCATACAAGTTACTGACACGAACAATATGTACAAGTATGGAAAAGAAAATTGAGGATGTGTTACATTACGACCAGTTTGGATTTAGGAAAGGTAGAGGCACCAGAGAGGTGGTTCTGAAGTTGCGTTTTATGAGGGAAGCAAGACTGAAGAAAAATCAAGACACTCTCGTGAGATTTGTCGACCTAAAAAAGGAGTCAGACAATGTAAAATACTGCAAAGACGTTAAAAATTCTGAGAAAAATAGCAGTAAGGTTTAGCCAAATACAGTATGTACAAGTACCAGGAATGAACAATAACACTGGATAACCACGAATATAGTCCTTGGATCGAAAAGGGTGTAAGACAGGGATGCAGCCTTTCGCCTCTACTGTTCAATCTATACGTCGATAAAACAATCAAAAAAAAAAAAAAAAAATAAAAGAAAGGTTCAAGAAAGGGATTAAAATCCAGGGTGAAAGGATATCAATGATAAAATTCGCTGATGACATTATTATCATCGGTGAAAGTGAAGATGATTTGCAGATTCTGCTGAATCAATTGAACAGCCTTGTGAGTACAGGATTGGTTTTAGACTAACTGAAAAAAAGGAAAGTAATGAGAAACAGTAGAAATGAGAGTCGAGAGAAACTTATCAAAATTGCTGACCACAGAGGAGACGAAAGTAAGAAATTCTGCTACCTTTGAAGCAAAATAACCCATGACGGGTGAAATAAAGAGTGCATAATGCAGACGAGCACTGGCAAAGATGGCCTGCCTGACCAAGAGGAGTCCACTTGTATCTAACATAGGCCTCAATCTGAGGAAGAAATTTCGGAGAATGTTCGTTTGGAGCACGGTATTATATGGCAGTAAATCATGGGTAGTGGGAATACTGGAACAATAGAGAATAGCACCGTTTGAGATTTTGTGCTGCAGAAGACTGTTAAAAATTAGGTGGACTGATAAAATAAGAAATGAGGTTCTCCGCAGAATCAGTGAAGAAAAGAAAATATGGAGAATACTGACAATAAGAAGGGGAAGGATGATACGTCATGTGTTACGTCATTAGGGAGTGGCCTCCATGGTACTGGAGGGAGCTTTAGAGGGTAAAAACTGTAGGGGATGAAAAAAATTGGAATACATCCAGCAAATAATTCAGGTGGTAGGGTACAAGTGAGATGATGAGGTTGGCACAGGGGAGGATTTCGTGGCGGGCTGCATCAAACTAGTCAGAAGACTGATGAATAAAAGACAAAAGAAAACAGTTTTTTGCACAGTAAAGATCATACGAAATTAACGAAACTACTTTGAAACCAATGGACAAATGATGCTACAAAATACTGTCTTCAGAGGTAAATACCATGTCTGACCAAACTAGTGAAGCACCCAGGAGACATAGTGAGGTGTCAATGTAACTTTTATTTTTTATTTATTTACACGTCAAGTTGCGTAGGACCAAATTGAGGAGCAAATCTCCAAGGTCATGCAACGTATCTGTACATGAAATTACAACATAAAAGTAATAACCGATAAAAATAAAATGTTTATGAACCCAAAAAAGTCAATCCATAAGTTTAGGTCAACGCAATCAACAGTACAACAAGAATCAGCTTAATTTTTCAAGGAACTTCTCGACAGAATAGGAGTGGCCCATGATGAAACTCTTCAGTTTCGATATCAAAGCACGGGGATTACTGCTAAGATTTTGGAATTCTAGTTTTTAGCTGAAAATGAATGCAACAGTATACTGCACACCTTTCTGCACAAGAGTTAAGGAAATCCGATCCAAATGCAGGTTTGATTTCTGCCGAGTATTAACTGATTGAAAGCTGCTTATTCTTGCGAATAAGCTAATATTGTTAACAGGAAATGACAGTAAGGAATATATATATATTGAGAGGCCAATGTCAAAATACCCAGACTCGTGAACAGGGGTCGACAAGAGGTTCCTGAACATACACCACTTACTGCCCTAACCGCCCGTTTCTGAGCCAAAAATATCCTTTTAGAATGAGAAGACTTACCCCAAAACATAATATCATACGGCATAAGCGAATGAAAATAATCAAAGTAGACTAATTTTCGTATCGAACGATCACTCACTTCCGATACCGTTCGAACAGTAAAAATGGCAGCCTTAAGTCTTTGAACAAGATCCTGAATGTGGGCTTTCCACGACAGCTTACTATCTGACCACCTAGAAATTTGAACTAATCTGTTTCACTAATCATATGCCCATTCTGTGAAATTAAAAAGTCAGGTTTAGTTGAATTGTGTGTTAGAAACTGTAAAAACTGAGACTTACTCTGATTTAGCGTTAGCTTATTTTCTACAAGTCATGAACTTGTCATGAACTGCATTATTTGAAACCGATCCAATATTGCACTCAACATCCTTTACTACCAAGTTGGTGTCATTAGCAAACAGGAATATTTTAGAGTTACCTGTAATACTAGAGGGCATATCGTTTATATAAATAAGGAACAGGACTGGCCCCAACACTGATCCCTGGGGCACCCCCCGCTTGACCATGCCCCATTCAGACCCCACATCACAGCCATTCTTAATACTGTGAATACTGTCCTTTTGCTGTCTGTTGCTAACGTACGAGGTGAACCGATTGTGAGCTACTCCCCGTATTCTGTAATGGTCCAACTTCAGTAGCAGAATTTTGTGATCAACATAATCAAATGCCTTCGTTAAATCAAAAAATATCTCTAGCGTTCGAAAACTTTTGTTTAACCCATCCACTACCTCACAGAGAAAAGAGAATATAGCATTTTCAGTTGTTAAACGACTTCTAAAGCCGAACTGTACGTTTGATAGCAAATCATGTGATATAAAATGATCAATTATCCTTACATACACAGCCTTTTCAACAACTTTAGCAAACACTGATGGCATAGATATAGGTCTAAAATTGTCTACATTATCCCTTTCTCCCTTTTTATAAAGTGGCTTTACTACTGAATACTTTAATCGTTCAGGAAACTGACCATTCCTAAAGGAAAAATTACAGATATGGCTAAATAGAGGGCTAACATGTGCAGCGCAGTACTTCAATATTCTGCTAGGCTCTCCATCATATCCATGAGAGTCCTTAGTCTTGATTGATTTAGTTATTGACTCAATCTCCATCTTGTCTGTATCACAGAGGAGTATTTCAGACATCAGTCTCGGAAAGGCATTTGCAAAGAGGGTTATATGATTCTCTGTAGAAACTAAATTTTTATTTAATTCGCCAGCAATGCTTAGAAAATGGTTGTTAACCGCTGTACATATGTCTGATTTATAAGTAACAGAAATATTTTTACTACGAACTGACTTTATATCGTCTACCTTGTTCTGCTGATCACACACTTCCTTCACAACTGAACATATGGTTTTAATTTTATGCTGTGGATTAGCTATTCTATTTGCATATCACATACTCTTTGCCTTCCTATTAACATTTTTAAGCACCTTACAGTACTTTTTTTAACGGGCTACTGAAGCTTGGCTGTGACACCTTCTAATATTTTGATATAATTCCCAGTTTGTTCTACATGATATCCTTATCCCACTAGTCAGCCACCCGGGCTGCCTTTTACTGCTAGTACCCCGTTTAGAACGTTCTAATGGAAAGCAGCTCTCAAAGGGTATGAGAAACGTGTTAAGGAAAGCATTATATTTGTGGCTCTGAGCACTATGGGACTCAACTGCTGTGGTCATCAGTCCCCTAGAACTTAGAACTACGTAAACCTAACTAACCTAAGGACATCACACACATCCATGCCCGAGGCAGGATTCGAACCTGCGACCGTAGCAGTCGCACGGTTCCGGACTGCGCGCCTAGAACCGCGAGACCACCGCGGCCGGCCCATTATATTTGTCATCTAGGTTATCGGTACTGTAAATATCCTGCCACTCTTGTTCCTTGACGAGGTTTAAAAAACTCTCTATCGCTGTTGAATTAACTTTCCTACACAGTTTCCAATTAAATGTGACATTAGTTTGAGAACAAAAGCCTTTTTGGTGTTAAAATTTGTGCATCATGGTCTGAAAGGCCATTCATCCTTTTACTAACAGAATGCCCATGTAGTAATGAAGAATGAATAAAAATATTGTCTATGGCTGTTCTACTGTTCCCCTGAACCCTAGTTGGAAAAACACGGTTTGCATCACATCATATGAGTTTAGGAGATCTACCAACATACTTTTCCTTGCACCATCATTAAAAAAAATTATATTGAATTTAGCACACATAACTAATTTCTAGTATATCCTTTAAATTGAAACAAAAGCCCCCTCTAGCTTGAGCAGAATTGCTCTGAAGTCAGAGTTAGGGGACCTATAAACAACAACAATTAGAAGTTTAGTTTCACTAATTTCAACTTCCCCTGTACAACATTCGAATATCTGTTGAGTGCAATGCCGTGATACGTCTATGGACTCAAATGGAATACTGTTTTTTACGTACTTGTACACACCATTGTCGGGTAGCAAATGATTAGAGTTGCAACCGTATGTGACGGAAGATGCAACTTTCTGTGACAGGTAGAACGGCCATTACAGTGCAGTAGTGTTTTTTGTGTTCAGTTTTGTTATCAGACCTGTTAAGATATGTAAGGAGCGTGAACAACTTCAGATATTGAGTGATCACTGTGAAGGACGTGAAGGACCCGTCGTTATGATTCTCGTCCGCCTGCCGGGGTGGCCGAGCGGTTCTAGGTGCTTCAGTCTGGAACCGCGCGGCTGCTACTGTCGCAGGTTTGAATCCTGCCTCGGGCATGGATGTGTGTGATGTCTTTAGGTCAGTTAGGTTTAAGTAGTTCTAAGTTCTAGGGGACTGATGACCTCAGAAGTTAAGTCCCATAGTGCTCAGAGCCATTTGAACCACTTGATTCTGGTCGACCACGTCTGACCACCTCAAGGGAAGATTGTTGCATAAGATCGTAGCACTGCACACCAAACACGTCGTAACAGCTTCACATCTGCGACTGCCATCTGAGAACAAGCAATGGAAACCGTGCAGCGTTCTGTGTCATCTAGCATTATCGGGCAGAGAGTAACAGCAACTGGAATAGGAGATTATCGTATCATACGTAGGCTGCCATTAACACCACAATATAAACAGCTGAGTTGGGAGTGGTTTCGTATCCGGGAAGCATGGATTGCTAATGATTGCCGTCGCATTTCGTCCAGCGACGAATCGCGGTTCTGCACTAACACGAATGACCATTGTCGACGAATATGGCGGCTACCAGGGGAGAGGTTCCTTTCTTCCAAATTTTGGGAGAGCCACAGCTGTGTTACTCCCAGCGTCATGGTGTGGGGGACCCACCGAGTATGGCTCCAGGTCGCTGCAGATAGTGATTGATGGGACTATAACATCCCAATGACACGCCAAGGACATCCTATTGTGTTACCTCTAATTCGACAGTACTGTGGAGCTATTTTCTACAGGAAAATGCTCGTCCACACAAGGAACGTGTCTCTATGAAGTTTTTGCTTGACATTGAGGGTCTCCATAGCTAGACGTTTCCGTAATATGTCCCCAACAATACATGAGTAGCACCATTTCGGACGTCAACTCCTTCACGGCGCCATTATGCAGCATGTCAAGGACCAGTTACAAAAGTTGTGGACCATTTTGCCTTAGGACAGAATGAAATGGCATTGTGACATACTACCCAAGCGAACCATATCGTGCACCCAGCCCAGAAGGTCTGAGAAGTGGACTCATACCAAAAAGTCATTTATAAATTTGGCTCGTCTTTGCAGTCACTGAACTAATAACGAATACCCTCTCAACATCGAATCGATGTGTTTGGAAAGCCTGCAACTGTGCCGTTCGTGCTTTAAATAAAGAAGAACTACTCCACTTACGTATTTTTCATGTTTAGAGCAACACGTTTCGAGAATTTATTCTAATTTTAAAGTGAATTCATTTAGATAAATATTTTTTGTAGTGTTTCCAAATGTAATTCTCTGCTTATGTTACACTGTAGCTTTTTTTCTAGGTTCAAATGGCTCTGAGCACTATGGGACTCAACTGCTGTGGTCATAAGTCCCATAGAACTTAGAACTACTTAAACCTAACTAACCTAAGGACAGCACACAACACCCAGCCATCACGAGGCAGAGAAAATCCCTGACCCCGCCGGGAATCGAACCCGGGAACCCGGGCGTGGGTTTTTCTAGGTTATGAAGTATTGTGCCTCCACTCACATTGCTTATTTCTGTAATGAAAACATGATTTTGAGTACAAAATCAAACAGCGTAAGTGACGTCTGAGTGTGTGTTATTTTCATTATAATGGAGGAGGTTCAAAAATGGTTCTGAGCACTATGGGACTTGACTTCTGAGGTCATCAGTCTCCTAGAACTTAGAACTACTTAAACCTAACTAACCTAAGGACATCACACACATCCATGCCCAGGGCAGGATTCGAACCTGCGACCGTAGTGGTCGTGCGGTTCCAGACTGTAGCGCCTAGAGCCGCTCGGCCACTCCGGCCGGCAATGGAGGAGGCACAATACATTTTAATGGAGGAGGCGCAATACCTTATAATATCAAAAAGACAACTGCAGGTCAAAACAAGCAGACACTCACACATGCAAAAATCACAAAAAAATATGGAAACAGAAACACTTCGAAAAGAGAAAAAATTCTCGAAACACGTAACTTGTGAACTTTTGCATCTTATAAATCATGTATCCTATCTCAGTCTTTCATAACGGAAGAGGAGATAGATAGTCGTAACATCTGACTCCAATATCTCATCATTTCCAGTGCTGTTGTGAAGTGAAACCTCTACCAATGATGTTAAAAGTAAATATACACAGCGTTCCAAATCTTACTTTCTCCTTAAACATACCTTAACACGTTCTAGATTGGGTTGGCACGTTTTCACATAGAAAAGTAGTATTAAGACCTTTTTAAAAGAGTGACGGATGCTGTTTCCTAACCGTATCAAGCAGTAAGACAAAGAAATAAAGTTTTTTTATTTTATTTTTTTCGAATGGAGCTATGTTGTTTCTTGGCTTCAGAACAAATTATCTGTCTTCAGTAACATAAATATTACGTAGGCATGAACACAAGACCTACAGCAAACACGCCTTCAAAATTATAACACGTTATTTTTGCAGTGGTATGGCTGATGTAGCACGTGCAGGCTTAGGCTGCTCTCAACGGCAACTTGCTTCATTTGGATAACAGTTACGTGATCATTAGTTTATTTCTCTTGAGAATATTTGAATGAAGTGCAGTCGACCAGCTGGCTACACACATAATTTTTTTTTTTTTGTTTGGGGGTAGTGGGAGGAGATGTATAATGTAACTACAGTCTTCATTCGGGAATCAATATTTCCAATGAATGCAAATATTCACTGACTGCTGGGCATCCGGTGACACGGCGTCACCAAAACGAAAGCCTGCTATAATAAGAGTGTGATCCCACAACACAGTAATCTGAAACGAATAAAAACGTTATCAGGAGGGTAACCTACAGAGTGAATACTTTCAAGAGGGAAACGTGAAGAGGTCGCTTCCTTGCGCAGGTGGTCTCTATGTTTTATGGTCTCCATGAAAATCAAGATTTACTCACTAATTTCCGAAGCCTAGGATCACTGGAGTTAACAGATGACCTCTGTGGGGACGTGCAAATATACCTGAATTACCTGCAGTACTAACAGAAGGAGTCGAACATGTTGGAATTACTTCCAGAAATAGCTGTACTAGTTTAAAAACAACTGAACGTTTTTTATATGTTCTTGCGCACGTTGACAACAAACGAGTGGAGGAGTAACCGACAAGATAAGTGATGAAGAGAAACGATAAAAGGAGTTTTGTAACAGCATTCACGATTACAATTATGAATATTTTCATGGCTGTTTAGCCGTTCTCGAATGAATTTGAATGATAACTTATCGTTCCACTCTGTGGTGCGAATTTGAAATGGACGGAATCTTCGACTCGGGGCCTCCTGGCCAACAGTGCCATTCGATCATTTCATTGCAAACATTAATCCAGTGCTGACTGTGTTAAGAGGAGTAGGAGGGGCTGTACCGGCACGACAATAAAGAGCCCATTTTTCTCCTTAAGTAAACAAACCGAACAATAGCCCTAGATCTAAATAAACCACTCGCTTGGACTGTTATTTTTTATTTAGGATGTAGTTAATGGGCAATATCTGCCACAATAATTGTAATTAATTATCTATAATTGTCATCTTAATTACCATAGTTAATAGTAAGGTTGGCAGCCGCGTAGCACATTTGCATTCACGTCAAATGCTAAGTGATAACGCTCTTCATAAACATAGCAATTTATGACCCAAAAACGTCATCTTCAAACCCCTACTGCTGTAGTGTGCTCCAACTGGTACTTCTTCCACCACCACGGTTGCAGTGTTCTGCTATTGAGCCTTCCATCACAACCACTCCCCATACCCATTAATGTCTACAGCAACCTTAGTCTGTACCTCAGTTGAGTAATAAAGCCACCACATTGTGGTGTAATTTATCGATTTTTCAAAGAATAATCTTGTAAGTACAGGACTTAATGTCATACTACACCAAAAGATACGGTCGTGGTACTATAATATTTCGGTAAATAACTTTTCCACACCCATCAACTAACATCACAGTCCATAACCTGCAATCGTATTTAAAAATATTTAATTAAGGTCACAATGCATCGAGAGATACACAGTTTCTGCTCTGACACTATAATGTTATAGTAAATAGCCCTTGGATAGGTTATCCATGCACATTATTATCCATCTCCGAAACACTACACTTGGTCAGGGGAGGATGGGTGATGTGGTCAGAGTGTCAGATGGCTACTGGAGTGAGCAGTAGCTGACACATTTAGAAACAGTACTGGCTGTGGGTAGCCACCCCCTTCTCGCCACTATGTGCTTGTATAAACACTCTAACACACAGCCGTACTGTATGATTTATATATTATGCAAAGTACTTAAAAATGTACAGTTGGTTTAGCTCAGTCAGTACGATAGATGGAAATAGAAAAGAGGAAGTGTCTCTCATTACCAGCTAGTTGTGCTATATCAGTCACACATTTCATTCAAAAAAATAAGAAGTGGGGAACCAGGATAAGGTCCGAAAATATTTCTACATTGGAATGTAGGAGGTGAGGTACTGGCAGAATTAAAGCTGTAAGAGAGGATCGTGAGTCGTACTTGGATAGCTCAGTCGTTGGAGGACTTGCCCACGAAAGACAAAGGTCCCGAGTTCGAATTACGGTCCAGAACGAAGTTTTAATCTGCCAGGAAGTTTCATATCGGGGCACACTCCGCTTCAGAGTGAAAATTTCATTCTGGATCCATCTAGATGTCCGTCTGCTTAGCTGAGTGGTAACGTGTTTGCCTATCAAACAGCGGGCACAGGTTCGATTCCTAGCCGGGATGGAGATTTTCTCCACTCTTGGAATGGTTTTTGTATTGTTCTCATCAACATGTCTATTGAAAATTTCACAGAAATTGTTAAATGTCATACTGCAGGAATGCAACTTTGGGTAGAATCTGAAAATGAAAACTGTAAAGGCCTTTGAAACTGAAGAGAAGTTAGAAGATACAAAAATCTCCTCCTGTAAACAGAGAGGAAAGAAATGTATGGGAAAAAGCATTAAAACCATTCTGTGGTTAATCAATATACTAAATGCGAAGGCTGACCAGCTTGAATGAGTTTTAGACACATTAAAAGAACACTCCATGCACTGACGTATATAAGTTGTGCACTATCTGGTAGTTAGTTTAGTATCCAGCAGCATGCCAACAAAATGTAAAGTCATTCAGGTGCTTAAGACTATTCAGCATATATTATGATTGCTAAAATTAGGACAGTTGGAGTCAAACAATTCCCTCTCAGTGGCATTTAGATCACTAGCTGAAAGTCTTAAATCACTATCACACATCAGGAGGCAGCAAAGGAGGAGGAGGAGGAGGAGGAGGAGGAAGAAAGAAAGGGCTATATTATTACCGATTATGTTAACATTACAGTGATTTCAAAGTAGACAGGACATGCAGAGACACCAGGGATATACTGTATTAGTTGTTTGGTTTAGTGGATCTGATGTTAATAAATCTTGGAAGCCAAAAGAGATATACTGAAATATTATGTATGACTTTCGCCCATGTGCTAGCCAACACCCCAGATGGACGAATAAAACGCCTTGTAACGCTACCGCCCTAAACGGACGTAGGTTAGCTGTATAAAACCTGTACTGTAATAAGTTCACGGGCTTCACCTTATAAATAAGGATTTTAGTACGTAATTTGACCGCGTGTACCTAATAGAAGCAAGATCGGACTTGTATTCAGTCAATAACTACAGCGATGCATCAAGCAAATGTAAAGTATAATTACTCTTTCGCATGGACAAGAAGTACACACAGTAGATGCTACCTGTAATTAATAATTCGGTCGCCAGCCTACTTAGGCAATGAGTGAGTTTTTCCTTGTACAATTGGGTGCATGTACAAGCATAGTAACACGTAGTAAAGATGCGTTATACGGCAACGTTTGGCACCAGAATAATCCACTGAACTAAAGTTTTCTCTTTTTGTACTAATTTGGACGAGCTAAATTCACACAACACCACACAGCAATGATTATTACGATCTGCATTTCGTATATTGATCAGACTGAAATCGGGCATAGATTTTCCTAGAGTGCACAGTTTTGAAAACACACACACAATGTCACTATTGAAATTGGGACAACAACACTAATACACTTAGGTTCAATAAAGGACTTAAATTTACTGGTCAAATATGATAATATGATCAGCACATTTCAAGGTTTGAAAGAATGAACAAGAGAAAGGGGGGGGGGGCCTAAAACTGTTATAGTCGTTATACTGAAACTGTTAAGTACTAAAAGGCAAATTAACACTCAAATTTATCGATCAATGGGTAACTACTCTTTTGTCTTACTTCTGAATAATTTAACTGTCATTAGTTCTGTCTCAAATTAATTAAATAGCATCGCTAACTCAATTCAAACAACTCTCTTCCAATTTAGTCATACTTTTGTTCTTTACCAACATTTACAATAACACACAGACTTTTTAGACTTCTTTATAGCATAGATTGATCTACTGATAATTCTTATTAACACTAATTTTTAAACTTTCAGTTCAGGATACTCGGGTTGCACAATACGAGGTAAGGATCCTGTCTAGGTCAGTGATCAGGATAAGTCATGGCTAACGCAATTCTGGTAAAAGTCACGTTATTATTGAACAATTAGAAACAGTTTCGACACTGGTCCACACAAATACACTTCTAAAGATGAAATAAATGTTTGACCTGTGCAAGTCGGTGCGGCGGTTGGCGGGCAGCGAGGTAGCGGGCAGCACGGCACACATACAAGCGCGGCTAAGGTTCACGCTACACAGGCACTTGCCATCTTCTTAGCGTCGTAATCTTTCCAATTTTGTGCCTCAGAATATAGCCATGCCAAGTAGTCGTCGGAATCGGTTCATCCGAGGCTCAATGGAATCCACTTTTCCTGGGTAGCCGCCTCGGTACAGTACGTGTTCCTCTGACCAATTCACAACTCCGACTCTTACTGATGCTCGCCTCCGACTGTATTACTGAGCCCGTTGTGCCGAACCGCGCCCAGTGTGCGTTTTCCCGCGCTTGCCTGCCTCCACCTTTTCCCGCTCCCCTACAGGTAGGGTATTCACCACAGGTTTTCTACTACACATATCCTACTGCCTTACCTACGTATGGACCAAGTGTTTAAATTACAATTTTCACGTCTTACAATAGTTTTAACAATAGTACACTTCCTTTTGATTATCACATTATTTGAAATCTAACATAAATAATAATTTTCATTACAAAAGTTACTCACTGTTTCTTTAACATGACACGAAAAGAGAAAGAAATACAATCAAACATTGTTCACACAAATTTATCGAAATTCATACAGGAAATAATTATTATATGTACAGTTGTCGTTACACATGCCCCTGTTTCCAGGAAATTTTGCTTAAGTCCAAATTTTATGGGAACACTAAATCTTACAATTATACAGTGGTTCTGAATCTTTACTTAAACGCCCAAAAAGATTTACACTACATATGTCCTTCTACTTCCTGTATATAATTTTACACTCTTTTAACACCTTAAGAATAATTATTTATCATTTACTCAAGTGCCTTTTGCACAGTCCAACTTCTCATCATAACATTACTAAAATAGCAATTTAATTAATTCTTCTAATTTTCTCAAAGAAATAATTTAAATTTTGGAATACAAACATTTAACTACAAAAACAATTGCATATTTTGTACACACTATAAGATAATTTGTCGCTGCTTGCTTTGAATAGCAGTCCATTTCCTTACTTACTAAACAAAATACACACACATATATTCAAAAAAAATTTAACTACACATATTTGCTGCCTATTGTGCGGATTTGGGCAGTCCTTTTCACTTCATATTATCACATCTCCTGGATCATATTTACAATTTTCCATCGACTATTTATCTGCCCTCCTTGGTATTTGGCAGTCCTTCATATCATGGTTCATACACTGCCCATTTTCATTTTTGACAGTCCCATCTTTTATCTGGCTGATAGCATTTATCCTTTCATTTCAGTCCCTTTCTCCATATATTTTTACAGTTACAGTACAATTGGTAATCTGAAACTCACATAACTACATTAGCACACTTTCAAGGGTATACAGACATTTACAAAGATTAGTTATATTTAGAATAACTTGGGTTCAGCATAAGATACAGCACATTTATTGCCAGTCGCTTTCTGATTATTCTTATCTCACTCATTTCTAGGAACATACAGTTTCAGGTCCACAATATTTCTTACACCTAAAGGTCTTTTGGATTTTGGGTAGATCAGGTAGTAAGCATTGTCGTGTGGAATATTCTGTATTATATATGGTCCATTATAAATATATTTAAATTTTGAAATTTCATGGTTTAGTTCACTAGACTTTTCGTGGGTTTTTAAAAGAACATAATCTCCAATTTTAAATTTTGAAACTTTTAAATTTTTATTGTGTCTTTTAGATCTATATTCAGCTTTTTGCTTTGCCCTTTTTATCACCAATTCTTTCTTTTGATCCAATCCCAAACTTGTACAAGGTGGAAACTCTAGTTTTTCTTCAATTAAACTTTTACTACTTCTGCCTAACAAAATTTCTTCCGGTGGAAATCCTGTAGTTTCATGATGTAATGTGTTCATGACATTCTCAAAATCCGATATAAATCTGCCCCAGGCTCTATGATTGTGACTGCAGTATGTTCTACACAATCTCCCGATTTCTCGCATGTACCTTTCAACTGGGTTGCTTGCAGGATGGTAGGCTGAGATATATTTAACCTCCACCCCAACTTTCTCCATTCCTTCTTTCCAAATTTTGGATATGAACTGGGGTCCATTGTCAGATAGTACTGCTTTGGGTTTCCCGATGGTCCTGAAGTATTCGACCATCCTACTAAATACAGCTGTTGCTGTCGCTTTTTTCAAGGGGTATAACTTCACAAATTTTGAAAATACTTCCAAAATCACCAAAATATATGCACAATTTCCCGAAGTCTTTGGGAGGGGACCATATAAATCTACCGATAGCAATTCTAGGGTGTTTTCAGGTAATGTGCTTTGCATTGGACCTCTATTAGTTTTATTCGGCACTTTGGCCTTTTGACAGACATCGCACGACTTAATTCGTTCCTTTACCTTCTTACTAACACTACCGACAATCACTACTACATTATTCAATTTATCCAAACACTTCTTTGGCCCACTATGCCCCAATGCTAAATGAAAGTAGTCTATGACCTCGGTATCAAACTGGTGTGGCCAACATACTCTCCATTCCTCAGTGGCTAAATCTTTCCTCCTATATAAAATGCCTTTAAAGATTTTGTAATACTTCTTAATTTGAGGATACTGCACACTGTCAAAATTTACCTTCACTGATTTCCAGGTTGAATCCTCATTCTGATGGTATCTCATATTTTTACATATCTGCTCCATTTTTCTCTTTCCTGAAACCTCTTTTATATACCTTATCTGAAAAGTACCCTCTTCACCATTTTCATTTGGCACTTCACTCATACCATTAGGCAATCGAGATAAGGCATCTGCCACATAATTCTCAGTACCTTTAACATAGCAAATATCGTAATCAAATTGTTGTAGGTATAAAGCCCAACGAGTTAGCCTGCCATTAAGTAAACGGCAATCTTTAAGAAAAGTTAAAGCTTTGTGGTCAGTATGTATGATGAGCTTATGACCCCACAGATAATTTCTAAATTTCTTTAGCCCCCATATAATGGCTAAAGCTTCCTTTTCCGAAATAGTGTAGTTTCTCTCGTATTTTGTTAGAGTTCTACTTGCAAACACGATAGTCCTGTGTTCGATTTCTTTACCTTCACAGATTTCTTGGAAAACTTCTATACCAATTCCATAAGCACTGCTGTCAGTACTCATATGGAAAGGTTCTGATAGTATGGGGTGATGCAAAATATTGTCATTCAAAAGTTCGTTTTTCAATTTTTCGAAATCCCTCATACACCCTTCAGTCCACACAAAAGCACTATTTTTCTTAAGTAGATTATTCAAATGAGGACTATTAAAAACTTGCCCCTTGACGAACTTTCTATAGAACCCACATAAACCTAAAAAGGCTTTCAACTGTTTTCTATTTCTAGGAGCTGGGCATTCTGATATTGCACTTAACTTTTCCGGATCTTTGCCAATGCCGTTTGTAGTAATAATGTGCCCCAGAAACTTTATTTCCGATTTCACAAATTCACATTTCTTCCACTTAAGCGTCATGCCCCCTGCTCGTAGAGCAACAAAAACTTTCCGCAATAACTCGCAATGCTCTTGCCATGTTTCTGTAGCAATCAGTAAATCGTCTACATAAATGGTTAGCCGGGAACTCAGTTCTCTCCCTAACACAAAGTCCAGTGCCCTAATAAATACTGCCACAGATGTGCTAAGCCCAAATGGCACTACTTTATACTGATAGCATTTCCCGGCGAATAGAAAAGCGGTATATTTACGGGATTCTTTACTTAATGGGATTTGCCAGTATCCGGCTGTCATATCCAGACTGGTTAAATACTTCACGTTATAAAATTTTTGGAGCATTTCGTCCAGATTTTCAGGTCTGTCTATTTCCTTCTTTACAATTTTGTTCAAGGTCCTGGCGTCGATAACTACTCTCACTCCCCCATCCCTTTTGTTCACTATGATAAGGGGACTATTATACTCGCTGCTACTTCGTTCGATTACCCCCCACTCTATCATTTTATCTATTTCCACTTGAACAGCCTGCCTCTTTGATATGGGTATCGAAAACGGTCTTACGAAGAAAGGTTTATGCTCTATTGTCTCAATCTGGTATTCAAAGTTCTTAACTAGGCCAGGTTTGTCCGAAAATACGGGGCTGTTACTATTTAAAATTTCAAGCAATTCTGCTTTCTGTTCGGGAGATATTCCCTCTAAATTTTCCACCATTCCCTTAAATTCATGCCCCTGCTCGTCACTCTCATTCAATATTCTCTGGACATGGTACACCTCATACTTGTTTGTCAACCCATCATTCCCTTGGTCGATCTCCAACAACAAAGAATCGATTTCTGAATCAAACACTTTCCCACTTTCCTCAAAATTTAATTCCACATTCCTAAATGTACTATTAATTTTGATCACTCCCTGGCTACAATCAATAATAACCTTTTCTTTATCCAACCAATCTATCCCCAAAATCATTTCAGCACTCAAGTCTGGCACAACCAAAAAATCGTGTTCAAATTTTTGTTCTTTTATACTAAATTCAACCAAAATCTGGTTCTTTACCGGCTTACTAGCCTTACCAGTTGCACCAACAATTTTTACACCTGTCACTGATATAATTACTAGCCCAGGCTTATCACAAATGTGTTCGAAAAATGACTGAGAAATTGCACTTATCTGAGACCCAGTATCAAGAAGTACGTGCAATTTCACGTTATAAATTTCAACTGGTATTATAGTTTGTTTAACCGTCGAATGTTTTTCATTACCGTGGTCTTCCTTGAGCAAATCCGGGTCGACAATAACATCGTCCCAAGATATGCTTTTAACATTCATTTCACATATATCTGGCGGTTTCTTGGGTTCCGGAAGTTCAAAGTTATTAATTACCTGAACTCTTTGCGAAATAAACCCTGAGTCGTCTGGTGGTTCTTTCTTTCTTTGTTCTGTTTCAACGTCTGGATTTTGTTTTGATACGTTGTCATCGTTAGGTACAATATCGCCCTTAACTGCATCCCCTTTATTTTCACTGATTTTCTCATACCCTCTTTCAGTAAAAGTATATTCACCTTCGTCTACACCTGCAAATTCATCGTCACTAGATTCATCATTACTCTCTTCCTCACCATCAAATTCACTTAAGTACTCTATTTTTGCACAATAGGGAGAGTTAGTACATTCATTTTCGTCTGTATTTGCGTATCTTCCATCATCCGAACTATCGTCGGAATCCGACCATTCCGGATCGCTTTCAGGTTCTAACATAAAAGCTTTTCTGAGACAGGCACTAAGTTCCTCCTCTGTATTTTCGTCAGGCTTGGATTTCAATTCAATCTCCTCTTTTGGCAAAACGGCCTCATCCTCAGCTTTATTCACATCCACTGTTACTTCATATTCGGTGTAATCCTCGTGGACTTTGATTACTTTCAGGTAATCATCTGCCCCTTCTCCACGGTGCCTCTCGGTAGCAGCTTGTACTATTGGCGGACTGTTAGCAGAAGTTATTTCTTCGTCCATGCTGAGGATTTCATCCTCCAAATCCTTCCTACCCTTAATCTGCGTCCTATTGGCGGCACGCGTACTTTGCGCGGCGCTATTTATTCTCTCCTCTTCCAATTCGGGCCACGTCACCTTATCGACGTCCCTACTATCTCCTTTTCCACTAACTAATTTCTTTGCCTCATACTCCTTCTTAAAATCCTCCCACTCACATTGCTTTAGGCCCTTGTACAGATCATCGATCTGCACACGCCAATCAGTTACTTCTGCTAATTCATCATCGTCTTTTATCTCATTGCAAACACTGCTAACCGCACCTCTCTGTGTATTCACAGTTTCATCTATCGTTTCCTTTGCCACGGAATTATCACTCGTAAAATTTTCATTAGCCCTGACGGCTATGTTCGTATCTACTGCTGCCGTATTTCCAGCGGCTTCTTTCCTAACAGATGTTCTGCTAGGCTGGGCCGTTGCCCTCTGATGCTCCACTCGCCTGTTAACATGTAGCGTTCTGTGCGGCAGAAATGACTCATTCTGGCTCGCAGCTGACGCTTGTTTCGCCACAACACGTCGCGGCGTTCCGTGCCTGTCCCTAGCCTGTCTCATTACATTACGGTCGGTCCGGTATCTTTTCTCAAATCGGGGCCGGTATGTATTGTCCGCTTCCGTTTGGCCCGCAACGTTCGCGGAAATTAGTTTCCCGCGTCGTTGTTACTTTGCGCGGTATACCCTCTACCGCGACCTGAATAATTTCCTCTTCCTCTACCTCTGCCCCTACCTCTTTGCAACATATTGACGCGAAATCCTTCGCCGTCATTTCGTTCGTCATTGTGTCGGTTATTATGGTTACCAAAGTTTTGATAATTGGCACGACTTGCGCGCCAATGGTCTTCGTCTTCGACCCTTTCTAGATATGCTTGGAAGCTACGATGATTGCTTCCTACATACCTCTTTGAATCCTCCGGAAGCTTTTTGTATAGCTCCCAGATAATTTACGAATCTGATCTTCGGCCTCTTAAATGCGTCAATTTCCGGTACCAATACTCGCAGAAATCTTTCAAAGAATTCCTTCCTGCCCCTGTTATCATGTTGTTTGGCCATGATGAACTCCCGCCATAAATGGTCCTGCTTTTGTTCAGACCAATATTCTTCCGTAAATCTCTGCCTAAATTCTTCGAACGTCATTCGTTCGGTAGATAAATTTATTCCCCAGCGCTTAGCATCACCGGCTAAGGCGCTAATTACTACATTTATCCTTTCCTGATCAGACAAGTGCTCAGGAAATACTCTCTCGCAATTTTTGATAAAATCTAACGGATGCCACCCGTTATGTTTCTTGGCTGGATCGAAGCGTTCCTCGCCTTCTAACAGCTTCGTAATCGGTGTGCCATTACAGACAACACCAGGCCTATCTTCAATTTTGCTCTCCAGATCGAAAATTCTGCCTTGAATTTTCGTAGTATTCTGTTCACAGTTTTGAACACATCCGGTTACTTTTTTATCTAAATCCCTTTCAGTTTCTAAAACTACCTTTTCCAACCGTGATATTCCGTGTTGACATTCGTTTACGATCTCAGTTTTGAGACCGAAAACTTTTTCGTCTACTTTTGTTTCTACCAGGGGCTCTACTTTCTCTTGGATGTTGAGAATTTCAACATCGAACCTACTGTTAATGTTAACAATTTCCCCCTGCATAGTATCCATATTCTTGTTAATGGTATCAACTTCAAGTTTCAGAGTATTTACCACAGAATTTAAATTACCCACTTTTTGTTCTACCTGTTCTATTTGTTTACTAATTTTAATTCCCTGTCCTTCAACCTGTGCTTCAATTCAATCCACGTGTGTTTTGAGCTGCTCGTCAACATGAGTTTTAAGCTGCTCATTCTGTGTTTTGAGCTGCTCATCAACGTGCGTTTTAAGTTGATTAACCTGATTGCCGACTTGTTTTTGAAGTTGCTCAGTTTGTGTTTTGAGTTGATGGCCCTGCGTTTTGAGTTGCTCGTCAACGTGCGTTTTAAGCTGATTAACCTGACTGCCGACTTGTTTTTGAAGTTGCTCATTTTGTGTTTTGAGTTGTTCACTCTGTCCTGCAATTTGTTTGGTTAATTGTTCAAATAAGTCGTTCATACTTAAAAATTTTATATTGTTTTGTTCTACGGAATCCGTGTGTTCCGGTTCTACTTCGGAAGTTTCTTTCGGTTTTTTCTTTATCTGTGGTGAATCAAACCTGTCAGTGGATTCGTTCACGTACCCACTATCATCTACCAAGTCACCCTCTACTTCCTGTATTGTCCCTTGCTGTGTTCGAGACGATCTCGACATTTCAATCTGTTCGTTGACGTGTTCATGGTACTGTATGTACGCCAATTGTCTTCCGCTAACGCCATCTGTTATCTGGCCACATAAACTCCTGCTACTGCCAGCCGCATTCTCCATTTCGCTTGGCGCATGTACCCTGCCCACGTTCCTGTCCATATTGAATGCCAACTATACCACACTATTATACTTCACGCTCACTGCAATTTATTTTACTGAATTTTATTGCTATTCGTGCCACTGAACATCCACTGTTCGATCTTTATGTTAATTTGTAATCGACAACATCTGGATGTCCTGTCACCGGGAAGCCACGTGTAACGCTACCGCCCTAAACGGACGTAGGTTAGCTGTATAAAGCCTGTACTGTAATAAGTTCACGGGCTTCACCTTATAAATAAGGATTTTAGTACGTAATTTGACCGCGTGTACCTAATAGAAGCAAGATCGGACTTGTATTCAGTCAATAACTACAGCGATGCATCAAGCAAATGTAAAGTATAATTACTCTTTCGCATGGACAAGAAGTACACACAGTAGATGCTACCTATAATTAATAATTCGGTCGCCAGCTTACTTAGGCAATGAGTGAGTTTTTCCTTGTACAATTGGGTGCATGTACAAGCATAGTAACACGTAGTAAAGATGCGTTATACGGCAAAGTTTGGCACCAGAAAAATCCACTGAACTAAAGTTTTCTCTTTTTGTACTAATTTGGACGAGCTAAATTCACACAACACCACACAGCAATGATTATTACGATCTGCATTTCGTATATTGATCAGACTGAAATCGGGCATAGATTTTCCTAGAGTGCACAGTTTTGAAAACACACATACAATGTCACTATTGAAATTGGGACAACAACACTAATACACTTAGGTTCAATAAAGGACTTAAATTTACTGGTCAAATATGATAATATGATCAGCACATTTCAAGGTTTGAAAGAATGAACAAGAGAAAGGGGGGGGGGCCTAAAACTGTTATAGTCGTTATACTGAAACTGTTAAGTACTAAAAGGCAAATTAACACTCAAATTTATCGATCAATGGGTAACTACTCTTTTGTCTTACTTCTGAATAATTTAACTGTCATTAGTTCTGTCTCAAATTAATTAAATAGCATCGCTAACTCAATTCAAACAACTCTCTTCCAATTTAGTCATACTTTTGTTCTTTACCAACATTTACAATAACACACAGACTTTTTAGACTTCTTTATAGCATAGATTGATCTACTGATAATTCTTATTAACACTAATTTTTAAACTTTCAGTTCAGGATACTCGGGTTGCACAATACGAGGTAAGGATCCTGTCTAGGTCAGTGATCAGGATAAGTCATGGCTAACGCAATTCTGGTAAAAGTCACGTTATTATTGAACAATTAGAAACAGTTTCGACACTGGTCCACACAAATACACTTCTAAAGATGAAATAAATGTTTGACCTGTGCAAGTCGGTGCGGCGGTTGGCGGGCAGCGAGGTAGCGGGCAGCACGGCACACATACAAGCGCGGCTAAGGTTCACGCTACACAGGCACTTGCCATCTTCTTAGCGTCGTAATCTTTCCAATTTTGTGCCTCAGAATATAGCCATGCCAAGTAGTCGTCGGAATCGGTTCATCCGAGGCTCAATGGAATCCACTTTTCCTGGGTAGCCGCCTCGGTACAGTACGTGTTCCTCTGACCAATTCACAACTCCGACTCTTACTGATGCTCGCCTCCGACTGTATTACTGAGCCCGTTGTGCCGAACCGCGCCCAGTGTGCGTTTTCCCGCGCTTGCCTGCCTCCACCTTTTCCCGCTCCCCTACAGGTAGGGTATTCACCACAGGTTTTCTACTACACATATCCTACTGCCTTACCTACGTATGGACCAAGTGTTTAAATTACAATTTTCACGTCTTACAATAGTTTTAACAATAGTACACTTCCTTTTGATTATCACATTATTTGAAATCTAACATAAATAATAATTTTCATTACAAAAGTTACTCACTGTTTCTTTAACATGACACGAAAAGAGAAAGAAATACAATCAAACATTGTTCACACAAATTTATCGAAATTCATACAGGAAATAATTATTATATGTACAGTTGTCGTTACAGCCTCAACAACAAGAAATATGTGAGTAGTATAAGATCTGCATTACAAGCTGTACATGGTGTGGGTAAAGGTATCGACATGGTGTATAAGTGAACGAACAGTCAACTAGTGGAGTACATACATTTAGACCACCCTAACGAAAACATAGAACGATTACAGCTGCTCACATCATTGTCTCCCATGGGAAAAACATTGCACATGAACAAAATCATATTAATAATTCCAACATCTCCATTAACCAGCAGGAAAACATTCATACAAAGGAGTCTTATTATAGGTGGTTTGGATGATTTATGATAGGCAGATCCCATGGATATGAGGCAATATTCACTAGAAAATAAAGGATACCAGTATATTTTATTGGTAAATGTCAATGTCGTGTGACCAGGGCCTCCCGTCCTGTAGACTGTTCGCTGGGTGCAAGTCTTTCTATTTGACGCCACTTCGGCGGCTTGCGCGTCGATGGGGATGAAATGATGATGATTAGGACAACACAGCACCCAGTCCCTGAGCGGAGAAAATCTCCGACCCAACCGGGAATCGAACCCGGCCCTTAGGATTGACATTCTGTCAAGCTGACCACTCCGTTAATGGGGGCAGACATTTTATTGGTTATAGATACTTATTCCAAATTCTCATGGGCTCTACCTGCGAACGTGAAGACTGGTAAGAAAGTCGCATATGTCTTTGAACAATTACTGTAGGCAGGGATGAATCGTTGCCTAGACAGTCTTCAAACTAATGAGGGGGGGGGGTGATTTTTACAATCGGTGTTTCAAGGTAGGGTAATGAATCCGTACTGAATACACCACTGCTCAACATTCACCCACATGAGAGCGACAATTGTGGAGTGTCTGAATGGGACAAAAAGAAAAAGAAGAAAAACTATGTGGGTGTAATTTAATCTTTGAGAATCATATCAATGGCTAAATATTTTCCCAAAAGTAATTCCACAGTATAATCAAATTTGACATAATACCATAAAATGAGCCTATTGATATCCATTATAGTGATCTAAGTACATCAAACAGTCGCATTTAAAAGATGGCTCAATACAGGCACAAATTAAACGTAGGTGATTCTGTGCGTATTTCAAAGCATAAAGACAGTATTTGAGAAATCATACCTACCAAAATGGTCCACAGTACTATTTACAGTTTCCAAAGTGCGACAAACAGGTCCAACAAATAACACCATAAAAGATGGTGAGGGTGAAGAAACTGCTGGTAGTTTCTTCATGGAGGCATTACAGAAAAGATCTAAACCCGACATGTTTCTCACAGAGCATGTCATAAGGAAGTGAAGGATCAAGGTTATAGTGAATGACTTGCATTTTCATCAAGCCCAAGAGATCTGTGCTTGATAAAGACGTGGTGAGTATAATTAATGCAGACTCTCCAGGCATGCAGTATCACAGTGTGTGTCATAGGATGCGCATCATGCTCATTAAAATTAGTATTCTTGATAGACTCCAACTGAATTATTGTGGACCTGAAGCAAAACTGCAAAAGTGTCTGTAGTGCAGTGATAAGGCTGTAAGAAATATGATTTAGCATAATCTACAAATAAAGGTTAAGCAGATCGTCACATCACAGATCGAAGTTTCGCCAATAAAGCTAAGCAAATACATTGAAGAAGGGATACAAGCATAGGCCAACATATAGCAGCGTGTGCTGCAATAAACTTTACCCAGAAAAGTTCGACAGGATCACTACTTGGTTTCTCAATGAGTCAGAAGAAATACAATAAATTTTATGGTTTAGCAGAACTTGTGAATACGAGAGTTGTCCAGAAAGTAAGTTCCGATCGGTCGCGAAATGGAAACCACAGTTTATTTATTCTCGAGTCAGAAACATACAAATTTATAGTAGCCATACTCATCAATAAATATGTACATACAAATTGTATTTATATTACATGTGCCCAGTACTTTGCAACCTCCAAGGCGCTTGGAGTAGCTTGCAGGAGATCAATCTTCGTGCAGGATGTAGGGCACAAGAGGCACTGGAGCATGTGGCTTGTGGTTTGTTCTTGCCCACAATCACAGGACGTATCTTCTGTTATGAAGCCGCATATCTTCAGGTTATCTCTGGATCGTCCGACTCCTGATCATAACCTGTTTAAAGATTTCCACACCAGCGAGCTCTCGTTGTGTCCAGGTGGTAGTTCTTCAGCTTCTGGCGTCTGCAGGTGAGGCGTCGACTTCTTCGATAACTCCAGCCTTGCCTTCTCTGGTGAAATGGTGAGCTTCTCGGATGTTCTCAGGAAGCTCTTTCCCGATTTCAGCCGTTGCTGTGGGGGATTATGTCCCTGCAGTGGATGGGCACTGTCCTGTTCCACTTTCAATCTCTCCTTGTTGGCAGCCACTGTTCTGCGTACCCATGGTGGCGCTATTCCAGCCAGGCAGTAGAGCTTATCAGTTAGGGTAGGTCTTAAGCAACCTGTGATCAACCTGCAGATTTCGTTGAGAGCAATGTCTACTTGTCTGGCATGAGATGACCTGTACCAGACTGGAGAACCATATTCAGCAGTAGAAAAGCACAGTGCCATTGCAGAACAGCCAATAGTTTGTGGATGTGATCTCCACTGGTCCCCGCTAGTTTGCGAATTGGGTTGTTTCGAGCGGAGATTTTCATTTTGGTGTTCTTGCAGTGAGTTTTGAATGTCAGAGTTCTATCGAGAGTGACTCCCAAGTATTTAGGTGCGTGATGATGCTGGAGTCGGATGCCTGACCATGCAATATATAGCTCACGATTAGCTTCCCTGTTCCTTAAATGAAAGGCACACACTTGTGTCTTCGAAGGGTTTGGTCTCAGTTGGTTCCGACTGTAGTAGCTTGACAGTGTTCTAAGTGCTGTTGTCAGGTTATTTTCCACTCTTTCAAAGCATGAGCTCTGCTAGCAAGGGCTGGGTCATCTGCATATAAGAATCTTTTTGTGCCTGGGGTCAATGGCTAGTCGTTGGTATAAATGTTGAAGATAAGTGGAGCCAAAACCATTTTTCTGCACTCTCCAGCGACTGCGTTGTCCTTGAAATTCAACAAAAAACCTGCGGTTTAGGAGGAGGGTGCTGAGTAGTCTAACGAGGTGGGCGTTCTTGATCATATTGTTTAATTTTGGTTGGAGTAACCGATGATGGACAGTATCATACGCTGCTGTGAGATCCACGAAGATCACGCCCATTACTTGACGGGTTTCAAAGCCATCCTCTATAAAATGAGTGAGATTCAAAAGTTGCCCTGTGCACCTTCTGTTTGGTCGAAATCCTGCTTGTTCGGGTATGAGAAGAGGGTCTATTACTGGTAGGATTCTATTCAGAATCATACCTTCGAACAGTTTATAAAGGTGACTCAAATGGCTAACTAGTCTGAAATTATTGGGATGATTTGCTTCCTTTCCAGGTTTCAGAAGAGCTACCACCCTGCTCTTTCGCCAGATCTTTGGTATTTGGTACTGGTTCATGCAGTTGTCGAAAAGCTGCAGGATCCACTTTCTTGTTTCCGGGCCGAAATTCGTGATTTGCTCCATACGGATGTCATCTAGACCGGATGCTTTACCAGTTTTGCTCTCCTTAATAGCCTTGTTTAATTCACATATCTGGAATGGGAGAGTCAGATTCCTCGTTTGTTCTTGGGCCTCTTGCTGTACTTTCGGAACTTTGATTCTATGGCTTCCTTTCCCATTCATGAGCAGTTGGTGTGCTATCTGATCTGCGGTAATGTTGCAGTGTGCTGTGGATCTGGTTGGGTCACTACTGACGCGTCTCAATAATCTGCACGCTTTATGATTGTTTGTGATGAGATCAAGTTCTTCTATAGTTTTAACCCAAGAATTCCTTTTGGATTCTTTCAGAGATGCAATAAGTTTATTCCCAGCCGATAGCATTGTCTCGCGCAAAAGGATCCTCGAATAGTACCTTATACTCTGTACATTGAGCACTGAGTTCTGAAGTTAGGCCAGGAATGTATGATGTTCGACAACCCCGAGGAATTGCAATTCTGGAGCACCTCTTCGCAGCCCTCACAAAAGTATCATACGAGTCAGGTGAAGGTTCAATATTGGGAACTGCAGCGTCCAGCGTTTCTGTAAACTTCGGCCAGTTGGCTTTCCTGAAGTTAAACCTCCTTCTGAACGGAACTGTCTGTGGTCTAACGAGAAACGTTTTATTTGCAACAGTTAAGTACACCTTCCACCTACTTCTCTATATAGTCGCCTCTCCAACTTCGAGTGTTATCGTAGTGTTGTATCAACTTTCCAATAGCCTCGTCATAGAAAGCAGCCGCCTGTGCTTTCGGCCAATTATCTGCACTGGTCTGCAGCTCATTGTCAGCGGTTCTTGTGAGCAGAGAGGAGACTCAGGGGGAGCCAATTACGGACTGTATTGTGAGCGATCAAACACTTCTCGTTAGAAACGCTGCAGGAGCGTCTTCATCGCCCCTGCAGTGTGCGGCAGAGAATTGTCATGAAGAAGGAACTGCTCGACAGTTGTGTTATGTGGGCTGCAGGCCCTCATACTTGGCGGGAGACGCTATTCCCTACGCATCTTTACGTGCTCACTGTTCACTCAGAACTGAAAAGAGCGACGCCACACGATCGACAGGCATAACTAGAGACACTACCCAACACATCGGTGCAAAGCTTTACCGGATTTTCCCAGAGGTTTCCATTTCGCGACCGATCGGACCTTAATTTCTGGACAACCCTCGTATATTACTGGTAAGCACAATCTCAAACAAGTGTAATATTACGCGACTTCATATTTGAACGACCGGTTAATATATAGTACCTGTGGATTCTGTCCTTCAGTAGGCCTAGGATACACGACTGTTCAGGTTCTCCGCAACCCAATGTATCCTCCAGTGACAGTCCAGACATTAGACCATCTCAAGATTAATATTCAGGAACAGGACAGAAATTTAGTTGATTTTCGTGGTTTGTTGTTGTGGTCTTCAGTCCTGAGACTGGTTTGATGCAGCTCTCCATGCTGCTCTATCCTGTGCAAGCTTCTTCATCTCCCAGTACCTACTGCAACCTACATCCTTCTGAATCTGCTTAGTGTATTCATCTCTTGGTCTCCCCCTACGATTTTTACCCTCCACAATGCCCTCCAATACTAAATTGGTGATCCCTTGATGCCTCAGAACGTGTCCTACCAACCGATCCCTTCTTCTGGTCAAGTTGTGCCACAAACTCCTCTTCTCCCCAATCCTATTCAGTACCTCCTCATTAGTTATGTGATCTACCCACCTTATCTTCAGCATTCTTCTGTAGCACCACATTTCGAAAGCTTCTATTCTCTTCTTGTCCAAACTATTTACCGTCCATGTTTCACTTCCATACATGGTTACACTCCATACAAATACTTTCAGAAATGACTTCCTGACACTTAAATCTATATTCGATGTTAACAAATTTCTCTTCTTCAGAAACGCTTTCCTTGCCATTGCCAGTCTACATTTTATATCCTCTCTACTTCTACCATTATCAGTTATTTTCCCCTTCATTTAGGAGGGCTATATTCAAAGAAGGATGGAGACTCTACATCGATTTCACGACCCACACGCAATGTATTTGCCTTTCTGTTCCAAGAAATGGAATATGTAATAAATGGCACCAAAATCGACTGCACCCGTAATGTGGGAACTACATGAAGTCTTAAAACAAACGTTTCTTCATCTACTTTTGATTTGAGTTGTCTGCAGAATGCCGGGTAGGTCATAGACGGATCGAGAAGTGAATGTGACCACTTTTCTGCATGCTTATCACTTACGATGTTTATGGAATTCCTTGAAGATATGCACTGAATCATTATGAACTTGAAACAAGAACTGATTAACAGTTCAGTGAGAACCTAATCTCATACAGAATAAAACAGTGCTGGAGAAGGCCATCTGGAAGATGTCATACATTGCAGTATTGGACGAAGAGTTCCTACAATTCCTGAAGGTACTGAATTTCTCCGCCCTGTTCTCATTATACTCTCATTCATGGGAAGTGTATGAATATCCAGTCATCCTAACAACATCAAAACAGAGCTGGTTAGTTAAAATAGCTTTTGAGGTAGCCGCGTAGTCGTGTGTGTGTGTGTGTGTGTGTGTGTGTGTGTGTGTGTGTGTGTGTGTGTGTGTGTGTGCTGCCCTTAGTGTAAGTTAGTTTAAGTTAGATTAAGTAGTGTGTAAGCTTAGGGACCGATGACCTCCGCAGTTTGGTCCCATAGGACTTACCTCAAATTTTTTGTTTCTTTAAAAATCGTTCATTATGTTAGTGCTGCAGAACAAGAGGAAAGGAAACTTGAAGAAACATTTGTGTGTATTTGGCAGCTGTAAACTAACAAATGCTGTGGTGGTACTCAGTGAAGAATGTTACCCGTATGATAACATACAGCTGAACTGGCAGTATACAACATACAGTACATTACACTACATGTGTTAGAAGTTTCGTCCCTCCTGCTATGGGTCGGTCGATGGATCCAGATACGTACCGAATTTAATAATTAGTGCCTATCGTCATTATAGCTACTTGAAAGCGAAACGATTTAAATTAAGAGTGGGCCTGTTGATGTCCATATAGGATTTGGATCATCGGGCAATTTCTGTAAAGAAATTGCTGTCATACATTGTTGTTACATGACATTGGTGATTTATTGTTTGCTGACTGCAATGGTGAATGAGTAGTATACGTTGATGAGTAATGCATCACATCCGTGCTGTTTCGTGAGGGAACCTCAGAGTGTGAACATTATTGCTGACACGCAAGATATTCTGCACAAATTTCGACAATTTGTTTACAAAGTTCCAGCTTTTGTTGCCTTTCTAACGTTACACGTGTAATAACAATACAACTATCGAATTTGGAAGCTCCTAAGGTATTCAGAAGAATTAAATGGAACAAAACTTAAAGGATAACATTATGGCCGACACAAAATCACCATTCAGAGGACTGGGACGAGCCTTGCTTGTCTGTGGAACATGAGCTGACGGCGTTTCGGAATTTCGGTTACATTGATAGTGTGGTTTATGTCAAAGGCAGAATGAGTGTGTATTAGTTGAATAAAATATGTGATTTTGCGTTATATGCCTGTCTAATGATCTGTCAGCTCAAGAAGATGCATGAAAAAGAAGAGGGAGGAAGAAACGATGCTTTTATTTCTGCTTCAAATTATATGAAATTACTTTTAACTTCGGTGACCAATAAACGTTTTTTAAAACTAAATTATGCATTTGACTTATTCTCTTGTTC
This sequence comes from Schistocerca nitens, assembly GCF_023898315.1. Taxonomy (NCBI): domain Eukaryota; kingdom Metazoa; phylum Arthropoda; class Insecta; order Orthoptera; family Acrididae; genus Schistocerca; species Schistocerca nitens. Next base: position 877,396,757 of record NC_064616.1, on the reverse strand, counting down.
CTTGTAAACCAACAGTTTTTAATACATATTAAAAATTATGAGGAATATATCTGTCCAAACATTTATTAGAGTAATGTGTGAAACTTTGAGGTGAACTGGATAAGACCTTCTTGAAATATTTGGAAAGAACCTTCTCCTTTATATATTATATACATAAAAATACGTAGTCTATGTCCGTCCAAACATGCATTAGAGTATAATGTAAAATGATGAAGGAAATTGGTCGAGTACTACTCTAGATTTTTAGTAACAACGTTATACAACGGCTCATCATTTTTATAGTAGTATAGATTGGGTACAATTCCGAAGCATTCGACATATCTGGTTATGCGGCCAATAATCCTTGCCATATAACGCAATAAAACGAGAAGGTTGTCATTCTGATGAAAGACGAGGCAAATGGGTTGCAGATCGTAGTGTCTGTGGGTCTGAGATCTAAAATATGTGTGTATCTTACAGAAACAGGTGCCACACAAAGGCTGGCTAAGGGTGAGTCTGGTGCACCCTCCACAGCTTTCACAACTGATAATTACTTGCAGTGGCTGCTACCTAGTGAGGAGCTTTCTTGTTCTCCTCTGTAATGGTAACCCAAGCGAGCATTTGATCCCGAGCAACTTACATATGGCTTGCCTAGTCATGACATCTACATCTACATCTACATACATACTCCGCAATCCACCATACGGTGCGTGGCAGAGTTTACCTCGTACCACAACTAGCATCTTCTCTCCCTGTTCCACTCCTAAACAGAACGAGGGAAAAATGACTGCCTATATGCCTCTGTACGAGCCCAAATCTCTCTTATCTTTGTGGTCTTTCCGCGAAATATAAGTTGGCGGAAGTAAAATTGTACTGCAGTCAGCCTCAAATGCTGGTTCTCTAAATTTCCTCAGTAGCGATTCACGAAAAGAACGCCTCCTTTCCTACAGAGACTTCCACCCGAGTTCCTGAAGTATTTCCGTAACACTCGCGTGATGTTCAAACCTACCAGTAACAAATCTAGCAGCCCGCCTCTGAATTGCTTCTATGTCCTCCCTAAATCCGATCTGATAGGGATCCCAAACGCTCGAGCAGTACTCAAGAATAGGTCGTATTAGTGTTTTATAAGCGGACTCCTTTACAGGTGAACCACATCTTCCCAAAATTCTACCAATGAACCGAAGACGACTATCCGCCTTCCCCACAACTGCCATTACATGCTTGTCCAACTTCATATCGCTCTGCAATGTTACGCCCAAATATTTAATCGACGTGACTGTGTCAAGCGCTACACTACTAATGGAGTATTCAAACATTACGGGATTCTTTTTCCTATTCATCTGCGTTAATTTACATTTATCTATATTTAGAGTTAGCCGCCATTCCTTACACCGATCACAAATCCTGTCCAAGTCATCTTGTATCCTCCTACAGTCACTCAACGACACCTTTCCGTACACCACAGCATCATCAGCCAACAGCCGCACATTACTATCCACCCTATCCAAAAGATCATTTATGTAGACAGAAAACAACAGCAGACCTACCACACTTCCCTGGGGCACTCCAGATGATACCCTCACCTCCGATGAACACTCACCATCGAGGACAAAGTACTGGGTTCTATTACTTAAGAAGTCAACGATAAGAGATGTGGTGACGGGGAGACATAGTGAAAAACGTTTCTAGTCATATGAAATGTGTCTCTGTAACATCGAGTCATTATCATCTACCAAATAAAAATATATCTAGTCATTAACGCATAGGTGGGCAACCGGCGGCCCTCGATCCAGGTCAGGCCCGAGAGTGGTTTCAACATGATCCACGTAAGAAACTCGTTGGAGAGAGAGCGAGGCTCTGCAGAATTTTGCAGCGAAAGTTGTTAAGACAGCTATCGTAAAATGTCGCAAGTAAAGAAAAAATGTTCACAACAGGCAAATAAATGTAAAAATCTGAAGATGGGGTCAACAAAAAAATGGAAGTACGCTCAAAAACGCGTGTTTTGTGGAGTAATTTGTTGGCGTGCTGCTTCGTAAAACGGTTGGCATTCACATTGTTTATATGTCTGAATTACTGTGTTAAGTGAGCTTTCATTACGTCATGTGATGAGGCGGAATACAAACTTAAGTATGTATGAGAATGGAGCCTGAGGGTCAACAGCGGTTGTTCATGACTTCACTGTGACGCAAAACCCAGTTACGCTGCCTCTTTACTGTACCAAATCTGATTACAAAATGATACCCAGTCTCGCGTTCCTAGAGTTTATGTCGTGGTATGGATCCGCAGATTTTTAAGAGTCGGCAAATTTATTTTAATTTTCTGTTTTGTTACGATGCTTTCCTGTCGCCACATCAGATAGTCTACCTACGGAAGAGAAATCATGTGCACCAATCCATCTGTGAAATGTGTAATCTTTGTTCTGTACGTTATCATATTTTAACTGTTTGTTTATTGTGCCTCCTGAGGCGGGGTTGGAGACCAGCCCAGCATTTGCCTAAGCGAGCATAGAAAACCATCTGAAACCACATTCACGCTTGCTGTTTCTGTCTTTCTTTCTTTCTTTCTTTTCGCCGCTGGACAGGAAAGAGAAACTTCAAGAAAGGATATACTTGCCACCGCCACTTGTATACTTCGAAAAATAAGAATTGCATCTCTTCAGGCGTTAGCGCCTATCTGTGCCTATCCCAAAACAACTCCCCTATTACTAAAATAAGGCAGGAAAGGAAGAAAGTATGGTGAAAGAACACACAACGGAGCAATGAAAATGAAAGTAGTTTTGTAGGGGTTTTTCTTGTATTATATTATTCAATATTTTTTACCAGAATTCCAGGGGTCGCTCTCGCCTTCGGACGGTGGAACAACCAAACGTGTGTTCTCGAAATTTTTAAAGGAGATTCCATTTATAGCTCGTTCAGAGCATCATGTCAACAAAATAAGCATCAGCTTCTAATGGCTTGCACGTTCCAACTGGAAGGCGGGTCATGATATTTGAAAAGAATTGCTTGTATCGGAGATTGCGATTAAGTTCATAGTCTCGATCATTACGGTACGACCAATAACCCAGTTCAGACTTCTTGTCGGGGCCACAAAGGTAGCGGACCATATGGCCGCGTATCGAGTTCACGGCGTTAGTTTTCGTTGCAGGCTAATGAATCATATCTAGGAATAAAAGTGTATGGATAGTGATACGAGCAAGTGCCTGTAGGGAACGAAAGCCAAAATACCTTGCGCGAGCCTCCAGGTGTCAGACGACGGACCACATGGGAATCGGTGGGCGTCTGTGTCATCCACACCGCAATTAACGCAATTAACGTATATTAGCGAGACGGATGCGGAGCAAACGAAATTGGATGAACTGTTTGCCACTGAAAGTGATATACCAGGTGGATTGGACGATGGTGTTGAGAAAGCCTACATGCCTTGCTTTCCATACATGACGCCATGTAATCTGGGGAAACTTGTGTTTGATGGGATTGGGGGACTGAGCATTTTGTAGAGCGTCATGTACAGTCCTTGTATAGAGTATTCGTGGAAGTGGTATGTAATGAAACATGTAGCTTAATTCCAGAAAGAAATGCCAAAAGTGATAAAAGGGGAATGGAATGTCTGATAACACGACTGGGGCTGACATGGAAACTGGTGCATAATAATGTAAAAGTATTCTGATATGGTTCGTCGGGCAATGGCGCCAGACTTCCAGTTGGGAGCTAGCAAAAAATGTCCTAACTCTGGTACGTGGAATAAGCCAACGCCAACACTTTCCCGTAGGAGGGAAAGAGAGGAATATTGAACTTTAAATAATATCCCGGTACAGACAAAGAATCCCATCACCATCAAGATACGGTGGACGAGAGTAATTGGGAAAGGGAAACACTAGCGCCACATGGGGAATGCGAGAGGTGTGGAAGACATTCACGTATTGTGCGTGCTGTACAGTGTCAAGGGATCTAAGGCCGTTATTCACGAGGGCAGCCCTGATCGTTTGGAGGAGACGACTGCCGTTTGCTGCCGCCGAACAACGGAGATGTTTCATGAAATCAGTGCCCAAACAGTGGAGGCCACACTTAGAAGAGCAACACATCTCTCAGAGAAGCCCTCACCAATGAGCAGACTCTGCGATTTGGAAGCGTTAAGAGAACTACCAGATGCATCCCCATTTGTCACCACCAGTGTCAGAGCTGCACGGACATCATCTTCACTGCATAGGTAGAGCACAAGATCATCAGCTAAGGCCGTACAACAGAAGCAGTGCCCATGCAATGTCGGGCCCACCAGGCGTTGGAAAAGTCTCTGGAGAAGGGTCCTAACACCAAAGCATACAGTCTCAGGAAAAGTGGGCAACGTTGTCGGACAGAGCGCTCGATTACTAGGGTCGCAACGAGGCGATCATTATAGAGTATTCTTGAAGTTGCGCCCCTCAATAGACGCATTACCATCTTTACTGTATGAGCTGGAAAACCTATGTGCTGGAGGACTGTCTTCAAACACGTGCCGAGTGGCCAAGCGGTTTTAGGCGCCATGTCACGGATTGCGCGGGCCCTCCCGCTGGAGGTTCGAGTCCTCCCTCGGGCATGGGTGTGTGTGTTGTTCTTAGCATAAGTTAGTTTGAGTAGGCATAAGTTACGTTGAGTAGTGTGTAAGTCTAGGGACCGATGACCTCAGCAGATTGGTACCTTAGGAATTCACACACATTTGAAATACCTGACTGAAGTCAAACGACGGTAGTGCACAAGGTAGATGACGCGACATGGCGAGGGCGATCATGTCCCTGTAAAAGCAGAGAGCCGTATGAAAATCGTATTCACCAACCAGCTTCCACTATTCGCACGGAGGGTCCTGGAGAGATATCCGGCTGGCATGAAATATCCGGCACAGCCACTGTGGCCGCAATTAGTGGGTGGAAACTGGGTCGGGCGACACCGTGGGGCTCTACCCGATGGATGGGCCAGCATCCTCGTCTGCTCCGTCATCGACAGCCGGCCGGTGTGGCCGAGCGGTTCTAGGCGCTTCAGTCAGGAACCGCGCGACCGCTACGGTCGCAGGTTCAAATCCGGCCTCGGACATGGATGTGTGTGATATCCTTAGGTTAGTTAGGTTTAAGTACTTCTAAGTTCTAGGGGACTGAGGACCTCAGATGTTAAGTCTCATAGTGGTCAGAGCCATTTGAACCATTTTCCGTCATCGACATCGTCAGCCAAGGAGACCGGAACCGGCAGAAAGCGACCATCGAGGGCTAGGGCCTGTGCCGCTGCCACAGTGGGATCCAGGGAATCTCCCTCCACAGGATCCTTATTTGTCGGATGGGATCGTAGGCGGTGGAATGGATGATCCCAAGATGGGACATCGGGAGTGGACACTCGAAGGAAGATCACTGTCTGTTCAAATGTGTGTGAAATCTTATGGGACTTAACTGCTAAGGTCATCAGTCCCTAAGCTTACACACTACTTAACCTAAGTTATCCTAAGGACAAACACACACACCCATGCCCGAGGGAGGCCTCGAGCCTCCGCCGGGACCAGCCGCACAGTCCGTGACTGCAGCGTCTAAGACCGCTCGGCTAATCCCGCGCGGCTTACTGTCTGTGATCCGGTCCAGTGTGTCCTCGGATGGCGTTAGGAACCTCGCTTCTTCCATTTTCGGGGCGACCGCTGCTTTCGAATGTGCTGCTCCGTGTCAGAATGTGGACGTTCGTCATCTGAAGCCGTGCCCGTCTGAAGGAAAGCAGAGGTTCGATGTCCATCGTAGCGGACGGGCCGTTCATCGAGCTCTGTAGGGTTGTTGGTCTCGTCGCTGTCAGATGTGATTGTGCTTGTGAGGTCAATGCTACACCACACAGAGGAGGAGTGGCTGTGGGTGAACAGGCGTTTCCTGAAGTGACATATCCCGGTTGCACATGGCCGAGGCGTAAGTATGCGGTGAAGAAGTGACCGTCGCTTTGGGAGCTGCGGGACTGGTTGGGATCTGTAGCAAACGGCGACGGAGACAATCGGACCTAACATGCCCCTCTTTTCCACATCCTGCACACGTCCACAGCTGGGCTTCTACATGACTATGTCTCGAAAAAAATGGTTCAAATGGCTCTGAGCACTATGGGACTTAACGTCTGTGGTCATCAGTCCCCTAGAACTTAGAACTACTAAAACCTAATTAACCTAAGGGCATCACACACATCCATGCCCGAGGCAGGATTCGAACTTGCGACCGTAGCGGTCGCGCGGTTCCAGACTGAAGCGCCTAGAACCGCACGGCCACAATGGCCGGCTACTATGGCCCGCGCACAATCTATCAGCAGATAGAATGGTACGTGTTAGGGCAGTTCAATCTTGATCGGACACCATTTAACATGTGGTATGTCGTGAACGTCTACTTTTTCCCCGATGCGGCCCACAACGTTGCCGTAGGGTCAGGAGGCTTCGACGTCCACGTCTTGTGGCACTTCAAAAGGAGGCTAAAATACCAGAATTTTCTGAAGGCCGAATCCAGCCTGGTTTGTCGTCATCTTCCCAATATTCCCGCCGGAATGCTTAAACTTTAGTCCGTGTGCATGTCGGCCCACTACGTCAGCACATGTTTCCGCCATCGTCATTTTAATGTAGACGATACTAGCCGGTGATAGAGAAGTGAATACCTATCACTTCTTGTGGGTCCAGGTGTATGGAATTTTCGATTTCGTAAATACGTTGTCGTATATGTTCGGCTTGAAAAATTACTTTACTGTCGCTCAGCGGTAAGAGTGTGCCATGGCGTACAATACTGATGGACGCACACAAATACCACGACGCGAAACTAAACAACTCCGTTACCCGAGCGCTGCCCGGTTCGTGGAGCCGGACCGCACGCGACCACGGCAGAAAGCCAACTTTGTCTGGTACACCAGCCCAACAGTTCCTAATCCGCCGCGCGGATTCGATCTCCGTCTAGTTCATATACTCGTCTCGGAAGCTAGCACCCTGCGCGTAATGCCGTCGCTACACGGGACATAGCGCCCTACAATTTTTGTGACTTCACTTTCTGCAGTTTCTCGTTGAGAAGCTATTTCGTCAGGTGAAACACAAAAGAAGTTTACGATATTTCGGCACTCTGCCATGTAAAGTAGAACCAATAGGAATCAAGAGCGCTCCCTATGTCACAAGCAGAAAGCAAGACGCCATACTGTATTTGTCGTGTTCAGCAGAAGCCCATATTCGATGGGTTTCATGTTACACGAATCGCCCTATGAATATATGTTGTTTCTAAGCACCAGCACGTTGAATGTCTCGAGAACGAATCGTTGTTGCTACGATTTGCTGTAATAAAATGACGGGAAACGTAATGTCGGTGTTTTAAGAATTTTCGTATTTAGTTATTTTCGCGTTATGGTTGGTTGGTTTGTGGGATTAAAGGGACCAGACTGCTACGGTCATCGGGCCCTTCGCGTTTTGACACGCGTGTCATGAGTGCAAGCCGTTTTAACACAACGATCCATTTAAAATTCATGAAAATGTGTCTTTCTTACTATGATTTACATTATAAGTGTCAATAACATTTCGAACACGAAAGTAAAGGAAAAGAAACAAATTACAGATGATTCACAGCATTGCATAGTCGGTTGGAGCACTGAAAAGTTACGCAAGTATGTGAATGGCTGAGTGTTCGTGTCCCGTTGGTTCTATTTTTTTTCACCTTCGTGTTTGGTAAAAGGTTATGGGAGTTTAATATTAATTCATTTGATGTTATGTAAACAGAGGTGAGTTCTCTGTCAGGAATGAGTGTGTTTGATTTGGTGAACTTACATAAGCTGATGTTTTCCTGGATGGACATGGATCTTCCATTTTTGTCTTACTACGCTTTCACGGCTATTAAAGTTTTTATTTACGTATACCACAGAGAGAAAAACATGACTAGCATACGGTAAGGAAACGAAATGTTCGTTTTAATAGAGCTAACGTAGGAATTCTACGCTCGTCCTTTTTTGTGCACAAACTCTATGGTTTGCTAGCCAAATAAATGCGGCAACCGTCGCTGGAGAGCACCGAGAGCGCAAAATCACATCAACCAGCTCGTGCCGTGGGATATTCCGTCTGCGTGCACGTCAACGTTAGCTGCCTCGTCCCGTGCTGACGGCTTTAGGCTATACTAGGAGGCCATTAACAATCTGTATTTCTAAGCGGCTATAATGGTTACCCAATCTTTCGGTCCCAGTTCCACGTTCCCTACCTAATGGCAGCCAGGACAAAAAAATTAAATTTTCACTATTTCATGTACTTATTGACCAAATTTACAAATTTAAAATATTGTTACAATATACTCACTGAGAGTTACAATCTTACGTTAAACATTTAATACAAAAGACAAGTATTAAACTTAGGAGCTGTGTATTTCTTCTGAGTCAGTGTAACTGTGTGCAAATTACCCAGACTATATTCATAAATTTGTATTGCTGCCATCACTCAGCTTATATTACTAGACAACGCAAAGGCAGATATCGCAAGTTGGAAAAGAGAGTATGTGTGAGAGATAGACGGTGATATATGTATACATAACCGTATGACAAACCCCTACCCCCAAAAATATTTCTCCCTTTCATACCTCCTCTGTGTTACCACAGATGAGGTGTCACTGATCTCATTTGTACTAAGATTGCCGTACACGGGAGGTGCCTATTTTCTTCCACCGTCCTGAGTGGAATGCATAAGTTCTAATAAATGTTTACCAACCTGCAGTCTTCTGTAATTGTTGTCCCCTACGCAGAAAACAGCACGTAGGTCGTGAATCCATTATCTTGACGCTGTGAGAAACTCTTAGCGAGGAAATGATATTTTAGAAGTAATTAAATTTCTACTATATGCACAACACGAGAAACTGCACAATTGCATTCCACTTTATAGTCACAAATAATTTCTATTCTTCAACAAAATAATGAACTGCGTATTTCCGTAATTACTGTCACACTGTACCAAATAACCATACATTACTAATAAAGTCTTAACCAACACCGACCGTGGCAGACAACATGTCTGTCCTCCGACACTGCCCAACCAGCTCTGATCTTACAGCCGAACCACTTCGCCATCCAAGTTAGGCGCGATCCGAAGATCACCGAAGTGCTTCGTCTTGCCTTTTCGCTTAGCAGTTGTTTATTACTCTGCTGGTTATTAATACTTGTGAAGTAAGGGAATGATAACACGCTTTTGAGAGATGCTTTAATTTGAGTTGCAAGCAAATACGCTGTTCCATTTGTCTAATATTAATAACAGAAAATTATCATTATGGCACGCAAATTCCGAACGCAGCAGCCAATAGCGGAGAAGGATCACAATTTAGGCGGTCTTTCTCACGACACCCGTAAGGAACAAACCATCTGTCATCGGTATCTCACACCACATTACCTCGTTTTGTCACTGCAGCCTTCTCAACTACTCTAAGAAAAGCTTCTTGTACCTGAATATGATGACTGCAAAGTCAGAAATATTACGCAGGCCATGCATGACCTTCATGTACTCGTCTCGGAAGCTAGCACCCTGTGCGTTATGCCGTCGCCACACGGGACGAGTTAGCTAACGTCGACATAGCGCCCTACAATTTTTGTGACTTCATTTCCCGCTGTTTCTCGTTGAGAAGCCATTTCGTCACGTGAAACACAAAATAAGTTCTACGATATTTCCGTTCGGGAAAAGTGCCGTTAGTTTCGTGAGGTTACCACAATTTTCTTCATGAAAAATACTTTCCATTTTTCTCTGAATTTATACAACTTGTTTGTTTATTTTCCTCAATTCGAGTCCATGACGCCAGAGAGAGCAAATGAAGTTAACATAGACCAACTAATTTACTATTCCGTTGCTTAAAAACATCGCTATGCTTGGTATCCCTCTGACGTTTCCCTGGGAAACAAATTCGGCGGAAATAATGCGACTCCATCTCGACAGCTGTTACGTGGAGAGAGATCCCAGTGAGTTTCGATGGTCCACCCCTCCCCATGACACTTTGCAGCTGCTCTTCTTCTGTCAAATTTGCGTGGCAGCCGGAGACATTATTTTGCAGCGAACGTCAATCGTTCGCCCACTCTCCGAGAAAATGCAAAAAGCTGAGTCGCAAGATATGCTCCACTGGAAAATCGGAAGCGATTTGTGAAACATCAGCGTGCACTAAAATCGTGATGCACCAAAGACTTTTTTTTTTACTAATCGTCTGTCATAGTACAGCTATTGCATACAACTGCACAATGGCATCGTACGCTACAAAGCTACGTGTAAAAAGTTAATTTTTTTATTTAACGCCTCCAGATGTATATAGCAGTCTAAAATTGTAGAGGAACTTGTAAAAATTACGCGTATAGCAATATTTTAATAACGCTAAACGTGAAAGCGTGCAAAGGCAAAATCGTATATTTCGTATCCCTCTTACAATTAGCATTAAGTCCGTAAGTCCATGGCACTATGACTAGCGAAACTTCTGAAGAACGTTAATATATGAGTTTTTTTTATTCACCTTCGCATTTTCTGAAGGTTAGTTGGACTTTCCAGTTAATTTAATAGAAATATGACCTGTAATATCCGATGTTTTGTATATGTAAGAGCTCCCTCTCTCAGGAATGTGTTTTGTTCCATTTTGTGAACGACCCAGGGAACATAGAGCAATGAACTGCAAGACTGCTACCTACGTCATTGCCTGATTCCATCGCAATTAAATATTTGTGTATTCATCCAAAAACCTTTCCAGATTGTGGGATACATAATTCCTTTATAAACAGTGTGTAGGAACATGTGGACAAACATGGATGTGGACGTTATTCATGCATGTGCGCACACACACACACACACACACACACACACACACACTTATATTAAGAACAAAAATATTAAAAGAATATTGTAGAGTAGAAATGACATTTTGGTTTTAAGTAAAGCAGATAGATTCAGTTGGAGACACTGCACTTTCTTATTTTCAGTCTCTCGTATTTCGGATGTTCTAAAAACATGGCTATGTAATAGAAACAATGATCCAATACGAATACTTTTACTAAAAAGTGAGAATGATAAAATAATTATTGTCTTGCTTGGAAGGTTATTCTAAATTTGTATACTACCATGACAACGTGCCTGGCGTATGGACAAGGGAGAGCATCTGCGGTTTTCATAGAGGTAACATAGTACTTTTGCACGTGTCCATTTCTCTAGGCAAACTGAGCGGTTTGCTTGCCAGATATAGACAACACCTGCTGCTAGAGAGCGCTGTGATCGCCAATCACGATGCGGAGTCCCGTCGCAAATCATGAGGAGTATGTTATGTTGTGTGTGATGTAGCAGCTCGTTTCTGAGCCTGCACTGAACACGATGGGATTGACAATTGGTGTGCTTCACAATGAGAAGCACGATATGTGTCAGGACAGCTTTTGGATTAGAGGCATGCCTTAGACCGTGGCCTAATGCCCGTACAACAAAAATCACTAACGAGGCAACAACTGGCTGGAAACACAAAAGCCTAGGCTTCGTAAATTACAATTTCTGTGTAGCTATCAGCACACAGAGCTGCTATTGAAAACCAATGCATATATTCGCTAAATGAAAGTATCCCTTCGGAAAACCATAACTGCTGATAAAAACTGATATCCACTAAAACAGATCTGCGGTTTTACACTAACTCATCACACTGCAAACATTACTTTACCAATCTACAAAGACCGTTCAATAGTTTATTAAAATAAACAAGTGCTCAAAATTATCATTTATTTTTTACAATCCTGATGCTCTGTAGCAGTATAAGATTATTCGCTGACGTTGTTGTTTGCAGCAAGGTATCGTCGTTGGAAAATCGCAAGGAAATCCAGAAACACTCGTAGAAATTGTCACTTGGAGTAATTTATGGCAGCTACCTTTAAATGTTGTTTAATACATGGTAAAGTGCATAACAATGAAATATATCACGGTAGTGTTCCATTACAGGGTTAGTGATGTGTCACATCACATAGATGCGAGGGCAATTCGTATGTCAAGATCCAGTCGGTCACGAAACGGAAAACACAGTGAAAATTCAAAATGTTTTATTTCGAACAGTTAGCTCACCTTCCAGCTACTTCTCTACACAGTCGCCGCTCCGACTTAGACATTTGCCGTAGCGTTGTACCACGTTTCCAATATCCTCGTCATAGAAGGGAGCCGCATGTGCTTTCCGCCAATTCTCCAAGCCGATGTGCAGCTCGTTCTATGTGCCAAAATGTTGTCTTCGCAGCCAGCGGATCATGTGAGCAGAGATGAATCTCAGAGGGAGCCAAGTCCGGGCTGTATGGTGAGTAATGAAACACGTCTCATGCTGCAGGAGAGTCTTCATTACCCTTGAAGTGTGCGGCCGAGAATTCACATAAAGGAGGAAACGCAAGTCGGTTACGTTGCGTGAACTGCATGAAATATAGGTGAAATCCATCAGAAAGCATTCGTACTTGGGGGGAGACTGTGCTATGTCAATTACTCTGCTATTCACAATAAAGTGTCTGGCAGAGGGTTCAACGAACCACCTTCGAGCTGTCTCTACCGTTCCACTCTCGAACGCCTCACGGGAAAAAGGAGCACTTACATTTATTTGATCGTGATGTTCATTTCTCCCTACGTAGATAGGCGCTAATATAATATTTTCGCAATCGGAGGAAAAAACTGGTGACTGAAACTTCATGAGAAGATCCTGTCGCAACGAAAGGCCTTTGTTTTAATGATCGCCACTCCGAACCACGTATAATGTCTGTGACATTATCTCCCCTATTTCGCGATAATACAAAACTAGGTGCCCTTCTTTGTACTTTTTCGATGTCATCCGTGAGTACCACCTGATGCGGATCTCGCACCACACAGCAATACTCCAGAATAGGGCTGACAAGCGTGGTGCAATCAGTCTCTTTAGTAGGGAAGGGTAAATTGGCCTGTCTCATACATCTTGCTCACCAGATGATAGAATTTTGTCAGGACTGGCTCTCCCAAGGCTGTCAGTAGTTCTAATGGAATGTTGTCTACGCCGGGGGCCTTGTTTCGACTTAGGTCTTTCAGTGCTCTGTCAAACTCTTCACGCAGTATCATATCTCGCATTTCATCTTCATCTGCATCCTCTTCCATTTCCATAATATTGTCATCAAGTACATCGCCCTTGTATAGACCCTCTATATACTCCTTCCACCTTTCTGCTTTCCCTTCTTTCCTTAGAACTGGGTTTCCATCAAAGCTCTTGATATTCATGCAAGTGGTTCTCCTTTCTCCAAACGTCTCTTTAATTCTCCTGTAGGCAGTATCTATCTTACCCTTAGTGAGATAAGCCTCTACATCCTTACATGTGTCCTCTAGCCATCCCTGCTTAGCCATTTTGCACTTCCTGTCAATATCATTTTTGAGACGTTTGTATTCCTTTTTGCCTGCTTCATTTACTGCATTTTTATATTTTCTCCTTTCATCAATTAAATTCAATATTTCTTCTGTTACCCAAGGGTTTTCGACCAGCCCTCATATTTTTACCTATTTGATCCTCCGCTGCCTTCACTATTTCATCCCTCAAAGCTACCCATTCTTCTTCTACTGTATTTGTTTCCCCATTCCTGTCAATTGTTCGCTTATGCTCTCCCTGAAACTCTATACAAGCTCTGGTTCTTTCAGTTTATCCAGGTCCCATCTCCTTAAATTCCCACCTTTTTGTAGTTTCTTCAGTTTTAATCTACAGTTCATAACCAATAGATGCTTATTAGAGTCCACAGCTGCCCCTGGAAATGTCTTATAATTTAAAACCTTGTTCCTAAATCTCTGTCTTACCATTATATAATCTATCTGATACCTTTTAGTATCTCCAGGGTTCTTCCATGTATACAACCTTCTTTCATGATTCTTGAACCAAGTGTTAGCTATGATTAAGTTATGCTCTGCACAAAATTGTACCAGGCGGCTTCCTCTTTAATTTCTCTCCCCCAATCCATATTCACCTACTATGTTTCCTTCTCTTCCTTTTCCTACTCTCGAATTCCAGTCACCCATGACTATTAAATTTTCGTCTCTCTTCACTACCTGAATAATTTCTTTTATCTCATCATACATTTCATCAATTTCTTCATCGTCTGCAGAGCTAGTTGGCATATAAACTTCTACTACTGTAGTAAGCGTGGGCTTCGTGTCTATCTTGGCCACAATAATGCGTTCACTATGCTGTTTGTAGTAGCTTACCCGCATTCCTATTTTTTTATTCATTATTAAACCTACTCCTGCATTACCCCTATTTGATTTTGTATTTATAACCCTGTATTCACCTGACCAGAAGTCTTGTTCTTCCTGCCACCGAACTTCACTAATTCCCACTATATCTAACTTTAACCTATCCATTTCCCTCTTTAAATTTTCTTACGTACCTGCCCGATTATTCGATCTGACATTCCACGCTCCGATCCGTAGAATGCCAGTTTTCTTTCTCCTGATAACGACGTCCTCTTGAGTAGTCCCCGCCCGGATATACGAAAAGGGGACTATTTTACCTCCGGAATATTTTACCCAAAAGGATGCCATCATCATTTAATCATGCAGTAAAGCTGCTTGCCCTTGGGAAAAATTACGGCTGTAGTTTCCCCTTGCTTTCAGCCGTTTGCAGTACCAGAAAAGCAAGGCCATTTTGGTTAGGTTACAAGGCCAGATCAGTCAATCATCCAGACTGTTGCCCCTGCAACTTCTGAAAGGCTGCTTCGCCTCTTCAGGAACAACACGTTTGTCTTGGCTCTCATCAGATACCCCTCCGTTGTGGTTGTATCTACGGTACGGCTATTTGTATCGTTGAGGCACGCAAGCCTCCCCACCAACGGCAAGGCCCATGGTTCGTGGGGGGCCGCTAAATTTATACAACCTATATTGGAAGAAGACTGTGCGACAGTTCTGCTACACTATCTCATATATCACTTAGGGATCATGAGAATAAGGTAAGCGAAGTCATACTGCGTACAGAACCATTCAGACAGTCACTTTCCATCTCGATCAGTGCGTATATGGAACAGGTCACAGAAGTCAATAATATAGATTCGGAGTACGCTGAGCCATGGCCGCTTGGCTAACTGCGCGGTCTAACGCACTGCTTCCCGAGCGGGAATGAGTGCCGGTCACCAGCACGAATCCGCCCGGCGGATTGGTGTCGAGGTCCGGTGTGTTGGCCAGCCTGTGTATGGTTTTTAGGGCCGTTTTCCATATGCCTCGGCGAATTCGGGCTGGTTCCCCTTATTGCGCCTCAGTTACACTATGTCGACGACTGCTGTGCAGGCACTGTCTCCACGTACGTGTACACCATAATTACTCTACCAAGCAAACATTTGGGTTTACAATCGTCTGCTATGAGACGTTCCCAGACGTGGGGTACACTCGGGGCCGAACCGCTCAATAACCCTGGGTTCCGTGTGGGGCAGTGGTGGGGTGGGTGGGCTGCTGTGGCCTGTTGTGGGGTTGTGACGAAGCCTCTGCGTCGTTTCTAGGTCCCCGGTTTAATTCACAATACACACACACACACACACACACACCCTCCGCCATGCACTTTATATTGGCTTGCGGAGTTGCGCAGTAGGTTATTTTGAAATGTGATTGTGGCGTAAACATGGAAACGCGTAGTGCATTTTAAAACAATGCTGATTGAAGCCTGTGTAGATGATTCTTGTTGTTCCACAGATACGGTAGAACACTAATGGGCAACTGGCGTCCTGCGGAGCGGATCTGGGAGGCAATTGACGGAAAAAATGCGGACCAAAATATTTTCAGTATTGACAGTACGAACTAAGCGTGTGAGGGCGGCTATCAGTTTGAGAAGTGGCCATTTTGTTGTTGGCATTTTTTCAGTTTGGCTTGTGTATAATGCAACCGACATACGTGTAGTTAAAGTGAGTTAGACTCTTAAAGTTTTTTAGAATGAACAAAGAAACAATAGCTTAATTTATTTTGTGTTACAGTAACAACCCATGTCTACGCGATCAGTCATCAAAAGTATTTTTGGACAAATATTTAAAAACCTCTTGCCAAGAATGTTTGTTGGTTTCAACGCACTATCTTTCAATCAGTCTAATGACCTGCCTGTCCCAAAAAATCACTAAGTTACTCCTAATTGTTTGTTGACTGGGACTGCCAATATTATTGCAGCATTTTGTTCGTTTGTTGCTTCTCTTATTAACGTTAATAAATAATTTTTTTCCGTTATGGACGTATTAGATCACTGCAAGTGTAGGAATTGAACCTACTGTATAAAGAATTATTTGCAACTAGTTGCTTTTATAGGCTTTTTTTTTCATTACACTTCAAGATGAATGACCTCACAATTTCATAAGTTTACATTTATTTGCCTGTCGCGAATATTGTTCTTTACTAACGGTGTTACAGAATTTTGCAACAAAAATTTTAAGGACAACTTATGAAAAAAGGGGTGAATAAAGAAACTGTGTGCACCACGGGTAAATAAATGTAAACATCTGAAGATGGGTCGAAAATAACATAAATATACTCTCAAAAAGAAGTGTTTAGAGGGGTAATTTGCTGGCGTGGTGTATCGGGAAAAGGGTGCCATTCATATCGATGCGTTAGCCCGTAAAAATTGTCACGGACGGCATAGTAGCTGTTGTGTAACTTGACATGGCGGACCGTGTGCATTAATATCTAGTTAATGATTTGTATCTCTATACAAAAAGAACTATTGTACATCTGATGAACAAACCAAAGCAAAAATTATCAAATACATATAACTTTCTCGTAATCTTTTTATTAAAAAAAGACTTATCATTCATTTTTGGATAGTGCAGCTGTATGTAACAACGGATAGCCATTATATAGTTATACAGCTTGGAGTCAGTTGGTAATGGACGCGCACTCGTTTTTCTTAGTGCTGTTACACTACTGACCGAACTACGATGGCACTGTATCTTTGCTTCAAATAAGGTATAAAGAATTTTTGCAGGTCATTTATTGTCCTTTTTAATTTCGGATAACATTGTGGGGAAGACAAACAGAATTATGTTAGTGTGAACGCATTTCTGTGACAACAACAGGTAGCAGTGACACGCCTTACGTGTTCCGTAGAGCATCACTACAGATATCGAAGTCTTTTGGGAAACTGCTGAACTGGCAAACACCAAGTTGTCCCTAACACAGGAATTGCCGTTTGATCATCGAACAGGGAAGCTACCGTTGAGAAATTCTCTCATAACTGCCAAACATTCTTACCGCTACACTGAGGATTTTTAAACACTAGTAGAGTATTGAGCTCACGACAAGAGTTCACACACACACACACAACTATACCCCTGCTACCATTCACATTTAGACTGTACATAATTGCGAATAGAAACACTTTAATGCATACGTTATTGCACTGTAACCGTACGGACGGTAGTGCAGATGCAGGTGATAGTGACAACTCATGATCATAGAGTTCTTTTATGTCGTCCTGTGATATGTCACGGACCACTGCTGCTGCTGCTTCTACATTGGACGAAAAAGGCGCTGAGACTCTGAAGTCCATGAAATCAGATAAGTGTGGTGGGACATCAGGCTGCTTGACTGCCATATCAACGCAAGTTCACTGCACGGTAGGAGAAAGAATATATTACTAAATGACGAATAATAACAATAATAATATGAGAGATGGAGGAATTAATACTTACATTCTACTGAAACTGTCTTCTTCATTTTATTCTTTTCAGAGGCAGTGGATGACGGCTGATGCTTCATGGTTTGCTGTTGCTTGAGCAAGGTAGAGACTAAGAATGACAGTCTCAGCGTTCTAGAGACATTAGGTGGTGGGCAGTGGTGCTGGGGCTGATCAATAGCAGAGCATTCCTACAGTGATGCTGTGTGAAGGACCAATAGAAGCACATAGCAACAGTGGATTAGGAGAGACGTCATTTTCGGTCACAGATTACCATTTTTATGATGACAGTTATCACTAAGCGTTTGACATGACTGTAAGAGCACTACACGGCTGCCGTCTCGACTATTTATAATGGTTATTACAATGATAAATATACGCCATTAAATGTAATTATAGTAACAGTTATTGTTCCTTAATTACGTCCTAAATAAACAGAACAAGAGTCCAAGTGAGCGGTTTGTATATATAAGGGAAGCTAGAGCAACTGGATGATTTACTTCAGGAGAATAATGGGTCCTTTGTTTTCGTGCCAGTATAGCTCCCCTACTGAGAGGTATATCCGTTACCGGCACGTTATGACATATATTATTATTCCCGAGTGACAGAGAGGTCCAGTACTTTCATCCTACCACGAAGAAATGCAGACTCGAGCAAGCGAAGAGGAGGAAGGCACTGAAGTGTGGCAAGTATGTACGCCTGTAGCAAAAGGAACACTTATCTCCATCTTCACCTCTCGTTTAGTATTAGCGGAGTCACTCGAATGGGACCTGAAGAAGACTCGAAACAACAGTTTGATTGTTACTTTTGAACAGTCGCCATATTTAATCACCAACCCACAAGAGATTCAAAAACATTGAAAGGTATGTGCTGAGATTCGATCAGGCTAGAGCCAGTGAAAAATGTCGATAGTTCCCAACCGCAAGGTTGGACGAGTAGTACATCTTCGAGTAGTAAGATCTTTGACAGCTAACAGAACTAGGTGCACGCGGTAAAAGTTTGAGTAGTGGTGAGGAGATGCGCAGAGACAGCAGACGTGTTTCGAGTCGAGTAGTAAAATCTTTGACAGCTAACAGAGCTAGGTGCACGCGGTAAAAGTTTGAGTAGTGGTGAGGAGATTCGCAGAGATAGCAGACGTGTTTCGAGTCGGAGCTAGATGCCTGCAGGAGGCAGCCGGGTCGTGACAGTATCAAAGTAAGAATTGGCGCTACGCACATAATAAGCTATATATTGAGCGAAACTCGGCACATACCTGGGGATGAAAGAATAATTAATAAAATAGGTTTTCTTTGGTTAAATAATGTCTAAAAGCTAGATAGAAATCCCATTGTTGATGCAATAAGCGTTTTGTGAAACTTTCTCGTAAATCCATGCTATAGAAGTTTTTTTTTAGTTTTTCACATGTGCCTCAAAAATTTGAACAATAAATATTTTTTTAGATAAAATTAGAGTTTCATCTCACACCTTATGTCGTTCTCCGCATCCTGTGCTTGCTGCATTGAACCTAAAGGGACATTAAAGTAATGTTCCCATGAGTAAAGCTAATAATTTCATTTATCAGAGTAAAATAATCTATATGCCATTGCACAGTTGGCAAATTATTCAGATCAGGACAGAATTTTTATTAAGTAACAAACAGGGCCAAAATGAGCAAAGTTATCTAGAATGACAATTTTATGCCATTGCTCTACGGCTGAGTTGAATATATGTTTTATTATCTGCTAAACGGGAAGGAGTGCACGAGCTAAGTACACAGACGCAGTCAGATGCAGGTTGGTGAATTTCATTTATTTTTACCACTAAACTTTCATACAGTCAGATGTGTATTTTGAGTATTAACTTTCCAACAGTATTTTCATGCACTCAGATAAAGTTCAGTTCAGTTAAATACGCAGTCAGATGCAAGTTTTATTAAAGACTAAAGCAGTCACATGCAGTTCAGTCAAGTTTAAATAGAGAATTTTTATTAACAACACTTTCAACGTCACTCACTGTCGTTGCTCAGCGAAACTGCCACGTGAATAAATCGCTGTGTTAATTTTGGGGTCTTCGTAGAGTGGTCAGTTCTACCCGATTTCGTAGCCGTCATCACTGACCCAGGAAACCGATGAGGCTCATAAGGTACATAACTCATCAACATCCACTTCAGCACGTGCGACGTCTTGAAATGAGGGGTAGTGGATGGGCTAAAGGAAGTGAGTGATGAGTACTAACACGATATATTTAAGTGATTAACATTACAAGATCACAGGTTAATGTTAGGGTGGGGTAAGCCATTGCAAGGCACGAATGGTAAGCCGTGCGGTCTAACGCACGACTTTCCGGAGTGGGAAGCAGTGCCTGGTACCCAGCACGAATCTGTCCGGCGGACTTGTGTTGAGGTCTGGTGAGACGGCCTGTCTGAGGATGGTTTCTAGGCGGTTTTCCATGTGCCTTGGCGAATGCTGGCTGGTTCTCATTATTCCGCCTCAGCTACACTATGTCGGCGATTGCTGCGCAAACAAGTTCTCCACATACGAGTATGTGTACACCACCATTACTCTACCACACAACGATAGGGGTTACACTCGTCTGTTGTGAGACGCTGCCTCTTTGGGGGGAGGGGGGGGGGTCCACCGGGGGCCGAACCGCACAATAACCCTGGATTCGGTGTGGGGTGGCGGAGGGGTGAAGTGGACTGCGGTAGTCGTCGTGGGGTTGTGGGCCACTGCAGCTCCGGCGGGGACGGAGCCTCTCCGTCGTTTTTCGACCCCCGGTTAACATACAATACAGTATAATACAAGCCATTGCAAAAGTGCAATGCTAGTACATTAATAACTGGTATAATCGCCAGAATGTTGTATGCAAGCACATGTATTGTGTTGCAAAAGTGCCGGATGTCAGTTTGTGGGAAGGAGTCCTATGCTGGTTGCACCAGGTCGATCAAAACAGTGACGTCTCATGCTTTTTGTGGATGACGTTGAAGGTGTCTTCTGATGATGCCCCATATTTGCTAATTGGAGACAGGTATGGTTATCAAGCAGGCTAAGACAAGAACCCTCCATGCACCATGGACCTTGCCGTTGGTGGGGAGGCTTGCGTGCCTCAACGATACAAATATCCGTACCGTAGATGCAACCACAACGGAGGGGTATCTGTTGAGAGGCCAGACAAACGTGTGGTTCCTGAAGAGGCGCAGCAGCCTTTTCAGAAGTTGCAGGGGCAACAGTCTGGATGATTGACTGATCTCGTCCTGTAACACTAACCAAAACGGCCTTGCTGTTGTGGTACTGCGACGGCTGAAACCAAGGAGAAACTACAGCCGTAATTTCTCCCAAGGGCCTGCAGCTTTACTGTATGATTAAATGACGATGGCGTCCTCTTGGGTAAAATATTCCGGAGGTAAAATAGTCCCCCATTCGGATCTCCGGGTGGGGACTACTCAAGAGGACGTCGTTATCGGGAGAAAGAAAACTGGCGTTCTACGGATCGGAGCGTGGAATGTCAGATCCCTTAATCGGGCAGGTAGGTTTGAAAATTTAAAAAGGGAATTGGATAGGTTCAAGTTAGATATAGTGGAAATTAGTAAAGTTCGGTGGTAGGAGGAACAAGACTTTTGGTAAGGTGGATATAGGGTTATAAATACAAAATCAAATAGGGGTAATGCAGGAGTAGGTTTAATAACGAATAAAAAAATGGGAGTGCAGGTAAGCTACTACAAACAGCATAGTGAACGCATTATTGTGGCCAAGATAGACACGAAGCCCATGCCTACTACGGTAGTACAAATTTATATGCCAACTAGCTCTGCAGATGATGAAGAAATTGATGAAATGTATGATGAGATAAAATAAATTATTCAGGTAGAGAAGGGAGACGAATATTTAATAGTCATGGGTGACTGGAATTCGAGAGTAGGAAAAGGAAGAGAGGGAAACGTAGTAGGTGAATAAGAATTGGGGCTAAGAAATGAAAGAGGAAGTCTAGCGGTTCTAGGCGCGCAGTCCGGAACCGCGCGACTGCTACGGTCGCAGGTTCGAATCCTGCCTCGGGCATGGATGTGTGTGACGTCCTTAGGTTAGTTAGGTTTAAGTAGTTCTAAGTTCTACGGGACTGATGACCACAGATGTTAAGTCCCATAGTGCTCAGAACCATTTTTTTGAAAGAGGAAGCCGCCTGGTAGAATTTTGCGCAGAGTATAACTTAATCATAGCTAACACTTGGTTCAAGAATCATGAAAGAAGGTTGTATACATGGAAGAACACTGGAGATACTAAAAGGTAGCAGATAGATTATATTATGGTAAGACAGAGATTTAGAAACCAGATTCTAAATTGTAAGACTTTTCCAGGAGCAGATGTGGACCACAATCTATTGGTTATGACCTGTAGAATAAAACTGAAGAAACTGCAAAAAGGTGGGATTTTAAGGAGATGGGACCTGGATAAACTGAAAGAATCAGAGTTTCAGGACGAGCTTATGGGAACAATTGACAGGAATGGGGGAAAGAAATACAGTATAATGAAAATGGGTAGCTTTGAGGAATGAAATAGCGAAGGCAGCGGAGGATCAAGTAGGTAAAAAGACGAGGGCTAGTAGAAATCCTTGAGTAACAGAAGAGATACTGTATTTAATTGATGAAAGGAGAAAATACAAAAATGCAGTTAGTGAAACACGCAAAAAGGAATACAAACGTCTCAAAAATGAGATCGACAGGAAGTGCAAAGTGGCTAAGCAGGGATGGCTAGAAGACAAATGTAAGGATGTAGAGGCTTATCTCACGAGGGTAAGATAGATACTGCCTACAGGAAAATTAAAGAGACCTTTGGAGAAAAAAAACACTTGCATGAATATCAAGAGCTTTGATGGAAACCCAGTTCTAAGGAAAGAAGGGAAAGCAGAAAGGTGGAAGGAGTATATAGAGGGTCTATACAAGCGCGATGTACTTGATGACAATATTATGGAAATGGATGAGGATGTAGATGAAGATGAAATGGGGGATACGATACTGCGTGAAGAGTTTGACAGAGCACTGAAAGACCTAAGTCGAAACAAGGACTCGGGAATAGACAACATTTCATTAGAACTACTGACGGCCTTGGGAGAGCCAGTCCTGACAAAACTCTACCATCTGGTGAGAAAGATGTATGAGAGAGGCGAAATTACCTCAGACTTCAAGAAGAATATACACTCCAAGAAATGGAAGAAAGAACACATTGACACCGGTGTGTCAGACCCACCATTCTTGCTCCGGACACTGCGAGAGGGCTGTACAAGCAATGATCACACGCACGGCACAGCGGACACACCAGGAACCGCGGTGTTGGCCGTCGAATGGCGCTAGCTGCGCAGCATTTGTGTACCGCCGCCGTCAGTGTCAGCCAGTTTGCCGTGGCATACGGAGCTCCATCGCAGTCTTTAACACTGGTAGCATGCCGCGACAGCGTGGACGTGAACCGTATGTGCAGTTGACGGACTTTGAGCGAGGGCGTATAGTGGGCATGCGGGAGGCCGGGTGGACGTACCGCCGAATTGCTCAACACGTGGGGCGTGAGGTCTCCACAGTACATCGATGTTGTCGCCAGTGGTCGGCGGAAGGTGCACGTGCCCGTCGACCTGGGACCGGACCGCAGCGACGCACGGATGCACGCCAAGACCGTAGGATCCTACGCAGTGCCGTAGGGGACCGCACCGCCACTTCCCAGCAAATTAGGGACACTGTTGCTCCTGGGGTATCGGCGAGGACCATTCGCAACCGTCTCCATGAAGCTGGGCTACGGTCCCGCACACCGTTAGGCCGTCTTCCGCTCACGCCCCAACATCGTGCAGCCCGCCCTCAGTGGTGTCGCGACAGGCGTGAATGGAGGGACGAATGGAGACGTGTCGTCTTCAGCGATGAGAGTCGCTTCTGCCTTGGTGCCAATGATGGTCGTATGCGTGTTTGGCGCCGTGCAGGTGAGCGCCACAATCAGGACTGCATACGACCGAGGTACACAGGGCCAACACCCGGCATCATGGTGTGGGGAGCGATATCCTACACTGGCCGTACACCACTGGTGATCGTCGAGGGGACACTGAATAGTGCACGGTACATCCAAACCGTCATCGAACCCATCGTTCTACCATTCCTAGACCGGCAAGGGAACTTGCTGTTCCAACAGGACAATGCACGTCCGCATGTATCCCGTGCCACCCAACGTGCTCTAGAAGGTGTAAGTCAACTACGCTGGCCAGCAAGATCTCCGGATCTGTCCCCCATTGAGCATGTTTGGGACTGGATGAAGCGTCGTCTCACGCGGTCTGCACGTCCAGCACGAACGCTGGTCCAACTGAGGCGCCAGGTGGAAATGGCATGGCAAGCCGTTCCACAGGACTACATCCAGCATCTCTACGATCGTCTCCATGGGAGAATAGCAGCCTGCATTGCGGCGAAAGGTGGATATACACTGTACTAGTGCCGACATTGTGCATGCTCTGTTGCCTGTGTCTATGTGCCTGTGGTTCTGTCAGTGTGATCATGTGATGTATCTGACCCCAGGAATGTGTCAATAAAGTTTCCCCTTCCTGGGACAATGAATTCACGGTGTTCTTATTTCAATTTCCAGGAGTGTAATAATTCCAATCCCAAAGAAAGCAGGTGTTGACAGATGTGAAAATTACCAAACTATCAGTTTAATAAGTCACAGCTGCAAAATACTAACGCTAATTCTTTACAGACGAATGGAAAAACTGGTAGAAGTCGACCTCGGGGAAGATCAGTTTGGATTCCGTAGAAATACTGGAACACGTGTGGCGATACTGACCCTACGCATTATCTTAGAAAATAGATAAGGAAACGCAAACCTACGTTTCTAGCATTTGTAGACTTAGAGAAAGCTTTTGACAATGTTGACTGGAATAGTCTCTTTCAAATTCTGGTAAAATTTTGGCGGGGTAAAATACTGGGAGCGAAAGGCGATTTACAATTTGTACAGAAATCGGATGGAAGTTATAAGAGTCGAGGGACATGAAAGGGAAGCAGTGGTTGGGAAGGAAGTGAGACAGGGTTGTAGCCTCTCCCCGGTGCTATTCAATCTGTATATTGAGCAAGCAGTAAAGGAAACAAAAGAAAAGTTCGGCGTAGGTATTAAAATTCATGGAGAAGAAATAAAAACTTTGAGGTTCGCCGATGACATTGTAATTCTGTCAGAGACAGCAAGGGACTTGGAAGAGCAGTTGAAGGGAATGGACAGTGTCTTGAAGGAAGGGTATAAGACGAACATCAACAAAATCAAAACGAGGACAATGGAATGTAGTCGAATTAAGTCGGGCGATGCAGAGGCAATTAGATTAGGAAATGAGACACTTAAAGTAGTAAAGGATTTTTGCTATTTGGGGAGCAAAATAACTGTTGATGGTCGAAGTAGAGAGGATATAAAATGTAGACTGGCAATGGCAAGGAAAGGGTTTCTGAAGCAGAGAAATTTGTTAACATTGAGTATTGATTTAAGTGTCAGGAAGTCGTTTCTGAAAGTATTTGTATGGAGTGTAGCCATGTATGGAAGTGAAACATGGACGATAAATAGTTTAGACAAGAAGAGAATAGAAGCTTTCGAAATGTGGTGCTACAGAAGAATGCTGAAGGTTAGATGGTTAGATCATATAACTAATGAGGAGGTATTGAATAGAATTGGGGAGAGGGGGAGTTCGTGGCACAACTTGACTAGAGGAAGGGATCGGTTGGTAGGACATGTTCTGAGGCATCAAGGGGTCACCAATTAAGTACCGGAGGGTAGCGTGGAGGGTAAAAATCGTAGAGGGAGAACAAGAGATGAATACACTAAGCAGATTCAGAAGGATGTAGGCTGCAGTAGGTACTGGGATATGAAGAAGCTGGCACAGGATGGAGTAGCATGGAGAGCTGCATCAAACCAGTCTCAGGACTGAAGACCACAACAACAACAAACAATAAGACAAGAAGTCGCCACTGTGCAGAACATCTTGCGTTACAACGGAAGTACGCCGGCGAACGTTATCCTGTGGACAAATACCCCCTGTAATGCTGTTCATGAATAAGAGCGCAACAGTTCGAATCAGCAGATTTACGTACACTTTTGCAGCGAGGGTAAGTGGGCTAAACGTGAGTCCTCCTGCTGTCATATGGAATCACACTCCAAACCATAACTCCAGGTGTAGGTCCAGCCTGTCTAGTACGCAGACAGGTTGTTTGCAGGCCCTCAGCTAGCCTCCTTCTAACCAACACACAACCATCACTGGCAATGAGGCAGAAACAGCTTTCAACAGGAAAGAGAACAGACCTCCACCCAGCTTTCCAATGAGCTCTCGCTTGACACCCCTGAAATCGCAAATGGCGGTGGTTTGGGGTCAGTGGAAAGCATACTACAGGGAATATGGACGGAGCTGTCCTTGAAGTAACCGATTTGTGCCAGTTCGTTGTGTCACTGTAGCGCCTGCCAACTGCTCCTCGTATTGCTGCCACAGGTGCAGTAAGGTGCACCAGAGATGTTGTAACCACGACCGAAACCATCGCAGGTTTGCCGAGGACGAAGCGCAGCGGGACCAAGCGGGAGCAGCCCGCGAACAAACAGACGAGCGGGAAATGAAATGAAACGATCGTATTGCATTGTTGGCCGGGAGGCACCATGCGGGGAAGTTCGGCCGCCGTATTCCAAGTCCTTTTTAGTTGACACCACTTCGGCGACTTGCGATTCAATGATGATGAAATGATGATGAACACACAACACCCAGTCATCACGAGGCAGAGAAAATCCCTGAACCCGCCGGGAATCGAACCCGGGACCCCGTGCGCAGGAAGCGAGAACGCTACCGCAAGACCACAAGCTGCGGACAGCGGGAAATGACGGACACGAACAACGACGGACGACCGAGAGAGACCTTACGCCGACAACACGCAAGAAGCAACGGGGTGACAAGAGGCAACGAAACGAATCCACAATGTCCACTCGTAACGAAAACAAAGAACTGTAAACACGCTGTCTGTTGCCGAGATGTCGATAGACTCCATGAATTTCACACTGCCTAGCTGAGCGAAAGGCAGGCGATTATACATGGTGGTCCACTGATCGTGACCGGGCCAAATATCTCACGAAATAAGCGTCAAACTAAAAAACTGCAAAGAACGAAACTTGTCCAACTTGAAGGGGGAAACCAGATGGCGCTATGGTTGGCCCGCTAGATGGTGGTGCCATAGATAAAACGGATATCAACTGCGTTTTTTTTAAAATAGGAATCCCCATTTTATTGCATATTCGTGTAGTACGTAAAGAAATATGAATGTTTTAGTTGGACCACTTTTCTCGCTTTGTGATAGATGGCGCTGTAATAATGACAAACATATGGCTCACAATTTTAGACGAACAGTTGGTAACAGGTGGTTTTATTAACTTAAAATACAGAACGTTGGTACGTTTGAACATTTTACTTCGGTTCTTCCAATGTGGTACATGTAACTTTGCGAACTTATCATTTCTGAGAACGCATGCTGTTACAGCGTGATTACCTGTAAATACCACATTAATGCAATAAATGCTCAAAATGATGTCCGTCAACCTCAGTGCATTTGGCAATACATGTAACGACATTCCTCTCAACAGCGAGTAGTTCGCCTTCCGTAATATTCGCACACGCATTAACAATGCGCTGACGCATGTTGTCAGGCGTTGTCGGTGGATCACGATAGCAAATATCCTTCAACTTTCCCCACAGAAAGAAATCCGGAGACGTCAAATCCGGTGAACGTGCGGCCCATGGTATGGTGCTTCGACGACCAATCCACCTGTCATGAAATTTGCGATTCAAGACCGTTTCAACCGCACGCGAGCTATGTGCCTGACATCCATCATGTTGGAAGTACATCGCCATTTTGTCATGCAGTGAAACATGTTGTAGTAACATCGGTAGAACATTACGTAGGAAATCAGCATACATTGCGCCAGTTAGATTGCCATCGATAAAATGGGGGCCAGTTATCCTTCCTCCAATAATGCCGTACCATACATTAACCCGCCAAGGTCGCAGATGTTCCACTTGTCGCAGCCATCGTGCATTTCCGTTGCCCAATAGTGCATATTATGCACTATTTACGTTACCGCTGTTGGTGAATGACGCTTCGTCGCTAAATAGAACGCGTGCAAAAAATCTGCCATCGTCCCGTAATTTTTCTTGTGCCCAGTAGCAGAACTGTACATGACGCTCAAAGTCGTCGCCATGCAATTCCTGGTGCATAGAAATATGGTACGGGTGCAATCGATGTTGATGTAGCATTCTCAACACCGACGTTTTTGAGATTCCCGATTCTCGCGCAATTTGTCTGCTACTAATGTGCGGATTAGCCGGTCAGCAGCTAAAACCCCTGCTTGGGCATGATCAGTTATTGCAGGTAGTGGTTGACGTTTCACATGTGGCTGAACACTTCCTGTTTCCTTA
Source organism: Schistocerca nitens (assembly GCF_023898315.1). Classification (NCBI taxonomy): domain Eukaryota; kingdom Metazoa; phylum Arthropoda; class Insecta; order Orthoptera; family Acrididae; genus Schistocerca; species Schistocerca nitens. The sequence goes on along the minus strand of NC_064616.1, from coordinate 877,368,748 downwards.
AATAACGTAACTATCCGGCGAACGGCCCGGACACTTGGATGATGTCGTCCAGGATACCGAGCAGCATACATAGCACACGTCCTTTGGGCATTTTGATCACAATAGCCATACTTCAACACGATATCGACCTTTCCCGCAACTGGTAAACGGCCCATTTTAACACGGGTAATGTGTCACGAAGCAAATACCGTCCGCACTGGCGGAATGTTACGTGATACCACGTACTTATACGTTTGTGACTATTACAGAGCTGTCTGTCATAAAGCGAAACAAGTGGTCCAACTAAAACGTTCATATTTCTTTACGTACTAGACGAATATGTAATAAAAATGGGGGTTCCTATTTTTAAAAAACGCAGTTGATATCCGTCTGACCTATGGCTGCGTCATCTAGCGTGCCAACCATAGCGCCATCTGGGTTCCCCCTTCAACCTAGACGAGTTTCGTTCCTTGTAATTTTTTAGTTTGATACTTATTTCGTGCGATATTTGGCCCGGTCACTATCAATGGACCACCCTGTATATACTTGGAGCTTCTCCTATGGGTCGACAAGAGCATTTTCTCTCATCTTTTGGCAGATACATGCAGTTTATTTTTGGCAACATGTAGCTGGATTCAGCTCAAACAAAACCTGCTCATCACGTCATGCATACTATCGCAGTGCCGACGGAAAGCGTCTATTTCCCTTTACAAACACAAATATTTTTAAAGTGTAGTTTTGTTTGTCCATTCCATACAGGAGTCTCAAATTTGTCTAGTATGCAGGGTGATTCAAAAAGAACACCACAACTTTAGGAATTCAAAACTCTGCAACGACAAAAGGCAGAGCTAAGCACTATCTGTCGGCGAATTAAGGGAGCTATAAAGTTTCATTTAGTTGTACATTTGTTCGCTTGAGGCGCTGTTGACTAGGCGTCAGCGTCAGTTGATGCTAAGATGGCGACCGCTCAACAGAAAGCTTTTTGTGTTATTGAGTAAGGCAGAAGTGAATCGACGACAGTTGTTCAGCGTGCATTTCGAACGAAGTATGGTGTTAAACTTGCTGATAGGTGATGTATTAAACGTTGGTATAAACAGTTTACAGAGAATGGGTGTTTGTGCAAAGGGAAAAGTTCTGGACGGCCGAGAACGAGTGATGAAAATGTAGCACGCATCCAGCAAGCATTTGTTCGCAGCCCAGGAAAATCGACTCGCAGAGATAGCAGAGAGCTGCAAATTCCACAATCAACTGTATGGAGAGTCCTACGAAAAAGGTTAGTTATGAAACCTGAACGTCAACTACCCGAGGCGATGGATCGGCCGCCAGGCAGCCCGTGACAGAGCACTTCATCACTGGCCTCCAAGAAGCCCTGATCTTACCCCCTGCGATTTTTTCTTATGGGGGTATGTTAAGGATATGGTGTTTCGGCCACCTCTCCCAGCCACCATTGATGATTTGAAACGAGAAATAACAGCAGCTATCCAAACTGTTACGCCTGATATGCTACAGAGAGTGTGGAACGAGTTGGAGTATCGGGTTGATATTGCTCGTGTGTCTGGAGGTGGCCATATTGAACATCTCTGAACTCGTTTTTGAGTGAAAAAAAACCTTTTTAAATACTCTTTGTAATGATGTATAACAGAAGGTTATATAATGTTTCTTTCATTAAATACACATTTTTAAAGTTGTGGTATTCTTTTTGAATCACCCTGTATTATTCGTTTTACTAATAGGAACAGTAAAAAAAAGAAAAATACTCAGTACTTCAGCAGCGAGTGGGTAGCACTTGTGCGTGGTGGTAGCAGTCAGCACAGGCCAGGATGGTGCTGTCAGTGCTCGAGTACAGTTTATTGTTAGAGTTTCACTGTTCCTATTATACATACCAATAAAACGAATATCGCCCTAGACTAGTTTGGGACTGCCCAGTTCAGTGGGCACGTATAACTCCGCTTTAAAAAATGGTTCTGTTTGTGATGGGAAACTAACCGACGATTTCTATGTCTCTGGACGTCACGTGAAGGGTGTGGTGATCAGTATTTGTTTGATCTGACTCCAGCTACACGTTGTAAAAACGAATAAGTAGCTGCCGAAACATCGAAGAAAAAGTGCACGGCGACTCTTAGGAGAGACGCCCTGTAGATATGCAGAGTGATCTGAAACAGTTTGAAAAGCTTTTACGTGTGTTTCAGGGTACGTTTTTTCTGACAAATAATTCCTGCGCCGTTTCTGAGTTAATCAGAACTGAATTTAGCCAATTCGGCATTTGCTCGCATATCTTTAAGTGGCCCACAGGCGACGCTGTCGCCAAACGTGTTCTTCGTTTGGTTCCCTGGAAGCGAACAAGAGAGCAATACAAAAACTGGACAGGGGACGGTAGTAAGGACTGAATGTCAGCAAAAAGCTGATCAGTGCGGTTCACTATCATCTACACAATGAGGACGACTGAACACTAATTGTATCAGACGGCCTGCTTGAACTTGCGTGAACAGCCTGATTGGCTAACTTCAATGATAATTAACTCGGAAACGGAGCAACATATCGAACTTTTTTCTTAACAATTATTTTTCATCACAACCTACCCCGCAGCACCCTTACATGCTTTTCAGACATTTTCTGACCACGAATATAATGTATGGAACAAGCAATTAAATATTTAATGTTGGCTGTTGAAGCCGGTTTACTGGAATCTAGCAACTAATCCAGGAAGCCGAAATTATCTGCCTCCTAAGAATCTAAATATTAAATAATGTCCCTCACAAGTCCATCACAATATAATTATATGATGACCATCTTCACACATCACACATAAAGGGCTACAAAATATATATTCATGAACAACTGAATTAGAGACAGATTCCATGCTGGGGAGGGAAAACGAGAGAGAGAGAGAGCATCGTGGATAGAACCGACTATGGTCCTTTAGTACAGAGCCGGGTGGAGAGTCCGAATCAGACACTCAGGCGGTACTGCCACCGTGTAGGTAGCATATTCCTCGACTTTCGCCATGGATGGATTTTCGGGTTCCGCGTAGTAGGACTGATTCAGTTCACAACAGCGGGGGTTGTGTGGAAGGAGCTTGGCGGATTTTTAGGTGAGAGGGTATCGGGAAACTACAGAAAGCGTGTCAGTCTAAAAGCGTCCAAGCAAACACAGGAAGTAGACCTAGCAGCAATCAGTTCTGTAGTGCTGTAGTTGGAAACTGTCAGTGCTGGAAAAGAACCAGAGCTCTAAGCTCAAATCGTTATAGGTACGGAAAGCTGGCTAAAGCTGGAAATAAGTTCAGCCGAATTTTTACAAAGCACCTGACTGAATTCAGAAAGGGTAAATTAAATGGGGTTGGTGGTGGAGTGTTTATTGCTGTCAGAAGTAGTTCACCTTGTAACGAAATTCTGGGGATAGTTCCTGTGAGTTACTACGGATAGTTGTAATACTTGACAACCGTAATAAATTAATAACTGCTTTCTTTTACCAACCCCCCGACTCAGATAATTCAAATGTTGAACAGTTCAAAGAAAACTTGAGTTTAGTTTCAAATAAGTACTCCACTAATACAATTATAGCTGGGGGTGATTTCAGTCTATCGTTGATATGTTGCCGAAAATAAATATTCAAAGACGTTGGTAGGTTTAAATCCTCATCAGAAACTGTACTAAATGCTTTCTCCCAAAATTGTTTTGAAGAATTAGTCCAGGAGCCCACTCGAAGTGTAAATGGTTGAGAAAATATATTCGACCTCTTAGCCACAAGTAATGCTGAACAAATATGAAGCATCACAACGAATACAGGGATTAGTGAGCACAAGTCGTGGTAGCGATACTGAATACCATAACATCTAAACCCACCAAAAATGAACTTTAAATCCATTTATTTAAAAAAGCAGACAAAAATTCGTTTGACGCTTTCCTGCGAGACAGTTTACACTTCTTCCAGTCTGACTACGTAAGCGTTTAACCGATGTGTTTTAAATTTAAAGAAATAATAATGACGGAAACTGAGAGATCTATACGAAATAACTTAATACGGGATGGTACTGGTCCCCCAAGGTACACAGAGCGAGTCAGCACACTATTGCAGAAACAACGAAAAATTCATGCCAAATCTCGAAGAACGCAAAACCCTCAAGGTTTTTAAAGTTTTAAGAAGCTCGAAATTTAGTACGATTTCAATGGGCGATGCTTGTAATAGTTTCCACAACGAGAATCTGTCTCGAAGTCTGGCAGAATACCCGAAGAGGTTTTGGTCGTATGTAAAGTACACCAACGGCAAGACGCAATAAATGAATTCGTTGCGTAGTAACAATGATGAAGTTACTGGTAACAGTGCTAATAAATTAGAGTTTATTACTTCTCCAAAGAAGACTACGTAAATACTCCAGAATTCGAAACAAGATCAACTGCCATCATGAGTAACTTAGAAGCAGATATCCTCCGTGTAGCGAAGCACTTAAATCAATTAATAAAGACAATGCCTCCGATTCAGTTAGTATAAAAGTCAGGTTCATTTTAGAGTATTCCGAAACAATAGCTCCATACTTCGCAGTCATATACACTCCTGGAAATTGAAATAAGAACACTGTGAATTCATTGTCCCAGGAAGGGGAAACTTTATTGTCACATTCCTGGGGTCAGATACATCACATGATCACACTGACAGAACCACAGGCACATAGACACAGGCAACAGAGCATGCACAATGTCGGCACTAGTACAGTGTATATCCACCTTTCGCAGCAATGCAGGCTGTTACTCTCCCATGGAGACGATCGTAGAGATGCTGGATGTAGTCCTGTGGAACGGCTTGCCATGCCATTTCCACCTGGCGCCTCAGTTGGACCAGCGTTCGTGCTGGACGTGCAGACCGCGTGAGACGACGCTTCATCCAGTCCCAAACATGCTCAATGGGGGACAGATCCGGAGATCTTGCTGGCCAGGGTAGTTGACTTACACCTTCTAGAGCACGTTGGGTGGCACGGGATACATGCGGACGTGCATTGTCCTGTTGGAACAGCAAGTTCCCTTGCCGGTCTAGGAATGGTAGAACGATGGGTTCGATGACGGTTTGGATGTACCGTGCACTATTCAGTGTCCCCTCGACGATCACCAGTGGTGTACGGCCAGTGTAGGAGATCGCTCCCCACACCATGATGCCGGGTGTTGGCCCTGTGTGCCTCGGTCGTATGCAGTCCTGATTGTGGCGCTCACCTGCACGGCGCCAAACACGCATACGACCATCATTGGCACCAAGGCAGAAGCGACTCTCATCGCTGAAGACGACACGTCTCCATTCGTCCCTCCATTCGCGCCTGTCACGACACCACTGGAGGCGGGCTGCACGATGTTGGGGCGTGAGCGGAAGACGGCCTAACGGTGTGCGGGACCGTAGCCCAGCTTCATGGAGACGGTTGCGAATGGTCCTCGCCGATACCCCAGGAGCAACAGTGTCCCTAATTTGCTGGGAAGTGGCGGTGCGGTCCCCTACGACACTGCGTAGGATCCTACAGTCTTGGCGTGCATCCGTGCGTCGCTGCGGTCCGGTCCCAGGTCGACGGGCACGTGCACCTTCCGCCGACCACTGGCGACAACATCGATGTACTGTGGAGACCTCACGCCCCACGTGTTGAGCAATTCGGCGGTACGTCCACCCGGCCTTCCGCATGCCCACTATACGCCCTCGCTCAAAGTCCGTCAACTGCACATACGGTTCACGTCCACGCTGTCGCGGTATGCTACCAGTGTTAAAGACTGCGATGGAGCTCCGTATGCCACGGCAAACTGGCTGACACTGACGGCGGCGGTGCACAAATGCTGCGCAGCTAGCGCCATTCGACGGCCAACACCGCGGTTCCTGGTGTGTCCGCTGTGCCGTGCGTGTGATCATTGCTTGTACAGCCCTCACGCAGTGTCCGGAGCAAGTATGGTGGGTCTGACACACCGGTGTCAATGTGTTCTTTTTTCCATTTCCAGGAGTGTACAATTGCTCGTTCGTCTAAAATCCGTACCTAAAGAATTGAAGTTGCACAGATCACATCAGCATCTAAGAAAGGAAACAGGAGTAATCCGCTGAATTAGAGACCCATATCGCTAATGTAGATTTTCAGTAGGATTTTGGAACATACGCTGAAGAAAACGATTTATTAACAAACAGCCAACACGGATTAAGAAAATATCATTCTTATAAAACACAACTCGCTTATTATCCGCACGAAGAAATGAATATTATCAACAGGGTATCTCCAATTGATTCCATATTTTTAAAATTCAAGAATGCTTTTCACATCGTTCCTCACAAGTAACTTCTAATCAAACTGACCAAGGTGACCCACACATTCACCTATCACAAACACATGTGTGTACTCTTTCTCTTACAATCTCCCACCCGCCACATCGTTAATATTGTTTCATCCCAATCCTGTTGAGCATGTCTCGGCTACAACTGAGCCGATAGTTGAGCCAGAACAGTTAAATACATCTAAGTTGTCGACAGTGACTGTGCGGTCGTGGATTAAGGTTACTCTTAAACGCTTTCGGTGTCTCAAGTCCCCTGCAGACCATATAATTGCCATTATCACCGTTGTAGGGGGTATACGTTTTGATTGATAGCTTCCACTTGTATTTGTTATCAGGTATATGGGATCTTATATTTAGAGTCCAATGTGTAAGGGTACCATAACGCAGTGAATAATTGTTTGAGGTGGTATTAACTTACGGAAAAAGTACCGGACAAGCTGAAACTGAGTGAGGTACCACACAGTAGTTGAGGCACCGTACTCACATCCCTGACGAGCGGGCTTTATATCCCCATTAGGTTACTGTATAGTTTTCTGGTGGTATCCCTGAAATGGATCAACGAAATGCCGAAACTGTTTCTATGACAAGAACAGAGTATATTTTCTTTCTCGCCCTTGCTCATCCTGAGTTGGTTTATAATGAGCTCCTAATCACTGGTCGTTAAACCTGATCTTACTTCCTTCAAATAAGTATTAAGAATACAGCACGGACACTATTGAAAAGCTTCCCCAAAAATACATACTTGCTTCGAGAAATCATATTTGAAGTAAGAACACTTCTAGGGGAACACAAAGTTTTGAAACTGCTGCAAAGAATCCAGCTCATTCCAAATGATATTGCTACTCTTATACAGACAACGTCCTGTAAATAAATTTTGGCTTACCTTTCAACAAACCTGGTCCACTTAGAACTGCTTGCAAATCTTCCCATAAATAATACACAGCTGATGAAAGATTTTCTAATCCTTTATAATCAGTTCAAATAAAAGTTGTAGGAAGCAGAAAGACGATTTCTGTGTCATTCTGAGTTGAAGTTTGTTGTTAGAGGAGTGCGGATGGGGGAGGCGCATGACTGATTGAGTAGACGTTCGCAAGAGGTCGTTGACAGTAGCTGGAAAATAAGGTTTGACTATGGACTAAAAACGGCTCGGATGACTCTGACGAATGACGTAAAAGTACTGGAGAAGATTGGAAGGTAGTAAAATAATTTCATGGATTAAATCAAGAATTTTGGCTGGTAGGGAGCCGTGACAGAGTCGACACGAAAATCAATACGAATTTTAATTGGCAAGTGTTGGCTTTATTTTGATTTGAGCAAGCATAGGAATTTGACAACGTGATTAATACCTTATCAAAACCATTGGATGCAACACATTATTCTGTTCTGGAATAGTACGTTGCTCTTGCATTTTTCAGGAGACAAGAAGAAAGAGAAGTTGAGAGATTTATGTTCGTATATAGCTGTATAGATTCAGTAAGCTGCTGAACAACTCTGAAACACTTTGTGTTTTCTTGTACCGTAGTTGAACCACAGACTTGTCGATGGAAAATGGAAAAATGGTCTGACGCAATACCAAGAAGGAGTTGTACGACATAAACGAAAGTTGGTAGGCGTGTTTGTACATCTGAAAGGTGATGCCTATCAAAATTTCGCGCCGGTTATATACGAGTAGTGCTAGTAGCGTCACAGTGAGGATGCAAATCAGCTTTGCTTTCAATCCACGCTGTGACGGACGCGTGTCTAAGTTACCTTTCAGATTGGTCTGGTGAGTTGATGTTCATCACGAATGCTTTTAAGGCAACAAAGATGCCATTACCAGCACCTCTTTGAGTTTCAACGAGGTCGTGTAATAGGGCTACGAGAAGCTGGATGTCTCTTCTGCGATATTACAGAAAGATCTGGCAGGAATGTAGTCACTGTACATGATTGCTAGCACAGATGGTCACGAGAATGTACGGTCGCAAGAAAACCGGACTTCGGACGGCCACGTGGCACGGCCGAAAGGGAAGACCATTCTGTTTGGCGTACGGATCTGCCACATCGTACTGCATCTGCAGCAATTTTTACTACGTAAAAGGAGGGAGAAAATTACTGCAAACTACATTTCCATGTGGCTATTCCTTTGAAATGTTTATATCTCATTTGTGGTTGATTTATGTTTTGAGATATAATCCTTATGGTTGACTACAGACACGTTTTCTCAACATGCTCGTTTTTACTCAGATAACTTTAAATAGCCGAGGAACAAACAACCTTCTAGAAACGCAAAATTATTGTAATGAAAGTAAATCCAAACATTGAATTAAACAAGCGATACCTTTCATAGAAAGTCACTCAAATATTATTAAGATAAAAGTGAACAGCCAAACTGAATCAATTGATTTTTCAAAAGCAAAATGAGAAAGCTAAGAGTATTGTGGTTAAAGACTCATATAAAACTGCACTACGAGAAGGAAGATAACGCCAATAAATTGATGTGTGAGATACATACACAATTATGAAAAGAACAAGTTAATGTAGAAGCTCATGAAGAAAAACAAAAATACGGGGACATAAACTCTACAGGAGAGTGGTAAACATCAAATGACATCATTTACAATAAAAGGAACCTACCATCTTAAATAAAGATCTGATACATATTGCTTCAATACTATACAATAAGATCACAAAGTACCTAATTACAGCAATAAAATTTGCGTGTCCAGTTATTAATGAAATACTGATGAGAAACATGCGTTAGCCGACTAAACGAAACTAATAACATACAATTCTAAAAATTTCACGAATGCCAATGAACATAACACTCTTAGAAATATCAACAATAAATTTACCAAAACGAGGCTCCTGCTGTTTAGGCAGGTACAGATAATTCTGTTATTATTGTTATTAGTATTTGTATGGCATATGTGGTCATTTTACATTCTCATTTAAAGACTTCATGCATTAGTGGCAAAATAAAAAGAAAAATAAATAATATAGACATATATAAAAATTTTATAACAATATATCTAGGCCCCCTAGCGGGTCTGCAGAGCTTGGTGTTACCAAATCCACTTCACTGAATGCATCGGGAAATTCTTGTAACGAACGCACTTCAGTCAGGTGCTGTGTAGTTTGCACAGCAATGCCACAGCCGCACGTCGGGGCACCTTTGAACCCCCTTTCCAGCAAACGTTCACATCTTCCATACCCTGTACGAAATCAATTCGAGGATGTCCAAAGTGTCCTGGAAAGACCATATCCATTCACGCTTTCAGTAGGATCAATAATAAGTCGATAACCTGCTGGAGGAAACTTCTTCCAAAACTCTTTACATTCTAGGCCCACATTATGCAGGGGAGAGTGTTGGGCCTCAGAATACTTCTCAGACTTTCGCCTCTAGCCGGCACCGTCACAGAAAGTCGACATATTTTCTTATTCCATTTCTAAAAAATGGCATTAACTTCTTATGTGCTGTAGTCTTTTCAGAAAATATGTGAGAACATTTTCAAAAGTCGAACACGGTCATGTACCCAGAAACAAATGTTCAACTGATATCTAAAGGCGTTACAATCGAGAAACTCTTATCAATAAAGACTTTAACTATGTCTGTTACATTGTTACTCTACTACATATCAATAATCGGTAAGTGAAATCAAATAAAGCAGAAGTATTATAAAAAACCTGTTGCAAGTTAAATGTCTTTTGAACAGTAAGCTTTTGGACGCTAACAAAATTCCCATTTCCAGGTATGCTAAAACTGTTCAGAAATTAAAGACACTCAGTTCATTTACAAGTATCACATGTTCTGTGGTATAAGAATTTCTACTTTTTCAAGGTACAGGATGGTGCACTACCGACGAAGTATGACTTAACTGTCCACATGTTCTACAAATAATTCTAAAGGTATATTGCTGTTTACTCATCATAAAATTCTGTGGTCTGATAATTAAATATTTGATACAAGTAGCTTTAATATATTGTAGAGAAATCAAACGTGTAGAAGGTGAAATATTTATAAATGCTGCCCAAGACACACAGTCATATCTAAAAACTACAAAAACTATAAGAAATGGCGGAAACTGCCTATGGCGGTCTCTGATGCACCTTCCTTCATGTGATGCCCAGTAGCAGAACTGTACATGACGTTCAAAGTCGTCGCCATGCAATTCCTGGTGCATAGAAATATGGTACGGGTGCAATCGATGTTGATGTAGCATTCTCAACACTGACGTTTTTGAGATTCCCGATTCTCGCGCAATTTGTCTGCTACTAATGTGCGGATTAGCCGGTCAGCAGCTAAAACCCCTGCTTGGGCATGATCAGTTACTGCAGGTGCTGTCTCTGATGCACATTCCTTCATGTGATACTAAAATCAGTCACTAGGCTGAAGTGCAGACCAAGAAACATCGTGTGCTCCTAGATACACTATCCTTCAGGTACAATACTTGCCACTACAAGAGGCGCATCTTGTGTTGGCCAGGGTGTTCATTTTGGATTTAAGTCTGCTGACAGGTATATTCTGTAGCTATTTATACAGAAGTGACTTCTGATAAGTAGTACGCTTTCGGAACTCTCTTACAGCTACTTCATCTCGTCTAATTGATGATGGTGCAATATTACGTAATAAAGGCAGCCATGGAAGTTGTATTCATTTTTAACATACGCACTGTTTTTCCATTCTGGAGCACAGTTCCTTGCCGTAGAGTAAATAATTAACAATGTAGCAGTAGGGAGCGTACCTGCTTTTGCATCTGATCCTGACCAGGCTAATTTTCTAATAATTTTAATTCTGATGTCCATATTTTTGCTATATTTCCTAAATGGTTCTTAAAAGTAAGGGCCCACTCCAAAATGACTATTATGGGTAGGAGTTATGATCCAGACGCATTAAATCTGCTATTCGCTTCACGGTTATAAAGAGAGTTTTAGGTTATATTGGCTTCGACATCCAGTTCTTGAAGTAATCTCCCATTATGTACAAATTTTACACTCTTCCAGGTTTGCTGCTTGATAAGATAGTGCTACGTCGTCAGGGAACCTGATCTAACCTCGTGGAATTTATCAGCGTATTGATGACAGTTCCCTTTTTTGAAATTGTAAGAAGCTTTAGCAGTTCATCTTACTAGCTGTGGGACAGCGCTTTCATAAAGAATGGATCTATATTGATTGTGTGGAACAGTGTACATTGTTTTCCTGATAATTTTTTTCATGTGAGGCACCACAACCATATACTTGTTAGAGGACATTTTGTTGTTTTGCATCCCGGATTTTTTCGCGAGTATTCATTTTATCATATCTTGCACGATTGATCAATTTCGGCCTTACGGACCATTTTCAAGCGCAGTCGACAATGTAACAGATCACAGATACAAGTATCATTTTGTCTTACTGATATACAAAAATAATATTTTTCAACGGACAACGTAAAATTGTACTTCCGAGTGGCGATGAGTTGTACATTTCTCCTGTTATGAAACGGCGATATAGCCTATCTGAAAGCACGCACATAAGGTGCAAGCATCAGAAATAAGACTAGAAAGGTTACTGCGTGCAGTAATTGTCATCTTTACAACTAATACCTCTTTAAAGGACACTATATGTGCTCGCTTTCATTGTCTAACACCAACTGTCACTTTCACGCCGGAAACAGTTACAACAAAAATACAGTACTTTGAATTAATGTGTCCATAGACCGATGCATGAGTCAGAGATGTTAAGTACCGCATGTTATTATAAGGATATATCAAAAGGTCGAAATTGTAAAAAACCAAATCTCGAACGAACAGTTTGCCAAGACATCAAATGCGTCTGCAGAATGCCGTGAAATCCAGGAAAAGAGGGAAGGAAGTGTTTATTACATTCTGACGTGAAAGAAATTTGAAATACAATCTACCAGACGGTACTTCATTAAAAATTTAACTTGTGCTAACATAACGACATATATGAGACAAATAATATTTACTTTAGCTAGAAGGCGACATTCATGACCGACAATAGCTTACGTTCAGAGTCAAAATAGTTACTGTAATATATGGCTCGCCAGATGACACAAACATTTTTTTATGTAATTAAATACAAGCGTAAAGGTATATTTAGAAGAAGTGGCAAAAGTTGTCTTCTATAGCATAACAATGAAAAGTTGATAAGAGAAAATAATCAGTTTCTAATTTAGCATCATTACCTAAGGTCATCTCGTGTAAAAGTTGCTACTAACAGCTAATATGGCAACTGATGCATCAAGCAAAGACATAAAATATATTGCTGTCAGTATTTAAAATATATACAGTGATAGTTTTCTACAGCAATAATAAGTTAAAGGTTATAATACGTGACAGTAAAATGAATAATCTATAATGATGGTTAATTTATTCTCGTATCATGGTCTGGGAACGTCGTATGTAAAATGCTACTAGCGGCTAAAAATTGGGGGGGGGGGGGGGGGGGGGGGCAGGGGGGGCGTGAAAAAATGGGGGGGCAAGCTAAAACATAAGATTGTCCATAAAATTAAAATAGTTTTTAAAAATTACGTAATTTAGCAAACTATGTGACATGTGTAAATATAGAATACAGCTAGAACACTATGCTTAATTTCATTTCAGTGTTATACGGAATTATTTCTAGTGGTAACTCCGTATGCCAAGCTAAAGTTTTCCAGGCACAAAAACTTTTAACAAGAATTATTCGTAGTGTGAACTCAAACCTGCAGAGAAACTCTCATGAAATTAATACTAATTAAGAACAATCTTCTTAATGTTTGAAAGTAGCTTACTTTGATCCAGAAAGCTGTCCATTATTTAGGAACAAAGCATTACGAACAGAGGATTAACAAGATTGTCAATAAAATTAAAATAGTTTAAAAAAAATTAAGTGATTTAGAAAACTATGTGACATGTGTAAATATAGAATAAAGCTAGCACACTATGCTTACTTTCATTTCAGTGTTACACGGAATTTTTTCTAGTGGTAACTCCGTATGCCAAGCTAAAGTTTTCCAGGTGCAAAAATTTTTAACAAGAATTATTTGTAGTGTGAACTCAATCCTACAGAGAAGCTCTCATGAAATTATTACTAATTAATAACAATCTTCTTAATGTTTAAAAGTAGCTTACTCTGATCCAGAAAGCTGTCCATTATTCAGAAACAAAGCATTCTAAGAGAATTACGCCTGCGCTACTCAGGAACATAATCCATGAGATATATTCGACAAAGTACATAATAATAATATAAAAGAACGACACCAATATTATCCTCAATTTAATATACATTTGAAATTAAATTATCTTTGTCTCTCTTAGAGTATGTAACCTCCCTCTTCCTAATCGGCTTACTGGATTGCGATATAATTGACCGTGATCGCGCATGTCTAATGAAATTTTACAGTGAGTAAGACTATCGTTATTGAAGGAAAATAAGACCGGTTAGTAGGAAGAAAGTGCAGAACAGACCCTTCTGAAGGAAGAATCTATTCTCTGATAATTTTTAAATTGGTTGAATATAGTGCAGTCACTCACGAACCTCACATGGGGGAAATAAGTAAACGGTGACACCTCACTAGGGCAATGAGTCTCCAGAATCTTAAGAAAGGTAATGCCAAGGAAAATTAAGCAAATAATCACTGGCGTGGCAGCAGAAATTCACGAGAACATAAATGAATCAGAAAGCCAGAAAGCCCTTAGTTTGCAATTACTTAATCTGAATTACTGAATTTTGAAAGAAAAGTGAAATGAAGTTTCTGGTTAATTAAATGACTCATTGTAACTGAAACTTCGTTTCGCAAAAAATTACTTTCAGTAACCTCAGTATAACGTAATGCAAAATTTGGAAAAAGGCAGGCAATTTAATTTAATTATTGAAAGATTGAATTGAATTTACTTTAAGCAAATGAGCAACTAATTTACTTTTTACATAACAATGAGTTACGTACCAAGCCAGCAGAAGTCACTCGTAACGCTAAATACAGAATAAATAAAATTACGCATTCTTAATTTGTCTGTAGTTATCAGTTTTACAAGTGAAATTTTACGTTAATTTAAGAGTGAAGTTAATACTCAAAACTTGCAAATTAGTTTTAACCTTCTGTTGTGCAATAAAAGAATGAAGAGTTACTGAGGGAGCAAAATTTAGACAAACTGGTCATTAGCAAACAAACTGCCAGTAAATAGTTTTTGACAACACTCGGTGATTGCATGGAAAGGAAAGGGACTCTGCCTAGTAATAACGTCTGAGGTCAATGACAACACAAGTGCCCTATAAGTTTTAACTATTGCAGATTATTATTGAAGAAAATTATGCTGAAACTGCCACTGGGTAATGCCTCTACAGTCTTACGATGTTGTAGTGTGCGGACGACGAAGAATGTAGCCGGTGACACTGATAAGCTGTTTCTATTGCTGCTGCTGCTGGTGGTTGAGAACCACGAGTCGTCTCCAGAACCACGGATAATTATGGGAGAGCAATAGTTAGAACTACAGCTTTCTCTGCCTGTCTACTCTCACTACTCGTGAGGTGACGAGGTAGGTGCGCCTACACTGGCGCTCGTAGCTATACACCGTATCAGCGGGAGTGTCCAACAAACACTTCCGCACTCTTTCATCACTCAAGCTGCACTGCTTCCTCTCTCCTCGCGGCGCGACAGGGACTCTCCACAGACAAATATAAACAACGGCACAGCTACTGCCATTTCGTCGTTACTATCGATACATGAAAGAAGCTCCCTTGGGTATTGCCCAGGAATTTACAATATTTACATTATAATTACAAAAAATTATACACAGTCAGAAGTAAACTATTACATCCATTGTATATTAATTATAGTTTCCGTAACAAAGCTGGCAGATTCAGAATTATCAGTACAGTACAAGTTATCAACAGATATTAAACGGCGGAAATTTTTGGATGGTGCAGAAGGTATATTATCCGAATATTCGATGTTACAAGTACTACATCACTAAGCCACCACAAGGCGAGATCTCAGTAAAACATCCCTGATTGCTTATCCCTGTTTGTAAGTTTTATTCCTTTTAAACGAGGTACAGCCACGTTTTCTGGGTGCATCTACTTCTGACGAAATAGAGTTACCTGAAAATTTGTACAAATTTCCAGCAAAACTGGGATGTAAAGGGACACATCTGGATTCAGATTGGAGCTTGCAACATAAGGCAAAGGCACTATAAGACGTTGCGACCAGTTATCTCATTTGAAATTCAATGGAGTGGATATTATGAGGTTGGCACCAAAGTACAGGGTGATTCAAAAAGAATACCACAACTTTAGGAATTTAAAACTCTGCAACGACAAAAGGCAGAGCTAAGCACTATCTGTCGGCGAATTAAGGGAGCTATAATGTTTCATTTAGTTGTACATTTGTTCGCTTGAGGCGCTGTTGACTAGGCGTCAGCGTCAGTTGATGCTAAGATGGCGACCGCTCAACAGAAAGCTTTTTGTGTTATTGAGTACGGCAGAAGTGAATCGACGACAGTTGTTCAGCGTGCATTTCGAACGAAGTATGGTGTTAAACCTCCTGATAGGTGGTGTATTAAACGTTGGTATAAACAGTTTACAGAGAATGGGTGTTTGTGCAAAGGGAAAAGTTCTGGATGGCCGAGAACGAGTGATGAAAATGTAGCACGCATCCAGCAAGCATTTGTTCGCAGCCCAGGAAAATCGACTCGCAGAGCTAGCAAAGAGCTGCAAATTCCACAATCAACTGTATGGAGAGTCCTACGAAAAAGGTTAACTACCTGAACGTCAACTACCCGAGGCGATGGATCGGCCGCCAGGCAGCCCGTGACAGAGCACTTCATCACTGGCCTCCAAGAAGCCCTGATCTTACCCCCTGCGATTTTTTCTTATGGGGGTATGTTAAGGATATGGTGTTTCGGCTACCTCTCCCAGCCACCATTGATGATTTGAAACGAGAAATAACAGCAGCTATCCAAACTGTTACGCCTGATATGCTACAGAGAGTGTGGAACGAGTTGGAGTATCGGGTTGATATTGCTCGTGTGTCTGGAGGGGGCCATATTGAACATCTCTGAACTTGTTTTTGAGTGAAAAAAAACCTTTTTAAATACTCTTTGTAATGATGTATAACAGAAGGTTATATTATGTTTCTTTCATTAAATACACATTTTTAAAGTTGTGGTATTCTTTTCGAATCACCTTGTAGTCTTAGAGCCTTTTACAATCCCACAGCTAGGAAATATAGTCAGGCTTCCTGGAGAATTCTTAGCACTGTGCTGAATGGTCCTATCATGTGCGTTGCTTCCTTTTATGGCCCGTTTCTGATGAATCTTGTCTCAAATGAACTGCACATAGCTGCATCTCTGAAGGAAACTTACTGTTCCTTTCTTCTTTAGGATAGAGAAACTGTAGGTAGTTGTCCAACCACTGTCGCCTGTCCTTCAGTCTCACTTACATTGCAATAATCAGTCCCTAGCTATCTTCAAGGACTATTTGCTTGTCAGTCTAAAAGACGCATATGAACACAATAGCAGCATCTAGGAGCTGCAATGCGAAATCTTTGCTATGATATCCTATCAAAATTGCTGCTATTGTAGTCGTCTGAACTCAGCTTAGAAAATACCTATGTTCAAAAAATGGTTCAAATGGCTCTAAGCACTATGGCACTTAACAGCTAAGGTCATCAGTCCCCTAAACGTAGAACTACTTAAACCTAACTAACCTAAGGACATCACACACATCCATGCCCGAGGCACGATTCGAACCTGCGACCGTAGCAGCAGCGCGGCTCCGGACTGGAGCGCCTAGAACCGCACGACCACCGCGGCCGGCATACCTATGTTGTGGCAGAAATTCCAGCTATACATATTTACCGTTACAATAAAAAAATAGCGTCATGACGTTTCTAACACTACGTATAGATACACGCTGACTGTGTTGTGAATTACTGAGGAAGGATTTGCAGCACAGTCACTAACAATGTTTCAAAAAACTTTATCCGATTTCACAAGACTATATATCCTACGACGCACATGACTGGAGAATGGAGTTAATTTTATGTGATACACCGAAACCAGAAGTTTACCTTGGTGGCAGTTGTAAGTTGCTAGTTCCTTTGAGTGCTGGTAGGGACGTATCTGGTGCAGCTAACTCCCTGGCTCGTTCATCTCACTTTTTCCACGATTGCAAGTACATGCGACGAATTTTATTTCTCAACAGGACTGTTACACAACGGCATCTACGTGTAAGAGCATTCCTTAACATTGACTTGACTTATAGTACTGATCGTAAGGGGCTTAAGAATATCTCCTGATATCACGGTAAGTGATCTATCTATGTGCGAACCCTTGAACATCTTTTGGGTGAATAACAGGCCACGTAGCAAAAGCAGTGAATGCGATATCTGCAGATATGCTCACCTAAGTATGGTACGAGTTTGACTGTAGCCTGAATGTTCGTCGTGCATCCACAGAGGGGGGGGGGGGGGGGGGAGAGACTGAAAATTTGGATAAGTTAAGTAAATAAATCGATCTTAAAATTAAGTATAAATGTTCTTCGAAGTTACATACAAACGCATGTAAAAGATATTCCATTTTAAAATCTGATGGTTTTTACAAATAAAAACGTTGTAGGTCTACTGCAGTCGGTTTCCACTACGTGTTCCTATGTTAACCCAACGGCATCCTCAGTTACAATTGGAATGAGCACAGCAACATCGTGAGTGGACTGTGGATCAATGAAAAAGAGCCGTCAGGTCCGACAAATCACTTTTCTTGTCACACCAGGTCGATGGAAGTCTCGAATACGCCCTTATCGAAGCGAACAGCTTCTCGAAACCTGCATTGCGACTCGGACTCAAGTCGGTGTGGGCAGCATTACGATAAGGGAGTCATTCATCTGGATTTCCATGGGATCTGTTGTGG
Source organism: Schistocerca nitens (assembly GCF_023898315.1). Classification (NCBI taxonomy): domain Eukaryota; kingdom Metazoa; phylum Arthropoda; class Insecta; order Orthoptera; family Acrididae; genus Schistocerca; species Schistocerca nitens. The sequence continues at coordinate 877,350,615 of NC_064616.1, read as the reverse complement.
TAATCGGAGGCATCATGACGGCACTGGAGGAAGTGAACATTATAGCGGTCGCCTACATCCCTTAATGCTTGATGTCTTTCCCGACTGTAATAATATCATCTGGCAAGGTAATTGTCCGTATCATAGGCTGAATCATGCTGCAGTACTTTTATGAGCATGTTAGTGAACTTAAGTTGATGTCCTGTCCACCAAATTTCTCTGACCTGAATCCGCTGGAAGACGTCTTTGACATTATTGGACGACAGCTCTGCGCTCACAACCCACTGACACGTAATTTATGGTAATTGCGCAGACATATGGTGGAGCATACGTCCAGAGTCCTACATAGTACTTGTCGAATCCTTCACATGAAAAATCGCCGATGTACTGCGTTTCAAAGGTGGACCGACACGCTACTAAGTAGAAGATCAAACTCTCTTGGCTCATCGATGTATACCGAAGCCCCAAAAAAACTGGTTCAAATGGTTCAAATGGTTCTGAGCACTGTGTGACTCAACATCTGAGGTCATCAGTCCCCTAGAACTTAGAACTACTTAAACCTAACTAACCTAAGAACATCACACACATCCATGCCCGAGGCAGGATTCGAACCTGCGACCGTTGCAATCACGCGATTCCGGACTGAAGTGCCTAGAACCGCACGGCCACCGCGGCCTACAGAGATATGTAAACAGTCAGAATACGGCGATGCGGTCGGAAACTCCTATATAAGACAACAATTATATGTCGCAGTTGTTTGATTGGTTACTGCTGCTACAATAGCAGATTACCAAGATTTAAGTGAGTTTGAACGTGGTTTTACAGTCGGCGCACAAGCGATGGGACACAGCGTTTCCAAGGTAGCGATGAAGTGGAAATTTTCCCATACGACCATTTCACGATTGCACAGTGAATATCAGGAATCCGGTAAAACATTAAATCTCTGACATTGCTGCGGCCGGGAAAAGATACTGCAAGAACGGGACCAACGACGACTGAAGAGAATCGTTCAACGTGACAGAAGTGCAATTCTTCCTCAAATTGCTGCAGATTTCAATGCTGGACCATCAACAAGTGTCAGCGTGCGAACCATTCAACGAAACATCATCGATCCGGCTTTCGGAACCGAAGGCGCACCGTGTACCCTTGATGACCGTACTACATAAAGCTGTATGCCTCGCCTGTGCCCGTCAACACGGACATTGGACTGTTGATGAGTGGAAACATGTTCCTGGTCGGACTAGTCTCATTTAAACTGTATCGAGAGGATGGACGTGTACGGTTACGGAGACAACCTCGTGAATTCATGCACCCTGCATGTCGGCAGGGGACCTTTCAGGCTGGTGGATATTCTCTAATGGTGTGGGGCGTGTGCAGTTGGAGTGATATGAGAATCCTGATACGTATAGATCCGTCTCTGACAGATGACACGCACGTAAGCATCCTGTCTGATCACCTACATCCATTCATGTCCATTGTGCATTACGAAGGTTCAGATGGTTTAAATTGCTCTGAGTACTATGGGATTTAACACTTGAGGTCATCAGTCCCCTAGAACTTAGAACTACTTGAACCAAACTAACCTAAGGACATCACACACATCCATGCCCGAAGCAGGATCCGAACCTGCGACCGTAGCGGTCGCGCGGTTCCAGACTGTAGCGCCTAGAACCGCTCGGCCACTCCGGCTGGCTCATTCCGAAGGACTTGGCCAATTCCTGCAGGGCAATGCGACGCTCCACACGTCCAAAATTGCTACACAGTGGCTCCAGGTACGCTCTTCTGAGTTTAAACACTTTCGCTGGCCTCCAGACTCCCCGAAATGAGAATTATTGAGCATATCTGGGATGACCTGCAACGTGATGTTCAGAAGAGAGACCCAATCCCTCGTACTCTTACGGATCTATGGACTGCCGTGCAGGATTCATGGTGTCAGTTTCCTCCAGCACTACTTCAGGCATTAGCTGAGTCTATGCCGCGCCGTATTGCGGCACTTCTGCGTGCTCGCGGGGGCCCTACACGATAATAGACAGTTGCACCGGTTTCTTTTGGCTCTTCAGTGGATATTCTTGCGAAGTCTGAAGAATCGATTTTAAACACACTGTACTTATCAAATTTATTTTAGTAAATACGAAATAGCGGTGCCTTGGGTATTAAGAAGAGCGATTCAATGTTTATTCGGACATGCATGTATGCATAACATAGGGACTGCTATTTCATATTTATTCGTCAACATCAGGCTCTCGATTCTCAATAATTATGCCATTCCTGGGCGGGAACATACCCAACGTACGAGTGCACGTTGCGATTCGTGAACAACGACATGTGGAAGTTTGAGTTTACCAGTGATTTGTGCTCGGATGGTCGAAGCGGTCAAGGTGACGGCTCGTGTGAAGTGGGATATCCGTGTTTGAGTCCTGGTGCAGCACAAATTGTCATGGTCGTCAATCCAGTATACAGTCGAAGGCGATTCATATTCGCAACTGCGAATACATTTCCTGTATGTTAGTACCGTTTAGCGCTTTCTCGCATTTTCAGGCCTATCTAAGCAAAGTGCACGTTTACTTAATTGTAAAAATTTCGATTCCTGTCAGATACTTGTCATTTAGCTGTAATATCACATGCGATTAATATGCTATCTTTGCCATGTGTTAATATTTCGATTGCCACGCTTATGGATAGGAAGAATAATATGTGAGTGTTGACAATACATTTTAGATCTGTTATCTGATTTATATAATAAATCTATAATAAATTAACAAATATTGAATGATACCTGTCGTCTTTCACTACTATAAGGTACTAGTAGGATTAGCTGCGCGAAATATCTCTTTTCTTATTTCCTAAATCCCAAGAATGACTATGCAAGTACATTCCCTTGCCTCGAACAACTACCAAACACAAAATTTCTGATTATTGTGCCAAATTTATTTTAGTATGAATTAATTAAATTGATAAAATGGTGCAGCCCCACAGATAATTTGATGATCTAATAAAATACCAATCCATATATTGGATTTACAACATTCATAATAAATTTCATTGAAACATTATTACGGGGATGTGTAAACTGAATGATTTTAAGCATCCTGACTAGAAAGCGGAATTACGCTGTGAGATGTAGTAGCAACGGATTTAGCATTAACTGGCTTTTATTTCCTCATTAAAAGTAGAACATACATATTTTAAATTAAAACAGAGTTACTTGGAATGCTTGGGCGTGAGTCTCGACACATGGTACTTTAAACAACGCAACAACTGAACCGACAAGCGTGGGGACAAGTCTGCTAAACTACTGGTTACAATTTAACAGGATCACACACACCACGTTCACACGAATCACACTCACAACGTAAGATAAACTTCAGAAGAAAGTTTCCTTATTCCACATGAAGCTCGCTGGGTAAGAGCGCGACTGGCTTTAATGATCAGTTTCAGAGAACAAAGCCCACTTCCGAAATTCTGTTCGACTTAGTAATTTGGATATAACTGGGGATTCAACTAGAGCACAAGAGATGTTTACGTCGAATCGGAACCTCATGGTTTACAGAGAAACGCATGTGATGCAGCAGCCTACAGGCTACAAAGTCCGTGGGAGAGAAGCACAAATTGGACAGTAAATTAAATAAAACTTAACACAACCATTCCACAAAGCACAATATTCATTCATCATGATACGCGAAGTTAACTAAAACTGTACCTCACGTGGTGACACGACTCGTCCACACCAAGTTACAGTAGCACAAAGGATATCATCGAATAAACTGAATACTAACGAAATTATATATGACGGTAGTATCTGTTCCCGGAAGAACAGTTACCGTGGATGAACATGCAGCTTTGCTAGAAATGAAATGATAATTAAATAGACACCCTAGCTGCAAACAGGCGTTGATGTACTTCATTGGGGACATGTTGAAAATGTGTGCCCCGACCGGGACTCGAACCCGGGATCTCCTGCTTACATGGCAGACGCTCTATCCATCTGAGCCACCACGGGCACAGAGGATAGTGTGTCTGCAGGGACTTATCCCTTCCATGCTCCCCGTGAGATCCACATTCCCAACATGTCCACACCACTACATTAGGCGCACTACGAATGTAGTGGTGTGGACATGTTGGGAATGTGGATCTGACGGGGAGCGTGCAAGGGATAAGTCCCTGCAGACACACTATCCTCTGTGCCCGCGGTGGCTCAGCTGGATAGAGCGTCTGCCATGTAAGCAGGAGATCCCGGGTTCGAGTCCCGGTCGGGGCACACATTTTCAACATGTCCCCAATGAAGTACATCAACGCCTGTTTGCAGCTAGGGTGTCCATTTAATTATCATTTCATTACTAACGAAATTAATACCGTTCCCTGACTGAATTAGTTAGTGTGGCATGATTATCAATGCCGCACACCAGAGTCACTACCTGAAACCCAAAAAATGGTAACTCTTACACATTTCAAGTTGGCAACTAGAGATACCACTCAAACCACCTTTTCTCACCGGCGTCCTAGGGAAGAGTACAACTAACCTGCTCCGTTGCCGGGGTCTACACAGCAAACCGGAAGGGTTCAGAGAGCATAAGCGGTTTCTATCTGTGCCAACCTCAAAATCGATGCTGACTAGTGGCCACTAATGCCTCTCTGACCCAACGCAGTCGTATTCAAAGCTCTGCCCTTAACATTTAAGGAAACTCCTGGCAACTACGAAGTGCCAGCTACAAAATGGGCTCTGAGCACTATGGGACTTAACTGCTGTGGCCATCAGTACCCTAGAACTTAGAACCACTTAAACCTAACTAACCTAAGGACATCACACACATCCATGCCCGAGGCAGGATTCGAACCTGCGATCGTAGCGGCCGCGCGGTTCCAGACTGTAGCGCCTAGAACCGCTCGGCCACTCCGACCGGCGCCAGCTACAAACAAACCACACATTTACACTAGATGATCGTAGGAATAAGAAAGACACGACATGAATGCATGATAATGGATTACACACATACATAGAGAGCATAGCTATTAATTTGAAACTAAAAAAAAAAAAACTCCTTTGTCGTTGAAATGCCGCTGTAATATCACGCACTCTCTCGTCCATCTTTCTTTCCAGGATTAGTCGTACCGAACATTTGAATCGTTAAGAATCTTAGCAAAATCGAAGGTTACTTTACAAAATCAATGGAACGGCTCACATGGAGACGTTTCAATACAGAATGCAAAATAAATTTTTAAGTAAAGCTTCCAAGGCATTTGAGATCAAAACGGGTTCAAAAATGGTTCAAATGGCTCTGAGCACTATGGGACTTAACATCTGTGGTCATCAGTCCCCTAGAACTTAGAACTACTTAAACCTAACTAACCTAAGGACATCACACACATCCATGCCCGAGGCAGCATTCGAACCTGCGACCGTAGCAGTCGCTCGGTTCCGGACTGAGTGCCTAGAACCGCAAGACCACCGCGGCCGGCTCAAAACGGGAATACGACACTCGATGAACTGCCCCCCCCCCCTCCCCCACTCCACTGTTGCTCAATTGTGTACTAGGAAAGATAATAACGTGCCCCAGGAAGAGAATAGAAGAAGGAGAAATTTTAAAAAATCGCATTTCGGAGAAAAGGGGATAACATGAGTTTTGCTTGTTTGACTTTTACAAATGATCTTGCCAATCTAGCTGAATCTACAGAAGATGAAAAACTGCAGATAAATCTCGTGCAATAGATAGTTTTAAAATCAGGCCTATGTATATCTTCTGGAAATAAATAATGTAACAGATACGAATGAGATACTGAAATACATTACGGAAGAATAAAAAAAGACTACAAAATTTAAATTTTGGTGTGAAATAATGCAACGAAGTTCTTTGGACAAAGGAACTAACTTAGCAAGGGCAAAGAAAATGGAGGTGGCTTTTCAACTGACAAAAGACTTGCAACAAGAAATGTATTTCTGTAAATGCAAAACTCCTCCACAACAACGCTGTCATTAAACCAAGATGCCTTTATGCGTCAGATTTCTTTCGTCACATACAGCCAAATAACCAAGTGAAATAGAAAATAGAGGAAAGAAAAATAACCAGGAGAGTCTGGTGACCAAAATATAGGAATGGGATATGTAAGTTAAGAAGTAATAATGAAATTTATGGAAAAAAATATGACCAATATCAGACACAATGAGAAAGAGAAGAGTTGTATTCAATGGACACCTAAAACAGCCGTATAAAAAGAGGACAAAAGAAAATAATTTTTTTTAATTTTTCGATGGAAACCTATAAATATCACTGACATGGATCAGAGAAGTTAAAGCAGTCCTGAGAGAAATGAAAAATAACGGGGGAACAAATGGGGGATAGAAGAAAGTTCAGAGCAAACGTAAAAGGTTTCAAGGGCTTCCAGGAGAGAATAAAGAAAATGAGAGGTGCAATATGGACTCGAAGATAGAAGAGGAAAAACAAAGGGAAAAGATGAAAGATTACTGAACTTGAACACTGGCTGTTTGCTGCAAACCATTCCTCAGTAAAACGCAGTCACGCGTATTTTTAGAGCTCCAAGTGCTATGTAATGTGTTACAATTACTTCAACTGAAGTTGGCGGCGAAATTAAATATTTTAGCCTGATTTCGAAGACAGAAATAAGCTGTAATTTATGACTGATCTCCTTAGAAGCCTTAGACAGTCCGGTATAGTGTGTGCATACTGGGAACAAAGAATTTCAGGGGAGAATAGTTTTACTGAGAAGATCAAAGGAGGAGGATAATTAAAATGAAAATGGTAACACTTGGTGCACGATAGTAGCAATGTAATATCAGTAAAACTGGTAAAATGGAAGCACTGGTGTATAAAGTGGTTTGAAACACATGAAGAACTCTGTTACCCTATACTGTCTTTCAATTTCCCTGAATACCTCATGCTTCCATCATGTGAAGTCACGGCCGACCCCTACTTCAGTACACAATTTAGCTAGTGCTCAGTCTTTAATAATACCGCTGTCGGAGCGACGTTGAAGGCAAGGAAATCGATCGTACGGGGTTCCTGGCAGCAAAAAGCTGTCGAAAATTACAAGGAGAAAGGGTGTATTACGGGCTCGAGAAATTAACGAATTAGGGACGGGATTAAACAGAGACGCGTGAATACCCCAAGGGTAAGGGACCCGAAAATGGAAACCGCCTGCAATATCAGAGCGGGGTTCTCGCGAAAGATCGCAGACGCGAAAGAGAACGCAAGGAATGAGGGACGGGAAGAGAGAGAAGTGGAAAATGGTCTCACCTTTGCCGGCAGTAAGCAGAGCTCTAACGAGTCGCAGCAGCTGCGGCGCTGAACGTCAGGCAAGGGCGACACAAGCACTGCTATAATCGAGAAATATTTTCCAGAAGCAGCGTTGTCAGCTGGTACTGCTAGGTGGAAAACACCACTAGTTCTCTAAATACGAACAAAAGAGGTTGAAATTAGTGGCCCTGTACTAATACGATGACAACACTTTTCTGCCTCCCTTTAGCCTTTTCTTTAAGCGTCTTACACTCTTTTGTTGACAACATTATTATTATATAAGCAGATGGTCGTTGTCGCTATATAAAGAAAACCACGCGGGGATATACCTATCATCGGAGATACTATAATAAAATGTAAAACAATCTTTTCTGGAAATCACATTGTCAAAAAGAATACGTATGCTTGAAATAAAGTTTACGCCACAGGTTAGGCACTTGAAAATACACAAATGATTTTGATTCCTGAACTGTATACGATCTATGAATCTAATTATTCAGTTTAGCGTGAAACGACCACGTACTTCCCCAGAGCATCGAAATATCGTGGCATGGAATCAAAGATGAGCTGAATATGCTCCTGGAGAATTTACCTCCATATCGATAACATCAATCACCAATAATGTTTGCCAGAGCTCAGTGACTAACACGTTGCCAGCCAACTGATGGCCACGAAAGCAATGGAACCTGTTGTCCTATGAGAATGTTCCGGTTATTCCTTGTAACTTGAAGACGGTTGTTATTATGCTGAAGTACGGTACGTGGAGTTACATGAATAAGGTACAGTAACCGACGTAGCGGTTACTGTTAAGACTTTACGTTGTATCCATTGATGCAGTAACTACTTAACACATCGCAGACGTGTTAAGCGCGACATCCTTTACGGTCGAATCTCGAGATAATTAGAGTTTTATACACATTGTATTTAGATATTACTTACTGTTATATATTTCCACTACTTCGTCTATTTATGTGTTTACACCAGGAGTCAAAATATCAAACTTATTTATCAGCATGTACAACTTGCTCTTTATCATTTTGATTGTGTTCTGAAGTTTCCAATAGTTACTATTTTCGTATTGAAATTGTTACTGCTTTTGGAGATGGCACTGTTCAGTAAACAGGAGGAAATGAACAAATTTTAAATGCATTCGGAGGTTTCTGACGATGATAATTTGGATGTTCCTAGTGTGAATGAAGATCTAGATGACTATGTTAACGAATGTTTTTATGGCTCTGAGGACCTTTCCAGCGACAATAACATCATTAGACTGCTACGAAGCATAAGGTGTCAGTGCTTTCAAGTGATTCCGAAAATAACGATAAAGTTGATTCTGTTCTTGTGAATAATTCGTTTCCTCGTAATATTAATCCTTTAGAAACAGCGCCACGGTCTCACTCAGGCACAGCCGCCTCGAATGTGGTAAGAGTGACAGTAAACATGATTCCCAAAGAGAATGCCTTAAATTTCTTTACAGATGGAATAAGTGAATACTATGTACAAATCTTAATTCTACGAATGCAGCAATTGCTTGCTGTAATTAGGCGTCTAGTTCCATACATCTTCTTATTGTATTTGTATTCTCACGTCATTACCAGAATGAAGTGCAAATCCGAAAGCAATATCGTCAGTACAAAACTGGGCACTGAAAGCTCGTTTATTACGAACACGAACGTAAAGCCGGAACTGCACGGAACTGAACTCCTGGATGTAGCGTGCTGCTATTTACACAAACGTCGAATGTTCCAGAATATACACGCATTACGAACATACGAATCTTCGAGGACCTTCCAGAAATGGTAGTTACTAAATTACTAAATCACAAATAATTGTTGATTTTGGGTTCGAGGTGGCGACCCGAATCACTTCAGTTAGTAACGCTAACCGCTAAACTACAGTACGGGAGCATAGCTCAGGGAATTGTTCACGTTCCTCGAGAAAAAGCAACTCATTGTTTCAGAGAGTCTCATCGAATTCACTTACAGCGCTCTGAATTTAGATCTTGTCAGTAGCTCTCTGTATCGCAACACTGGAGGATCCCTGAGTTATGTTCATGAGCATCGAAAGTAGCCCGCAAAATGAAGATTCGTGATAGTGGGGCAGGTCTTCAGGTTCCCTGAACGAGAAGCCAACACTGCAGATCTTTGCCTCAGCACTGCAGTAGGGTTTCATACCGCGGACACAGATTTCTCTGTGATTTTGTTTTCTTGATGAAGGGTCATAACCCTCGACTTCTTATGTCATGTGCCACAGGAAACGAAGGATACGATATGGCCCAAAGTAGCGCATTGGCAACTTTTCCGGTTGCCCCACTTTTCATAACAGTTCTCCTGGGCTGTATCTCACTGTATCTGCTTGGTGCCATAGCGCTCACGGCTTTTCTCCTGGACGTCAAGTCTCCGTGCGTTACAGCGTTTCACGTGGTTATCCTTAATATCGTCCGACTGAAACGGGACAGGTGTCGTTTCGGCTTCGCGGCCGCAGTACAGAAGGAACATTGTGAAGCCTGCAGGGTCTTGCTTTGCTGTGTTGTATGCGAATGTCACTAATGGTAGTATTCTATCCAGATCTCTACGTTCAGTATCAACATGCATCGCAAGCGTATCTGCCAGTGTCACATTAACGCGTTGTGTGAGACCATTTGTCCGTGGGTAGTAGGCTGTTGCCATCCAGCGGATGATGTCACAAAGTGAGATTACCTCTCGTAACTGTCTCGAATGGAAAATTTTCCACGACAGGAAATCTCTGTGCTTCAGAATGACATCTTCTAGATTAACCTTGCAGTCTACAGAGCTTCGGCCGCTGGCACAGTTTTGGTGACTATCTATTACCAACCAAGTCTCATTCGTCGATTTCGGGAACCTCTCCAAGAGAGCAGCTCCAGTTCGGTGAAAAGGTGCTGTTGCAGATAGAGTTGGTACAAAAATGGTTCAAATGGCTCTGAGCACTATGGGACTTAACTTCTGAGGTCATCAGTCCCCTAGAACTTAGAACTACTTAACCTAAGTAACCTAAGGACATCACACACATCCATGACCGAGGCAGGATTTGAACCTGCGATCGTAGCGGTCGCGCGGTTCCAGACTGTAGCGCCTAGAACCGCTCGGCCACCCTAGCCGGCTCACAGAGTTGGTAACAGATGCCTGGAGGTAATTTCGGTACGTACTTCTGTCACTGGCATTCTTACAGCGGCTCACATAGTGTCTACCAGACTGGTAGAGACCTGGCAAGTGATACTGATATCTGATTCTGTTTAGTTTCCACAAATCCCGTGTGACCAGATGTTGGAGTTTCATGGAAAAATGTCAGCATACCTGGTCATAGATGAACTAGGATGACGAGTTACCATTTTTGCCTCACTGGATCATTATTCCTGTTATAAAATGTTCTGTCATTAATTGGATGTCTCCTTCCTCCTTCTTTAAGGCTTCTATGGTTCTCAGAAATGCTACCTCTAGCTTTTGAGCATCAGTATCATTTAATGCAGCTATAACTGCGACTTTGTCCATTCTGTTACGTTCCGCTAAAGGATTCCTAGAGAGGTAGCTGGTGTCCTTGTGTTTGCATCTGCTTTTGTACATTACTGTAACGTCATATTCCCGAAGCCTCAGTGCTCATCTCACCTATCGAGTCGCGCATCCTGCAGGCCAGTCAGCTAGCACAGAATATTATCGTCCATCACAGTGGCGAATGTGTCTCTTCAAGCTTCCCCGGTGGATATGTTTTAAATATTCTTCACGGGTTTGCCGCCGGATCGCTCTGTACAAGTTACACAATATTTCAATGTCAAGTATGTAATTTTTATGTAATGTCTTTGACCTACTGTAATGACGTGGAAAGTTGTGTAAAATGTTTTCTCTTTACTATTTAAATTCTTTGTATTATTTGGAAGAAAATGTTATATAAATATGTGGCTTTTGTGTTCACACGTTAAAGTATTTAAATATTAAGATTTTTTAAAAGATGTTTGTTTACAACTACACTACTGGCCACTAAAACTGCTACACCAAGAAAAAATGCAGATGATAAACGGGGATTCATTGGACAAATATATTATACTAGAACTGACTCGTGATTACATTTTCACGCAATTTGGGTGCATAGATGCTGAGAAATCAGTACCCAGAACAACCACCTCTGGCCGTAATAACGGCCTTGATACGCCTGGGCATTGAGTCAAAAAGAGCTTGGATGACGTGTACAGGTACAGCTGCCCATGCAGCATCAACACGATACCACAGGTCATCAAGAGTAGTGACTGGCGTATTATGACGAGCCAGTTGCTCGGCCACCATTGACCAGACGTTTTCAATTGGTGAGAAATCTGGAGAATGTCCTGGACAGGGCAACAGTCGAACATTTTCTGTATCCAGAAAGGCCCATACAGGACCTGCAACACGCAGTGCTGCATTATCCTGTTGAAATGTAGGACTTCGCATGGATCGAAAGAAGGGTAGAGCCACGGGTCGTAACTTATCTGAAGTGTAACGTCCACTGTTCAATGTGCCGTCAATGCGAACAAGAGGTGACCGAGACGTGTAACCAATGGCACCCCATACCATCACGCCCGGTGTTACGCCAGTATGGCGATGACGAATACACGCTTCCAATGTGCGTTCACCGCGATGTCGCCAAACACGGATGCGACCATCATGATACTGTAAACAGAACCTGGACTCATCCGAGAAAATGACGTTTTGCCATTAGTGCACCCAGGTTCGTCGTTGAGTACACCATCGCAGGCGCTCCTGTCTGTGATGCAGCGTCAAGGGTAACCACAGCCATGGTCTCCGAGTTGATAGTCCATGCTGCTGCAAACGTCGTCGAACTGTTCGTGCAGATGGTTGTTGTATTGCAAACGTCCACATCTGTTGACTCAGGGATCAAGACGTGGCTGCACTATCCGTTACAGCCATGCGGATAAGATGCGTGTCATCTCGACTGCTAGTGATAGGAGACCGTTGGGATCCAGCACGGCGTTCCGTATTACCCTCCTGAACCCACCGATTCCATATTCTGCTAACAGTCATTGGATCTCGACCAATGTGAGCAGCAATGTGCCATACGATAAACCGCAATCGCGGTAGGCTACAATCCGACCTTTACTAAAGTAGGAAACGTGATGGTACTTATTTCTCCTCCTTACACGAGGCATCACAACAACGTTACACCACGCAACGCCGGTCAACTGATGTTTGTGTATGAGAAATCGGTTGGAAACTTTCCTCATGTCAGCACGTTGTAGGTGTCGCCACCGGCGCCAAAATTGTGTGAATGCTCTGAAAAGATAATCATTTGCATATCACAGCATCTTCTTCCTGTCGGTTGAATTTCGCGTCTGTAGCACGTCATCTTCGTGGTGTAGCAATTTTAATGGCCAGTAATGTATATACAAGCTGGTTTATACCCAGGGACTTGCATTGTATACAATGAAAAGAAACAGTATTTCCCATTTGCAACGGAAGTGAGTTGGCGCGTGACAAAAAGTGGTTGGCGTCGGCTAAAAGCTGGATGTGGCGCTCAGTCTGGGCGCCAAGTGAGAGAGCCCAGTCAATCGGCAGCTAGCTAGTGGACAAGTTTGGTCTGAGCAGCAATTAAGTGAGCTGCGCAGGTGCCGTGTGAGCCTTTCAGTACCTGGATGTAATATGGAAAGGCCTCGGATGTGGGATGTGCTCTATTAATGGTTAAGGTCTAATGTTGGAAATGTCGTCGCCAGGAAGAAGATAATAGAGCCAATTACATCCAAAGGAGAGACCAGTAGCCGTTAAGTACTCGCCACCGATATTGCGCAATCACTTCGGCAGTTCAGAATTTTGTCAAAGTATGCACCAGTACATTTAAGTGTTGTTTAATCTGCAATAATAAGGTAAATTCTGTGAAAATTGTGTCCGATCCTTCATTTTGTTCCTCTCATGATACCTCTTAGGTTCCACTACACATAAATATTGTGTGTTTAAAACTGATGAAAATGAATATTTGTTTATTTGCATAATTCTGAATGCAAAAAGATATCTAGAGATAATGTGTTTTCAATTGAAGTGAAGGGAGGAACTTAGTGTTGCATTTATGAAAACCTCCATAATGTTTGATTTGTTTTTAATTCAAAGTATTTGTGCTTCAAAGATTAACTGCATTTCATTCTGTCAGTGGAAATTACTGGTTGTGCTAACGACAAAAAGAAGCACGTTATTTTGAGGTTGGTTAGAGTAAAATGCATTTAAAGTCATACTTGAGAACCTGTATGAAAAATCACTGGCATTAACTGTTTTAAAAGTCCTGCAATTAGTGAAAGAATAATGCCAAAATTTGCATCTTACAAATTGTCCGAGAAAAGTGTGCTTAGTTTGCTTTATGGTATTGGACAGTTTAAGAGTCCCCAATTTTGAGTTGCTTAAAATGAATAAACCTGCTTGAATAATGGATATAATAATTGCAGTTGAAGGTAATTTTGTATATTGTGTACTTTGTGTGATGAAAATAGGAAAGACAGTTTGAGAGCCCCCACCAACAATTTTGTTTATTGAAGATAAAGTTACTGTCATTGCTCTTATCCATAAAAATAGAAACAATATTACTTCTTAATAAGTGTAAAAATCCTATTGCAAGTGACTTTTAATTATATTTGTACTATTTTGAGAATAACTGTTGAAACAGGACTAAATCCATGTCCATGTCTGGTTTAATTTTGACTTTCATAACTTTTGGTGATCACATAATTCATTTTTAAAAAGTAATTACTATTGAGAAGAAATAAGCTGTTAACTGTTACTATGAGAACTTGCATATGCTATTTATAACTGCTAGCATCGCTGTACCACTTGTCTGATTATAGTAGAGTCCACTGCACTTTTTTGGGTAAGAAGTAACAGTAGCTTTCCTTTATCATAACTCTATACTGATTATATAAAAATGATGTTCCACACGACTAGGCCTAATTAGGCTGGCGACTGTTTCTATTTCACTTAAGCAAACTTGGTTCCTTAAAAATTTTTCCAAATTTCAATCTTTAGCTTTCTGGTTTCTTCTGTAGCACTGAATTTAGGTTCGATAAGCCAAACCCATTAGGTAACTCACGGTCAGTTTTACTTAAATCCTCCCAGAGGGTAACATTTACTGCATCGTATACCACATTTGGTAATATAATTCGCGATGCAGTATAGTGTTATAAACTGTCCGACATCTTCAGGTAATCACGACGGGAAAATTAAGATTTCTTCGATAATAGACCCGTCATAACATTGGTCTATTACGGTTTTTAGTGAGTGACGTCTGGCAGCACTGTTAGTAAATATAGCTTACAGCTCACGCGCAGGAGGGCCGCACTGCGATTTTCGGCAGAGTGCGTTTGAGTATGGCGCCATCTATCTGCAAATAATTGTGCATGCGTGATTTCCGAGCCTGCGCATTCTTCGCGCGTGTGCTGTATGTACAAGGACGTCAACGTGCGGATACTGTCAGTCGTACGTAGCCACTAGCAAGGTTCAACCACCTAAAAATGTCGGACAGTTGCTCCGAGGAAATATTGGGGAATTTGCACAACGTCATCCGGCGGCAAGCCCATGAAGACTATTTACAACAGTGGTGAGTGGCTTGCCAAATATCTGCGGCCGGAACTTGTTGATGGCCAAAACCAGTGTAAGGCACTCTGTCTCGGTCGAAGACCAGTTCCTCTAGGACTTGATGAGTACTCTGGAATCTGAAGCTATCAATTTTTCCTGCATCTTCCTCAATCTGTACTAGAACTGCAATTATTCTATAACGACTATTCTGTCGAGGAGTTCCTTGAAAAATTAAGCTGATTGTTATTGTATTGTTGATTGCGTTTACTTAAACTTATGGAGTTACCTTTTTCGGGTTAATAAACATTTATTTTAATCTGTTACTACTATTATGTTGTAATTTCATGTACTGACACGTACCATGACCTCGGAGATTTGCTCCTCAGTTTGGTCCTACGGAACTTGACGTGTAAATAAATAAATTAAAAAAAATGGGTCAAATGGCTCTAAGCACTATGGGACTTAACATCTGTGGTCATCAGTCCCCTACTTAAACCTAACTAACCTAAGGACATCACACACATCCATGCCCGAGGCAGGATCCGAACCTGCGACCGTAGCGGTCACGCGGTTCCAGACTAAAGCGCCTAGAACCGCAAGGCCACACCGGCCGGCAAATAAATAAAAATAACTGGCGTTGGTGTAAGTTCTGTCTCGGAATTCTCGTCATGCAATGATACATTTAGAGAAGATGACAGCACCTTCTAAAGGAGAAGGAAATATCTTTCTTGCACCTTGTTGCAGGAAAGTTTTGTGTCAACCTACAGTAGTTGTAACATGGGACGTGCCTTGGCACCAAAGTCCTTTGTGAATCGTCAGTAGTACAAGGACATTCTGAGAAAACATCTCACATCACGACTGTAACTGTTCTTATTTTCTCTGGATCGAGGCGAAAGAAAGGACTTTCCTTGTCCTCATGGAGGTGCTAACATCATCTTCTGTCCTAGTATGGGATAGAGACTGTTCTAGTACAAATTGAGGAAAGTCCGAGAGGAACAACAGGTACCTTGTACAAAGTATAAGTGTGAAGCACGGAGTATCCTATGTGATGATCTCAGGTAGTGGAAAAGTTTTCCGGTAGAGACTAATTTCAGAGATAGTTTCACATTGGGACATCATCCACAGAAAAACAATTGTCTACCACCCATAGATAAATTACTTCTTACAACGCTTTAATGAGAAACTGGCACTGATGTCAGACAGAGATATTTGGATACAGTTCTACTCATTGTAACATAGAACACAGTCAAGCAAGACACTACAGGCTTTACATCACTATTTCCTACTGCCCCAAGGCCGAAACGACAGTGGATACACTGTCCCCATTTCAAATGGACACTGAGGATTACTACGTGAAACACTTCATCACCAGGACCAAAGGGCAAGATAACTGGCTCGATAAAAGATCGCGTACTACCAGCAGAAGGCCGAGAGCTCTATAATCTTAAGCATTGGCCAGTAATGTGCAATACAGGGAGACTTGGTAGGGATTTTCGCACCTTTGCGAAAACCAGGACTATTGGAAAATTTACATAAGCACTAATTTGGGACCTAACATATCCTTCGACACTTTTCAGACGTCACACACGAAGTCAAGGATTATGACCCTTCATCAAGAAGACAAAAGCGCAGAGTTTCCGTCCATGGCGTCTCTATGAAGCTCTACAACATTCCTGAGGCGCTGATCGTCAAGGGGCTTTCTTATTCAAGGAAACTAAACCGCTGGGCGATCGTGAAGCTTCGATGGGAGCGGCTAACTTCAGTGCTAGTTATATTGTAGAGCACCTGACAACACAACAAGAGAGCGAATATCTAACAGAACTGTAATACAGAGGACTATTGACAAGATCTTTATCTAGAGTGCCGTAGTTGGCTCCAACAAGAAATTCCGAAACAGTCGGTAGCTGTTTCTGCAAGAGAGCGACCAACACTGCAAACTGTACCGAGCACAGTCTGGCATAGCTGTTAGCGTCATTAGCAGACATGTCACAGATCGTTAGTTGATACCCATCCAAGTTTTATTTAGTAATTATCATTTCTGGATTGCTCTTGAACCACTGCACGGCCCAAGTAAAAGCACATATTTCATAAACACATCGTGTTGTGTATAGTGACTCGGTCGAATTATTTCAGTCCTATACGCTGAGAAGCCAAAAAACTGGCACATCTGCCTAATATCGTGTAGGGCCTTCTCGAGCACGCAGAAGAGTCCCAACACGACATAGCATGCGCTCGACTAATGTCTGCAGTAGTACTGGACGGAACTGACACCATGAATCCGGCAGGGCTGTCCATAAAACCGTAAGAGTAGGAGAGGGTGTAGATCTCTTCTGAACAGCACTTTGCAAGGCCCCAAAGATGTGCACAATAATGTTAATGTCTGGAGAGTTTAGTGGCCAGCGGAAGCGTTTAAACTCAGATGAGTGGTCCTCGAGCCACTCTGTAGCAATTCTAGGGCATGTCACCTGTCAGAATCGTATCTAGACGTATCAAAGGTCCTATATCACTCCAACTGCACACGCCCTACACAATTACAAAGCCGCCACCAGCTTGAACAGTCCCCTAGTGAGGTTGTCTCCGTACCCGTACACGTCCATCCACCCTATACAATCCGAAACGAGACTCGTCCGACCAGATAACATGTTCCCAATTCCAAGATGCTACTCTAGGCGGGTGTAAAATGAATGTACGCAACGGAAATACTGAATCCGAAAATGCAGATTTGGCCCTGTTTGACTACCCCCTGAAGCAGATCTTAGCATCTCTTAATCGTGATTATCACCTCCTTCTTGCATTTTAACATATAAATTACAACATAAACATAAATGAATGATTAAGGAAACTAGTAACTACCAAATGATAAATGCTGTTTCCACTTATACATTTATTGTAGATTAAAACCCCTTTATATCACAAATGTTTATATCTCAATGTCCAATGGACATAAACGGATACAAACGAATTTCATAACTAAACCGATTGATCAATTGCCCAAATCTGCCACTTTTATGGCCACGCGATCTAATATAAATAACGCAAGATGACTGACGTTACCTACGTACCAAACACTAGAAGACACAACTTTCAAAGATGATGTACAACGGCGTGCAACCTCAGTGGAAATATAAGTTACATGTTCACAGCTGTTTAGCTTTATAGGCCTAATAAATCGTGCGTACCGTGTCCGATGCGTCGGAGTGATGGTTCTCGTACACGTCTGCGACGACGGAAGAACTCCAGCCACAAAATATATAAAAAGATACTCATTCAAAAACTAGGACAGCGCAAGACGGTCCTCTGACTAGTGTAATCTAATACTGTCTTCTCCTCTCTGTGTTCTACAGACGAGAAACGTGAACTCCCAGCAACAAGGACTGAGTTCAGATAACGTCTCAACGTGAGTATAGGCAGAAGAAGTGCTCTCAAACACTGAACGCTGCTTACTCAACGACAACTCCCAACATGGAGGCGAACTCCAGAATCGTATAAGTTCGCAACAGTACAGTGCCTAACCGTTCTAAGTATAAAATCTCCAGCCGGACGCGGTGGTCTAGCGGTTCTAGGCACTCAGTCCGGAGCCGCGCGACTCCTACGGTCGCAGGTTCGAATCCTGCCTTGGGCATGGATGTGTGTGACGCCCTTAGGTTAGTTAGGTTTAAGTAGTTATAAGTTCTAGGGGACTGATGACCATAGATGTTAAGTCCTATAGTGCTCAGAGCCATTTATAAAATGTCCTGAGAGCAAAGACAGCAAGTCCGTCTGTACCAACAAAAGCGGATACTGAGCGATCGTCCAACATGGGCGCATAAAACGGGAGACCTCTTTTCTGCACGGCACGCTTCCCAGCAAAACTCGGCTCCCCTCCCTCGTAACTGCAGAAGGCGAATCATATTCTCGAAATAACGCAATATTCTGCCTCTACAGATTCTTCCGAACACCGACTAACCATATTTAGTCTTTTGTCGTCCAGCATGGAAAGTTTGCGAGAAAATACCTATACTCATACAATGGTATGCTTCTCAGAGAAAAAAATCTTTAGAAATAACCCAGCCTGCATAATTTCCGAGGTGACGCTTTCTAGTTCCTCTCTGCTGCTTCCAAGATTTTCAAAGTTTCTGAAGTATTATCTGGTTATCCTTCTAGCCTCGGTACAATAACTGCCGGCCGTCCCTGTATTGTGCTTCAGCGCTCAGGTGCTCCGATCGTCCTCCGTCTTGTCTACTTCCTGTGTTAAGCAGGACCATCACACCTGTGTGAGCTTTTCCACCCAGGGCGTGAGTTATGCCTCCCGTTTCATTTCCACTGGCGTTCCAGCGTGTACTAGTATTGGCAATCAGACATTATGCCGTTTTGCACTCCATCACCTTTCATGCAATATGCGTTAACAACTATTTACAAGGTGTACGTGTCGAAGTCAGTCCTCTTTAGATGTTCATATATACGAAGCACAACCTATTAAATGATAACTAATTCCGTTTGTCAATCACGGCAATGTATGTAGATGGGTGCTTGTAAGGTGCGAAATTATAGCCACCATACAATACCCCCACCTAATGAACTATTTGGTACTAGGATGGGGTAATTCTGATAGTATTATCTCATTCAGTTCAAAATAATATAACCATCAATTGTCTTTACAAGTGAATTAATAAGAATACGACGGCTGAGGAACAATTGAATCGAGATATGTTCTTCTACAATCATTCAGCTTTCATTCATGTGTTTACTGCCATAAATTTATTTACTACATGTTTATTTCTATCTGTCTGCTCCTTGAGTATGGAACATTTCTTTTGAGACATGGCAATTGGAATATACAATAACACACAAAATAACCCATGTTATTAAAGGAAATTTAACTAAGATTACATATTTTTATGGTCTTTCAAAAAGGTCAGTTTCCATCTTTCTTTAGACTGTCATTCATCCATCCTAAGACAAAGGTTGACGCAAGAAGTGTCCTAATCTTTTCAGGGTGGTCATCCAATAAATCACATGTGCTTTACTTAGCTATTAATATGCAAAGCAAGCAGTTATGTCAATTATTGTAGAGGTTATCTATTGGTCATTGTACAATTATATAAAATTCTGTGAAACATCCTGCCTAATTTTACATGGTGATATTTATGCTCTTGGCTTGCATTTTAAAAAACATCATTTCACAAACTGATTGTCCAAGTCTAGTGTTTCACGAACGTGTATACTCTTTAATCATTTCAAAAATATTATGTTTTAAAGCATTATTTGACAAACTGCACTTATATTTACTGTGTAAATTAATATTTGTAATAAGAGTTTGGATAGACCACCAATTTTACCTAATGTTCTTGTTCACAGTGTAGAAAAATGTAATTACATTAAACCATTCAAACCAATATCATAATTATCAAAGAAAATGTCAAACAATAATTTGCATAAATAAATACATACATAAAATTCTGGAAATATACAAATATTTAAAACGTTGAAGCATATAGCATCATTATCAAAGAGAGTGACATACAATAATTTTACATGAATAAATACACAAATATTTTCTTAAAACTACCCTGAAAAATAAGTACAGGATGTTTACAAAAATTATAAATATCGGAAACTGTTAGTTTGTGGGTGTAACTGTTCAGCGTTCACTCAATTATATATCTTTTTTTAATGAAGAGTCACACGCTGATTCAGATTTCACAACACACTTTCATCTTCATTTGTGTACAGGGATGGAAGGTACAGTCTTTTGCGAAGTTTGGGAAGCGAAGATTGGTTCAATAGTTTCTTGGGATCGGTCATGGTGGCTTTGCAAGTAAATCTTTGGATCCTCAGCCCATTGTTGATCCCATCAGGTTACAAGTCTCTCGCAGAGTTGATGATATGGAAGGATCCTCCGAATATACAGCAAGGTAAGTGGATGTGTGTTTTGAAACAGCCAAGTTTTCGTCGAATTTGCACACAGTATGTGGGAGGTACATTCAGGTAGGATCTTTATAGGTCACCTAAAATTCTTCTGCATCCGCTAAAATAAGTGTAATGGTACCTAGTCTTCAGTTCTTTGTGTTTCTTCTTTTTACTATGTTTGTGTTCCTACGCTTCTGTTCTTCATGTCGCTTCCTTCTCTTGAAATAAATACTGTATTTTGGTTAAGGATATAGGTAATTGTGGACAGGTAGGTTATCTGTTTGGTGACATTATACATGGAACTTGAGTTGTTGTGTGTGACTCAGATTCCTCAGAAGTCAGTGCCAGGTGACTGCCTGCTACAGATTATGATTTTTATCAGTCTCTATCTGGCAGTGAACAGCAGAAGGAAAAGAAAATAGAGTTCACGGTTCCATACAGCTGTTAGCAGTTGCGCTGTTGGCTTAACTGACTGTATTATGTGTGCAATTTGTTTATCTAATCTCTATCGTGTAGTACAACAGTGGAGACAAGTCACTAGTGGGCTGTTTAAACACCCATCTTCACCCGACCCAACCGGTCTGCCACAGATTGCCACATTACCTGCTCAGTCATCGCCTGTGCCACCCAAGGTCTTCAGGTAGCCGCATTTGAAAAGGACTGCTGTTTCCCCACGTCCACAACATGGCTTTGGCTTCGCGACAGCGTCACTTGATTCCACTATTCTCTGCAGTTGTGCCATTAGCCTCCCGTTCCATCCGCACATCATGTTGTTGCTTCCAGTGTGTCTTGAAAAAGTTTCTTTTTGTGACACCTGTGCCCACTAATACATACAATTAGTTTCTGATTTACACAAATACTATACAATACATAACACAAAATCATTGAGATGTTTCGGTTATGAAATATAAATTTTTAAGGTGCATTCGTTAGTGAGGTCATTTATCTTTATATTTATTATTGTTCTAGTTGTACAATCAGCCAAGAAGCACACCTACTTCCTCTTATTATTCTCATCAAACTTTCATGTACAATGTTAATTATGAAACAATATATTCCTCAACGTATGTAATTTAATTATTAAATATCTGTTGGCACCTGTATACCTATAAAAATACATGTTCATTAGTTACCCAAAAAACAGTAGAATTATAATCATCACCCGATCCCAATGTTAATAACTGCAAATACTACTTGTTAAACTACTGGCCAGTAAGATGTTTATATTTGTCTAACTACAACCCCTATTCAAAGTACTACACTGTTGTTGGGTATCACAGGATCGTCCAATCTCATGGCTCTTGGTTTTGTCGTGGTTGTTGTCGTAAACATATGTGAACAATAAAGTGCACAAAACATACATGAATTAATGATTAGGCAGACCTCTTCTTCATTTCATGCTTCGGCGTGCTTCCTGTGGACAATCATAAACTACATATCAGGTTTAGTACAACATTACTGATACTTTCTTTGATCATACTGTCATGTACCTTCTTTCACGTTTTTACTTAGTAATACCTTCTCCGTCGCTGTCCTTTTTCCGGAGCTGCTGCTATTACCTTTATCTGTCATTAACTCTTCCTTTTAGGTTTCTATAGATAGATTATGTTTTACTAGTGGTACCTGCAAATATAAAGATTTTAGTACATTATATAAAATCATTGCTCATCAACACGACTGCCATGCCTTATGTATTACTCATGATGTCATGTGCTTTGAATGAATAGCATTTCTTACTTACATAATTGGTAGACCTCAGATCCTACAATTTCTTACTTTCTTTTATTAATTTTTACGTTTCTATATCCCCTTGTTACACTTCCACTTCCTGTCGTTATAACACTCAAACAATATTTCAGTACGCTCATATGGTATTCCGCAGAACTGCCCACCATGTACACAATTATTCTGTCTCTCTGAACAGCATAAATACAACGTTTCTATGTACAAATAATGGTGCGCTCTTGCGTAGCCACATGGAACAGGCCACCTAGTGAACTGTCGTTCCTCTGAATGGAGACAAATCATACTTGGACGACACACCTGTGTGTCACCGCAAATCACTACTAGTAAGTCACTCATTTGTGATCCCATTGCTAAACATAGAAAATAGACACTCTTTTCATGAAGTAGTTATAATTTTTTTAATGCTTTCGTTCACTGCTAATACGTTCCACATCAATTTGGTAACAAACTTACCTATTCACATACCTTTGCAAAATTTTTGCAGTACCGTACGTTTCTCATTTTTACTTTATTCCTTCATGGACAGACAGCACATCTTAAACTACAAACACCTTTTAAATTGTACTCTCGGCTTGCTGTGCACATTGTTATAGCCTACACAAAGAGACATACTCTAATTTTCTCACCCTCTACATCCTGCCCTCTGTACTACCTCTTTTAACATGATAATAGCACAGAAAATATTGATAAATCTACATATCCCTTCAGCGTAATAACTTAATTGCTAACTATATACATTATACTTTACTTTTGCCATACAAGCTCACTTTAATTCTTCCTGCTTATTCTATGTCATTTTGGCACACTCTCCCAGGTTTAAGCCGGCCGCAGTGGTCTAGCGGTTCTAGGCGCTGAGTCCGGAACCGCGCGACTGCTACGGTCACAGGTTCGAATCCTGCCTCGGGCATGGATGTGTGTGATGTCCTTAGGTTAGTTAGGTTTAAGTAGTTCTAAGTTCTAGGGGACTGATGACCACAGATGTTAAGTCCCATAGTGCTCAGAGCCATCTCCCAGGTTTAGGTGGCCTAATTTCAATTGACTGTTTCCGATTCCTGTTGTTATTCATTCCACCCCATCCTTGGTCAGATCGCTGTAGAGTTTCTCTATTGCTGGCCAATGATGTACCATTATTTTGTGGCTCCCGTCTGTGTCCATTTTGTTGCCTATATTCTCTGCCATAGTTCTTCCACTGTACATTGTCCCCACTACGATACCTATGGTGCATGTTTGGATGAGGCTGCCGATTTACATTGTTTTGACAATTATGGCCTCTATTATTCCCTCAGTTGTTCTCCCTTCTTTCACTTTGCATTTTTCTCTGCCTACGTTTTTCTCGCGCCTGCTGCTCGTTGAAAGCGAACTCCAACTTTCTTAGGATACCCTTGAATCCTTCTACATCACTTCCACATCGGCCGACGAGCGTTTGCTGGTAGGAAATTGGCAACTTCATGTAATACGATCTTATGATCTCAGTCGGTGTGCATGGGTCGTCCAAATACTGATTTTTCTTGGTCACGTTTTCTAAATACTTCACCGGACTATGGAACCCTGAACCCTCCAAGTCTCTGCTCACCATTATTTCCTGTTTGATCCTGTCCTGTGTCTCTTTGGACCAGTAATTGTTTAAAAATGCGTCATGAAACTCATCGTATGACGTGCACGTTTTTGCGATGTCACACATCGATATATGAACATGCAAAGTCCAGTTTGTACATCAGAGGCCAGTGAGGAGGTACTGATAAATCAAATTGCCCAATGAAAGATTTTGGGTGTAAAAACTTACCCTTGTCTTTGTAATGTTGTAATTTTCGTACAGAGACAAAATGCTTAAAATCGAAAATTTAATTAGAATTCCTTCCCGCTCGGCCAACCACATTCTCACTTGGCGCTAACGTTTCCGGTCTACCGTTACTTTGGGCATCCTCTCTTCTACTCCCTGTTACGTTTTCATCAGTGGAAAAATGTCCGACGGTGCGCATTATCGGGTATCAATTATGCATATGAAATATCTCATTACTTTTCTCCGTATTCGCAATTGTCGACACAGTCGTGCCCTGTGTAGACGTGGGGGCCATATCTCTAGTTACATTTCGTTGCTCTGCAGATACGCTTTCAATCTGTAGTTGACGAGCAACTCTTACATTCGAGCACATTCTAGTATCGTCTAGGCTTGGATATGATCGTGCTGAGTTTGAACTGGCTATTTCGGTTTCTGCTATTTCCAAATCGCTTACTATTTATTTTATGAGATGTGATTTTTGAGTCGGTTGCGACCTGACTTCCAGAGCTAATTGCTTAATTCCGATTTCTATGTTTTGTTTAAATTGTGATAGCCTCTCGGTCAGTGCCTTATTTGGTGCAATTTCTGTATTTTGCAGCTGCGTTGTTTCTACTTGTTTCACGTGCCTCTGCAACTTCGTTAATGCACCTCTACCCATGTTTGTCGTATTTTCTGTCTTCTCTAAGAGCAATCCGCTTAGCGCCCCTCGCTAGTAATCGCGCCTCGTTCGCTGTCCTTGTGACCTCCGCAATGTCTCGTTCTAGTTTTGTTCGCAGCGTCACTACTTCATTCTTAACTTCCCTCGTTTTATGTTTTATCGACTAAATCTCGACACTAACGTTTTGAATTTTACTTCCCATTTCAGAGCGTACTTCATTATTCCCCCTTTTTTATTTGGCTTCCCAAATCAGAGCTGACCTTTTGAATTTTATTTCACATTTCTGAGCTGATCTGTTTAATTTTCCTTCGCATTTCATTTCCCATTGCTTTTAGGTATGCAAGGATTTCCAACACACCTGTGTTATCTAAATCTTCTCTCCTATTGCGACTGTCTCTTCCTCTACTCTGAGGTGATCTTCTTCCATTTTCCCTTTCCATTTCTTGGCATTCAAGAACGTCGTCACCGCACGCCCTTGATATGCTGCCCTGTGACGATGTCACTGACGGCGATCTATCACGATTCTTAGTTGTTCCGTGTTCACTTGGACTCCCTACATTATAGTCCCGCATCTTTACGACTGCCTCAGTGTGCCTCTGTTCCACATCTTCGCTATCAGATTGCCCACCACGGACTTCACTGTCTCTATCATCCCGAAAAAATTTCCTTGGATTGGTATTCATCACACCTGTGCCTTGTGCTGCTAACATAGCTAACTCTTTCTCAGACCATAGGCTCTCTTGACTACCCCGTGTATCTGCCATTTCTATATTGTTACAACTAGGGATCTGTTGTGCTACTAAGCGCGCTTTCGCCCTAGTTATCATGAACTAATCCCTGACAACAGTCTACTCTTAGAAGTGCACACAATTTACACTACCCAAATTTATTATGTAACGGGCATGTAACATAAAATATCTACAACAAACAAGCTAAACTAATGGCAACGTCGTGAACGAGCAGTGTCGTTGCAATATAAACAAAATACAACGACAAATGACATAACACAAATATCAATAAATTACAGCCAGTGGGCTGACACGCAACACCCCTGAAAACAAACACAATAAAATACACAAATAATATTTTTAATGTTATCGCATGACCTTACCACTCCAAACTATACCTGAAAGCTGTGATCACTATAAATAACATCTAAACATTATTAAGGGGAAAAATTTTGAAAATATCAAAGATTTCAAACGACTTTATGACTACTATCAGAGGACTCTAAGTAGGATCATGTCAGGGAAAGCCATATCCAAGATTCTACTCCAGGTGGGTGTAAAACGAATGTGCGCAACGGAAATACTGAATGCGAAAATGAAGATTTGGTCCTGTTTGACTACCCCTCTTAATGGTGATTATCTCCTACTTCTTGCGCTTTTTACATATAAATTACAACATAAACATAAATGGACGATTAAGGGAACTAGTAACTACCAAATGATAAATGCTGTTTCCGCTTACACATTTATTGTAGATTAAAGCTCCTGTTTATATATTAATGTCCAATGGACATAAGGGATACAAATGAATTTCTTAACTAATACGATTGATCAATTGCCCAAATGTGCCCCTTTTATGGCCACGCGATCTAATATAAATAACGCGAGACGACTGACATCATCAACGTACCAAACACTCGATGACACTACTTTCAACGATGGCTTAATAAGCTGAAGAAATTAGCAATATCACCGTATGTACCGCCTCCCATACGGCGGAGTGATGGTTCTCGTACACGTCTGCGACGACGGAAAAACTCCAGCCACAAAATACATAAAAAGAAACTCATTCAAACACAAGGACGGCGCAAGACGGTCCTCTGACTAGTATAATCTAACACTGTCTTCTCCTCTCTGTGTTCTACAGGCGAGAAACACGTACTCCCAGCCACAACGGATTTCAAATAAAGTCTCAACGTCAGTATAGGCAGAAGAAGTGCTCTCAGTCACTGAACGCTGCCCACTCAATAAGGACTCACAACACGGGGGCGAAGTCCAGATTCGTATAAGTTCGCAACAGTTAGTGCCTAACCGTTCTAACTATAAAATCTCCTGAGAGGAAAGACAGCAAGTCCGTCTGTACCAACAGAAGCTGATACTGAACGACCGTCCAACATGGGCGGACAAAACGGAAGACCTCTTCTCTCCACCACTGGCTTCCCAGGAAAACGTGGCGCCCCTCCCTTGTAACTGCAGAAGCCGAATCATATTCTCGAAACAACGCAATATTCTCCCTCTCTACAGATTCTTCCGAGCGCTGACCGACCATATTTAGTCTTTTGTCGTCCAGCGCGGATAGTTTTCGAGGAAATACCTATACTCATACAATGGCATGCTTCTCAGAGAAAAAAATCCTCGGAAATAACCCAGCCCTCGTGATTTCCGAGGTGACGCTTCCTCGTTCCTCTTTGCTGCTTCCAAGATTTTCGGAGTTTCCGAAGTATTATCTGGTTATCCTTCTAGCCTCGGTACAATACCTACCGGCCGTCGCTGTATTGTGCTTCAGCGCTCAGGTGCTCCGATCGTCCTCCGTCGTTTCTACTTCCTGTGTTAAGCAGGACCATCACACCTGTGTGAGCTTTTCCACCCAGGGCTTGAGTTAAGCCTCCCGTTTCATTTCCACTGACGTTCCAGCTTGTACTAGTATTGGCAATCACACATTATGCCGTTTTGCACTCCATCACCTTTCATGCAATAAGCGTTAATAGCTATTTACAAGGTGTACGTGTCGATGTAAGTCCTCTTTAGATGTTTATATATATGATGTACAACCTATCAAATGCTACCTAATTCCGGTTGTAAATCACGACAAAGTATGTAGATGAATGCTTGTGAGGTGCGAAATTATAGCCACTTTACCCAGTCATCAACAGGACAATGTCGTTGTCGACGGGCCCAGGTGAAGCGTAAAGCTTTGTGTCGTGCAGTCATCAAGGGCACATGAGTGGGCCTTCATCTCCGAAAGCCCGTATCTATGAGGTATGGTTCGCACGCCGACACTTGTTGATGGCCCAGCATTGAAGTCAGCAGCAATTTACGGAAGGGTTGCACTTCTGTCACATTGAACGATTCTCTTCAGTCGTCGTTGGTCTCGTCCTTGCCGGATATTTTTCCGGCCACAGCGATGTCGGAGATTTGATGTTTCACAGGATTCCTGATATTCACAACACACTCATGAAATGATCGTACGGGAAAATCAGCGCTTCATCGCTTCCTCGGAGATGCTGTGTCCCATCGTTCGTGCGCCGTCTGTAACACCACGTTCAAACTCACTTAAATCTTGATAACCCGCCATTGCAGCGGCAGTAACCGATCTAACGACAGTGCCAGGCAATTGTCTTATACAGGGTGTTACAAAAAGGTACGGCCAAACTTTCAGGAAACATTCCTCACGCACAAATAAAGAAAAGATGTTATGTGGACATGTGTCCGGAAACGCTTAATTTCCATGTTAGAGCTCATTTTAGTTTCGTCCACCTACGCTCAATGGAGCACGTTATCATGATTTCATACGGGATACTCTACATGTGCTGCTAGAACATGTGCCTTTACAAGTACGACACAACATGTGGTTCATGCGCGATGGAGCTCCTGCACATTTCAGTCGAAGTGTTCGTACGCTTCTCAACAACAGTTTCGGTGACCGATGGATTGGTAGGCGCGGACCAATTCCATGGCCTCCACGCTCTCCTGACCTCAACCCTCTTGACTTTCATTTATGGGGGCATTTGAAAGCTCTTGTCTACGCAACCCTGGTACCAAATGTAGAGACTCTTCGTGCTCGTATTGTGGACGGCTGTGATACAATACTCCATTCTCCAGTGCTGCATCATCGCATCAGGGATTCCATGCGACGGAGGGTGGATGCATGTATCCTCGCTAACGGAGGATATTTTGAACATTTCCTGTAACAAAGAGTTTGAAGTCACTCTGGTACGTTCTGTTGCCTTGTGTTTCCATTCCATGTTTAATGTGATTTGAAGAGAAGTAATAAAATGAGCTCTAACATGGAAAGTAAGCGTTTCCGGACACATGTCCACATAACATATTTTCTTTCTTTGTGTGTGAGGAATGTTTCCTGAAAGTTTGGCCGTACCTTTTCGTAACACCCTGTATAGGCATTGCCGGCCGTAGCGCCGTATTCTGCCTGCTTACATATTTCTGTAGATGAACACGTATGCCTATACCAGTTTCCTTGGCGATTCAGTGTTGTTGGGTCCAAGACATCATCAGTGGATCCCGGATGTGTAGCCGACTTACTGACGATTTGAAATTCATTGGTCTCCTTAACTGATAGACCATGGGAACCATGTACTACTTGTATTCTGTCTCCTGCCATAGAGGCGATGGCTTTTATAGTGCCTAATTGGAGCCATGGTGATGTAGATGTTTTGAGTCTCCATCAAACAATGTATCGTAACCAGAATGAAATCCAAATCTGAAAGCAGGGTCGTCAGTGAAGTACAACAATTGGCGTTTAAGTCACATGTGTTACTAGCATGGAAGTACACCAAGGACACAACATAACTGACCTCCACAGTGGAGCGTGCTGCTGTTTATACATACATAGACTTCTACAGAATGTACAATCGTTACAAATATCATAATTTTCAAGAATCTTCCAGAAACGATAACTTCAAAACAAAAAGTAAATAAATAAATAAAAGCTATGGGTGACTGTTTAATTTCAACTCGTGATCTTGAGAGGAGAGCTGTTAAATTATTGAATATGGTTCGGAGAGGCTCCCGCTACTTATCCCTATTTATGGGCCCTGATTAGTGAATTCAGGTTACATTTTGGTTTTCTTTCTCGTGTGTATCTGAGGGAGACCCCTTAGATATTTGACTTGGCTTTTGTAACTAATGTATCCTACTCCAGAATATTAAATTCTTAAAGGAGAGTTCGCGCAATATTCTATGTTCAGGTGTGACGTTACATCCGTAAACTATCACAAGTCCACATATGGCTCCCTCTGTGTGGTGATTCAGAAGTTAATTTTCTAACAACAACTTTGATTTTGCTTCTTATTGTCTGTCACGCAACGGATAAACGCTGTTATTTTATACTACGCAACCTGAGGGGAGAATGCTCCTTGAAGCACTCTGGATTTACTTTAACCATGCCAGAGTCACTGTCAGTGATAATCGGTGGCGGATTTCTCGTGCGTTAACTCAAACTTTTGCTCATGGCAATTAAAAACATTTCTTCCGACGCTATCCGAATCACTGGTTACTCTCTCCTAAGGGCAGATCGTGAAACACGACGCGGGGGTGGTGTGGGTGCCTATGTTCGCTCTGATCTGAGACCTACTATACTATGCACATCGTATGCAAAGGGCGAAGGAGAAGCAGAGTTCTTGTTTTTCGAAATAAATACAACAAATCAGAAACTGCTAATTGGAGTAATCTATAAACCTCCAAACGTCGGTGCTATGTCCTCCTTTCAGTCTGCCCTGTCCTCGCTCGTGACACTGTATGAACACATAATCATTATGGGCGACACAAACATCGACTTACAGTTAAAATCTCCCTCTGCAGAAAAACTAAGGAGACTGTTCCACTCCAATGATATGAGTTTAACACCGCTGGACCCAACTCATCACACGCCACACAGCCATACACTCATAGATATAATAGCAACAAAGCGACCAGATAAAATAATTCGCGCCAATCAGACATCCGCTCCGGGACTCTCAGCTCATGACGTGATATTCTTAAATTACTCAGTGCATACTACCAAAGAAAAATCTCACCTGGTAACCTACAGAAACCTAAAAAATGTTAACCATGACGCTCTTCAAAAGGATTGCTCAGACATCCCTTGGCATGATATAAGCAATGAACCGACTTTAGACGGAAAAATTCGGGAATTATGTCGCAAAATTATTGCACTGTATGATAAACATGCTCCTCAACGCACTGTCAAGGTAAAGAGAGCTCCCGCTCCGTGGCTCACCACTGCATTACGCCAGTTAATGAATAAACCTGATGCTGCACATAGGGCCTTCAAACGTAACCCAACTCCCGAGGCAGACGAAGCTTATAGGAAACTCCTGAATAGAACCAAGCAAAGCGTGAGGAATGCCAAAATCAGACATGCCCGCTCTGTCGTATGCGGCATATCAAAACCTGCTGCACTGTGGAAAAAGCTGCGCAGTTTCGGTATAGGGAAGCGAAGAGCTGACGCTGTTTATCAAGCGTCTTCAGAAGAATTAAACGGTTTCTTCTCAACAGCTGCAAACTGCCACGCAGCGACAAATTACCAGCCCCAAGATATCAATCTCTCGAGAGACAAGTTTTTCCTAAAACATGTCACTACCGGCACAGTACACAAGGCAATTATGAGAATCTCTTCCGAGGCAGTAGGAAATGATGGAGTGAGCATTGGCATGGTTAAGAACGTCGTAGCCACTATTACTCCAGTTATCACAGACATCTTCAACCTGTCTCTTGTCAGTAGTACATATCCTACTGAGTGGAAGGAAAGTTTAATTCAACCTACACCCAAGACTGACAACCCTAAGTCGCCTGGTGACTACACCCCCGATCAGCATACTACCTGCAATATCTAAAGCCCTAGAATACATCGTCCATAAAAAGCTGACGGATTACCTCAAAACTCATAACATCCACGACAAATATCAGTCAGGCTTTCGAAAGCACCATAGTACAGCAACTGCATTAATCAAAGTAACTGATGACATTAAACATGTTATGGACAGACGTGAAGCTACCATCCTAACACAGCTTGACTTTAGCAAGGCTTTTGATACAGTTGACTTTGATATATTACTAATTAAAATGAAGCAGCTGAATTTGTCAAACAGCGCAATACACTGGTTCGACAGCTACCTCAAAAACAGAAGACAACAAGTCATTTGTGGGTCGGAAAAGTTATCATGGAAAAACGTGCGCTCTGGAGTTCCCCAAGGCTCGATTTCATCGAGTTCCCCAAGGCTCGAATGTGGTCCATTACTCTTCTCACTGTACATTAATGATATTTCTTCAGTGATTCACTCCTGCAACTACCATCTATATGCCGACGACATCCAACTGTACATAAGTGCGAGCCCCAAGAACATTGCTGACGCAGTAGCGAGTATGAACGCAGATCTTTGCTCTGTTTCTCGATGGGCACAGAAACTAGGTCTGAAACTAAACCCCAAGAAATCCCAGGTCTTACTTATATCTCATCCAAAGTTAATCAGTCGGTACTTTCGCGAAACAGTCCCTCAAATACTCCTCAATGGTACCCAACTACCATACCAAAAAACAGTAAAAAACCTTGGAATAATCTTGGATGAACACCTAAACTGGGAAGAACAAACAGTCACAGCTTGCCGGAAATCGCTCTCCTCCCTACATGCAATTCAAAAATTTAGAAAAATATTTCCAACCCATGTTAAACAAAAATTGGTCCAAACACTAGTCTTGCCTAATCTTTACTACTGTGATGTAGTTCAACACGGCACAAATAGTGAAAATTCGAGATGCCTCGAGCTAGTGATGAATGCTTGCGTTAGATACGTATGCAATATACGGTTGTATGATCATGTTAGTCCTTCATACTCCCAGCTAGCTTGGATACGCCCACATAAGGCACGCGATCTCCACACGATGTGCTTACTTCATCGATTTCTTAGCCACTGGTGCCCTCAATACTTATCTTCTCACATTAAATACCTGTCATCATTCCACAACCGCAATACCAGATCGGATACGTCTAGCATCTTGGCTGTACCTTTACATAACACAAAATCTTTCTCCGTGTCATTCTCCATCTCAGCCATACGACTATGGAACGCGCTCCCCTGTGATCTGCGTCTTATCCAGAACCACCCAACATTCAAGAGGGAACTCAAGACTTACATATTAGGGACGGTATAGCCACCATTGTTGTGCCCCTCTCATCTCTTTCTTTCTCCTCTCCATCATAGCTTCGAAATTTACCACTCTATTTCTCTTCCTCTAACCTATCTACCTCTTCTATATCTCTTTCACCCCATTCTATCGTCTTATGACTCTGCTTGATGAGAATAACTCACAAGCTGCAAGAAAATAACGAGAAAATTCCCAACTAGCAATAGAACTGACATTCATAAAAGAAAAATATGTTTACTTTCATATACATAGTCACTATTATTATTATTATTATTATTATTATTATTATTATTATTATTATTATTGATTGTTATAATTATTTGTTTATTGTTATAATTATTATTGCACTACGTTTATAATCTCTATTTTTTTCTTTAACATAAATACTGTATAACATGTCATATGTCCTTAATGTTCTGTAGAAACTGAAATTTGTTGAATCTGAGTATGCCTGGTTAGGTGTAAGAGAGGGCCTGAAGGCCCTAATCTTGCCAGGTGAAATAAATGCATAAATAAATAAATATAAAACGGCGGGAAAATGGGAACGCATTGACAAATTCATCCAAAAATTTGTTTTATAACTCTATTATCTAACTAATAACATTTTATCACTGGCATTATAATTTAACGTTCCCCGCATTCGTCTCACTTGACGAGAGATGCCCATGCGCATATATTCATATGATTCACTGTGATGTCACGCTACGTGAAGTGTCTGCGATGTGTCAAACACATGTACTTAACTGAATGGTTCAAATGGCTCTGAGCTCTATGGGACTTAACAGCTATGGTCATCAGTCCCCTAGAACTTAGAACTACTTAAACCTAGCTAACCTAAGGACATCACACAACACCCAGTCATCACGAGGCAGAGAAAATCTCTGACCCCGCCGGGAATCGAACCCGGGAACCCGGACGCGGGAAGCGAGAACGCTACCGCACGACCACGAGCTGCGAACCGTGTACTTAACTTTATTATATTGATTTATTTACTCATAACATTAACTACCGTCTCTTTTTTATACTGAAAACAATGTGCTCATGCGATTGATTATGACTTTGCCCTCCCAACTTAAGATCTTAACTAGCTTTAAAAACCGCACAAACCGAATCATTTACACTCAAGCACCAATTGGAGACACTGTTGGACAATAAAAGTACAGTTATGCTATTAACAACTGATCAATTGACTATGAAATGGCCTCCTCATGGCGAATGGAAACTGATAATGACAAACTACGTGAAACAATTCCAGTAATTAAAAAGTAAGCATTTAATTTAAATTCTTGGGATCAGTGGAGCACAATGTTCAACAGACCTTGAGCCCTTTATCGGACAGTTGATCCATGGCATTTATTCTCACCGTAGAAAGACCACAAGTACATATCCAAATCTGCAGACGCAATTTTTATCCATTGTGTGGCGTTCATTGCCTGATTCTAACACACATCACTGCATACAATGAACACCATCACGTCTCACGGTTATAACAGTGCAATTCCAGCCGTCACTGCCTTACAGACAATTATCAAATATGTACTGACCGTGGAGTAGTTCCAATTTAATTTCTACACTTATATTTCCTCAACTTAAGATGTGGCTCAAGCACGTTGCAGCCAAGTAAGTGCAAATGCGGTAGACATCACGCGAAGAAATAGGTGATATTACTACTCACCAGAACATGTGCCCATTAAATAAAGCATAAAACTAAAGTGAAAGAATTCTTGCATTAATGTATTGAATTTACAGCAGATCCATAAAATCAACGTTCCACTAAGACCGATTGTTAGCGCTCCTGGCTCACCGACGTATAAACTGGCAAAACATTTGGTCTCTCTGCTCCAGCCACACGTGGGGAAGACCGACACATACATAAAGGACTCAGGACATTTCATTGTGGAGCTGAAGAAACTGAAACTTGCACCAAACGATATCCTGGTTAGATTTGATGTTGTTTCTTTGTTTACGAAAGTGCCACTCAATGACGCTCTGGAGCACATCGGTTCCATTTTCCCGCAAGACATCACAAAGCTCTTCCATGCATGTCTCACCATGAGCTATTTCACGTGGAATGGCGATTTCTAGGAACAGCTGGAAGGCGTAGCCATGGGTAGTCCCCTTAGTCAGTGGTGGCCAACTTCTTCATGGAACAATTCGAAGAACAGGCATTGGACTTGGCGACTTGCAAACCTAAGGTGTGGTACAGGTACGTCGATGTTACTTTCGTTGTGTGGAGCCATGGTGAAGAACAGCTCAGTGACTTCCTAAGACACTTGAACAGCCTCCACGCCAACATAAAATTTACCATGGAAGTAGAAAAGGACAAAATTGCTATTTCTAGATGAGCTGGTCGCAAGGGATGGCGTAAACCTGGGACACAGCGTGTATCGAAAACCAACACACACGAACCGATACCTGCACAAACTATCAAACCACCACCCGAATCAGAAAAGAGACATGATTAATACACTCGTAACGCGAGTAGGACGAATATGTGAACCGCAGCACCTCAGACGCGAAATGCATCACCTGGAATGTGTTCTGAGGAGCAATGAGTAGAAGTGTAAGAGAGCCAAACACTCGGCGAAGTAAGGAATTAGAAAAATAAATGTCGGGTACGGCCTTTCTGCCATACGTTCCCAGAGTGACGGACAGAATCGGCCGTATATTGAGCAGACATGGCGTAAAGACGATTTTCAAACCGACAAGGAAGATCAAAGAGCGTCTTAGATCGGTAAAGGAGAAAAGGGACCCGCTTGCAATGTCGGGAATATACCGTATACCATGCACATGCGGAAAAGTTTATGTCGGAATGACTGGAAGATCACTCCAGGATCAAAGAACATAAGCAACATTGCAGGTTGGGGCAGGTGGAGAAATCGGCCGTGGAAGAGCACGCACTGAGTGAGACCGACCACGTAATAAAATTCGCCGACACGGAAGTTCTGGCTGTGGAGACGCACTATCACACGCGCTTGTTCAGCGAAGCTGTATAAATATAAAAAGATGCGAGCAGTTTCAACAAGAAAGAGGAAAGCCTTAAGGTAAACGGATCCTGGCTTCCCGTACTGCAGCGAACGACCGTCGCATGTAGCAAGAGGAGAACCGCACCGGAAATGAGAGCGGAGAAGCCCTCGGACGTTGGCGCGCCAGGTACATATAGTCTGCGGCCGCGAGCTCGGCTCCAGTTCACCACCGGCAACGGAAGGCGAAGCTTTGACAATCCAGCCACTCGTGCTGGCGAAACGTCAGTTAAATCATTAGATGAACGTCGGCCGAAGAACCCGAGACAGAAGCCAATATGCAGTTCGTCAACAAGTGACCACGAAAGCCTTAACAATTTTGTATAAATTTAACACATGCACTAAAATATTTCAATTATTTCCAACGCACGCTGTCCTAAAACTCGGTATTTTGTTGAAATATGTTTACTAATCTTAATTGGTTATTACACTGAAGAGCCAAAGAAACTGGTACACCTGACTAATATTGTGTATTACCCCCACGAGCACGCAGATGTGTCTCAACACGACGTGTCATGGACTCGACTAATGTCTGAAGCAGTGCTGGAGGGAACTGGCACCATGAATCCTGTAGGCCTGTCCATAAATCAGTAAGGTTACAAGGCGGTGGAGATCTCTTCTGAACAGCACGTTGCAAGGCATCCCAGATACGTGAGACCTTAACTTTTCCCGGCGAATTGAATGTTCAAATAACTTACGGGTTTGCTGCCGGGTTACGTCGTCCACCACCGCGGTCACGTAAGTTATTTGATCATCCCAGATATGCTCAATAATGTTCATGTCTGTGGAGTTTGGCGGCCAGCAGAAGTGTTTAAACTCAGAAGAGTGTTACTGGAGCCGCTCTGTGGCAGTTCTGGACGTGTGGGGTGTCGCATTGTCCTGCTGGAATTGCCCGCGTCCGTCGGAATGCACAATGGACATGAATGGATGCAGATGATCAACAAGGACACTTTGTACATTTCACCTGCCAGAGTCGTATCTAGACATATTGGGAGTCCCTTATCATTCCAACTGAACACGAAGACACCATTACAGAGCTTCCGTGAGCTTTAACAGTCGTCTGCTGACATGCTGCGTCCATGGATTCATGAGGTTGTATCGACACGCAAACACATCAATCGTCTCGATACAATTTGAAACGACACTCGACCGACCAGGCAACATGTTTCCAGTCATAAACAGTCCAATGTCGATATTCACGGCCCCACGCGAGGGGTAAAGTTTTGTGTCGTGCAGTCATCAAGGGTACACGAGTGGGCCTTCGGCTCCGAAAGCCCATATCGATGATGTTTCGTTGAATAGTTCACACGCTGGCACTTATTGATGGCTCAGTACTGAAATCTGCAGCAATTTGAGGAAGGTTTGCACTTCTGTCACGTTTATAGATACTCTTCAATCATCGTCCGCCGCTCGTGGTCGTGCGGTAGCGTTCTCGCTTCTCGCGCCCGGGTTCCCGGGTTCGATTCCCGGCGGGGTCAGGGATTTTCTCTGCCTCGTGATGACTGGGTGTTGTGTGATGTCCTTAGGTTAGTTAGGTTTAAGTAGTTCTAAGTTCTAGGGGACTGATGACCATAGCTGTTAAGTCCCATAGTGCTCAGAGCCATTTGAACCATTTTCTTCAATCATCACTGGTCTCGTTCTTGCAGGATCTTTCTCCGGCCCCGGCGGTGTCAGAGATTTGATGTTTTACCGGATTTCGGATATTCACGGTACACTCGTGAAATGTTCGTACAGGAAAATCCCCACTTCATCACTACCTCGGAGATGCTGTATTCCATCGCTCGTGCGCCAATCATAACATCACGTTCGACATCACTTAACATCACTTAAAAATCTTGATAACTTGCAATTGTAGGAGCAGTGACCGATCTGACAAATGCGCCAGACAATTATCTTATATTGGCGTTGCCGACCGCAGCGCGGTATTCTGTCGGATTACATAACTCTGTATTTAAATGCGTATGCCAATACTAGTTTCTTCAGTGTATTTAAATAGTTACGCAAAAATTGCAGTTGTATATAGATATTAAATTATCTTCTACAGGCAAAAAAGATAACTAATTCATGAAATTTGAAGAAAGATGTGGATCATGACCTGAACAAAGAACCTAAGTATTGTGCAGCTTTAAGTATTTGAATTAACACCTCATAGAACTGAAACGTACCCCATCAATTAACACAAAATATTATCTGAAAAAAAAGCGTTTTCATTATTATTCCAGATTAAATATTTTATATGCTTACAATGTTGGAAATGGCTTCACATTTCACAGCACTAGACAAAGTACGCATGCTTATCACCCTGCACCAGCGTCTCCTCTCCAGCAGTCCCCTATCTGTCATGGCGCTAACCGCCAGTTCCTTCCACTTCTGGAGAGTGGAGAGAAGGTCCAGATTGGCCTAACGCGGTTCATCATACCTCGCCACCCACGTCTTGGTTTCCTTTACCAAGCTGCAGAGCGTCGAATAAGTAAAGTTCCGATACCACCTGTACCATCTTTGTCAGACCCATCTCACTATCAGAAAGCTCACTCACACATCCAGAAATTTAAACAAAATTAAATTACTGAATGGGGACACAGCTAGAAAAACTTTAGGAAATACCTACATATATAAGAATAGAAAATGAAACACAAAAGTCCAGCTCTCTTCTCAATGCTTAGGGTAGTGTCAAATGTACGAGGGCAATTCGAAAAGTAAGGAACGATAGGTCGCGAAATGGAAACCACAGTTAAATCAAAACTGTTTTATTTGCATTGGTTAGCTACACCTTCCAGCTACTTCTCTACACAGTCGCCGCTCAGACTTACACATCTGTCGTAGCGTTGTACCAACTTTTCAATTCCCTCGTTATGGAAGACAGCCGCCAGTGATTTTCGACAATTTTCTACTCTGGACTGCAGCTCGTTGTCTGTGTCAAAATATTGTTTCCATAGCCAGCGTTTCATTTGAGCAGAGATAAACCTCAGGGGTAGCCAGTTACGGGCTGTATTGTGGGTGATCAAACACTTCACATCGAAAACGCTGCAGGAGCATCTTCATTGCCCCTGCAGAGTGCGGTCGAGAATTGTTGTGTAGAACGAACCGCATGACAGTTATGTTTTGTGGATTGCATAGCTTAAGGCGAAATCTTTCACCAGGCCCTCATACTTGGCGAGAGACGCTATTTTATAGCCATTTTTACGTTCTCACTATGAACTCAGAACTGGAAAGAGCGACATGATGTGATCGACGGGCGTACTAAACACAGTGCCCAACCAATCTATGCAAAGCTTCATCAGATTTTCACTGTATTTTCCATTTAGCGTCCGATCGTTCCTTACTTTCGGAATAACCCTCGTACTTTAGATGCCATTGCAAGTATTCCTCGATACCATGTGAATATTACATTACTTGAAATAGCTGAAAGGGAATTACAACACCCTTTCAGCTTGTAGCACGCTAGTCAGTGACATTAACAGTTACGCCAGACTGCTTAAAGCACACCTCGCCTCTGTATTTTGTGAAAATCATGTTTACTATTTAAATACTTATGAAAAAATTGCAGTTGTATATAAATATTAAATTACCTCCTACAGACACAAAAGAGAAAAAAATAAATGTACTTGACATTTGTCCGCTGTGCTACTAAACCACGCATGCTGTCGGAACGCATATGTGGCCATCCCTAGAAGTCTCGTCGAAGCGCGTCTCGAACAAAAACATTATTTTCTACTCATCGTATCAACCACTAGACAAATGAATACATAAATATTGGACTGTATTCGATAAAACTCTTGTACCTAATACAAAGTTTTCATTGTCCTTTTAAAAATTTTTTTATACAGCCTTTTTACGGTGAACGGTCTGTTTCATTAATAACGGTTCTAGATATAAGGTTGTGCAGGTACTCACAGAGGTCCAGTGTGGGCTGTAATTCTCGTATAGCAGCGAAACTTGGTAGATATTCTAAAGTGTTAATGCAGAACCGATTTACGCTGGAAAAAATTGGTTCAAATTTTAGCCACCAGGTGCAGATCTGACACCGTGATTGCAAGGAAGACGTAAAGGTACTATATGTTTTCATATGCAGTGGGTTAAGAACGGCACGTGGACTGAAAAGGTCAAACAAGTGAGAAAGGTATAATGTTGATTTTATTATTAACCTCCTATAGCACAATACGTATGTTCAATATGAGCGTCAGAAACTTGAAAGAGATGATGCATCCGTAAAACGACGCGATGAACAGCGCCAGACTCGCAACTGGTGGCCAATATTACAACTATTTTTTGCCATCATAAATCGTTTCGCATTTGCGCATTAGCATATCTAGCATGTCTGACTGGCAAAAGATAATTTCAGCTGACACTGGACTTCTGTGAGCTGCTGCACTTTAATTATAACCACCCAGTACAGATACACTGATGAGCAAAACTGTAATGACCGCCTGGTGAATAGCGTCTTGCTCCACCTTCGGACTGAAAGTCAGCAACCATTCTGCGTGGTCGTAAATTATGAGCCGCTGCTTTGTGAGCGCATTGCTGGCGTTTGAAAGCGTCCTAGTTGTGTTCCAACACAGACAGGTTAGCCAAATTTGATGGCTAAGACATAAACATGACTTAACTGTCATACTCCTTCAACCAATGAAGCGTAAGTCTGGTACTGTGACACGGACAGTTATACTTATGGAAAATGCCATCGTGGATGTCAAGTGTAAAGGGAGGTAGATGGTCCGCAATAATGTTCACCCTCATGCTGCGTTCGTTTACTTTCACAGGTCCTGTGTAAGCCTAAGTGAATTTCCCTTACTTCATAATGTTTCCCCCACCGGCATGTATACCTGGAGCGGTACATTTTTCAAGCAGTCGTTCTCTTGGATGCCAGCGTATCAAGGCTGTGCCATCGACCTGGTGCAAAAAGACATATGATTAAACCGGCCGGGCGAAACAGTATTGTTTTTCTTTGTTTTGATTCATGGTCCATTGTTGATTATCCTCCGTCGGCTACAATCCTAACTGACAATACCATTAGGACAACACTGGAATTAGTAAAGATCGTCTGCTGTGGAGTCCCCTGATGAAAATGTGCTGAACAGTGTGCTCCAAACTACCTATGCCTGCTCCAGCATTGTATTCTGTCATCATGCAGTCATGTTCTGTGATGAGGCATGAAGCTCTATCATTTTACTCACGTACTCGTTGTGTTCACCACCCCTCAATCAATTTTCATAGATGCTCATGACAGTTACAAGCAGACAGCTACTAAGTTTCATTGTTCACGAAAAGCTTGTTCCACAGGCCATAACAGTCTGTCTTTTGTCAAAGTTGTTTATGTCAGAGGATTTCTCCATTTGTGGATCGTACCGCCTCTAGATTCTCAGTTCCCCTCCTCACCGCTTATACAGGATGATTCTTTAGTATCTCTACGATTTCAAAAGATATCAGCAAGAAATATTCAAAACATACAGAAAACAGAGACACGTCGAAGGACAAAGCATCTCTTGAAGTTTTGGACTCATATTAAAGGTGCAGCAATGTGGACAGCTTTCTGACATTGACAACGTCATTATGTACGTGCAGTTCATTGAAGACGATAACACAAATTGTGACAGTAGTCTATTTTGGAATTCTGTTCATTGAGTATTCTACACTGTGCCAAAGACACTGGTACATCTGCCTAATATCGTGTTGGACCCCCGCGAACACGCAGAAGTACCGCAACACGACGTGGCATGGACTCGACTAATGTCTGAAGTAGTTCTGGAGGAAACTGACACCATGAATCCTGCAGGGTTGTCCATAAATCCATAAGAGTATGAGGTGCTGAAGATCAGTCCTGAAAGCACGTTCCAAGCATCCCAGATATACTCAATAATGGTCATGTTTGACGAGTTTGGTGGCCAGTGGAAGTGTTTAAACTCAGAATAAAGTTCCTGTAGCCACTCTGTAGTAATTCTGGACGTGTGGGGTGTCGCTTTGTCCTGCTGGAGTTGCCCAAGTCCGTCGGAATGCAAACCGGACATGAATGGATGCAGGTAATAAGAGAGTATGCTTACGTCCGTGTCACCTATGAGAGTCATACCTAGACGTATCAGGAGCCCCTCCAACTGCACACGCCTCATAACATTGCAGAGACTCCATTACCTTGAACAGTCCCCTGCTGACATTGTATCCTCTCGATACAAGTTGAAACGAGACTCGTCTGACCAGGAAATATCTTTCCAGTCATCAAATGGCTCTGAGCACTATGGGACTTAACTGCTGTGGTCATCAGTCCCCTAGAACTTAGAACTACTTAAACCTAACTAATCTAAGGACATCACACACATCCATGCCCGAGGCAGGATTCGAACCTGCGACCGTAGCGGTCGCGCGGTTCCAGACTGTGGCGACTAGAAACGCTCGACCACTTCCAGTCATCAACAGTCTAAGGTCGGGGAAGCGTAAAGCTTTGTGTCGTGCAGTCATCAAGGGTACACGAGTGGGCCGTCGACTACGAAAACTCATTTCAATGATCTTTCATTGAACGGTTCGCACGCTGACACTTGTCGATGGTCCAGTATTGAAATTTGCAGCAATTTCCGGAAGGGTTGCACTTGTGTGACGTTGAACGATTCTCTTCAGTCGTCGTTGGTCCCGTTCTTGCAGGACCTTCCTCCGGCCGCTGCGATGTCAGAGATTTGATGTTTTTACCGGATTTCTAATATTCACGATACACTCGGGAAACTCTCCACTTCATCGCTACCTCGGAGATGCTGTGTCCCATCGCTCGTGCCCCGACTATAACACCACGTCCAGACTCACTTAAATCTTGATAACTTGCCATTGTGGCAGCAGTAACCGATCTAACAACAGCGCCAAACACTTGTTGTCTTATATTGGCGTTGCCGACCGTAGCGCCGTATTCTACCTGTTCACATATCTCTGTGTTTGAATACGCATTCTTGTACCAGTATCTTTGGCGCTTCAGTGTATCTGCAGGTCCGAACGAATTCGATGCGACAGTTCGGAGTGAATGATTTCTCTGCTTGTTATGATACGCGTAACTATGGTCCCTTCTGCAATTACGTTACGGCTCCTGCTACCAACTGATAGTTGGAGAGGAGCTCTATACATTAATGTTTGTAAATTTTCTGTGTGTTTTTTAGTTTTCATCTCGCAGTCCTCTATTGAAACCCCAAACGCACTTACGTGTATGCTTTCCTTACTGTGTCACGTACCTGCAACGCCAGCGCATGGTGTTCAATCTTGCCGTGGGCAGTGATCATAATTCATTATCTCGTCAATGTATATCCACTGACTGGTGAACTAATCTTCTAATCTTGAGTCACTGCTTTTATACATCCGGGGCGACCAAGAATTCTGTTCACGGGCCATGCCATGGCATGAGTGCCATAGCCCTCAGCCTCGCTGCATAATTCCCCAACTGCAACGCAGCGCCATGAGAGTGAGGAGGGGAAGAGGGAAAAACTGCATACTTGATTTTATATTTAATATTTATCAACAACATAGATCACAAGCAAAACAAATTTTCAATATTAGTTAATTATTTTTGGCACGCTGAAGATGTGATATAATTTTTGTCCGATACAAACTGTCGTCATATGCACAGATGCAGACAATTTCACACACTTTCGCAATCAAGTTGCCACGAAATCGTGTCTTATTTCTTTTCATAATTGAAGAGAGGTCATTGACACACATAAATTGATCGAAAATTGTAGCAGTTTTGCAAACTCATTATAGAGACGGGGAGAGTGTACCCGAGGGGTGTTGTGTTATGTGGGAAAGGAAACCAGACAGCGAGGCCATCGGTCTCATTGGATTAGGGAGGGAAGTCGGTCGTGCCCTTTCAAAGGAACCATCGCGGCATTTGCCTGGAGCGATTTATGGAAATCACGGCAAACCTAAATCAGAATGGCCGGAAGCGGGATTGAACTGTCGTCCTCCCGAATGCGAGTCCAGTGTGCTAGCTACTGCGCCACCTCACTCGGTAGTCTACCCGAGGAAAGCAATGTAGACACCCTGGATAGTTTTTACGTAAAAGGATATGCTTTTAAAACGGGA
The DNA here is from genome assembly GCF_023898315.1 of Schistocerca nitens. Classification (NCBI taxonomy): domain Eukaryota; kingdom Metazoa; phylum Arthropoda; class Insecta; order Orthoptera; family Acrididae; genus Schistocerca; species Schistocerca nitens. The sequence continues at coordinate 877,306,796 of NC_064616.1, read as the reverse complement.
ATTACCTTAAATCTCAGTCATTTACATTTGCACATGCACTGGGGCGCTTTCAGTGAAAACGGCAAACACTCTCGAAAACAGTTCGAAAACAGAAGTAGGATTATAATTAAATCGACACCATGGATGCAAACAGGCGTTGATATACATCATTGGGGACATGTTGAAAATGTGTGCCCCATGTGTGCACACATTTTCAATATGCCGCCAATGATGTATATCAACGCCTGTTTGAAGCTAGGATGTCGATTTAATTCTAATTTCATTCTAGAGAAGCTGCACGGTCATTAATGGTATCCGTTCTTACGGGAATAGATAGTACCTTCATATATAGATGTAGGATTGGCAGAGTACTAAAAGCGTTTAGGAAACTGTCCTTGTAATTATTTCAGGGCGACAGTGAAGTTTTCAAACATCGCGTTTTCTTTAACGGCAGTGAGCTTAGGGAACTGGACTTCGTTTGTCAGAATTGATCTGTTACAGAATGCGATTTTCTTTTTAAAAGCGTCGTCATCAGATCGGAAACATTTCGTTTCTCACCTTGCAGTGTCTTACCGTGGGCAGTGTGCAGTCAAGTTCACTGAAAATGAGAGGCCTGCGGTATATTCCGGATGTCCTTATTTTCGTTCCTGATTTTTTTTCCTTAGTAAATTCAACAACAGCGTATTTTAAAACGAAAAATCGTTCCAGACATGCCCCTTGACTTAACGAATGCACTTTGCAGTAGTATTTAATGTAGCCAAGCTCTTTGTTCAGTTCCATCGAAAAGTGTTGCAACTGGCAGTGGAATAATGTGTGCGACTTCAGAAATATTACTATTGCTACTATCAGTTTCTTCACGTGCTGCACGCCTGCAAATTTAGCATAAACTGCTTATTGTGCGCAGAACAACAAATCCCGTCTATCGATCGTCGTGGTTTTTTCCTCTTTCGTTGTCAACTAAATATTTACTTTATTTATGCATGGCATTGTAATATTAGTTCATAGAAAACTTGCAATACCCATTGATTATATGACTGTATAACAGCTATCGATGTTTCTCATCCTTCTATTCTGTCATTCCCATTGAGTTTCAAAATCTTGTGACTAAACACTGCTATACTGCCTCTTTTTACGCAAACAGCGACTGGACTTGTGAACGTCATTCATATCAGGGACAAATAGCTCTGACACAACAATTCTGCGAAACTGAAGAGAGTTTTGCCGATCGGAAAATGCCACACCGTAGTACTAAATGAAATTTCGCGCTGTACCTGGGACTTCCGAGAAGGACCGAACAAAGCCCAGAGAGGTCGCGCTTTCGCCCGCAAGCCTGCCCGTCGCCGGCCTTGCTCTACATGCTTCAAATTCCTTTTCGAAATGTGACACGATTCTCTCTTCATACAATTTTATATACATGTAAATCTTGCTACCTGTTTTATTTGCCCTTTGTACTTTGGTAACTATTCTTGCTGCAACGTACTGCGGGTCGCAGATATTACTTTCAAATCAACATCCTCGAAGATTATTGGTTGCCATTAGGTTTAATGTATTTCCGTCTTGAACTGGCCTCCGAATTATCTGTTCCAAAGAGCTATGAGAGAAAGCATTTGTAATAGTTTCGGAGGATGTCTTCTGATGCCGATATTTTACAAACGGTAATGTTTCCAGTCGACTGTTAGACGATTGAAGTCTCCTGCAACGATGAGAGTTTGGTTGGACAACTTATGTACTAGAGATATGATGGGCATTCTGACAATGATGATTATTGTTTACCTTCTAAAGGCATTATCTCCTGCGTCATATGGTGGGTAAAAGAAATTTCAGCTCTGACAACTTTAGCACCGTCAGGGTAACGTTAAGTGGAGTTTCAGTGAAACGTACAAGGAATAGCTGTGAATGTGTGTGTGTGTGTGTGTGTGTGTGTGTGTGTGTGTGTGAGTGAGTGTCTGTCTGTCTGATACAGATGAACGATGATCTGTATTTAATTGCTTTTCCAGATATTAATATGGTATTCGATAGTACATATGTAACGTAAATGTTACACACCGAGCAGTAAGCTTGCAAAAGGATGATGGTGTGTACTAGCATTTCACAGTTTTGTATGATAAAGCAGTAGCTGAAAAACGAACTGCAGCTTACATAAAAGAGATGTGTGAATGGAGATGAGACAGTGTTAATTAATTACATTCATTTTTAGAAAACCATGTTAATGATTATTGTGCAAGAGAAGTGAGTGAAAAATAATTCACATTAATACATTTCTGAATCAATACGTTTCTAAGGAAATCCTTTTCAGTGAAAATATATTTACATGAATTTTATATCTGTTTTTGTTAGTGAATTTTTATATGTACATTGTTTGAAAGTGTTGGGTATTAAGCGTGCTCTCAACCTTGCATAAGAAAGATCTTGAGTTAGTTAAAAATTTTTGGAGGAATGAGAGAATGGACACTATTAGATGATGTTACTCGTTGAAAGCACATAACTGAAAGAGGAAGTTAGGCGTTTCAGAGAATTAGATAGATAACTATTTGTGGAATTAGTTAGGCATTGATGAATATATATTCATTTCATTGAACTGAATTATGGGAATTATGTGGTTATATACAACGGCTCAGCATTAACAGAATAAACTGCAAGCATAGAGCCACGGGCGACGAAAAGAGAAGTATCTTGTTTTCTTTTAATTATATACAGGGTGAGACACTAACTATTACCACCTAGAATAACTCCGAAGGTATGATAGGAGTTGAAAAGTTTGTGGGACAAATGTTGCATGGGACAACGGGGACCATAGTATGAAGTTGGTTTTTTGTTGCTAGGTGGCGTCGCGTCAGAGATATGGAGGTCAACTTTGTTTTTTTTTTTTAAATGGGATGCCATAGTTTGGTACTTATTTTCTGATAGCGGCTATCGAGACGAATCCAATGTTGTGTAACAGTAAGGTCTTTGAAGGTCAACGAAGGTAAAAAAGATGGCATGAGCGTCCATTTACAGAAGGTGTTCCAAGTGATAACCACCGGTATCAATGAAGTGCTGCAATCTTCTTATCATGGATTGAGTGGTATCCTTTATCATTTTGGCACTTACCGAAGCACATGCTCTGACAATTCTCTCTCGTATATCGTGCAAACAGTAAATATTTGCTAAATATGACGTATTCATCTAACGTGCCATTGACATGTAAACACCATTCGACAGTTTCGCAATGCAACACTACTAAGAACGGTAAGACTAGTATCGTTGAATCAAGCGAATGTGAATGATGTATTCCTTCGAAGAACACGTCGATATGCTTCTTTACGGAGAATGCCAACGAAATTCAGAAAGAGCTAGAGATTTATACGCTGAAAGATATCCTCAATGTACTGACCCTACACGTCGTACATTTAAATATGTGTCCGATAAACTGAGGAAAACTGAATCTTTAACGCATCGGAAACATGGAGCAAAAGAAAGTTACTAACGAGGAAAGGGGAATTGGTACTCTTGCCACTGTGGTCCGAGATCCTCGTGTTTGTTCGTGCCAGATCGCAAGGGAATCTGCATGAGCCAGAGTAGTAGTGTTCGTGTTCTGCAGCGCCATAAATATCATCCTTACCATATCAGTCTCCACCAAGAATTAGCTGGTAGCCGGCCGGAGTGGCCAAGCGGTTCTAGGCGCAACAGTTCGGAACCGTGCGACCGCTTCGGTCGCGGGTTAGAATCCTGCCTCGGGCATGGATGTGTGTGATGTCCTTAGGTTAGTTAGGTTTAAGTAGTTCTAAGTTCTAGGGGACTTATGACCTCAGCAGTTGAGTCCCATAGTGCTCAGAGCCATTTGACCCATTTTTGAATTAGCTGGTACGGATTGTATGCGGCGCAGTGAATTCTGTCGATAGGCTCAACTTTAGATGCGGAGGGATGACGCATGTATTAGTCTGATTATATTTACGGTCTAGGCTACATTCACGAACCATGGAAATGTTAATTTGCATAACATGCATTAATGGGCAACTGAAAATCCATGTTGGCTGCGGCAAGTTGCACACCAAAAACTGTGGTCGGTGAACGTACGGTGTGCAAGTCTGGAGGACAGAATTATAGGCCCCTATTTCAGCGAAGGAAGTCTCCTACAAGAAACGTTAGGTCTGTTATTGGAAGAAATACCTTTAGGAACAAGGAATAGAATGTGGTATCAATACGATAGGCGTCCGGCACATTTTTCGCTGATGGCTAGAAATGAGTTGCAGAGACAATTCCCAAATCGTTGGATTGGACGCGGAGGAGTTGCGTCGTGGTCGGCTCGTTTGTCAGACTTGAAGCCTCTGGATTTTTTCTTGTGGGGATTCGTAAGAGACTATTGAGACGTTCCAATTACACCTGAAGGTATGAGAGAGCGAATTGTCACAGCATATGCTTCTTATCCATGGTAAGAAGATTGCAGCACTGCATTGATACCAATGGTCATCACTTCGAACACCTTCTGTAAATGGACGTTCAAGCCGCCTTTGTGACCTTCCTTGACCTTCAAAGACCTTACTATTACACGTCACTGGATTCATCTAGATAGCCGCTATCAGAAAATAAGTACTAAACTACAGCATCCAATTTAAAATAAAATAAAAACAAAGTTGACCTTCATATTTCTGAAGCGACCACACCTAGAAACAAAAAATCAACGTCGTATTATGGGCCCCGTTGCCCTATGCAACTTTTGTCCGACACACTCTTCAGCTCCTATCATACTATCGGAGTTATTGTTGGTGGCAATAGTTATTGACTCACCCTGTATATAAATTTTACTTTAATGGGGTAAGGTGAGCTGAGGAATGCTTCAGGTTATACAACGGAGCACTTGACGAGTTATGGAACAAGAGCAACGGAAAAAACTAGAGATTGAGATCCATGGATATTAATTTTTGGAAGCTTAGCAGATAGTAATACTGACTGATTTAATTAAAAGAAAAATAGATTGCCACTTTGGGCGCATTAATGAAGAAAAAGATGTTACTGTAATAATAGTAATATCTCTTTCAATTTCTGAAATAATATAAACCTAAATCGGTCATCAAAATGTGTCTGTGACTGAACTAGAACAAGAAGCAATTTGCTTAACAAAATTCAACTTTTTACATCATCGGGAAATATACGAAGAATGGGAGGTGTGGAAAAAACCTTCGGCTGCACAGAATTATGACCTCTAAACCAAGAGTATATGAAAAAAGAAAGGAAGAGTGTGGTTTAACGTCTTTAGGGACATCACACAAACTCAGGATCAGACTAGGTCGGGGAGGCAAGTAGGGAGCGCTCGCTTCAAAATAAACTGATACTCGCCTTATGTGGTTGAGGGAAACCATGAAAACCTAAATTAATGTCTGGAAGGGGACTGGAACTGCTCCTCCCAGAGCGGAAAGAATACGGAGTATCACCTTTACTAACGAGGAAACTTTATGAAAGTATGGTGCTGCGCTGATCAAACACAAATTCTTCTTCTTTAACGCCCAAACTTGTTTCGCTGAAGTATCACCATCGTTACTGGGTTTGGATTCATTTTATTTTCTCTGCATGATATACCCATATTTTTGGGACTGTCTGTCACTTGCAGTGCAGCAATAATTTTGGTCCATTTTGTCATTTATTGTCACTTCCATTTCTCATGCCTCTACGTAAATTTACTTTATAACGCGCGATGTATCACCTTTTATTAGCCATTCACCTCTACCGAACACCTGAAGACCGTGGATGAAGGCTGTCAGGTAGATGCAGCATTCCTTGGGTTGCGAAAAGCGATTAACTCAGTGCCAAATGTTCGTTCACTATCTAAAGTACAATAGTATGGTATTTAAAGAGAAAGATGTGAATAAATTTAGGATTTCTTGGTAGGACAGACGCAGCCTCCTACTTTGTGTGGAGAATCACCGGCGGATGTAGAAGTAATTTCAGGTATGCTCCAAGAGTGTGTTTTGTTACCCCTGCTGTTCCTGCTCAGTATCAACGATCTTGCGGACAATGTTATTTTTAACCTTAGGCTTTTTGGAGACGACGTGGTTACCTATGAAGATCTGCTCTCTGGAAAAAGCTGCACCAAAAATTCGGTAAGTTCTTAATAAGGTTTGAAAGTGGCGGACAAGATTGCCATCTTGTTTTAAATGTTTAGGGCTGTGAAACTGTGCACCTCAGAAAACAAATAAGCATAATATACTACAATATCAATGGATCACAATTGTAATCGTTCAACTCATATAAAAACTTGATTGTAATAACAATTACGGACATGAAATGGAACGCATACTTAGGCCCAACCGCTGTTAAAGGACGTGGCAGACCTCGATTAATTGATAGAATAATTGGGAAATTGAATCAGCCTGGAAAGAAGACTGCTTAATAACATTTGGGCTACCCATACTAGAATACTGATGGAGTGTGTGGAACCCGTACCAAATAAGACTGGTAGGTGGAATTAACGTATACATAGAATGGCAGCACGGATGATCACAGGCTTGCTTTATATATGGGAAAGCGTCATGGTATACAGGAAAGAAAACTATCCCGTGAAAGCCGACTTACAAAGTTTCTAGAACCACTTTGAAGTGATTATTGTATGAATATAGTATAACCCCCTCCTTATCACTCCAGTATGGACCGCATATACAAGATGAGGCAAATTACAGCTTGAATGTAATGGTAAGAAGCACTAATAACTAGTACTAGGACAGGTACCCTTTGCCATCCATTTCAGAGTGCTTTTCAAGGTATCGATGTAGATTAGCTGTAGATAATGCTGGACTTTTTACGCAGAAATATAACATCTACCGCACATCATATTGCACTGTGCTGATTCGCACAGTTAATGATGCTGAGCTGTTAGTAAAAATCACGAAATGATTGTTTTGATTTGATGGCTACATATTACAGGTGTCAAGAATGGTTGGCAAGAAAAAAGTTGACTTTACTCTTATGTCCCTTACCAAATAATCCTTTGCCTCGTACCCAATAAATATCAGCAAAAAACTGTCTTCTGTATGAGCACAATTTCTGTAGTGTAGTCTTATCAGAAAGTGTATTTTTCAAACGTGAAGGATGAAGATGGACGGAAACTTACATGACCCGCTCGTCTTCTCCACGAGTATCAATGTTTGAGGTTTCGTTAAATCATTTACATTCACCTACCGGTATCCTGCTACTTTGAAATATGTTTAACACACGTAGCTCAGACATTGCATTTTTGCAGGGATGAATTTAAATGAGATAAAAAGAACCAGTGCGTTAAAGGTTTCAGCTAGCTATGCACTATAAAATCTGAAATATTTCCAATAACCTAGTATATACAGTTAGAACGGAAAGCTTCCCTCTTTTTTATTAACGGAGCCACCGAGTTTTAAAGCTCTGCTGGAGTTAGTATTACTTTACACGAACAGATTGTCCTTGCCGTTTGAACTTTATGCTAGCCTGTATTACTTGATGAATCATAGTGAACATGTTCCGCACTTGTTTGTCTGCTGCTGGAAAGTCTCTTTGTGGCGGTGCACCTTTTCTAAGCAGAAAATTTTCATAAATTTAACTCACCTGTACATGGTAAGATAATGAAAATTTGTCATTCAGTCTTTTTTTACGTTTTCTTATAATTTAAAATAGTGATAGAACAGAAAAATAATTAACGTTACCTCTAAATTTTCATTAAGGGGATAAAAAAGACAGTCTTGCAAAAGTTTAATTTTCTTCAGATTAATGAATTTACGCACTGCTTATTTAAATTAATGTTTAAGTTCGTCTGTATACTGCTGTGTGGTTATTTGTGTTTCTCATATACCTCAAGGGTGTCATTAAAAATGGGACGTAAACGTGAAAAAGTTCGTTCCGAGATTCAAGCCAATATGCAAGTGGAATATCTAATACAACTGTTCAAACTTAGGTGTTGATCCAACCACCGTTAGCCTTTCGGTTAAGAAAATCAGACACAAGAAAAAGGATAAAATATGTGTCTGTACTAGGGCTGCCCCAAACATCTCAATTTCTCAGAAGACTATCAGCAAAGATATAAGACCGTCGATAGGACAACTGCAAAAGGCTTTAATCGTTGACAATCCTTGGGAAAATGTGCTTATGTCCAACCAAAAATCCCATACCGTCAGAAAAAATGTCGTGGATAGTCACACATTTTGTGAAAGAATAATGTCTAATCACTTCTGCGACGCCAATCCTGTAGGAAAGAGGAAAAGAATGCACATTTTATGTACAGACGAGTCTCCAGTAGAGCTCTATTCGAAGTCCAACAAACAAAATGCCCGAATCCATATAAATGAACCAGAGAAAATTTTCCCAGTCCATAGACGAAATCAAGGATTGAAGATGGTGATCACTGGTGGGGGACTATTCCTGCCTGTGCTCAAGCAGTCCAGAACGGTCTTGTCTCAAATCCAGACAATACTGTTCTCGTGCAAAATGTGGCCAAGAACTTACGTAGCCAAACAAACACGGTGCTTCTGAAAGGAACATTCCCTGTTGTTTGGGATGACTGGCCTGGAAACAGTCCATACCTAAGCCCTATAGCGCACCTGTGGACCAGACTACATGGTGCGTTCTTCAAAGAACCTCTTCCATGCAAGAGAGACCAACTTACTTCGCGTGATCAGGAGAATGGAACTCGGTCGCCCCTGGAGAGACAGATGTGATCGCAGAAAATTTTGGCAGACGAATTGAAGAATGTCTTTATGATCAAGGATGCTATCAAACGTACCGAAAAAGTGAACAGATGACTGTCAAACTCATTCATTAAAATGTGGAATGTGCTTCTGTAAAAAGAAAAAAGAAGAACTGTAAAATATCCCAAAAAGACTGAAGGAAAAAATTTCCGTCAACCCTGTAGATAGTATCTGAATAATTACATGTTCAACCAATTTACTGCAATACCATGAAGGATTCAGTACGATAATATTAACATATTCCACGTATGACTGACAGTGGTGAAAAAGACAGAGAGAGAGACAGAGAGAGAAGAGAAGTAAAGAGTGGCTCGTGTGGATTGTCGGCTGGAAGTCTGGTAATTAGAAAGGTTTCTTACTTCGTGGGCGATGGCATTTTTCCTTCGTGAAGTTCGAAATAAGCATCTTAAGTGTGTCAGTTCAGTGAAGGTGACTGAGGCAAGCTTATGAGGAGCTTTACTGTTGTGTTTGTGTTGATAGTGAGAGACAAGAGGGAGTGTTATGTTCCGTGCCGTGACTTAGCCTACTTGCTGCCACGCTTAGCGTACACATCTGACGGACGAATTATCGTCAGACGTATCATTCGTCTTCACTCCGTGAGAACTGCGGGAAGATTCGAAATTAAATGTAGGACAATGGACCCCGCGGTCTGAGGCGCCTTGAGCGGCTTCCCCCGTCGGAGGTTCGAGTCCTCCCTCGGGCATGAGTGTGTGGGCTGTTCTTACAGTAAGTTAGTTTAAGTTACATTAAGTAGTGTGTAAGATTAGGGACCGATGACCTCAACAGTTTGGTCCAACAGGAACGTACCACAAATTTCCAAATTTCCAAAAAATGGCGAGAAATTTGGTAACGTAGACCTTAATCCATCTCTTCTCCTGGTAGCTACCTCTAAGATAAGTCTCTGAAAATGAATTAAATTATATTGTCTGTCTAGTATTCATTTTTGTCTTTAAACTTTCATTGTTGTTGTTGTGGTGGTCTTCAGTCCTGAGACTGGTTTGATGCCGCTCTCCATGCTACTCTATCCTGTGCAAGCCTCTTCATCTCCCAGTACTTACTGCAACCTACATCCTTCTGAATCTGCTTCGTTCATTCACCACGTGGTCTCCCTCTACGATTTTTACCCTCCACGCTGCCCTCCAATGCTAAATTTGTGATCCCATGATGCCTCACAACATGTCCTACCAAACGGTCCCTTCTTCTTGTCAAGTTGTGCCACAAACTTCTCTTCTCCCCAATTCTATTCAATACCTCCTCATTATTTATATGATCTACCGTCCGCAGCTCGTGGTCGTGAGGTAGCGTTCTCGCTTCCCACGCCCGGGTTCCCGGGTTCGATTCCCGGGGTGTCAGGGATTTTCTCTGCCTCGTGATGACTGGGTGTTGTGTGATGTCCTTAGTTTAGATAGGTTTAAGTAGTTCTAAGTTCTAGGGGACTGAAGACCATAGATGTTAAGTCCCATCGTGCTCAGAGCCGTTTGTACGATTTTTGTGATCTACCCATCTAATCTTCAGCATTCTTCTGTAGCACCACATTTCGAAAGCTTCTATTCTCTTTCAGAAACGCTTTCCTTGCCATTGCCAGTCTACATTTTATATCCTCTCTACTTCGACCATCATCAGTTATTTTGCTCCCCAAATAGCAAAACTCCTTTACTACTTTAAGTCTCTCATTTCCTAATCTAATTCCCTCAGCATCAACCGACTTAATTCGACTACATTCCATCATCCTCGTTTTGCTTTTATTGATGTTCATCTTATATCCTCCTTTCAAGACACTGTCCACTCCGTTCAACTGCTCTTCAAAGTCCTTTGCTGTCTCTGACAGTATTACAATGTCATTGACGAACCTTAAAGTTTTTATTTCTTCTCCATGGATTTTAATACCCACTCGGAATTTTTCTTCTGTTTCCTTTACTGCTTGCTCAATGTACAGATCGAATAACATCGGGGAGAGGCTACAACCCTGCCTTTCCAATCACTGCTTCCCTTTCATGCCGCTCGACTCTTATAACTGCCATCTGGTTTCTGTACAAATTGTAAATAGCCTTTCGCTCCCTGTGTTTTACCCTTGCCACATTTAGAATTTGAAAGAGAGTATTCCAGTCAACATTGTCAAAAGCTTTCTCTAAGTCTACAAATGCTAGAAACGTACGTTTGCCTTTCCTTGATCTTTCTTCTAAGATAAGTCGTAAGGTCAGTATTGCCTCACGTGTTCCAACGTTTCCATGGAATCCAAACTGATCTTCCCCGAGATCGGTTTCTACTAGTTTTTCCATTCGTCTGTAAAGAATTCGCGTTAGTATTTTGCAGCCGAGACTTATTAAACTGATAGTTCGGTAATTTTCACATCTGTCAACACCTGCTTTCTTTGGGACTGGAATTATTATATTCTTTTTGAAGTCTGAGGGTTTTTCGCCTGTCTCATACATCTTGCTCACCAGATGGTAGAGTTTTGTCAGGACTGGCTCTCCCAAAGACGTGAGTAGTTCTAATGGAATGTTGTCTACCACCGGGGCCTTGTTTCGACTCAGGTCTTTCAGTGCTCTGTCAAACTCTTCACGCAGTATCGTATCTCACATTTCATCTTCATCTACATCCTCTTCCATTTCCATAATATTGTCCTCAAGGACATCGATCTTGTATAGACCCTCTATATACTCTTTCCACCTTTCTGCTTTCCCTTCTTTGCTTAGAACTGGGTTTCCATCTGAGCTCTTGATATTCATACAAGTTGCTCTCTTTTCTCCAAAGGTCTCTTTAATTTTCCTGTGGGCTGTATCTATCTTACCCCTAGTGAGATAAGCCTCTACATCCTTACATTTGTCCTCTAGCCATCCCTGCTTAGCCATTTTGCGCTTCCTGCCGATCTCATTTTCGAGACGTTTGTATTCCTTTTGCCTGCTTCATTTATTGCATTTTTATATTTTCTCCTTTCATCAATTAAATTCAATATTTCTTCTGTTACCCAAGGATTTCTACTAGCCCTCGTCTTTTTACCTACTTCATCCTCTGCTGCCTTCACTAATTCATCCCTCAGAGCTACCCATTCTTCTTCTACTGTATTTCTTTCCCCCATTCCTGTCAATTGTTCCCTTATGCTCTCCCTGAAACTCTGTACAACCACTGGTTTAGTCAGTTTTTCCAGGTCCCATCTCCTTAAATTCCCACGTTTTTGCAGTTTCTTCAGTTTTAATCTACAGTTAATAACAAATAGATTGTGGTCAGATTCCACATCTGCCCCTGAAAATATCGTACAATTTTAAACCTGGTTCCTAAATCTCTGTCTTACCATTATATAATCTATCTGATACCTTCTAGTACATCCAGGATTTTTCCATGTATACAACATTCTTTTATGATTCTTGAACTTTCATTACCCCTCTTTTTAGCCGATCATATTCATATACTCTCTCAGCTCCTATTGTTAATGACCACTAGTATAGTTTTTCACCAATTATTATCATTATTATTATTATTATTATGGTGTCATCCGAAGAACAAGGTACCAAGTCAAGGTTCGTAAGTCACTAAAGAACCACAAGTGAGCCTGGTCGTTACCAGACGCAACGACGAATGAGAGACGACGGCGTAGATAAGTCTGGCCGGCAGGAGTGGCCGAGTGGTTCTAGGCGCTGCAGTCTGGAACAGACCGACCGCTACGGTCGTAGGTTCGAATCCTGCCTCGGACATGGATGTGTGTGATGTGCTTAGGTTAGTTAGGTTTAAGTAGTTTTAAGTTCTAGGTGACTGATGACCTCAGATGTTAAGTCCCATAGTGGTCAGAGCCATTTGTAGATGTCTTCAAGAGCTCCATATGCCACCGCTGCAGTATTGTTACTTACGTCAGAGGGAGTGTAGCTCAGCCCACTCTGCAGTCATCGCCGAGGACGACACCATCGTCTCTCCACAGAGCCAGTTCTGCGAGAGTTGTATTAAACTGAGTCCTATAGCGAAGTTGACAGTCACCTGTACTTTGAGAGAAGAGACTATTACTTTGTACGGCATCAAGTGATAAGTTAGTGTTCAGTAACAGTAGCAAATACACTTGACATTCCTGTGGAGACGAATTGTTACAAAGTTAAGTATTTCAGCTTCTTCAAGTTACAATACAGCAATATAACATTTTGTGTGTGCCATAGTACACAATCGGACAACTTCAGGTGTAATTCTAAGAACCAACCACATGGTCGGCGAGTGTTTTTTCGTCCGGCTCAACAATTATTATTGTTATTACTATGCTGAAACAACTATGTAATCTATTATAACATATAACAAATAAAAAAAATGTTAAAACACAATCTATTATAGAAATAGGGACAGTAGATCTAAAGGAAGCAATACATAAGTAAATCAAACAACTGTTGGTCAAAGAACCAGAAACACACACCTTCAAGCAATTTGTGAAGAAGTGGCCAACACATTCTAATGATTACCCATCAGAAGTGTTACTTTTGACCCTGCAACATCCCTATGTCTCATCTGGTTTTGGAACATTCAATACTTTAAATAACTGAGATTGGCGGCGCACACCTCGCTATCGTGCCATCATCTTCTTGAGCGTGAGGTTTCAAAATACACACTGGGACATAGAGTCATATATTTCGTACATCATGCATTTCAGTGCCACCACTTCCCTGACGTGAAATACAGAGTGGAGAAAAATTGTGTTACGAAATTTTAACCCTGGATAGCTTGTACAAGTAGGAACCAAAATTATTAATGTTGTGTAGGTCGACAACGCACAATTTTTAAACTACGGAAACTTGGCGCCACGCGCTCCGATTGGCCGCGGGATTGCCCTGTTGCCGGATGCTCTGTACAACGCATGGACGCGAATGTTTTGCCTGCCGGATATCGCGATGTATTCAAGGCAGCCCGCACACTCGGTGGTAGCTCGCCAGCCTTCCACTCTTCAGGCCTGGGGGCGAATCCGCCGGGGTCCGACGCATCCATTGAAGATTCATGATAAGAGGTGCCGGAAACAAACCCGTCACCAGCTGTTAGTTCGCGTACAGAAAGTCTTTTACAAGTTATGTCGTCCCTGAAAAGGGCCTTTTTTGTAACTGGGACATTGTTTACTTAAAGCAGGTGCTCGAACTGGCGACCCTCTGATGCGACGCAAGCTTGGTAACGTAGAACGATGTTCTGTCGAACTCTTTCAAAGATTCCTGGCATAGCGCTGATCTGATTGGAGGCATGTTGAATGCGATCTCTTAATTCCTCTTCGTTCTAGGTGGTTCGCGTATGGGTGGGTGAACCAGAACTTTGAAGAATCCCCACATGAAAAAGTCCGGTGTCGTTAGGTCTGGTGATCACGGTGGTCTTGTACTACTAGCACCTCTGCCAATTACCCGGGCGTCGAAGAGTTCATTTGAATATTCGCGCACACCACGACTGTTATGTGCGGGCGCCCAATCTTGCTGCAACCACATGCGTAGCCGTATGTCCATGGGAACATCTTCCAGCAGGCCGGGTAGAGTTTCTTGCAAAAAGGGAAAGTAATTTGTCCTGGTAAGTCGAGGAGGTACTCGGACCGGCCCAATCAGATGGTCACCCACAATGCTTGTCCAAATGTTGAGCGAAAATCGTTCCCGGTGTCCGTGGACGTACGTGATGTGACGATTTCCCCTTGCTTACTAATTAACGTTACGAGTGTTGTAATGGCCATACCGATGAAAGGTGCATTCGTCGGTAAACAACACAATAGTGGGGAAGTCGTGATCTTGTGCAACACGTCGGCCGGCCGGTGTGGCCGTGCGGTTCTAGGCGCTTCAGTCTGGAACCGCGTGACCGCTACGGTCGCAGGTTCGAATCCTGCCTCGTGCATGGATGTGTGTGATGTCCTTACGTTAGTTAGGTTGAAGTAGTTCTACGGGACTGATGGCCACAGATGTTAAGTCCCATAGTGCTCAGAGCTATTTGAAGCAACACGTCGCAGAAACCATCGGCAAAACCATAGCCTGTGTTCATAGTCCGCCACAGGATTGAGATTAGCGATGGGGAGCTCGTGAATGAGTCGTTCAAATGAACGCTTCACTCCAGTGAAGTGTGAACTAACCACCCAATTTCAATGAACTGGTACTTCAAACTCTTCACAGATAGCACACTCCACACTTTTTTCTAGTTCACTCACTCTCTTCCCCTCTCCCTCCCCCAGTACATCGGCGCTACGTCACTCATTCTCCCTTCACTTCAGTCCTCCCTCTACTGCCTGTTGACGAATCGCGCAGTGTTTGTGGGGAACGATAGGGTTAGGTGGGGTACAGGCGTTGAGGGGCGAGGGGAAGGTAGCGTCAGCTGCTTCCTGCAGTGCTGAAATCATTACCAGCGACTATTTGTGCAGTTATACTTCGCGTCTACGGGTAAGCTACCGTTGGCAGCGCTTGCGGACAAATGAATATTAAAATACAAACGAAGAGGCTGGCTGTGTGAGCACGCACAGCCAACATGAAAATAAAATGCTTACCTTGTGAGTCTGGAACTGAAGCATGCGTGGAATCCACGCTTGAAAGATAATCGTTCATGTAGGAATCTTTATCTCGTACACATTGTTGAAATAATTACACTAAATGACAATTTGAGGATTGCCCTAATTAAATTTAAAAAAAATACACATATATATTTATGAATAAACATCAACGGATTTGGTGAATCTTCAGAGATTTCCGTTTAAAAACATGCTTTGTTCCACTTTTTTCCCTGTCAGGCGATTTCTTCTGTCAGTTATAAGGTGTCCTATCTTCGAGAACACTCTTTCACACGGCGTGGAGGTTGCGACAATACACAGTCGTAATTTTGCAAGTTCAAAGAGCGAGCGGTATACTGACAGCCACTGAAGTGGATTGCCTTGTCTCTGTAGCAGGGGCTCTTGTAAGTATTTGTCCACTTACACTATTGCAGCAGCTCTCGGGTGTGGATTACTCTGCAGCCTGGAAAACACTTCATCAAATTCGAGCCAGAGGCTGGAAGTAGATTCAGTGGTTGGAACTGAGATTGTTGCAGTAGCAGTGGATGTGTTCGTCACAAATTTCTCACAGTGCCTGATCAGGTTTAATTTCACCTTCTCAGCAGAATTTTTATCAGAAAAACCATGTAATTTGAACCGGGGATCCAATGCAGTTGCTTCCACCTAAATGGAATTTACGCCAAATTTCTAAATCGTCGTTTTAGGTCTTCAGCTAACTTTTCGGCCATCTGTTGCACGTCTACATGAATTTCAGTGTTATTAACAAACCTGCAACACCATTTTTTCAACGAGCGACTAAGGAGTATAACTTTAGAAGCAGTGACAACATTTTCACTTGACATTTCCTCAGTGCAGTCTTTGAAAACTTTCAACAGGTCACAGGCTTGTGTTACACTTGCAATGTCCTCTGCAGTCAGATTTGGAAGATCCGGATTATTCAGAGTGATAACTGTCATTAGGGAATTCTTAACCTCGATTATTCTTCGCAGCATATCATAGGTTGAATTCCATCTTGTAACAGTGTCCTGTTTTAGTGTCAGAACTGGCTCTTTTAACTGTCCCTGCATCTTTTTCAGTTTCGTGCAGGCCTGCGAACTTCTTTAAAAATTCAACAATTTTTTTTTTTACTTTATTCAGAATGGGTTGAATGTGCGGAAGAACAATTAAATTGTGTGTGTGCGCAAAGCAGGGGATGTGTTTCCAGGCTGTGAGTCTTATAGCTGCCACAATATTAGCAGCATTGTCGCTGACAACACACACGACTTTTTCTTGAATGCCTCATTCCCTTGTGACACGTAGCAGTTCTTCCGAGAGTTTTTCTGACGTGTGCCTTTCGTCGTATTTAAAGCACTCTAGGAGGGAAGACGCCAGCTCCAGGTCTTTAACGTAGCGTGCTGTCACCGACAAATAACTCTCATTTGTAGTTGAGGTCCACCCATCCATTGTCAGCACAACCGCTTCCGCAGAATTAATTTTGACTCTCACAATTTCTTTCATCATGGCGTACTGTTGTTGTAGCAGTGTATTGGAAATGGTCTTCCGAGATGGCATTCTGTAAGCACCATTCAGTTTGCCTACAAAACTTTGGAAATGTTTGCTTTCCACTATGTTGAAGGGCAAATAATCCTTTACAACAGTCTGCAGAAGTGCGAAATTTATCTCCTGATTTCTTTTGTTAGAAAGAGGTTTCGGAAAATACATTGGTAATGTTCCGTGATATTGATGTCTGCTTTCTGATACTGAAGTGATACTGTTATTTTCTGGCACCAACTGCTGTTCGCTTCTGGCATTTGCTGATGTTAGTTCCGGATTGTCCGGGTTTATTGTCCAAGAAATGTCGGAAGATGCAAGCAGGGGGCGCCAAGTGCCTGACTGACAATGACACTGTTGGATGCAGCACTCTAACATGACGCGCTAGATTAAATGTATTTCGTCCTTTATATGAAATACACTTAGAACAATAATTGCACTTTGCTTTCCCATCACCTAAATCGGCGAAGAAACCCCAAATTTCACTACTTTTACGCGATCGCGAGTTGCTAGCCATTGTATAAGAGTGAACAGACACAAAAACTGCTTTCCAAAGAAAAGAAAGAGGGATTTTACCTGAAATCGTACCAATGACTAACCAATGACTACAGGTGACAGTTAAAATTTTGAATTTGGAGGGTTATTATTCTCAACAAAAATAAAATCTAAAGGAAAACTTCTGAATAATTACTTAACGTGGGTATATAGACTTTGTAACAGTGGTAAACATACTCATTCTATTTTGGATTAAATTTTAAAAGGAATAAAATTGGACTGCATTTCGTTGGTAGCCCTAGTTTTCAGTCCATGAATACAACAAATAAGGTTTCACTTGGCAGATAGACTTTTTTGGGCGCTTCATGAGAAAATGTCGAGCAAGATTAAATGTAATACATTCTTTATATGTGACAGGTTTCTCTGTTTACCTTTCCTTTGCCCCCTTCGACCATGCTCTATTTAACTCCCAGACACTGTAAGAGCGTAAAACGTTGCGTGCACGTTACTGCATTCTTCGGCCATCTGTTGGTAAAATTATGAAGTATTACGAAGCTTTATTGTACGAGCGAGGCGAAGCGAGCGTAGCTGCGGCTGAGCGGCGAACTGGGCAACTTCGCCAGCCTTCCGTACTTCATGAATGAACTACTTGATTTGAACGCTTCACGGCAAAGAGTAAAATGAATGAAGTAGTTCACGGGAATGAACGAGCTCGACCCATCTCTAATTGAGATCTTTGACAGGGTGGGAACAAAATGGATGCTGGCCGTCATCCCTCAAAACCTCCCAGACTAACCGATGAGCGGCCCCCCATGTTGTATCCAACCGCTCGAGTACTTGCCGTAGGTGCTTCCTCGAAGCGCTCGGGAACAGTCTCTTCAAATGAAGCATCCCGTCATGTTCGAGGTCTTCCAGCATCACCGTGATATCCCGCTAACGAGCCTGTTTCGTCAAGTCGCCGGTGAGTTGCTGTAAACTTTCACAGGAGTAGGTGGCGTCTTGCTGCGTACCGTTCCTCATACAGCCGTCGAGCTTCATGCGCATTCCCGTCGGCTAGTCCATAAACAAAAACCATACCTCGTTGTTCTTCAAACGAATACTGTGCCGGCATGCTTACTTTATGACAAAATCTCGGGTGACGCGTGTGAGCTCCGAAGCGAAGCTTACATGTGAATGCCTCTGACGTGAGGTGGAGACAAACAGCAAGACCTATTCGAGACGTGTGCGTATCACGTTGGGGCAGTGACGGGGCGAGGGACATTTGTACACTGCTGGCCACCGTAAATGCAACACCCTGAAGGAAGCATCCGAATCAAGTGAAATTTACACCATGAGTTTGCAGCGATGAGATATGCAACTGATTAGAATTTCAGCGCAGACGCACATCACGCGCGCCTGTGGCGCCACCTCATAGCGCCATTTAAGGCTTGGCGATTTCGACGAGTGTACGTTCGGCACGTGTGTTTACCTTGTGGTTGTTTCACAAGACGATCAGTTATGCCTCGTAGACAACAGGGAACATCTTTTGATCAAGTATCCGAGTTCGACAGAGGAAGGATAGTGGCTTACCGAGATTGTGGATTATCATACAAAGAAATCGCTAGTCGTGTTGGACGAAACCAAACAACTGTAATGCGGATATGTGACCGTTGGATGCAGGAGGGTACGACGGACCGACGTGGTCGATCGCATTCACCTCGGTGCACCACTGCACATGCTGATAGGCAAATTGTGCGCATGGCAGTGACGGATCGCTCAGTGACATCCCGAACCATAGCACAGCACATTGCGTCTGTAACGCATCATCCAGTGTCTGCGCGTACCATTCGACGCCGTTTACAGCAGAGTGGTCTGTCCGCAAGACGTCCATTGCTTCGTCTACCATTGACGCAGAACCACAGACGTCTCCGTCGCCAATGGTGTGATGACAGACGGATGTGGACGGCAGAATGGAATGACGTTGTCTTTACTGACGAGGCACGCTTCTGTCTGCAGCACCACGATGGTCGGATTCGAGTGTGGAGACACCGTGGAGAGAGGATGCTGGACAGCTGCATTATGCACCGCCACACTGGTCTTGCACCGGGTATTATGGTATGGGCCGGTATTGGATATTACTCTCGCACGCCTCTAGTACGCATTGCCGGTACTTTAAATAGCCGGCGCTACATATCCGAGGTGCTGGAGCCAGTTGTCCTTCCTTACCTTCAGGGCTCGGCCACAGCCATATTTCAACAGGATAATGCGCGACCACACGTGGCACGCATTGTCCAAAGGTTCTTCGTCAATAACCAGATTGAATTGCTTCCCTGGCCGGCTCGCTCTCCAGATCTTTCGCCGCTGGAAAACATGTGGTCCATGGTTGCTCCACGAGTGACCCAGATTACATCCCCAGCTGCCACACCAGATGATCTTTGGCAACGTGTGGAAGCTGCTTGGGCTGCTGTATCCCAGGAACACATCCAACGTCTCTTTGACTCAATGCCGAGACGTGTGGCAGCGGTGATCTCCAACAATGGCGGCTACTCTGGCTACTGATTCTGGCAGGAACCACATGTCACAGACGTCTGTAAACGTAATCATTTGATACTTGGTCAACATGTTATCTACAAAATAAATTTTGTTGTGGTACCTCTTGTCTTTCTTGGTGTTGCATTTACGGTGGCCAGCAGTGTATGTGTGAACCGACAACCATAGCGCTGTCCGTCAACAGGCAACAGGGCAATTCCACGGCCAATCGGAGCGCGTGGCGCCAACTTTCCGTAGTTTAAAAATGGTGCGTCCTACACAACATTAGTAATTTTGGTTCCTACTAGCATCAGCTATCTAGCGCTAAAATTTCGTGACACACTTTTTCTCCACCCTGTATACATTTACACGACTACTCTGTAACTCACACTGATCCTGGCGGAGGCTCGAGTCTCCTTCGGGCGGGCATGGGTGTGTGTGTTTGTTCTTAGGATAATCTAGGTTAAGTAGTGTGTAAACTAAGGGACTCATGACCTTAGCAGTTAAGTCCAATAAGATTTCACACACATTTGAACATTTTTTTGCCATTCACACTAAAAGTGCTTGGCAGAAGTTCACGTTCACACTGTTTCGCTACCGATCCACTCTCCAACAGCACGCCGGAAAAACGAACCCTTAAATCTTTCCGTGCGAGCTGTGATTTCTTTTATTTTAATCAGTAGTTCTGGACTCAGGATGACATGGTCGCAATGGTAAAAATCAAACATCAGAAAAGGAACGACTTTATTGCTCATATGACGGAATTTATCCTTCATCAGATATCCAGAAGCGATTGCTGCACGTAGATATGAGATTTCAAGTCGTATGGGAAACAAATGAACGGCTTATTTCAATCGTGGTACAAGTCCTTTACCTCCACTTTTCTGCCTACAATGGTTCTGACATTAATGATCCAAACAAAAAGAAAGAAAGGTTCATCTCTAGCAAGAAGCCATATGTGGTGTCACAGCCAGACACCACACGTCCTAGGTGGTAGCTTAAATCGGCCGCGGTCCTGTAGTACATGTCGGACCCGCGTGTCGCCACTGTGTGATCGCAAACCTAGCGCCACCACAAGGCAGGTCTCGAGAGACTGACTCGAACTCAGCCCAGTTGCACGGACGACAGTGCTAGCGACTAGACGTACGAAGCCTTTCTCTCTCATTAGCCGAGAGACAGAATAGCCTTCAGCTAAGTTAATGGCTACGAACTAGCAAGGCGCCATTAGCCTTACAGTGATTTTAATTAAGGTCTCCTTTGTGCGATGTACCACAATGAGTGATTAAAGATAAGTATGATACCAGCTACGTACTTTTCTTCATAGCATTAATTACGTATCCTGTTCCAGTACTTCACGCCCGTCTGCGTTAGTCTCGCGTGCTTTTTAAGCCACCTCTATTTACAAGGTGTTGGCCCAGCTGCCGACACATCACCATATGCTTGAATATTTCTGTTATCTCAACTGCCGATTTTTCAGCGCTCATTTAACTTTAGGACTCCGTATCTCTATATGAACAAAAATGGACTTGTACCACTATTGAAATAAGCCCTTCAAATATTCACAGACAACTTCTAACGTCATGTCTACCTATCAGTAGAGTCATATGAGTAATAAAGTCATTCCTTGCCTGACGTTTACCTTGTACCATTGCGACCCAGTCAGCTTGAAGGCAGAACTGTTGGTTATTATAAGAATGGTCGCCTGCCTCCTTCATAACGTTATGTCGCATTTATATTTGAAATCGGTAATTACCAGGATCAGGGAAATGACATGTAAGGGCTAGGTCACTTTGAGTAACATAATTTATCATCGAACAGCAACAACAATATTTATTTTTAAATATTTTCTTTAACGACAGGTGACCTTTGAGAATCAGGTAGAAATTGAAGTTTATTTTTTGTTATGGGCTTTCTAATTCGTGATTAAGTCAGCCGTTAAATTACAGTAATAATAACCTCAAACAAATTCAAGAAATAAGACCTTAACAACATCGGCCTTTTTAAAATTTTTAAATTAAAATTTTAAACAAACCAGCCAATTAAAATAATAAATTTCTTCGTATGAAATGAAGCCCAAGACATTAGACAGCCCCGCAAAAGATACATATTAACAACGATAGCAGAGCGATTACCCTAAGGTTTACAAAAAAAATTTAGAATAAAACTTAGAACAAGAACAGAATATATATGAAACATTAAAGAGAAAATTTTTCTGAGC
This sequence comes from Schistocerca nitens, assembly GCF_023898315.1. NCBI lineage: Eukaryota > Metazoa > Arthropoda > Insecta > Orthoptera > Acrididae > Schistocerca > Schistocerca nitens. The sequence goes on along the minus strand of NC_064616.1, from coordinate 877,284,913 downwards.
CAAGTAAGTTACTCAAAGATCTCTTGGCCGACAGCAAAATTTTGTTCACAGTACAAGTCAGGTACCATTAGATACTCAAATTGAGCGTAGACAGCCAAGACGCACCACTCCAAACAAATAGCAAGCCGTGCTCGGAAATGCTCGAGGGCAGTGCACACTGCTGAAGTAAGCCAGGCCCACGTGGTAAGAAGCCACCGACACGGAACACTCTCCTCGCAACTTAGTAAGTGCTGTTAACAAGTAAGAAAGATAACTTTCTTACTGGATTATACTGCAAGTAAAGTTACGGTTTAACCATGATTGCACTCATAGATTGTTTCCAATAAGTTGATATGCCCTAGGATATAAGCTTCGCTAGTAGAGAATACAGAAAGGGAGCTGTAATTTCTTCGAGGAAGGAATATAATAAACAACTCGTTAGGGTTTTACAATGAGCCGGAGCTCACAACATGATTAAAAGGGCTGGATAATAGTAATACCAGTAAGCCCACCAACTTCTAAAACATCGTGAAAACAAACATAAGAACAAAGAGCATCGGTTATCTTGCGTAAGAATTTTAAGACAAACGCCCCGTTTTCTTTAAAGAAAACTAGATAGGACGCAGGCCCCTGATATAGCTATGCGTGGGAATTGGGCACACTACATAGCCGTAACAACATTTACCATGACATTATTTTTTTTTTAGAGAGAGAGAGAGAGAGAGAGAGAGAGAGAACACTAACGAGCAGATTACGACAAGTGACCTCCAAATCGTACAGAGCAGGCAGGGCAATACATTATTCACAAAAGCACAGCGCCATGTAACAAGGCGTGCATGACGACTCAATGAAACGTAAACACGAACATCTGTTCAAATAGTTGGGAAACGGGAAATATCAGTGCACAGAGATGAACAACTACACTACTGGCCATTAAAATAGCTACACCAAGAAGAAATGCAGATGACAAACGGGTATTGATTGGACAAAAATGTATACTACACCTGACATATGATTACATTTTCACGCAATTTGGGTGCATAGATCCTGAGAAATCAGTACCCAGTACAACCACCTCTGGCCGTAATAACGGCCTTGATACGCTTGGGCATTGAGTCAAACAGAGATTGGATGGCGTGTACAGGTACAGCTGCCCATGCACCTTAAATACGATACCACAGTTCATCAAGAGTAGTGACTGGCGTATTATGACGAGCCAGTTGCTCGCCACCATTGACCAGACGTTTTCAATTGGTGAGAAATCTGGAGAACGTGCAGGCCAGGGCAGAAGTTGACCATTTTCTGTATCCAGAAAGGCCCGTACAGGGCCTGCAACATGCGGTCGTGCATTATCCTGCTGAAATGTAGGGTTTCGCAGGGATCGAATGAAGGGTAGAGCCGCGGGTCGTAACACATCTGAAATGCAACGTCCACTGTCCAAAGTGCCGTCAAGCGAACAAGAGGTGACCGAGACGTCTAAGCAATGGCACACTATACCATCACGCCGGGTGATACGCCAGTATGGCGACGACGAATACACGTTTCCAATGTGCGTTCACCGCGATGTCGCCAAACACGGAAGCGACCATCATGATGCTGTAAACAGAACCTGGATTCATCCGAAAAGATGACGTTTTGCCATTCGTGCACCCAGGTTCGTCGTTGAGTACACCATCGCAGACGCTCCTGTCTGTGATGCAGCGTCAAGGGTAACCGCAGACATGGTCTCCGAGTTGATAGTCCATGCTGCTGCAAACGTCGTCGAACTGTTCGTGCAGATCTGTCCACATCTGTTGACTCAGAGATCGAGAAGTGGCTGCACGATCCGTTACAGCCATGTGGATAAGATGCCTGTCATCTCGACTGCTAGTGATACGAGGCCGTTGGGATCCAGCACAGCGTTCCGTATTACCCTCCTGAACCCACCGATTCCATATTCTGCTAACAGTCATTGGATCTCGACCAACGCGAGCAGCAATATCGCGACACGATAAACCGCAATCGCGATAGGCTACAATCCGACCTTTATCAAAGTCAGAAACGTGATGGTACGCATTTCTGCTCCTTATACGAGGCATCACAACAACGTTTCACCAGGCAACGCAGGTCAACTCCTGTTTGTGTCTGAGAAATCGCTTGGAAACTTTCCCTATGTCAGCACGTTGTAGGTGTCGTCACCGGCGCCAAAATTGTGTGAATGCTCTGAAAAGATAATCATTTGCATATCACAGCATCTTTTTCCTGTCGGTTAAATTTCGCGTCTGTAGCACGTCATCTTCGTGGTGTAGCAATTTTATGGCCAGCAGTGTAGTTGCGCACAACTTAAGCGAACCAGACCTTGCCTTGTGCCCAGTCCTGGAGACGAAGAGTGAACAAAGACCCGGAAAAGCTGCGCCGATCCACAGCCCGTGTGCATCGCTCGCTCCAGGCACTGCTGCTACTCCCTCACCCCCCGTCCCCCTCGCCACTCCCACACACACCACCGCACGGCTCCATGCTGGGCAAAAACTCCCGTCAATCGCCGGCGCCGCTCTCTTCGTATCCCTCTCTCCCTAGACGTGACTCTAGCAGCTGATTTTGAAGACTAGGTGACGCTGCGGTAACCGCTGATGGGAGTAATCCGCGCCGCCTGGTGAGAAGCCAGCTAGAAGTTGTCGATGGTGAAATGAGCCGCCATGGTTCAATATTCTCTTATGTTATTACACTGATCATTCCTCCCTATGTAAATGGGTGTCAATGATATATTTTTGCACTCGGACGAGAAGGTAGAAGACGGAAATTTCGTAAGAAGATCTCGGCGCGACGAAAAACGCCTTTGTCTTAATGACTACCTCCCCAAATCGCGTATCATATCAGTGACATTCTCTTCTTTATTTCACGATAATGCAAAACGAGCTGACCTACCTTGGCTTTTTCTATGTATTTCGTCAATCCTATCTGGTAACGATTCCATGCCGCACATCAGTACTCTACCAGAGGATGGACAAGTGTGATGTAGGCTGTCTCTTTAGTAGACCTGTTGCATCTTGTAAGTCTTCTCCCAATAAAACGCGGTCTTTGGTTTGCTTTCCCCACATCATTATCCATGTAATCGTTGCAATAAGTCGTTTTCAGTTGTAAGTTCTAAGTTGTTGTTGTTGTGGTCTTCAGTCATGAGACTGGTTTGTTGCAGATCTCCATGCTACCCTGTCCTGTGCAAGCTGCTTCATCTCCCAGTACGTACTGCAGCCTACATCCTTCTGAATCTGCTTAGTGTATTCATCTCTTGGTCTCCCTCTACGATTTTTACCCTCCACGCTGCCTTCCAACACTAAACTAGTGATCCCTTGATGCCTCAGAACATGTCCTACCAACCGATCCCTTCTTCTAGTCAAGTTGTGCCACAAACTCCTCTTCTCCCCAATTCTATTCAATACCTCCTCATTAGTTATGTGATCTACCCATCTAATCTACAGCATTCTTCTGTAGCAACACATTTCGAAAGCTTCTTTTCTCCTCTTGTCTAAACTACTTATCGTCCATGTTTCTTTTCCATACTTGGCTACACTCCATACAAATACTTTCAGAAACGACTTCCTGACACTTAAATCTATACTCAATGTTAACAATTTTCTCTTCTTCAGAAACGCTTTCCTTGCCATTGCCAGTCTACATTTTATATCCTCTCTACTTCGACCATCATCAGTTATTTTGCTCCCCAAATAGCAAAACTCCTTTACTACTTTAAGTGTCTCATTTCCTAATCTAATTCCCTCAGCATCACCCGACTTGATTCGACTACATGCCTCGTGATGACTGGGTGTTGTGTGATGTCCTTAGGTTAGTTAGGTTTAAGTAGTTCTAAGTTCTAGGGGACTGATGACCATAGATGTTAAGTCCCATAGTGCTCTGAGCCATAAGAGCCATATGATTCGACTACATTCCATTATCCTCGTTTTGCTTTCGTTGATGTTCATCTTATATCCTCCTTTCAAGACATTGTCCATTCCGTTCAACTGCCCTTCCAAGTCCTCTGCTGTCTCAGACAGAATTACAATGTCATTGGCGAACCTTAAAGTTTTTATTTCTTCACCATGGATTTTAGTACCTACTCCGAATTTTTCTTTTGTTTCCTTTACTGCTTGCTCAATATACAGATTGAATAGCATCGGGGAGAGGCTACAACCCTGTCTGACTCCCTTCTCAGCCACTGCTTCCCTTTCATGCCCCTCGACTCTTATAACTTCCATCTGGTTTCTGTACAAATTGTAAATCGCCTTTCGCTCCCAGTATTTTACCCCTGCCACCTTCAGAATTTGAAAGAGAGTATTCCAGTCAACATTGTCAAAAGCTTTCTCTAAGTCTACAAATGCTAGAAACGTAGGTTTGCCTTTTCTTAATCTAGCTTCTAAGATAAGCCGTAGGGTCAGTACTGCCACACGTGTACAAACATTTCTACGGAATCCAAACTGATCTTCCCCGAGGTCGGCTTCTACCAGTTTTTCCATTCGTCTGTAAAGAATTCGTGTTAGTATTTTGCAGCCGTGACTTATTAAACTGACAGTTCGGTGATTTTCACATCTCTCAACACCTGCTTTTTTTGGGATTGGAATTATTATATCCTTCTTGAAGTGTGAGGGTATTTCGCCTGCATCATACATTTTGCTCACCAGATGGTAGAGTTTTGTCAGGACTGGCTCTCCCAAGGCTGTCAGTAGTTGTAATGGAATGTTGTCTACTCCCGGGGCCTTGTTTCGATTTAGGTCTTTCAGTGTTCTGTCAAACTCTTCACGCAGTATCATATCTCCCATTTCATCTTCATCTACATCCTCTTCCATTTCCATTTGACTGCGTGTCAAAAGATCGTTTTCCTGAGGTAATTCATAATATTCGAACGCAGGATATGTTCCAAAGTCCTACAGCAAATCGACGCTAGCGATGTGGGTCTGCAATACGTCACATTACTTATACTTCCTTTCTTGAATACTGGTGTGACCTGAGAAACTTTACAGTGTTTAGGTACAGATCTTTCGTCAAACGAGCGGCTTTATACGATTGTTAAATACGGAGCTATTATATCAGCATTCTGTGAAACGAATCTAATTGGTATACTGTCTGGACCGGAGGCCTTGCCCTTATTAACTAATTTAAGCTGCTTTGCTACACCGATGATATATACTTCTAAGATACACATTTTGGCAACTGTTCTTCATTAGAATTGTGGAACTTTTACGTCGTCCTTCCTTGTGATGAAATTTAGGTAAACCGTGTTTTATAATTTCGCTTTATCAGCACTGTCATTGGTTCAAAAATGATTCAAATGTCTCTGAGCACTATGGGACTTAACTGCTGTGGTCATCAGTCCCCTAGAACTTATAACTACTTAAACCTAACTAACCTAAGGACATCACACACATCCATGCCCAAGGCAGGATTCGAACCTGCGACCGTAGCGGTCGCGCGGTTCCAGTCTGAAGCCCCTAGAACCGCTCGGCCACACCGGCCGGCCACTGTCATTGGTACATCACCACAATAAAGATTAGTGAAGGCATTGATTGTGATAATTTGAAGCTATATTGATCATTAATCGACCGTGACTGTTTCAAAAATATGAAAAGGTTTTCAAATACCGCTGTCAGTTTCAGAATTAGTTAACTACTAAATCACTTATTTAGTGACATTTCTAGAGGTGATAGCTCATAATCAGAGTATGGTTCCATTACAAAACCATTTAACGTAAGTGTATACAGACGCAAAAGTTTCTTTACGTGATTGCTGTGATCATACAGTGGGGTGAGAAAAGGATTACCTAGTAAAAGGCGATGTCACTTTGTGTATTGGCCTGCTGTTCACATGAAAATTTTTATAAGTGATTGATCGTTGTATAAGATTTGTCTTGTGAACAGCAGATCAATACAAAAAGTGACATCGATTCTTACTAGGTTATTCATCTCCCTCTACATTGGATGATCACAGAAGTCATGGAAAGCAACTTTAATACACTACTGGCCATTAAAATATATACACCAAGAAGAACTGCAGATGATAAACGGGTATTCATTGGACAGATACATTATTCTAGAACTGACGTCTGATTACATTTTCACGCAATTTGGGTGCATAGATCCTGAGAAATCAGTACCCAGAACAACCAGCTCTGGCCGGCCGGAGTGGCCGTGCGGTTCTAGGCGCTACAGTCTAGAACCGAGGGACCGCTACGGTCGCAGGTTCGAATCCTGCCTCGGGCATGGATGTGTGTGGTGTCCTTAAGTTAGTTAGGTTTAATTAGTTCTAAGTTCTAGGGGACTGATGACCTCAGAAGTTAAGTCCCATAGTGCTCAGAACCATTTGAACCAACCACCTCTGGCCGTAATAACGGCCTTGACACGCCTGGACATTGAGTCAACCAGAGCTTGGATGGCGTGTACAGGTACAGCTGCCCATGCAGCTTCAACACGATACCACAGTTCATCAAGAGTAGTGACTGGCGTATTGTGACGAGCCAGTTGCTCGGCCACCATTGACCAGACGTCTTCAATTGGTGAGAGACCTGGAGAATGTGCTGGCCAGGGCAGCAGTCGAACATTTTCTGTATCCAGAAAGGCCCGTACAGGGCCTGCAACATGCGGTCGTGCATTATCCTGCTGAAATGTTGGGTTTCGCAGGGATCGAATGAAGGGTAGAGCCACGGGTCGTAACACATCTGAAATGTAACGTCCACAGTTCAGAGTGCCGTCAATGCGAAAAAAAGTTGGCCGAGACGTGTAACCAACGGCACCCCATACCATCACGCTGGGTGATACGCCAGTATGGCGATGACGAATACACGCTTCCAATTTGCGTTCACCGCGATGTCGCCAAACACGGAAGCGACCATCATGATACTGTAAACAGAACCTGGATTCATTCGACAAAATGACGTTTTGTCATTCGTGCACCCAGGTTCGTCGTTGAGTACACCATTGGAGGCACTCCTGTCTGTGATGCAGCGTCAAGGGTAACCACAGCCATGGTCTCCGAGTTGATAGTCCATGCTGCTGCAAACGTCGTCGAACTGTTCGTGCAGATGGTTGTTGTCTTGCAAACGTCCCCATCTGTTGACACAGAGACCGATACGTGTCTGCACGATCCGTTACAGCCATTGGAATAAGATGCCTGTCATCTCGACTGCTAGTGATACGAGGCCGTTGGCATCCAGCACGGCGATCCGTATTACCCTCCTGAACCCACCGATTCTATATTCTGCTAACAGTCATTGGATCTCGACCAACGCGAGCAGCAATGTTGCGATACGATAAACCGCAATCGCGATGGACTACAATCCGACCTTTATCAAAGTAGGAAACGTGATGGTACGCATTTCTCCTCGTTACACGATGCATCACAACAACCTGTCACCAGACAACGCCGGTCAACTGCTGTTTGTGTATGAGAAATCGGTAGGAAACTTTTCATGTCAGCACGTTATAGGTGTCGCCACCGGTGCCAGCCTTGTGTGAATGCTCTGAAAAGCTAATCATTTGCATATCACAGCATCTTCTTCCTGTCAGTTAAATTTCGCGTCTGTAGGACGTCATCTTCGTGGTGTAGCAATTTTAATGGCCAGTAGTATATCTATATACACTTATTTGTAATGCCACTATAGCCTAATGGCGAGGTATAGCCTCGAAACATGTCGCTAAATAAATAATTTAGTAGTCAAGAAATTTTGTGACTGGTAGCGGTATTTGAAAACTTTTTCGCATTGGTTGTGTCTTGACGGTAGAGTACTTTACATAGGGCCAGAATCTCTGTGGACTTCCTGCCAGATTTCGAGACTGAGTTTCACTGCGTATACTATTAAAAACATCTCCCATTGAGATTTGCGCTATATTTCGAGCTTCAGTAATACTTCGCCAATTTGAGGTTTTTGCGTTCTGTTAAATTTGGCATCCTTTTGTCGTTGCTTCTGCAGCAGTGTCCTGACTTGTTTTGTGTGTCATACGTAGTCAGTTCCGTCTCTTATTAATTTATTAAAAAAAAATGGCTCTGAGCACTATGGGACTCAACTGCTGAGGTCATTAGTCCCCTAGAACTTAGAACTAGTTAAACCTAACTAACCTAAGGACATCACAAACATCCATGCCCGAGGCAGGATTCGAACCTGCGACCGTAGCGGTCTTGCGGTTCCGGACTGCAGCGCCTTTAACCGCACGGCCACTTCGGGCGGCATTAATTTATTCGTTGTAAGTCTCTCTATTGTTTACGATCTCATTTCTTTTAATGTAAGCCCCATCTGGTCTACACGTTCGTAGTTAGTTCGGAAGGAATGGAGGCTGTCTGTTGCTTTATGTGTAATCACAAATTAGATTTACGACTATATGAATGGGTGGTGTCTGTTCCTTCGGACATATCCGAAAGAACAGTCACCACAGACTCGTAGAATTGATACGCCTAGCTGGACAAAGTGCGTATGCAAAAATACGTCCGACCTCCTGCGGGAATCTCACAGTAGCGAACAGTGAGTCAATGGACAGGGACTGCGGACAGGTGCCGCTGAGTGGGAATGTGGATCGGCCATGAGGCGTGCAGAGATAGCCCGCGCAGTTGCGATAACGCAGTGTCCCCAATGGTGCACTTGGGTAGCAACTTGGAGATCCTGGGTTCGAATCCCAGTCTGGTACGCATTTTCGCTCGTCCTCGCTGATTCCGCGTAATGTGCCGCTGCAGCTGACAGCCGTGATCCCCTTCAATTTACATAGACTTACCGCGTTGTTGGCGGGCTATCTAGAAATTTTTTGCATTGCTATCATAAGTAAAGAAGGCGTGTTTTTCAGTTTTTAAACTGGCATGGTCATCATCAGTCTTGGGGTCATCGAGAATAGCGTAGTGAATGATGTCAATCGTTACAGATGCAGTATTATTTCTGTGAAGTGATGGTGGAAGCTGAAAGCTCAACATTTCGTTGATGTTTGAGGTAAACACCGACTACGACAGCGCTCGAAGAATATTTGGTATGCCACAAACGGTCAGCCAACCTTCAGATAAACCAGGGCAATCAGATTTAAATCTCCACAATGTTTCATGCTTGGTGTTGTTCTGCTGGTCAATGATAGAGTACAGCAATTGAGCCATTGCGCTGTATAGGAATGAAAAAATTTGTGATCCTACCGACCACACGCTTTAAGGTTCTGGGAGAGTTCGTCTAATTAAGCACTACTCTGGAACACTTTCAGAGGGAGTACTTTATGTCATGCGTGTGATTTCTTTGGCATGAGAAAAGAGGACATTATTTAAAAGCAATGAAAGTTATTAACAAAAATTTTGATTGGCAGTACTCAAAACACGCCCTGACCAATGAACGAAATAGAAATTTAGGGTTTAATGTTCCATCATTGACGAGGTCATTAGAGATGGAGAAAAATTTTAGACTGGGGAAGGAAAGTGTAATGTTACGAGTGGTGCGTCTGTTGTACAAGTTATTCGAAACCGGCGGGTTTTATTGAGCATCATGTACCTGGTAAGTCGCCATGAGGTGGCTAAAACAGGTTGGCGAGCGAGCATTGGTAAGTGCTCCAAGTCGCAGCTGCGAGTCACAAGAGAGGTGAAAGCAGTAGTCCAGTGGGCCACTGAGTGAATGAAAAGTGGAATTCACGTGACGGTTACGGAAACTGTACCCCTGCATGCTTATGAACGCCAAGCAATGTGACCAAATTCTGACTGTACCAAAACTGAAAGTTTCGAATGTTCACTAAAAGCAAGAAAATCACTTCCAGACGTGCTACAGGAAACCTGATGACAGCAATGAAGCCGTAAGAAAAATACGAATTTAGTACAATTATTATGCTCCACAACTAAAACTAAATATTAACGAAGTTATTAACACATATGTGTAAAACTGGCTATCACCACGGTAGTAAAACCGACAGAGATGCTCCTTATGTATACGATACACCAATGGATATGTCTTGAAGTCAGGTTTAAAATGTCCATCTTTATCTTAATATCGAAGAGTCAAGCTAATTGTTATATGTAATCTACTTAATATTTATTTACTTAGTGTCAAGTGAAGCGTTCTCCATAGAGCATCAGTATAAATGATTTATCACATAATTCCTAATTTTCTTATGTTTTTAATAAGTTTGTGTTTGTAAGACAGATATTTGAGTAGCACTGGCAAGCTGAATGAAGTTATGAGTTTTAATAGGTCTTGTCGTTCCGTTGTGCGGTGCGTAAAATATAAATCATTGACGAATACTCTGTAACGTTTAACGTGCAATAAAGTAATATTTGTCCAAAAATACGTACGTGAAGATTGTAAAACTTGCTCTTATTAGAAGGGTAGCTTACTTGACTGTAGTGACAGGTCGCGTGACAGAAGCTTTAAGTAGGTAAGCAGAACATTGTTCGTGGTCTTGTAACGTTCGTGTCTAGTTGGCTAGGGCTGGTAAGATTTGTTAGGCCTGTGAGCAATATTTGTTTGAATGACAGTTTGGAGATGTTCATTTAATCAAGATTAAGAAAATATTTTGACAACGAGTGCTAGTATAGCTATCAATGCTTTGCTACGGTGAATTGATTCTTGTATATAGCCTTGAGTGAACTTACTGAACATTAGGAATTTTATTGGATTTTGAGTGAGTTGGGTGAAGTGCACAATGCCTTTGGCTTCCATTCGTTGTTGCCCGCGAACGCTCTGCTTGCTCTGTTAGGTCAGTTAATTGATTTCTTATTGAAATGCGTGTTTAAATGTTAGCCTTATAAGGCCACCATTAGAAGTAATTTGTGTCAGATCTGAATAAATAGATGGTAAAGTGTAATCCTGTGAATGGGCTACATCATTATCGCGTGGGATCATTCCTTTCTCGTCTCCTTTATTTAATAATCTATTCGTTCATTTATCTAGTTTTATAAAATATTCACTGATTATCCGCTAGGTATGTCATATGAATAATCGATTCTTCTATAAGGTCTTAGAGCAATAATGTCCAGTCGAACCCCTAATTTACAGATGAGCCATATACAGATTTTAGGCTCTGTACTCACTCTCTGTTGGTTAGGTAACAACAAATTGATCTCAACTGACGATTAATTTCACAATATTTATCAGTTACGAAAAAACCTCAGTAAATTTGCATAAGGAAGAAGGGGAAGGAAATAAGCTATACCTTTAACTAATTTAGGATAACCATGGCCGCGCGGGATTAGCCAATCGGTCTCAGGCGCTGCAGTCATGGACTGTGCGGCTGGTCCCGGCGGAGGTTCGAGTCCTCCCTCGGGCATGGGTGTGTGTGTGTGTTTGTCCTAAAGATAATTTCGGTTAAGTTGTGTGTAAGCTTAGGGACTGATTACCTTAGCAGTTAAGTCCCATAAAATTTCACACACATTTGTTGAACATTTGAACATTTTATAACCATGGGAATCCTATATTTGGATGACCCGAGGAGGTATGAGCTTTAATACTCGAGAATATGGTTCCATTGGTTTACTACTGCGCCGTGCCATTCTGAAGCTCACCAATCAAAAGGAAGGAAATACCTAGAAAAGTTTTTTTACCGAACACTAGGGGAGACAAGGGATTTAGATACGCTCTTACCGTGGATCGCTGTAAAAGAAACACCTCAACTTTTTCTCGCAATTCGCTTTACGTTACGATCTTGAGCATAACGGATGACGAAGAGTCAGTGTCACCGCTTTCAGATGTTTGGTTTATTGCAGTACAGCTACAGGCTTCTCGCACATCTGGAGGTACTGGTGTTTCACGTGCACTGCACGAAAGCAACGCATTATCCCATTCCGTTACGCCATCCATACATCTTCTAGTAACGGAAATGAGCGTTTGGCGTCATTGGCCGGGAGGCCCCTTACGGGGCAGGTCCGGCCCTCTTGGTGCAGGTCTTATTACATTTGACGCCACATTGGGCGACCTGCGCGCCGGATGGGGATGAAATGATGATGAAGACAACACAACACCCACTCCCCAACCGGGAATCGAAGCCGGGCCCCTTAGGACGGCAGTCCGTCACGCTGACCATCAGCTATCGGGGCGGACATCTCCTAGTAATGAAATGTAGTAATGTATAGCTGTAAAAGTCCAGTTGACAAATTACATTTCTCTCAGAGTACTTAACATTTTGTAAAGTTACAGTTAGATACTAAATAACAGAATAGTTACGTATTTTAAATCTTAGTATGTGGAGGAAAGATGTCAGTTGTTTTGATTTAAGCGTTTCAGAGAAAGAGTAAGGTGATTTTCTAGATTGTGACTCGTATTAATTTGGTTATGATCCAAAATTGATAATTCGTGTAAAAACAAAAGCAACAGTAACATTCTTTAATTGTATTTCTACGACTATTGTCATTGATTGAAAATGGTGTTCTGAGTTGCGTTACCTTCGGTACCATTTTCTTACCGAGAGGGGTGGCGCAGTGGTTAGTACACAGGACTCTCATTCTGGAGGACGACGGTTCAAATACGCGTCCAGCCTTCCTGATATAGGTTTTCCATGATTTCCCTAAATCGCTTGAGACAAATTCCGGGGTGGTTCCTTTGAAAGGACACGGCCGGCTTCCTGCCCCATCCTTCCCTAATCCGATAGGATCGATAACCTCGATGTTTGGTTCACTCCACCAAATCAACCAACCAAACATTTTTCACACTTAGTGGACAACATGTAAAGAAAAAATATGACTAATGTAAACTAGTTTCTCAAACTGGATGGCACAAGAAATTCGTCGCATTAAAAGTCTCTTAACAAAACACACGAACGCTACAGACTTTCTGGCTGCATCGCGCAACACCAACTCAGTTATATTGTGCACTCCCAAACCTCAGTGAGGGATTCGTTTCAGTCTTATGTATCATTACGCACTCCACTAGCTGTACAGTTACGCCCGAGTTCAAAATTCGTATTCGGGCCACGCAATAAACAAAAGTCCACAATGATTGCGAAAGTCGTCTTGGTTATCGCGTTCAACCATAAGCCCTACAAGCTATGAATACTTATCGTCCCTCATGCCAGTTTCCTGGAGGTATCGTGTACGGTTCACAAGGCTTACAGTCTGTCGGAAACTGATCAAATGGTTTCCTCAGGAATCCAACATAACCGAGTCGTACAAATCAAGAGCAACATATCAATGGCCCAAAAGGCGTCAAACGCCTCTTGGTTTGAAAAGCTGACGCACAAAAAGCGTTGTTTCATTTCGCATTAGCTCCACATGATAATGATTTTCTGGCCTTTATTTGTACTTATTTATGACGATTGTTTACATGTGGCATCTGTTTTACGCACTTCATCTGACTCCTTGATGGAGCATTGAGTTTTGCCGGCCGAAGTGGCCGTGCGGTTAAAGGCGCTGCAGTCTGGAACCGCAAGACCGCTACGGTCGCAGGTTCGAATCCTGCCTCGGGCATGGATGTTTGTGATGTCCTTAGGTTAGTTAGGTTTAACTAGTTCTAAGTTCTAGGGGACTAATGACCTCAGCAGTTGAGTCCCATAGTGCTCAGAGCCATTTTTTGAGCATTGAGTTTTAGTCCAGATGTGTGATCTTGACAGAGTATAGGTTTATCAAGCAATGAAAAATAGCTATTAGTTTCAAAAAAATATAACGAACTATAAACAGAGAATTCTTTAGTTTTACATTTTTATGCAACATGGCTCATTATATGCAGTAACAGCACATGTGTTGGTTTACTGAACTAAGATCTGTGTTTACCTTCTGTACTGTTGTTTAGAATAAAACAGCTTATCGATTACAGTTATTAACATCTCAGAATTAATTCAGAGTGTCGTCTTTTGCAGTGTATATTTTATCGAAGTCTTCTAGTAACTTTTTGAAGGTGATTGCCAAAAGCTGTTTCCGGATTTTTTAAGTATATGACACACATTTATAGTTGTGTCATAATTTGTTTTGTTGTGTACAGATACAGTACCTTGATGACGGTGTAAACTGAAAGCCCTAGTTATAATAAGACAATTAAACCGCATCTTTAAAATTTTGGAGAAACAGTTGTACCTTTTAGCTTCTGCTAGCTGGTCATCTTCAACCTTTCACTATCGCGCTTTTGAGCAGTTTGTCTCTACCCTTGTCCAGTTTAACACATTCTTGTAACACGTTGTTCGCTGTTTCATAGCCTTCGATTCATGATGACATGACGTCATTGGTTATTCTGAACTGTCATTTTCTGGGGTTCCGTTAGCAGTGCTGTAAAGTTGGAAGAGGTTAGTAATTTAAACTTCAACATTTTGTGCACTTTCATTTGCAACTATTATCTTTTCTTTGGGCCTCAAAATTGTTCCTCCCATTATTACAGAGCTGTTTTCCGTGATATTTACATCATAGAGGTTCCGGAAGGTTTGTGGGAGCTAACTTGCTCTAGCGTTCAGCCGATCTGGCAGTTTATTAATATATGTGTTTCTACGAGTTTCAACCGAAGGAAATCCTATAATTCAGTTTCATTCTAACCTAATTCCTTGTTTTCAGTTAGACTCTTATGGAAGTGTGCATTTCTCGGGGAATATATTGTTTTGCTATTAATCTGTATGCCTGCCTTTGTTTATAAGCCGTCTAATGTGTTATGCTTGAAGAAAGTGTGTTAAAGCGTAAGACGTTCCACATGATAATTTAAGCAGTCATATCCAAGTTTATATTTCATAACTTAAGCTTTGCTAGTTCTTATCCTACCCCTTCGTCGCTTTTACCCTCGTCATTGTATACATGCATTACGTACTGCCTCTCTTTATTAATATAATTAAGAACTTCGATATCACCTGGATGAGAGCAGTTTCATAATTAACCATGTATGACTGATATTTTCCTATTTAACAGCATTGTATCCATTCACTGTTTCTTTGATTTTAATTATGGTTGTTATTTTCGTGATTCTCAGTTCAAACACTGGTTTGTTGAAGCTCTCCATGCCAGTCATTTTTTCGCAAGTCTCTTCATCTCTGCATAACTATTGCAGCCTACAACCACTTGAACCAGCTAACTCTAGCCAAGCATTGGCATCTACAATTTTTAACATCCTGCCTCACATATTTCTACATTATCAAAGTAACTACTCTTTGATACCTGAGGATATCCTGTTAACCAAGCCCTTCTTTTAGTCAAGTTTTCACACAAATTTCTTTTCTCCCCGCATCGATTAAATACCTCTTCAGTCGTCATTAAATTCACTCGTCTTGTCCTTTCTTAAACATTCATCTATATTTAAAACCTTCTATTGTTTTCTTATCTGTGCTGTTCCCTGTCCACATTTCATTTTTCAATTATAGTGTTCGACAAACATAGAAACTCGTCTAAAACTTTCAGTTTCTCATTACCTCATGTGATTCCCTTAGTGTCGCCTGGTTTAATTTGACTTCATTACATTCCTCTTGCTTTAGTGTTACTGATATTTATCTTATAACCTTTTTTTAAGATTCTAGCCATTTCATTCACCTGAGCTTCCCAGCCTTTTGTTGTCTCTGATAGTACTGCAGACTCATCGGCCAACCTTAATTTTTTCTCTCCCTTGAACTTTAATTGTTTCTCAAATTTTTCCTTGTATTTTTTTACCGCTTGCTCAGTGTACATACCGAACCATATGGAAGATAGGCTACAACCTTTCGCAACCAATAGTTCCCTTTCATGTCCCTCGACTCTCATACATGTAGTCTGGTTTCTGTGCAAGTTGTAGATAGCTTTTCTCTTCTCATATTTTATCCCTACATCCTTCAAAATTTCGAAGGATGCATTCAAGACAACATCGTCAAAAACTTTCTCTGCATTTGTAAATGTCATAAATGTAGGTTTATCTTGTAAGATGAGTCGTAAGCCTCAGTTACACCTCACCTGTTATGACATCTCTTTGGAACTTAAACTGGTCTTATCCGAAGTCGCCTTCAACCAGGCCGGCCGTTGTGACCGAGCGGTTTTAGGCGCTTCAGTCCGGAACCCTACTGCTGCTACGGTCGCAGGTTCGAATCCTGCCTCGGGCATGGATGTGTGTGATAGCCTTAGGTTAGTTAGGTTTAAGTAGTTCTAAGTCTAGGGGACTGATGACCTCAGATGTTTAGATCCATAGTGCTCAGAGCCATTTGAACCTTTTGAACCTTCAACCACACTTTCCACCCTCCTGTTAGTAACCGGTTTGTCACGATGACATATTAAACTGATGGTTCGGTTGTATTCATACATGTAGGCACCTGCCTTCTTTACTGAGATTATTACAGCCGTCTTGACGTCTAAGGGTATTTCTCTATCTCATTATCACGCATAACAGGTAGCAAAATTTTGTCAAAGTCGATTATCCCAAGAATAAAAATATAAGTGACAGACAAACGGAAACAAGCTGTGGACAAACAACAGGCGACTATTACGTACTTTTTGAATTTCAGCAAAGCTTTCAACACTGTAGACTTTGTTATCCTACTTGCTAAACTCACAAGTCAAAATTTTTCATCAAGAATTGTGCAGTGGTTCCACTCGTATGTTACATTTCACCAACAGTGTGTAACGATTGAAACAAAAAGGTCATAATGGAGGGGTGTAGGTTGCACAAGGATCAGTATTGGGTCCATTACTCTTCTCATTATGTGTTAATGATGGGTCAACTTTTCTCTCCCACTGCGAATATTACCAACATGCTGACGGCTTTCAGTTATGTCTAAGTGCGAGTCCAATCAACCTGTGGGCAACCATGCAGCACGGGAGTGCCGATTCACTTGTCATACCAGCGCTGACGCGGAGCATAGGTTGGAAACGTAACACCTCTAAAATGCGAGCAATCTTAGTCGCTCGCGAAAGACTTATTACCCCTCAGTAATGTGTAGGTCGACAACGCACCATTTTTAAACTACGGAAACTTTGCGCTACAAGCTCCGATTGGTCATGGGATTGCCCTGTTGCCGGCAGCGCTATGGTTGTTGGAGCTCGTGGCGGTAAGTTCCCGTAGTTTAAAAATGGTGCGTTGTAGACCTACACAACGTTAGTAACTTTGGTCGACAACGCACCATTTTTAAACTACCGAAACTTGGTGACACACTCTCCGATTGGCCATGGTACTGTCCTGTTGCCATTCGTTGGTTGACGGGCAGCGGTGTGAGTGTCGGAGCGCGTGGCGGCACGGCAAGTTTCCGTAGTTTACAAATGGTGCGTTGTCGTCCTTATATATATATATATATATATATATATATATATATATATATATATATATATATATATATATATATATATATATCCTTTCTAGCTTAAAAAGGAGCTCGTAGGCACACTAATACTCCCCATACGTGACTACTGTTATGCAATTCTCCAAGTACTTTGGTAAGAGGGCTCACGCAGACTGGGGCTGGCGATGAATGCTTGTGTACGATACATCTGTGACATACGCTTTTCCGATCATATCACAGCAGCCAACAAACAATTAGCATGGCTACGTGCTCATAAACGTAGAGACTATCACACACTATGTCTGCTCTGTTGCCTTTCCGATCACTGCACTCCCTACCATTTCCCTTCAACTCTTAGGGTGTGTTCACACTGTGCTCCAGGCCGAGACATGCCGGATTGGGCAGGGACGTGCCTGGTGGATATCAAAGCCATTGTTTTGTATTGCGTTGTTCACATGGTGGTGGGGCCGCGCCGGTACGCCGAGAACGAAACAGCGCCGCGCCGGCGACATCCCGAATATTTAATATTAAGTTGGTGTATAAGTTGGTAATGTTTTTCCATGCGGTTCTAGGCGCGCAGTCCGGAACCGCGCGACTGCTACGGTCGCAGGTTCGAATCCTGTCTCGGGCATGGATGTGTGTGATGTCCTTAGGTTAGTTAGGTTTGGGTAGTTCTAACAAGGGGAGGCCGCCAATTGTGAAATTCAGATTCGATTCATACTGCGCATAATAAAAGCTCATGGCCACAGGTGTAATGTGGCAAAGCACCAAGTTGCACTTCTCAGACGTTGTCGAGAAAATCGACAGGTAAAAGAAACCGTTGCTGTGAAATACTCTCTACGATAAGTAATTTTTTACAGCGTGGTGGTGCAGCGGTAAGCGCTCGGGTTCGTAATCCGAAGGTCGCCGGATCGAATCTCGCTCCATGCAACTTTTTTTTTAGTATTTGGTTTTTGTAATTCATGTAATTCATTGACATGTCCAGGCAATCAGTTGCAACAATTATGCATATAATAAGTTGTTGAAAGTCGTTTGTCGTGGAAAAACTGGCGACTTCGAACAACATTATGTTTTCCGCAAACAAAGTTGTATTTCACAAATGTTATTAATTGTCTTCATAATGTTAGCCACGTGTAGTTAACGGAAGACGTAGAAACGAATACGTATAGCGTAAGTCAAACGTTCGAATTAGAATAGAGACCCCACGAACACAAACTTGCTGTGGCAGGTATGAAATATAAACTCCGTTACTCGATCGTTACACTTGAAGGACAGATGTTGAATGGGCCGAAACGAGCCGCCCCATAACAGCGTAGTTGCCCGCTAACTTCGAAAGAAGGTAGATGCGGTCCCTAGCGCAACTTATAACATCGTCGAAAATCAGTGCGGACGGGACAGCTTTGGTACACCCTGTTAAACAAACGGAAAAATGGAGGCGGTACAATTGGAGAGCGATCCGCCTTCACCAACATGCATTATATATATATATATATATATATATATATATATATATATATATATATATATATATTGCGAAAAACTAATAATAAAAAAATATTGCATGGCGCGAGATTCGATCCGGCGACTTCCGGATTACGAACCCCAGCGCTTACCGCTGCGCTACGACGCTGTAGGAAATCATTAATCGTAGAGAGTATTTCGCCGCAACGGTTTCTTTTAACTGTCGATTTTCTCGACAACGGCTGAGAAGTGCATCTTGGTGCTTTGTCACATTACACCTCTGGCCATGAGCTTTTATTATGCGCAGTATGAATCGAATCTGAATTTCACAATTGGCGGCCTCCCCTTGTAAGTTCTAGGGGACTGATGACCACAGATGTTAAGTCCCATAGTGCTCAGAACCGTTAACCGTTGATGTTTTTCCATAAGTTTAATAAACGCAACAGATACACATAACAGACCTTTGGCGTATCTAACATATTCTCCTTCATTATTTACAAGTCTGCCAACCCTGTGGTAACTTTTAGATTCCACGACTATAGAAATTACGTGGTTTTGAGACGAAGAACTCGTCGAGCCACGTTCAGAGAGCATTTTCATCCGGAAAGAATATTCCTTGAAGCTTGTTCGGCAGAGAGCGGAAAAGATCAAAATCTGAGGGCGCAAAATCAGATGCTTAAGGCGGGTGCGGAATGAGTTCCCTAACGAACTCCTGAATAGTGTTTTTGTCAGTCTAGCAGAAATCGGGCGGACCTTATCGTGGAGTAGTATCACTTCACGCAGTTTTCCTGGTCGTTGTTTTTTGATTGCGTCTCCAAGACGTCTCAGTTATTGACAATAAATGTCAGCGGTGTTGTTTACACGCCAACCCGCCGCTGTTCCACCAGATGCATAACATTATTTTTGTGGATGCACACAGGTCTTTGTACGGGGAGCTGCTGCTTTGTATGGGCTCAAAAATTCCTTTTCTTTTTTTCCTTATGTCGGTTGAAGACACTGTTATTCTTCACCAGTAACGATACAGGATGGGAATGCTTGGCGACGTTCACCAGCTGATTGATGACAAGCAAGCACGGATGCATATATGGCCACCCGTTGATTTTTATGGTTTTGCCTTAGAGCATGCTTAGAGCATGCTGTACCCCGTTCATGCAGATGTAGCACAATAGTGGAATTACCATATTTCATCACATTTCGCAGTTATCTAGTATAATGACGCGGATCATTGTACATTAATGCGTTCAAACGATCTTCATCAAATGCCGGAGGTCTGCTGAACGTGGAGAGTCACTAAAGTCGAAACGATCCTCGTAAAACGAGAAAACTATTTTATTTTCTAGCTGTGCTCTGTCCAAAGGCATTATCCCCATATACGACGCAAATGTTCCTGACTGCTTCCGCTGCTGTCACCCCTCCGTTGAACTCAAACAGAAGAAAATGTCGGAGATATTCCGATTTCTCCACTTGGCGCTCAATTTTCTAGCGTCTACAGCTCTATTCACTACCTCCAAATGACAAAATGAGAATATATGTAATCAAGCAGCAACAGTGAACTACAAATAAAAACCGACAACCGTTAAATAAACCAATAGCAATAGTAATACCAACATGAAAAACAAAAACACTACGAACTTATTCATCAACCCAATATTTCCGGCGTTAACCGGCGCCAGCGCAAGCCGCTGCAGATAAAGTCCAGCTTCTGTAGTAAAAGCTATCAGATGTCTCACGTCTGTTTTTATCAGCAGTGTAACACAAAATGTTAATCGCCGGCTGAGGTGGCCGAGCGGTTCCAAGCGCTACAGTCTGGAACCGCGCGACCGCCACGGTCGCAGGTTCGAATCCTGCCTCAGGCATGGATGTGTGTGATGTCCTTAGGTTAGTTAGGTTTAAGTAGTTCTAACTTCTAGGGGAGTGATGACCTCAGACGTTAAGTCCCATAGTGCTCAGAGCAAATTTTTGAAAATGTTAATCAGCCTCTGTCACTGTATCCTTTCCGTCAATAACTCTCTTTGTGCCTGAAAAACACATCGTTATTTTTATTTGTTTAAATATTTTTAAGTAAAGAATAAATTCCTTTAAATTCTTTAAAAGTTGAGTGGTGGAACAACCACAAGTATTAGCTACGTATCATAATACTTTCTTCTTTATATGCTATTACTTAATGGAAAGCTTTCTGTGATACCTCGAATTGATTACAACATATTAGTACAGCCCATGTTACGTGAACCAGTGTGTGTAGCGTTCTTGCGTAGAACGGCTCTTCGTGCATGTGCGCGTCCCCCTCCCCCATCACGCAGACATTTAAACTGTTATGCGTTCATGCATGCTACGCATGATGGCATACAGGGAGGGAAAAACATCCCCACCAGATGTAAATGCGTTGACATGTCGGGCACTTTCGTATAAGCTGTTGTTTGTGACATAGTTGCGCAGTGTCCTTACCGTAATGGATATAGAACAACATGTAAATGAAACTAAGTTGTATCTGCGTGTTTGGTATTAGAGATAGGTCAGTTTCTACATTATGGAACGAAGTGATCAAGGAATGTGTTTCACATGGGAAGCCAAAATGAAATTACTTTCGTTTAAAATCTATTTTACTGTATTTACGTCAAAATGATATGCGCCTAACACTAGTAAATGCTAAGGGTTTTGCATTCTAAACTATCTTCGAAAGGTTACTTAATTATTTTAATTACCATTTCTAACGAAATATTCAACAAAAGTTTATGTGAGAGTTTTTGAGCGTAATGTGTAATTCCTGTTGACAGTGTATCAGCTGTTTGCGTATCAGTATTGCTACAAAACTTTTCAGCTTCAGCATTGCATCCTTCCCTGTTCATAACAATATTATGAAGTAGAAAAATGCACTTAACTATGTGATTAGCTACGTCAGTAGGCGTTTCAACTGCCTTCCTCAGTAGTCTCGATTTAAATGCATATTCAACAACATTTCTTGCTCTGGAATGCATATAGTTGTATAGGATCTCTTCGTTGTCAAAATCTCTCCCAAAATGGCATGTGGTATTTCATGAGACAGTCCTTGAAGTTTTGTTGATGGTGGTACTAACAGCTTCCCATTCGTAAGCTTCTTTACAATGAAGTTCCTTTAAAAACGCCTTCATCAGACTGTCTACCTTAGGCACCAACATCTATAGCTATACATTGTAATTAGCTTCAGTAACTGCTTAAGGTACAGTTGAATAACACTGTTTGTAATAGCATAACATGCCGCCATGAAGTTTAGGACATCGAACTCATATGTGATTCCCGTCTATACATGCTATGCAGTTTGGGAAACCCCATCTCGCATGCGTTTGAATAGAGAAACATTTAGCATTGGGAAATGCATTGGAGCAATTGATTCGCAAATGTCCATACAAACGTCTTTCACCACCAGTGATACAGTCGACACTCCTATTCGGAATTATGATAGACGTTTATGGTAGGAAACGCTTATGGACAAATCCTTCAGAAAAAAAGTGTTAAATTTGTTTCTCGAAAATGTCGATGTGCAAAGGATTATTACAGTTTTTTACAGTTTTTTTTTTTTTTTTTGCACACCAGACAGTTACCTACCACAACTAATTCCACAGTTCGAAAGCAACAGGTAATTAAAGAGGCATATTTTCTTACACCCTTCTATTACTCTTTCAGTTAAAATGATGAAAATGAAGTGGAGACACCTTACACACTATTATAGAGAAGAATTTTAAAAAAATCGGCAAATTGAGGTGAAGTGATCCAAGAAAAAGCCCACAAAAACGCAATTCCACTTTGTCTTGGTTTCACGAAATGCATTTCCTAAAAGACGGTCTGCATTAACTCAAGAATTTTCACCCTTCGGTGTCTCTCTGTCACAAGATGAAGGCGATCAGCAATCAGTCTGAGATGTCGTCATTAGCTGCAGTGTGTGGGCAAAATACTGAAGAATTTTTAAGGCTCGATTTGAAAAGGATAAACGACAAATTAGCTGTGACGAAATTACACCAGGACATTATCCAAAATGACGATACTTACCACTTTCCAATTAGCTTCAGGAGCACGACAGACTCTTTCTCTTCAGATGAAAATGTCTGTAAAATTTAAGATGCAGGAGTTTTGTATAATGAATTGAGGGCAGTGAGCCCAGTACAAAGTTCTCCTAATAACAATGACTGTTCACTAATTCAACTTACTTCATCATTATGTTTCATGATTCAGTTATAACCATTTTTAAAGAGCGTAACTGAGTTCTGGCATAATTCTCCTATGGAAGATGTTAATTTATTTCTGTGTGCAGTATTTTACATTTTTCTAAGGGAATTGCTTTATATATATTACGTCTGTTTTAAAGAAGCTGTAATGTCCATGTATTTTTACGAACTTCTTGCACTCACTTTTGATGCCAACAGACAGCACCATGCCACATATCTTATGTCTGGTTTGTAAACGAGCTATAATATTCATGTACTTCTTACGAACATCTTGACCTTACTTTTGACGCCAAAAGAGACGCCTTCTGTTAGATATTTTGTGTGTTCTTTTTACATCACTTTTACTTCTATCACCTGTTATAAATCTTTTTTTTCATTTGCATTGACTTTAACTGTCACTGTGTTTTATTTTATTCTTCTTTACTGTACTTGTGAACGGCGCCTAGAGGAGCTTCCGTCCTACTTGCCAGTCTCAAATAGTGTGCGCAGATGCGGCCATGTATACAAGGCCACTACAGTTTGTATACCAATATTTATGTCAAGATTAGAAGTGTTGCCCTAGCTAAGCATACCTTCCAGCCTTCGCCAAAGATAAGAATCGCTGCCTCTTTCACAGTTCCACTAACAACTTGGCTCTTAGTTGCAGTTTTTTAAAATCCTTTTACTTTTTCATTTAATGTGCACATCAGATGTTTGGCAACTTATGACTAGTGGGTTACCCGCAGTTCCTAAACGTTAAGTCCCCCTTCACTCTGATGTTTTCGTATTACTTTAAAACAGTTTTTACCAACTTGTCATGCCAGATAGCACCATACCTGTAATTTGATTTTGTGTATTTTTACAGTATAGAAATTCTGAAGATGCATCATAAAGGCGAAATGTGTTAATAAAGCTTCTTCTGTCATTGCAACCTAGACTACTTTTTTCCTACTGCAAATATGTACACTCGTCAGGAAACTGTGTCCACACTAATAAGATATTATCTATATCTTGAGTCAAAGGCACCGACAACCAATAGGAAATATTACGTATTGGTTTTCAAACTGCCTTTGGACGTGCAATACACGGGACAAGGATCAGAGACGAGTTTAAAACATTTTATAAATGCACCAACCTCTGAAACATCATCCAGGGGGGAGTTACTCTCTCATTCCCACTATCATTGTTGCAAATACCTTCGTCAGGTGTAGTTTCTTGACCCAAAAATTTTAAAAGTTTGAACCGGTACGCTTTCAGCTGGTAAACAGGCCGTGCACTGGCTCCAATTTTGCCCATTATTTGGCATACCTAAAGTAAACAAAAATATATAAATATTTATGTGTTATGTGAATATTATATGTATAAATAAATATATCTATAGTGAATTAAATAAGTGTAATTACGTACTTTTTCCTTCTCATTCGAATAACTAGTATGGAGGCTATTAATTTTCTTCTTTATGTCTTCTGCAGTAAATCCTGGTAGTAATTCACTATTGACCTCCACAGTTTTTTATAGCTTCCGCTTCTTCTCAGTCTGTTTCTGTATTCGGGACACTGAACATTATGAAGTCCTCCGTCAGCTTCGTACCTTTCAATCAGCTTGGTTGTTGATGAGACGCATCAAGTAATCTTCGCAGCAGCAATGTTTAAAAACATTACATTACACTTCAAACACCTCAACGATGCTAGTTCTCCAAGAAGTTACATTTGTCCGTACAGTAAACATAAGACTATCGCTTTCTTTGATCAAATATAAGACGATGCGCTAAATTTGATCAAATAAAGTTTGACGAAAGGCATCTCTGTCAAAAGTTCATTTGCCAAAGACATTTGATAGTGTAATACCGACTTAAAGAGTTGGGACTCCTTGCCGCCGGGAACATGTCCGCTAAGGGAGGAAAAACTACACGAAACAGAGAAAGACAGTGACACACAGATCTCTTATCCTATAAACTGGTTTGAACTACATCACTCGACAATAATCCATTTCCCTGTCCTGCAGTGTTTCGGCTTACGTTAAATTCGCACATTTTTCTTTCAGTTGTAGTAGAAAAATTGAAATGGATGCTCCTTAGAGACAAAAACAATTTAAATGTCATCGATTGATTCAGCGATATATCCACTGAAACGCAGCTCACCTTAACCTTGGTTCCATTACATTAATTTCCTAAAATAAATACTATTCGTAAGAGCTATGCACAATTATTTGAAATTGGAGATAGTGTAGATCTAAGACATATAATTATTTACACCTTGTGCTACTACACTTTCTCAGAACTTCGATATAGAAACATCTATAAATATAATTATATTTTTTAGCACCTTCTACTACAAAGCAATGTTGCTAGGTTTTATTACAGTACATCCACAGCAAAGTCTCATATTAGATTAATTTATTCTTCACCTCTACTTCCAAAATGCGAAATGTACATTTTGCTAACTGTAGGATATGGACAACAAATAATTGTTTGCCTATTATAAAGTGCGGCCCATTGTAAAACCATAGCAGATGCTCGTCCAGTGTAATCGAGGGAAAAATTCGAATATAATTGGATTTATCTAGACACAGAGCATTAAAATAACACGATGGGCTGACACTAGGCCTGCGTTTATCGCTAGGAAACCGTTTTTTCCATCGTGCAGTGTTTCACGCAACGCTAATCCAAACTAAACCCATTGACGCTTCTCAATAAATCGTATTTACTTGTGAAAGGAGACAGATATAAATGTCACTAATTTCAAAAACGTTTTTGTTCTTTTAACTATATTTCTCTCTCAATAAGTATCAACATATCTGATACAAAGCCAGCCGGTATCAAACTGTTTCTCTAGAAGATTTTTAAATGATATACACGTATTTGACAGATAGAGTCATTTCACAATGACTGTTTCGAATTATGAAAAGATAAATGGTTTATTAAGACGCTAAGATACTACACTACCAAATGTACAAAAATCTGATTCTTTAACTACATACATTTTTCAAAATCCATTGAGAACTGTTACGGAACTAAAACATTATGCGAAATGAAAAGTAGGCGTTTCCTTCTCTATTAGGTAAGTAAAGTTTTTAAGGAGAAAAAGTACTTAAAACGATATGGTGTAGTCTTATACAATGAAGTGCCAGAGAAGCTTGTATAGGCATGCGTATTAAAATACAGAGATATGTAGACAGGCAGAATACGGCGCTGCGGTCGCTAACGCCTGTTAAGACAAGAATTGTTTGGCGCAATTGTTACATCGGTTACTGCTGCTACAATGGCAGGTTGTCAAGATTTAGGTGAGCTTGAAAGTGGTGTTATTGTCGGCGGTCGAGGGATGGGACACAGCATGTCTGAGGTAGCGATGAAGTGGGAATCTTCCCGTACGACCATTTCGTGAGTGTACCGTGAATATGAGGAAACCGGTAAAACATCAAATCTCCGACATCGCTGCAGCCGGGAAAAGATCCTGTGGGAACGGGACCAACGACGACTGAAGAGAATTGTTCAGCGTGACAGAAGTGCAACCCTTCCTCAAATTGCTGCATGTTTCAATGCTGAGCCATCAGAAAGCGTCAGCGTGCGAACCATTCAACGAAACAGCATCGACATGGACTTTCGGAGCGGAAGGACCACTCGTCTACTCTTGATGACTGTACGACACAAAGCTTTACGACTCGCTTGGGCCCGTCTGAACTGTTGATGACTGGAAACATGTTGCCTGGTGGGACGAGTCTCGTTTCAAATTGTATCGGTCGGATCGACGTGTACGGGTACGGAGACAGCACCACGAATCCATGGACCTTCCATTTCAGCACGGGACCGTACTAGCTGGTGGAGGTTCTATAGTGGTGTAGGGCGTGTGTAGTGGGGGTGGTATGGGACCCCTGATACGTCTAGATACGATTCCGACAGGTGACACGTACGTAAGCATCCTGTCTGATCACCTGCATCCATTCATGTCCATTGGTCATTCCGATGGACTTGGGCAATTCCAGCAGGACAATGCGACACACAACACGTACAGAATTGATACAAAGCGGCTCCAGGAACACTCTTCCGAAATTAAACACTTCCGCTGGCCACCAAACTCCCCAGATATGAACATTACTGAGCATATCTGCGATGACTTGCAACGTGCTGTTCAGAAGAGACCACCACCCCCTCGTACTCTTACGGATTTATGGACAGTCCTGCACGATTCATGATGTCAGTTCCCGCCAGTACTACTTCAGACATTAGTCAAGTCCATGCCACGTCGTGTTGCGGCACTTCTGCGTGCTCACGGGGCCCTACACGATATTAGAATGGTGTACCAGTTTCTTTGGCTCTTCAGTGTATACTGCCAACAGTTTTACAACGCAAATGTCTGGAAGTGGATTTTCCACTTTTTCGTCCTCCCGGCCCTGAGCACGTCGTGAACACACAAGGCGTCGGCTTGAGTCGCTAGGTGTAGGTCGAGATGACACATGTACCGGTCTGCCCCAGCGCGCAATGTCAACGCAGCCTACTCTGCTATGTGACAGCGCATGAGAAATACTCGTTCAACAAAGTGAAATTCTCTCTGTACCATTGCATATCACTGCTATGCCCTCTAAATCATTTTCTGTATCAGGAATCCGATTTTGGAACAATCTTCCTCAAAATATCGGAGAAATGAAATTATTTCCAAACTTCGTTTGACAGCTAATGGTCCACCTTCTACCACAACAGCCATCTCTCCCACGTTGTATGCAGCACACTCTCGTCAGTCCCCATTCCACAGAACTTATCTGTACTGCTTGCCAGCAGAGTTCACTATTTATATTGTGTTCTTTCCCAACAGCCATTCTCACTGTCATCACAATCCTCTCCTTTTCCTTTACCCAATCCGCTTCAGATGATACGAAACATGGCTTCTAATGTGCTAAGCTAATCTACACCATTCTAAATTCCTTTACAGTTATTATTATTATTAGTGTCTGTTATTATTATTATTATTACCGTCATTGCGAATTTTTAGTAATACGTTTGGTATGTGTTGCTTCTGGTCAGATGTAAGAGAGGACCTGATTGTTCTAATCTGATCTGGCTCAATAAAAATAAATAAGTATATTATTAATTCTGTGAGAATTATGAGTGCCTCGGGTGCTGTAGGTCGCAGAGTGGTCTGTTAATTGTTTCTCTCAGCCTCAAAATTGCAATCTCATCTCCCGCTACTTCCCATTCCCTTTCCATATTACAGTGAGGCAGAAAATATAGGGACGAAACTAGCTTTTGCATGATTTGCCTCTGGCGAGAAACATATCTTGATGAAATTTGGACCGTACATAAAAATAACTGCTACAGTATAGTACTGAAGGTGTAAATGTCGTGTGACTAGGGCCTCCCGTCGAGTAGACCGTTTGCCGGGTCTTTCTATCTGACGCTACTTCGGTGAGTTGCGCGTCGATGGGGATTAAATGATGATGACGATTAGGACAACACAACACCCAGACCCTGAGCGGAGAAAATCTCCGACCCAAGAATCTAACCCGGGCCCTCAGGATTGACATTCTGTCGTGATGACCACTCAGCTACCGGGTGCGGACATTACTGAAGGTCATCGAAAGGAATACACAGTGAGACAGATAGAAATGATATTTCTATTCGAAGACAATAATTACATCGATGTCACCGCGATTTATGATGGTTCTCTGGGCATTAAAAAGGCGGGACGTAGTACGTAATAGGTTGTGTGCTCTGCGACGTTCTTCATGCTGGCCACAAGCTTGTTGTCGAATTCTAATGGGAGGCGTTCCATTTCTCCACCAGCGCGGCTAAAAACTGCTGGATGGCGCTGGTGCATGTGGACGCCCTGCAGTACGTCTCCACAACGCACCCCACACGTGCTCGATGGGTTTAAGTCCGGGCCACGTGCAGGCCAGTCTATTCACCGAAAATTCTCTATTTCCAAGAGGTACTCCACTTGCGCCGTTAGATGTGGTCTCGCTCTGGCATCCATATAAATGAAGGCATAGCCAAATCCACCCCTCTAAAGACGAACATGGAGAAGGAGTACAATGTAACACTGACGTTGACTGGCGAGTGTTCCTTGTTTAAGATCTGGAGGTCAGTGCACCCTTTCAACATTGTGCCTCCCTACACCAGAACACCCGGATCACATCAATGATCATTTTTGATAATATAGCTATGTACATTACATTTTCTTTCCTCTCGTCATATGAGGGTACGACAAGAGTGAATACTCACACAGAATCTGCTCTCATTCGAGAAGAGCACGCGACCCCACACCTCGTTGGTGCAGTTCCTATGCTATTGGCACCATCGCAAATGTTTCCACCTATGTGCGGATGTCAACGGAACACAACAAATTGGTCGCTTATAACAGCGGTTTTTACAGGCCTTCCCGCCTGGCAGGCGAGTTGGTGAATAAGCAGACGCCGCCGTAACGAGAGAATGCAGTGCTGCGTAGCGCGAATTTCAGACTGAACACACGCAAATTTTAAGCACTTAAACCATACCAAAAAGTCTCATATCATTAATGCTTTAAATAACTTGCAGTTCATATCGTCAACAAAACTGTTGCGGAATAAATTTCGCCACAAGTGACTAGCAGAGGAAAGAAAATCAAGGCACTGTGTAATGTTATATTACCGTCGACTTCCGTCAGGCGGGACTTCAGTATTCTGACATGGAATGTTTTATAAGAGTTTCTGTTGCACAGTTCTTATGATAGTTTTTGAATAATGTATATTTTAGTAACAACGAAACAGTTCCTTGATTATTTCCAGTAGTCGTCACAAAAATGCGGAGTATCTACTGGATGACGAAAACAAACATTTTCTTTACAGCAGACACATCTGATAAAAGCAAAATAATGCATTTTGGCACGTCACAGATTATTAGTTTTATTTATACAGAATTAAGATGGAGTATGGAATTGTCGTGGCCGCTCTGCATATTGCACTCTTTATTAGACGTACTTGATCAAATTTGTAAAACCCGGTGATGCAAACTGACGTTGCACAAATGTCTGATGTCTAACCATAGTATTCCGTTGTGATAAGCCTGCAATGACAAAGAGCTATCAGAAATTATACTGTCCAAAACTTTTCTGAAAAGTGCTTTACAGTGAGGAAAATTTCCTTATCGAAAGCCTGAATCCTTTCCTCATCCTCCTAAGGACATTTGTGTTGTTAACTCCAGACCTAGTGTCCAGAAAAATCATTGAATTATTTACTGTAACTAGTAAGACCCCCCCCCCCCCCCCACCCATGAACCATGGACCTTGCCGTTGGTGGGGAGGCTTGCGTGCCTCAGCGATACAGATAGCCGTACCGTAGGTGCAACCACAACGGAGGGGTATCTGTTGAGAGGCCAGACAAACGTGTGGTTCCTGAAGAGGGGCAGCAGCCTTTTCAGTAGTTGCAGGGGCAACAGTCTGGATGATTGACTGATCTGGCCTTGTAACATTAACCAAAACGGCCTGACTGTGCTGGTACTGCGAACGGCTGAAAGCAAGGGGAAACTACAGCCGTAATTTTTCCCGAGGGCATGCAGCTTTACTGTATGATTAAATGATGATGACGTCCTCTTGGGTAAAATATTCCGGAGGTAAAATAGTCCCCCATTCGGATCTCCGGGCGGGGACTACTCAGGAGGACGTCGTTATCAGTAGAAAGAAAACTGGCGTTCTACGGATCGGAGCGTGGAATGTCAGATCCCTTAATCGGGCAGGTAGGTTAGATAATTTAAAAAGGGAAATGGATAGCTTAAAGTTAGATATAGTGGGAATTAGTGAAGTTCGGTGGCAGGAGGAACAAGACTTTTGGTCAGGTGAATACAGGGTTATAAATACAAAATCAAATAGGGGTAATGCAGGAGTAGGTTTAATAATGAATAATAAAATAGGAGTGCGGGTAAGCTACTACAAACAGCATAGTGAACGCATTATTGTGGCCAAGATAGACACAAAGCCAACGTCTACTACAGTAGTACAAGTTTATATGCCAACTAGCTCTGCAGATGATGAAGAAATTGATGAAATGTTTGATGAGATAAAAGAAATTATTCGGGTAGTGAAGGGAGACGAAAATTTAATGGTCATAGGTGACTTAAATTCGAGAGTAGGAAAAGGAAGAGAAGGAAACGTAGTAGGTGAATATGGATTGGGGCTAAGAAATGAAAGAGGAAGCCGCCTGGTAGAATTTTGCACAGAGCATAACTTAATCATAGCTAACACTTGGTTCAAGAATCATAAAAGAAGGTTGTATACATGGAAGATACCTGGAGATACTAAAAGGTATCAGATAGATTGTATAATGGTAAGACAGAGATTTAGGAACGAGGTCTTAAATTGTAAGACATTTCCAGGGGCAGATGTGGACTCTGACCACAATCTATTGGTTATGAACTGTCGATTAAAACTGAAGAAACTACAAAAAGGTGGGAATTTAAGGAGATGGGACCTGGATAAACTGAAAGAACCAGAGGTTGTACAGAGTTTCAGGGAGAGCATAAGGGAACAATTGACAGGAATGGGGGAAAGAAATACAGTAGAAGAAGAATGGGTAGCTCTGAGGGATAAAGTAGTGAAGGCAGCAGACGATCAAGTAGGTAAAAAGACGAGGGCTAATAGAAATCCTTGGGTAACAGAAGAAATATTGAATTTAATTGATGAAAGGAGAAAATATAAAAATGCAATAAATGAAGCAGGCAAAAAGGAATACAAACGTCTCAAAAATGAGATCGACAGAAAGTGCAAAATGGCTAAGCAGGCATGGCTAGAAGACAAATGTAAGGTCGTAGAGGCTTATCTCACGAGGGGTAAGATAGATACTGCCTACAGGAAAATTAAAGAGACCTTTGGAGAGAAGAGAACCACTTGTATGATTATCAAGAGCTCAGATGGCAACCCAGTTCTAAGCAAAGAAGGGAAGGCAGAAAGGTGTAAGGAGTATATAGAGGGTTTATACAAGGGCGATGTACTTGAGGACAATGTTATGGAAATGGAAGAGGATATAGATGAAGGCGAAACGGGAGATAAGATACTGCGTGAAGAGTTTGACAGAGCACTGAAAGACCTGAGTCGAAACAAGGCCCCGGGAGTAGACAACATTCCATTAGAACTACTGACAGCCTTGGGAGAGCCAGTCATGACAAAACTCTACCATCTGGTGAGCAAGATGTATGACACAGGCGAAATACCCGCAGACTTCAAGAAGAATATAATAATTCCAATCCCAAAAAAGCAGGTGTTGAGAGATGTGAAAATTACCGAACTGTCAGTTTAATAAGTCACAGCTGCAAAATACTAACGCGAATTCTTTACAGACGAATGGAAAAACTGGTAGAAGCGGACCTCGGGGAAGATTAGTTTGGATTCCGTAGAAACGTTGGAACACGTGAGGCAATACTAACCTTACGACTTATCTTAGAAGAAAGATTAAGAAAAGGCAAACCTACGTTTCTAGCATTTGTAGACTTAGAGAAAGCTTTTGACAATGTTGACTGGAATACTCTGTTTCAAATTCTGAAGGTGGCAGGGGTAAAATACAGGGAGCGAAAGGCTATTTACAATTTGTACAGAAACCAGATGGCAGTTGTAAGAGTGGAGGGGCATGAAAGGGAAGCAGTGGTTGGGAAGGGAGTGAGACAGGGTTGTAGCCTCTCCCCGATGTTATTCAATCTGTATATTGAGCAAGCAGTAAAGGAAACAAAAGAAAAATTCGGAGTAGGTATTAAAATTCATGGAGAAGAAATAAAAACTTTGAGGTTCGCCGATGACATTGTAATTCTGTCAGAGACAGCAAAGGACTTGGAAGATCAGTTGAACGGAATGGTCAGTGTCTTGAAAGGAGGATATAAGATGAACATCAACAAAATCAAAACGAGGATAATGGAATGTAGTCAAATTAAATAGGGTGATGCGGAGGCAATTAGATTAGGAAATGAGACACTTAAAGTAGTAAAGGAGTTTTGTTATTTAGGGAGTAAAATAACTGATGATGGTCGAAGTAGAGAGGATATAAAATGTAGACTGGTAATGGGAAGGAAAGCGTTTCTGAAGAAGGGAAATTTGTTAACATCGAGTATAGATATAAGTGTCAGGAAGTCGTTTCTGAAAGTATTTGTATGGAGTGTAGCCATGTATGGAAGTGAAGCATGGACGATAAATAGTTTGGACAAGAAGAGAATAGAAGCTTTCGAAATGTGGTGCTACGGAAGAATGCTGAAGATTAGATGGGTAGATCACATAACTCATGAGGAGGTATTGAATGGAATTGGGGAGAAGAGGAGTTTGTGGCGTAACTTGACAAAAGGAAGGGACCTGTTGGTAGGACATGTTTTGAGGCATCAAGGGATCACAAATTTAGCATTGGAGGGCAGCGTGGAGGGTAAAAATCGTAGAGGGAGACCAAGAGATGAATACACTAAGCAGATTCAGAAGGATGTAGGTTGCAGTAAGTACTAGGAGATGAAGAAGCTTGCACAGGATAGAGTAGCATGGAGAGCTGCATCAAACCAGTCTGTGGACTGAAGACCACAACAGCAACAACTGGTAAGAAGACTTTTCGGGTATAGTGTTAAAAATTATTCTCTTCCGTTTTGCCAGATTTTACTGCGTCGATTACAAAATATTTGTAACTGAACAGTCCTGTTCTTAATTTTGGTCCTAATTTACCATGAGGTTCCTGAAAACAGTTATAAATCAGTTCTTAATCATTCGAAGAGATTTCTTTCACTATTTTGCAAGTTTCGTTTTGGCGTGTATTTCGTACTTGGTGTAAATCATTCTTCCAATTAAACAATTCATCTTCGGATTTCATGAAAAGGTACTAGCATCGCGCACTGCTCGACTTTAAGCAGTTTAACCATTTGAACCAAAATAATTGTGGGCGTTTCTTTGACACTGAAAGCTATTATTGTACATGTTTTCTTGGGCTAGGAAGTTACTGTGGCTTTGTTCTTTATTTATTCAGCAATCACGATCCGAACTATAATTCACCTAATCATCAGGTATTTCCTGATTGTTCTAATATTTGCACAATTTCCAACGAAATGTCGACATCATTCGAATGAAATCCAAGATATTAACAAATAAATAACACATATATTAGACTTCAGATGAGGATGATTTTCACTGCATACCATTTTCTTCATATTACTTCTTTGCAAGATTGAATACATTAACTGGACTCGACATCACTGTGAAACTCTGGAACCTGTACGTAGACAAATATTGTTAGCTAGCATATATGAAGAAACCACCAAGGAAATTGATTCAGTTTTATCTTCATTGTTAACATTTACCGATAGTGCGAAGCCAACTGCTAATTATTGTTGATATTGAATGAGTTACAGCAGAACGCCGGTAGGAAAGCCGAGCAGAAACCCACCGCACTAAGACTCGGACCACGCTGCATACAAGGTAACTATTCTAATAGTCGGGAAGGTATCTTAACTTTGTATGGAAGGTGGAAATACTGGCAAAACGTCGGTATATTCTGAAGTTTAGAATTACAAATTCACTGCCAAGCCCGTGCTAATCCTAACACTGCCATGCTCAAACCCTTTCATTCAGGTTAACACTTTTATCGTAACGTATTTCCCGAAATCTGAACAGCTACTAAACACGTATTGTTCTTAAATGAAAATGCTCGCCACACTATTAAGTTTATCGGTGTCTAATGCACCCAAGTTTTTGGTCGCTAATCTGCTCAATATGCCACACGGAATTACTGTCTTTTCTGAGACACAAAATTACTTTAAAAAATCCGTACTTTCTAGAAAAACACCCCGGAATAAATTTGCCTTTACTTTAAAGCACTTTTGAGGCATGTAGCACAATTAAAACCGCCGAACTATAACTTCCTTCGGTGCTGATACTACAAACGACTGTACCATTGAAAGGCTGGGCTCCAACTACTTTAGACTGCTCTAAGCATTCTCTATCTCTAAGAGAAAAGATGCGCGAAGAATACTCCATTCTGATTGGTCAGTTTTCTTAAAGGCCAATAGAAAAATATTATTCTCGCGCGTTAGTCCGCCCTTTTCATGACTAACCAATCAAAAAATAACACACTTTCGGATAGTACTTTTTTCCGCAATAAATATTTAACATTCTGATATTTTATTAATACTTCACGTTATTAACTATTTTCATTTGCACTCGAATTAACTTTCCTTTTACCATAAACTTACTTAACATATTACGACACAAAATTCCCCGTCGTCTGCATTCACACTGTCTTAAAAATTTCTCACGCTAGTACGTACAGCGTTTGTCAGTATAACAACGATCTACACTAATAACATATAGAAAACTGTACAAACTGAAATAAACAAAAAGGCCTCACGAAATAAACACAACAGTACACAAAAACATTCTCTTGACCTGTTTCTTGAACGTCTCTGTCCGCTACTGGTGGATGATAATTAGAACTAAGTACTCGACTGAACCCTTTTCAGACCAAATGTCACTGTGCATTCTCCCGATACACAGGCTCCAGACAGGAGCGATATAAAGGCGCCACGCCTGACAGTGAGTCGTAGCAACTAAACTTTTAAAATTGTGTTTCTTTCGGTGTTTTCTTTCCGTATAAAAAATTTCAGGACAGGTTTCGACATTGCAGATTGGGATGTTCCCTTGTTAGTGCAGTTGAACCACCTTCTTACATGTTGACTCACAACGGAGATGCGTATACAAGGTATGTATATGAACCAAATTTTTAATTAAGTATCTTAAACTGGCGCTGTATATCTGACATAAGTAAGTCATCACCCATCAAAACAGTGATAAAGTAATTCAGCTGACTACTAAATTAGACAAGGATCTCAATGAACTCAGTTAATTACACACATATGTAATTAAATTCACAATAAACAAGTGGAACGAACATTAACCCTTAACTCACGAGGTGTAGTTTCTCAGACCACGCGAAGGTTTTGGAACTCTCTCTCCAAGGTCGACTGTGACGCAGTGGTTCTGTACATCACCTACCCTTCTTACATTACCAAACCCATAATGCGTTGTTGTCGATTGCGTTATCACCTTCTTTGCTTGTTCAGAAATGGTTCAAATGGCTCTGAGCACTATGGGACAACATCTGAGGTCATCAGTCCCCTAGAACTTAAAACTACTTAAACCTAACCAACCTAAGGACATCACACACATCCATGCCCGAGTCTTTGCTTCTTGTTTACAAGTGTTACTGATAGGGCTTACAGCCCCCTAGACCGTCCTTCGTGAAAGAAGTACCAGTTTTCTTCAGTACCGTACTGTATAGTACAAAATGCGTTTGTAGAATCGTGTCAGACTGAACTTTCCTGAGTTTGTCGAAATTGTTAGACAGTGAACAGAGGAAGGTGTTACTGATAAAGATCAGGAAACAGACGAAAAATGCGACGTTTTTACAACAGCCAGTGATACGGAAGAAAGATTAAGGAAAGGCAAACCTACGTTTCTAGCATTTGTAGACTTAGAGAAAGCTTTTGACAATGTTGACTGGAATACTCTCTTTCAAATTCTAGAGGTGGCAGGGGTAAAATACAGGGAGAGAAAGGCTATTTACAATTTGTACAGAAACCAGATGGCACTTATAAGAGTAGAGGGACATGAAAGGGAAGCAGCGGTTGGGAAGGGGGTAAGACAGGGATGTAGCCTATCACCGATGTTATTCAATCTGTATATTGAGCAAGCAGTAAAGGAAACAAAAGAAAAATTCGGAGTAGGTATTAAAATCCATGGAGAAGAAATAAAAACTTTGAGGTTCGCCGATGACATTGTAATTCTGTCAGAGACAGCAAAGGACTTGGAAGAGCAGTTGAACGGAATGGATGGTGTCTTGAAGGGAGAATATAAGATGAACATCAACAAAAGCAAAACGAGGATAATGGAATGTAGTCGAATTAAGTCGGGTGATGTTGAGGGTATTAGATTAGGAAATGAGACACTTAAAGTAGTAAAGGAGTTTTGCTATTTGGGGAGCAAAATAACCGATGATGGTCGAAGTAGAGAGGATATAAAATGTAGACTGGCAATGGCAAAGAAAGCGTTTCTGAAGAAGAGAAATTTGTTAACATCGAGTATAGATTTAAGTGTCAGGAAGTCATTTCTGAAAGTATTTGTATGGAGTGTAGCCATGTATGGAAGTGAAACATGGACGGTAAATAGTTTGGACAAGAAGAGAATAGAAGCTTTCGAAATGTGGAGCTACAGAAGAATGCTGAAGATTAGATGGGTAGATCACATAACTAATGAGGAGGTACTGAATAGGATTGGGGAGAAGAGGAGTTTGTGGCACAACTTGACCAGAAGAAGGGATCGGTTGGTAGGACATGTTCTGAGGCATCAAGGGATCACAAATTTAGTATTGGAGGGCATCGTGGAGGGTAAAAATCGTAGGGGGAGACCAAGAGATGAATACACTAAGCAGATTCAGAAGGATGTAGGTTGCAGTAGGTACTGGGAGATGAAGAAGCTTGCACAGGATAGAGTAGCATGGAGAGCTGCATCAAACCAGTCTCAGGACTGAAGACCACAACAACAACAGTGATACAGTTATGCTATCGCGAACGAGTGCATCATTCAGAGGAAGAAATTTAGGACAGTTATGATAGGAATCTACCTATTTCTCCAGTAAAACATTTGAAGATTTAGTTAAAAGAAATTTGTTCTGAATGGTTGTAAGAAAAATGTAGGTCCCAGCAATGAAGACCAATCTCACAGATTTTCTTTTTGTAACTATCGAGTGGAATTTTTATGTGCAAATTTAAACCCTGGTATTTAGTTTTATGTGGAAATTTACTTTCTACAGAGCTAGAATAGTTTTTCAAAACGTAAAATTCAGTTGTATAGCAGTCCATTTGTATATACTATTAAAAAAAAAAACAAAAAAAACCGCACACACAAAAGCATGTGATTTTGTGTGACAAACAGGGAAATGCTGCAGGTTTTATTTAGTGCAATAAAATAAAATGGAGCATTTGAACAACACTTAAATAACTGTAAAAATAAACGTTATGTGACATAAATTATAAATTTCAAATTTTTGTGCCTTAAATCTTGGTTTAAACATAGATGTCCCAAAGACCTCACTTCCTAGTGTACTGTAAAGAAAAACGGTCTTGTGATTTAATGATAAATGGGTAGACTAAGTACAGAAAAGTGGTCTTGTGATTTAAGGGTTAAATGGGTAGACTAAGCCATTGATAATATGCATAGGAGATCTTGGACGTAATTCAGGTGAACATGTATCTGGGAAAAAGATTTACATTGACAGTGTCGTACTGTGATTGCTGGAAGTTAGTGCGTAAAGGATATGCGTGTCTGTCTATTGCCAGAGTTGCATGTTGAACCTCTAATTGAAAACAAGTCTTGAGAATGGAGCTTGAAATTATTGAATATCCTTACAAATCACCAATCTTCCCTTCAGTTTGCTTTGCTGTTGTGTCTGGATCTCACCGTGCCCATCTACAGGAGGTGGCTGAAGTGGATGCAAAATCATTCATTAGCTCTGTACCGACAAACCCTCTCTGCTTTCGTCTAAGTTCAGCTCAGCCAGATGAGAGCCTCTCGTCCCAGACGAACCTGGGAAAGTCGTCTAGACGTGAAGCGTGCTCGTGGAGTAGCCGGTCCATGAAGTAACTTCCTGCTGAGAGCTTCCAACAAGGAAAACTCTGTGCTCTGCGTTTTTCGGTGTCGTTCCGACAAATAAGACGATATCTTACAAGACATTCATCCCTTACTTACGATTCAGATTGTTAACCAGTTATGAATCTCTTTAGACTTGGTGATCCAAACTGAGTCTGAATCACTTCCTCTTTCTTCTAATTTCTGTGCACTGGCCAATCTGGTAGGACCTCTGTAAGCACAGTCGCACTTCTTTCTCCCACTTCTAAATTATTTCCATGAACCAATGGTAGCCGTTTTTAAATTTCTTTAATTATTCAGTTTTGCGCCTCCTGGGCGAGATGTCAGCATCACACGATCTTCAAATGGGCGCTGATCTTTCTTTTCCCGTTCCACTTTCTAATGTATTATCTCCGCAACCTGTGTTTTTTCATGAATTTCCACTCTCCGCTGTTTATACCCACAATGTTTGTTACTCCGAGGGTTGCGGTGTTTCTCATTTTTTTTGTAGGTTGACTTTAAGGGTTCGATGTACTGCGAGATGCCAAGTCTTTACTCGGTCCCATGTGATAACAGTTACCTTCTCTTCCGAATTTACCGGTCGCCTTCTCGTTTTATCTTGAACTTGTGGACATGCTATGCAGTGCCACGTCTTTAAAACTGGAAATTTGTGGTAAGAGCCAATGAGACCAAACTGGTGAAGTCATCGCTCCCTAAGCTTACACACTACTTAATCTAACTTAAACTAACTTACGCTAAGGACAACACACTCACACATGTCCGAGGGAGGACTCAAACCTCCGACGGGGTGAGCCGCGCGAACCGTGACAAGGCGCCCAGACCGCGCGGCTACCCCTCGCGGTGCCACGTTTTTAACCACAGACTTTGTTTCCGATTGCAGAGGGGCGTGGGCTATAAGAGAGCTTCTACGTTTAAATAACCCACTAGATATCACACAGCACTGTTTCCATAATTCTTCTATTTTCAAATAAGTTATCAATTCACAACAACTTATAATTAACAAAACTTTTCAGACAACATGTTTATACACGATGCTTCAACGCTTCACAAAAACCATAATTTCGTACTTAACTCCAGGTAGCATGACACAGACTCTCTATATCCACTTTCGTTTTTACTTAGTGGTTGACCACTGTCGCCAGTCCCCTTTCTTCTTTGGAGTCCACAACACTCCCATAGCACGACTGCAAATTGCAAGTGACCCCTCACTGGCCAAACCAACTAACGCATCCGTCGTCGCTTTCTCCACTGCGCTCGCATTTTTTTCTCATATCTGTACAGTAGATGCTCTTTATTACTAACTAAACTCACCTTTTTCACACTGACACCTTAGTAAAACGAAAGTGAGACTTGTTGCTATGCTTTATAGCAACACACACCGCTACAGAGTTTTCCTTTAAGCGGCAGGCATCCCATGACCACACGACTCTCTAACAAATCTGTATGCTCCTTGCACATCCTGAAGTTGTAATTTTCATTTTATTACACTTGATGGTCAGTGCCAAGGCAGCCTTCAATGAAAATACAGGCAGGTCCGCTCTAAACCTACCTGGTGGATCCCTTCTAATGGAGGCGAGCGGCTATGCTTCTAATGGAGCTGGGTGCGGACTCCCTGAAGCTTGCCTGTTCTCCGTGGTGTCAAACTTGCTTCCACTGTGACTTCTCATTTAGCTGTGCATACAACTTAATACAGTAAATGGTTAAGTTTGGGAAATCAGTGGTACTGATTTACATTTCGTTATCCAGTGGGGATTAATTTATCAAAATTAGATTTGACTCTTCCTTATAGGTCTTACATAAGTCACAGGAAAGTTTGGAAAAAACTATCTCGAAACACTATTTATATGTGTTTTAGTATACAGATGCCAAATTCCGGTCGATTTTCGTAACACACGAATTTCTGTTGTACATCTAAATCTGCAAATATCTTTTCGAAAACGTTTTGCAATTTTTTTTTACTTATGATGACTTTACGAGACGATAAAGAACAGCATCATCTGCAAACAACCTAAGACGGCTGCTCAGATTGTCTCCTAATTCGTTTATATAGATATGGAACAGCAGAAGGCCTATAACACGACCTAGGGGAACGCCAGAAATCGCTTCCGTTTTACTCGATGACTTTCTGTCAATTACTGCAAACTGTGACCTCTCTGCCAGGAGATCACAAATCCAGGCGCATAACTGAGACAATATTCGATAAGCACGCAATTTGATTACAAGACACTTGTGAGATACAGTGTCAAAAGCCTTCTGGAAATATAGAAATACGGAATCAATTTGTAATCCCTTGTCAATAGCACTCAACATTTCGTGTGACTAAAGAGCTAAATATGTTTCATAAGAGCGGTGCTTTCTAAATCCGTGTTGACTGTGTATCAATAGACCGTTCTTTTTTGAGGTAATTCAAATCCTGCTGCATATCGACGTTAATGAAATGGGCCTTTGGGGACGGATCTTTCATCGAGCGAGTGGTTGTTAAGTATGGGGCTACTGCATTAGCATACTCTGAAAGAACCTAATTGGAACACAATCTGCACCGGAAGAGCCGGCCGCGGTGGCCGTGCGGTTCTAGGCGCTGCAGTCCGGAACCGTGTGACTGCTACGGTCGCAGGTTCGAATCCTGCCTCGGGCATGGATGTGTGTGCTGTCCTTAGGTTAGTTAGGTTTAAGTAGTTCTAAGTTCTAGGGGACTGATGACCTAAGATGTTAAGTCCCATAGTGCTCAGAGCCATTTGAACCATTTGCACCGGAAGACTTGATTTTATTACGTGATTTAAGTTGCCTCACTACTCAGAAGATATCTACTTCTACATTACTCATGTTGACAGCTTTTCTTGATGCGAATTCTGGAATATTTACTTCGTCTTTTTTGGTGAAGGAATTTCGGAAGGCTGTGTTTAGCTAAACTGCTTTAACAGCACTGTTTTCATTGCTACCGTACAGAGAAGGCGTCGATTACGTCTTGCCGCTAGCATACTTTACATACGACCAGAATTTCTTTGGCTTTTCTGCCAGGTTTCGAGACAAAGTTTTGTTGAGGAAACTATTATAAGCATCTCGCATTGAAGTCAGCACTAAATTTCGAGTTTCTGTAAGAGATCGCCTATCTTGGAGTTTTGCGTTCGCTTCAATTTGGCATACTTTCCTCGTTGTTTGCGCATTCTGCAACAGTGTTCTCATCCGTTTTGTGTAACAAGGAGGATCAACTCCGTCGTTTGATAATTTATTTGATATAAATCTCTCAGTTGCTGTCGATACTGTTTCTCTAAATTCAAGCCACATCTGGTCCATACTTGCATTGTTAATTTGGTGTGGGTAGAGATTGTCTCTCAGAAGGCGTCACCCGAGTTTTTACCTGCTTCTTTGAACTGGTATACTATTCGTTTATTTTTGGAGGATTTGGGAGTTACTATATTCAGTCTCGCTGCGACAACCCTGTGTTCACTGATACCTGCATTCGTTTTCACGCTCGTTATTAGCTCAAGGATTATTTGTTGCTAAGATATCAAGTGATATTTCACAACCGTTTGCTATTCGAATGGGCTCAAGAGCTAACTACTCAGAATAATTTCTAGAGGTACAATTTCTGATGATCTTTTATGTGTATCTCCAGATTTAAATATATATTTTCGTCAACACATCGAAGGTAAATTGAAGTCACCACCAATAATAATTGTATGAGTCGGATACGTGTTTGAAATTAGACTCAAGTTATATTTGAACCTTTCAGCAATTGTATCACCTGAGTTGGCCGGCCGCGGTGGTCTCGCGGTTCTAGGCGCGCAGTCCGGAACCGTGCGACTCCTACGGTCGCAGGTTCGAATCCTGCCTCGGGCATGGATGTGTGTGATGTCCTTAGGTTAGTTAGGTTTAAGTAGTTCTAAGTTCTAGGGGACTGATAACCACAGCAGTTGAGTCCCATAGTGCTCAGAGCCATTTTATCATCTGAGTTGCGATGCCGGTAAATGGATCCAACTATTATTTTATTCCGGTTGCCAAGAATGGCCTCTACCTATACTAAATCACAGGAAATATCTACCTCAGTTTCGGTACAAGATAAACTGTTTCTAACAGCAACAAACTTTCAGTGCCTATAATGATTTGACCATCTGTGCTTTCTATTAGCGCTTGGAGCTCTGGTACTTTCCCAACAGAGCTACGACAGTTTACAACTGTTATACCGATGGTTCCTGTATTTACGTTATTCCTGTGTTTGACCTGCGCCCTTCGAGACTGAAGCTATTTTTATGTTTCCCCGAAGCACTCTCCTAAAAAACCGCCCAAAGCACGCCACACAGCCCTTACTACCCGTGTAGTCACCTCCTGCGTGTAATGGCGTCGTGAATTATTTAGCGGAACCGAAACCCCACAGCCCGATGGAACAATTCGAGGAATCTGCAACCTACATGGTCGCAGTACCTCCTGTGCCTCTGATTCAGACCCTCCACTCGGTCTGTACCAGAGCTCCGCAATCGGACTTGCCGACTATGAGGTAAATGGTGAGCTCTGCTTTCATTTCGCAAGCAAGACTGGCAGCCTTTATCACTTGTTATAGCCGCCCGAAACCTGAGAGAATCTCTTCCAATCCAAAGCGACACACGCCATTGATGCCGACATGATCCACCACCTGTAGTTGGCTGCACCCTGTACTGTTCATGGCATCCGGAAGGATCCGTTCCCTGTCTGGAATGACGCCACCCGTTATGCACACGAAGTGCACATTCGCTTTCTTGCCCTTCTTGGCAGCCATGTCCGTGTAGGGCTCCATAACGCGTGACATTGGAGCTCCCAACTACGAATAAGCGCAGCCTCTACGACTGCCCGTACCTTGCAGGCTGAGGTTTCCCCTGAAACAGGGGAAGCAACTGCATCTGGCTGAGGGATAGCGTCAGTAACAGACAGCACTTGGAACCAGTGTGTCGGTCCAACCGAGCGGCCTTACGTTCGGCCCCCTGGAAAGTCGTTCACAGCCTGACACCCCAGAGGTGACCTCCCACTCGAGGGGTCAACCTCAGTGCGAGCAGTAATTCGTCTGACCACGGATGCGGACCGATCGGCGGACTCGTGGGTCGTGCTGAACGACCGCTGGATCCCCACGGCCGACCGACAGCAGTGATGTCCATCCACTGCAGCCTCAAGCTGTGTAACCGAAGCCATTGCAACCTGGAACTGAAAGCAATGTGTTACCAACTTGGCTCGCATCTACACACAGCAATCACTGTCGCTACCCATACTAAAGACCGTGGAAAACTACACTACACAGACAAAGGACTATCGGTGCACGCTACGGAACTCTATGGTAGACACTGACGAAAACGCAAAAACTATGTCTAGTAAGTTAGATTAAAACACAGAGATTCAAAAATTACACCACCAAAGCACTCAGATGAGACTAAATAATTCTCTACTGGTTAGGAACTGGTAATATGTGACAAAATCGGTTTACTTTTCGACACAAACGAAAACACGTGAACTGTTTGTGCTAAATATTAAATTAACACGCAGAAATTCGAGAAACTAAACTACCGAAGCATATAAATGAATCTATATAATTCGCTCCTGGTTAGGAACTCGTAAAATGTCACAAAATCGGTTACTTCCGTGTTGCTGCTTGTGTCTCAGCCGGCTGATGCTGCCTGATAGGCTGACTGTTGTCAACCTGTAACATGCTTATTGTGGTCACTGAACTTGATATGTCATTAATTCTGTCAAGGTAATTAGGACAGCCCAGTTACCACAGTTCTTAATTGTTCAAAAATATTCCATGTTTTTGCTTGTTTGTTTTTCTTTTGGATACGTAGAGGTCTTGCGATTTTTCCTCACTGAATCAAATGTTATTGATTTTGACCCATGAACAGATTATCACATTTCTGCCTCAGAAACTCTATCAACTGCAGAGCTGCTGATTTTTTTTATTATAATTAAACCAAATCGTAAAGAAAGTAAAAGTTAGTGTTTATATTGTGTAATCTAACATGAGTAAGGGCTTATTAGTGTGCTCGAAAACTCGCGGCACGCAGCAGGATTCTGATGCCCATCTTTCAGTCACTTTCCTCTCAACCATAACGTTACCGGCAGATAAACATAATCTTCTCACTCTAAAGGGGCCCCTAACGCAATTCTATATGCCTTGGGAAAAGAAAATTTTGTAACCGACTGGAAATACTAAGTAGCTAACTGACGTCGATTGCTTCTTATACTTGAAGATTATATATTATCACGTATCAGTCTCGTAAGAAACTGTTTTCAACCAATTCCTTTGCTGTACGGGTACACCACATGGCTTGAGTAACTCCTATTTGGTTTTTGCTTGGTAGGGCTTCTTTCGCGTACAGGGAGTTCACTGAGTAATATTTAGTAACTTCAGTAATGTTCTACATTCATGATTTAATTATAGACACCGTTTTTTCAATTTTTTCGGAAAACATCCTCTTTTGAGGCGTGTGTACTTGATCGTTGTGACATAGTTTATACTAAAGACTCTAAGGAAGATATTGCTATAA
Source organism: Schistocerca nitens (assembly GCF_023898315.1). Taxonomy (NCBI): domain Eukaryota; kingdom Metazoa; phylum Arthropoda; class Insecta; order Orthoptera; family Acrididae; genus Schistocerca; species Schistocerca nitens. The sequence continues at coordinate 877,240,058 of NC_064616.1, read as the reverse complement.
ATTCAGTTTTCGCCTGGACTCTAATTCTGATAAATTGTTCCACTGTCTATTGAATTTATTGACCTGTGAATTATTTGTCATCAGTTTGGGAAACAACTTCTACAAACGTAACTTTATAATTTTTGTGTCAATATTGTAACTGGTATAGAAATGTAAATTTCTAACACTTTCCCTTTGTGTGATATTTTTCATACTTTCTATTTTCTTTGATAAACAAGTTTCTGTTTGTACTTAAGTAGCGAATTGCATGAAATAACTATTAGAATTGTTCATGTAAATGTTAATACCACCACACACAAACGAGAGTACAGTGCATGAAACACTCATGAGTATGGTACACTTATGAGATAGAGTTATCGAAGTAGTAATCATCGTTAGCCATTATGATAGTTTTCATGGACAGAATGGTGTGATGGGCACACTGAATTGCTCATAGAGCTGCGGAAGAGGTCCAGCCAGATGGAGGCGGGGACGTGATTGAGTACAGATGTACTAATTACCCATTCACTGACAGAATGCCCTATTACTTCACCACAACTAAGTTCTGGCATTTCATCGACTTCGAACTATTCACAGGCTATCAGTGCATATAGAACTTGAACACTAATAACAAACGCATTGAAGATGGAATTATACATGAATTGCCAAGTAAAGACAACTAAAATATATCTTCATATGGGTCATTTTACCTAGTTTAACATAGTTCTGTCGTGGGCAGTAGATAAATTCAGTAACTGCTGAAACAGCATGCCAGATTCAAATTTTAGAAAGTAAATAATTTTGTTTACAGTCAAACACATAAAATCTCTAAATACACTCCTGGAAATGGAAAAAAGAACACATTGACACCGGTGTGTCAGACCCACCATACTTGCTCCGGACACTGCGAAAGGGCTGTACAAGCAATGATCACACGCACGGCACAGCGGACACACCAGGAACCGCGGTGTTGGCCGTCGAATGGCGCTAGCTGCGCAGCATTTGTGCACCGCCGCCGTCAGTGTCAGCCAGTTTGCCGTGGCATACGGAGCTCCATCGCAGTCTTTAACACTGGTAGCATGCCGCGACAGCGTGGACGTGAACCGTATGTGCAGATGACGGACTTTGAGCGAGGGCGTATAGTGGGCATGCGGGAGGCCGGGTGGACGTACCGGCGAATTGCTCAACACGTGGGGCGTGAGGTCTCCACAGTACATCGATGTTGTCGCCAGTGGTCGGCGGAAGGTGCACGTGCCCGTCGACCTGGGACCGGACCGCAGCGACGCACGGATGCACGCCAAGACCGTAGGATCCTACGCAGTGCCGTAGGGGACCGCACCGCCACTTCCCAGCAAATTAGGGACACTGTTGCTCCTGGGGTATCGGCGAGGACCATTCGCAACCGTCTCCATGAAGCTGGGCTACGGTCCCGCACACCGTTAGGCCGTCTTCCGCTCACGCCCCAACATCGTGCAGCCCGCCTCCAGTGGTGTCGCGACAGGCGTGAATGGAGGGACGAATGGAGACGTGTCGTCTTCAGCGATGAGAGTCGCTTCTGCCTTGGTGCCAATGATGGTCGTATGCGTGTTTGGCGCCGTGCAGGTGAGCGCCACAATCAGGACTGCATACGACCGAGGCACACAGGGCCAACACCCGGCATCATGGTGTGGGGAGCGATCTCCTAAACTGGCCGTACACCACTGGTGATCGTCGAGGGGACACTGAATAGTGCACGGTACATCCAAACCGTCATCGAACCCATCGTTCTACCATTCCTAGACCGGCAAGGGAACTTGCTGTTCCAACAGGACAATGCACGTCCGCATGTATCCCGTGCCACCCAACGTGCACTAGAAGGTGTAAGTCAACTACCCTGGCCAGCAAGATCTCCGGATCTGTCCCCCATTGAGCATGTTTGGGACTGGATGAAGCGTCGTCTCACGCGGTCTGCACGTCCAGCACGAACGCTGGTCCAACTGAGGCGCCAGGTGGAAATGGCATGGCAAGCCGTTCCACAGGACTACATCCAGCATCTCTACGATCGTCTCCATGGGAGAATAGCAGCCTGCATTGCTGCGAAAGGTGGATATACACTGTACTAGTGCCGACATTGTGCATGCTCTGTTGCCTGTGTCTATCTACATCTACATCTATACTCCGCGAGCCACCTTACGGTGTGTGGCGGAGGGTACTTATTGTACCACTATCTGATCCCCCCTTCCCTGTTCCATTCACGAATTGTGCGTGGGAAGAACGACTGCTTGTAAGTCTCCGTATTTGCTCTAATTTCTCGGATCTTTTCGTTGTGATCATTACGCGAGATATATGTGGGCGGTAGTAATATGTTGCCCATCTCTTCCCGGAATGTGCTCTCTCGTAATTTCGATAATAAACCTCTCCGTATTGCGTAACGCCTTTCTTGAAGTGTCCGCCACTGGAGCTTGTTCAGCATCTCCGTAACGCTCTCGCGCTGACTAAATGTCCCCATGACGAATCGCGCTGCTTTTCGCTGGATCATGTCTATCTCTTCTATTAATCCAACCTGGTAAGGGTCCCATACTGATGAGCAATACTCAAGAATCGGACGAACAAGCGTTTTGTAAGCTACTTCTTTCGTCGATGAGTCACATTTTCTTAGAATTCTTCCTATGAATCTCAACCTGGCGCCTGCTTTTCCCACTATTTGTTTTATGTGATCATTCCACTTCAGATCGCTCCGGATAGTAACTCCTAAGTATTTTACGGTCGTTACCGCTTCCAATGATTTACCACCTATGGCATAATCGTACTGGAATGGATTTCTGCCCCTATGTATGCGCATTATATTACATTTATCTACGTTTAGGGAAAGCTGCCAGCTGTCGCACCATTCATTAATCCTCTGCAGGTCTTCCTGGAGTACGTACGAGTCTTCTGATGTTGCTACTTTCTTGTAGACAACCGTGTCATCTGCAAATAGCCTCACGGAGCTACCGATGTTGTCAACTAAGTCATTTATGTATATTGTAAACAATAAAGGTCCTATCACGCTTCCTTGCGGTACTCCCGAAATTACCTCTACATCTGCAGATTTTGAACCGTTAAGAATGACATGTTGTGTTCTTTCTTCTAGGAAATCCTGAATCCAATCACAAACCTGGTCCGATATTCCGTAAGCACGTATTTTTTTCACTAAACGTAAGTGCGGAACCGTATCAAATGCCTTCCTGAAGTCCAGGAATACGGCATCAATCTGCTCGCCAGTGTCTACGGCACTGTGAATTTCTTGGGCAAATAGGGCGAGCTGGGTTTCACATGATCTCTGTTTGCGGAATCCATGTTGGTTATGATGAAGGAGATTTGTATTATCTAAGAACGTCATAATACGAGAACACAAAACATGTTCCATTATTCTACAACAGATTGACGTAAGTGAAATAGGCCTATAATTATTCGCATCTGATTTATGACCCTTCTTGAAAATGGGAACGACCTGTGCTTTCTTCCAGTCGCTAGGTACTTTACGTTCTTCCAGAGATCTACGATAAATTGCTGATAGAAAGGGGGCAAGTTCTTTAGCATAATCACTGTAGAATCTTAAGGGTATCTCGTCTGGTCCAGATGCTTTTCCGCTACTAAGTGATAGCAGTTGTTTTTCAATTCCGATATCGTTTATTTCAATATTTTCCATTTTGGCGTCCGTGCGACGGCTGAAGTCAGGGACCGTGTTACGATTTTCCGCAGTGAAACAGTTTCGGAACACTGAATTCAGTATTTCTGCCTTTCTTCGGTCGTCCTCTGTTTCGGTGCCATCGTGGTCAACGAGTGACTGAATAGGGGATTTAGATCCGCTTACCGATTTTACATATGACCAAAACTTTTTAGGGTTCTTGTTTAGATTGTTTGCCAATGTTTTATGTTCGAATTCGTTGAATGCTTCTCTCATTGCTCTCTTTACGCTCTTTTTCGCTTCGTTCAGCTTTTCCTTATCAGCTATGATTCGACTACTCTTAAACCTATGGTGAAGCTTTCTTTGTTTCCGTAGTACCTTTCGTACATGATTGTTATACCACGGTGGATCTTTCCCCTCGCTTTGGACCTTAGTCGGTACGAACTTATCTAAGGCGTACTGGACGATGTTTCTGTGGTTCTGTCAGTGTGATCATGTGATGTATCTGACCCCAGGAATGTGTCAATAAAGTTTCCCCTTCCTGGGACAATGAATTCACGGTGTTCTTATTTCAATTTCCAGGAGTGTATATCTTGTGTCTTACCGCACCAGGCAGCTCTCCAGATAGGAGTTGAAACAGCAGTATTGCAATATCTCCGCTATACACTACTGTTTGATTTTGGTAATTGAGAGTATCATGTTTCTAAGGGTTCTGCATACGTAAGTGTGAATAGTTAACGACAGTTCAAAACAAGTAGCATGAATTGATGAATTTTGTTTCTTTTTTCTGTGGTTCTATTTTATAGGACTGATTTACATCGAAGTGGCTTCAGTAGCGTTGCTTGGATATACGACATTGTACCAGGTGTTGTTATTTACTCTAAGTGTGTCATGCAGCAACGTATGGTTTAAGTATAGGTGATGGATTGAAATGAAACGTAATTGATGAGTATGGTACTGGCGAAAACTCATAGAGTATAATGTGAAGCTATTTTGGGGATTACCAAAATTTTTCATAACTATAAAGGCTCATTTTAAGTGGCTATCAGCAGAATGTATATTTATTGGATTACCATGCGTTTAGCGATAAGTGTGGTGTACGGAAAGTGTTTAATAAAAATCAGTAGCAAAGGAGGAAAGGTTAAATGGTTCAAATGGCTCTGAGCACTATGGGACTTAACTTCTTAGGTCATCAGTCCCCTAGAACTTAGAACTACTTAAACCTAACTAACTTAAGGACAACAAAAAACCCATGCCCAAGGCAGGATTCGAACCTGCGACCGTAGCGGTCGCGCGGTTCCAGAATGTAGAGGAAAGGTTAAGAAAGAGGCCATGAACGATTCACCACTCTATCAACTGAATGCATAAAGTGTGTCTACTCTTAAGTGAATACGTGCTTGGTGAGTATACTGCCTGGACCTGTCCAAAGTTCCTTCATTCTTTAGTTTTCCGCTTTCCTTCCTGTCCTTTCACTATTCTATGCATCTATCAGTTATGTCGTCAACTATCAATCTGTCATCGGCGAGAATTAAAGAAACCGAATGAGATGTTAGTATATTCCTAGAGATGAGTAATTCCTAAGGATTAGTGAATTCCTGATAACAGAATGATAAGTTAATGATATGTTGTTGGGTCAGAATATGAGAATAAAGAGGTGATTACCGGTAAGTTGCATTACGTATATAGTTTCAGGATACTGATAAAAATTATGGTATGATAATGTGGCAGTATCACATCAATAGCAGGCGCTGATTCGGGTCAGTCTACTCTTCTCCTTTATGACAGCTTAAGCTCTATTCTGACTCATTTAATCAGGTGTCGGAATGTCTGTGGAGGAATGGCAGCCCATTTTTCCACAAGAGCCTGAACAAGAGAAGGTAGTGGTATGACTGTACATGCAGTGGTCTCAAGCGACGTCGACGTTCTTACTTATTCCTAAGATTTACGGTTGGGTTCAGGCCGGGATTCTGGGCAGGCCAGCCAATTTAAGGAATCTTGTCAACAACCCATTGCTGCGTAGGGGTCATGTTGCTCGTCCATGTACTCTTACTTTGTTGCATACAGTACGCAATGCTGTAAAATATGTTCATATCCTTCCGCATTTAGAAACAGAGATAAGCACCATAAAAGCGAAAAAGTGTTCTATACAGCAACACTGTCCTTTTTGTTCGTCATTGTAGGCACTACAGACGATGGCAGGTGATGTTCTTCAGGCATTTTCCAAACCCATACAAGTCCATCGGTTCGCCACAGAGCATAGCGTGATTCATCACACCAGATCATTTTTTTTCTTCAGTCAACCACCGTCCAGCTGCATTGCACTTTACACCTTCACAAACGTCGCTTACCATTAACTACAGGGATGTGTGGCTTATGAGGAACTGCACCACCATTGTACCCCCTGTATTTCAACTCTCTTAGCACAATACTGATAGAATCTGAAGCAACGAATTAAAATCTGTGCGGCAGCCATAACGTGGACCTGGGTCTCCTTGCTTACTAGGCAGGTGTGTTAGCCATTACATCAGGGCAGAGGTATGCACGGACTACCGTAGAACAATGCCCTCCCCAACACAAACTTCAATTCGTATACTTATATGGATATGGTATCTGTTCTTTCGGACATGTCTGAAAGAACAGATACCATATCCATATAAGTATATAGTTCTGGCAATACCGGCCATGACCTTGCTCATCTGTGCGGATGCACACATATTACCCGAACTCTTATGGGACTTGGTAAGAATGTCTTCCACGAGTAATGAGACTGTTGGGTAGGGACACTACGAATGTAGTGTTTGGACATATAAGGTGAGAATGAGGGTTTTCGCCGGAGGCGTGCGCGAGATAGTCCTGCAGTCGCGCCGGCCGGTGTGGTTGAGCGGTTCTAGGCACTTCAGTCTGGAACCGCGCGACCGCTACGGTCGCAGGTTCGAATCCTGCCTCGGGCATGGATGGGTGTGATGTCCTTAGGTTAGTTAGGTTTAAGTTGTTCTAAGTTCTAGGGGACTGATGACCTCAGATGTTAAGTCCCATAGTGCTCAGAACCATTTCGAACCTGCAGTCGCACGATCCTCTGTGCTCTCGGTGGCTCACATGGATAGAGCGTCTGCTATGTAAGCAGGAGATCCCGGGTTCGCATCCCGGTCGGGGCACCCATTTTCACCTGTCCCCCTTGATATATATCAACGCCCGTCGGCAGCTGAAAATATTAATATATAATTCTAACTTCAATTCAAGTCTTCAGCCTGTTTTCCCTTCTTAAATCTTCGCTAATGCCAAGACCCTCTGGTACTGGAACAGCACCCCAGCGTTTCATGCGGTCGGGAAATCCTGCTTGTACCTCAAGTGTAGGCCATCTATAGATCTGATGTAACTGAATTTTCCTTGAGACATTAGAGTCTCAGCTTTATCTACGACATTGATAGAAGCTAGAGAAATGCATTAAAATCTCTGTGCACAGCCATTAGCTAGTAGCGCTGGACTGATGATAGCACTTTGGAGCTAACGTACTGTTCCTTCCGCTGACTTCATGTAACTTCTACAACCGCCCTCCTTAATGGGGCTGGGTGTTTGGGAAGGAGACCAGACAGCGAGGTCATCGGTCTCATCGGATTAGGGAAGGAGGTCGGCCGTGCCCTTTCAAAGGAACCATCCCGGCATTTGCCTTGAGCGATTTAGGGAAATCATGGAAAACCTAAATCAGGATGGCCAGACGCGGGATTGAACCGTCGTCCTCCAGAATGCGAGTCCAGTGTCTAACCACTGGGCAACCTCGCTGGGTCCTCCTTAATGCTCGACGGTCACTGTCCGTCTGTAATAAGGTGCGCCTGGTCTTCATTCAGCTGTGGTTGTTCCTTTGCGTTTCCATTTCACAATCACATCAACAACAGTGGACTTTGGCAGATTTAGAACGGTTGACATCTCCCTGATGGATTTATTGTTCACATGACACCCAATAACTCGTTCTCGTTCGAAGTCACTGAGCTCTCCCGATCGACACATGTTGCTGTTTTTGTTTCTTTTGTGGTGTCACCGCCAGACACCACACTTGCTAGGTGGTAGCTTTTAAATCGGCCGCGGTCCGGTAGTATACGTCGGACCCGCGTGTCGCCACTGTCAGTGATTGCAGACCGAGCGCCACCACACGGCAGGTCTAGAGAGACGTTCTGGCACTCGCCCCAGTTGTACAGCCGACTTAGCCAGAGATGGATCACTGACAAATACGCTCTCATTTGCTGAGACGATAGTTAGCATAGCCTTCAGCTACATTTGCTACGACCTAGCAAGGCGCCGTATTCAATTGATATTGAGATTCTGTTAATGTATCATCAAGAGCGATGTTCTACAAATGTGGATTAAAGTTAAGTATTCAAGAAGCTACGTACTTTTCTTTATAGCATTCATTACGTATCCTGTTTCAGACCTCACGCCAGCCTGCGTGAGTTTAAGCGCGTGCCTTTCGGCTTCCTCTCATTGTGTCTAGGCTGTCTTGTTTAGACACAACATCTTTAATCAGCATAATTTAGAATGGTACAGAGAAGGAATGCGGAGTTTTTTATTTCTGCGGTGTAACATTTGGTACACATAGGCTTGAATTAATGATGCATAAGGAGTGGGGAAAGAAAGATAACAAAAGTTGTGCTTGTCTTGCTGATTTGTCTGAAAGAAGGAGAATAATTTATTAATGAATGAGGATGCGAATTTTGGTGGGATATGATAACGAAATAGTTAGTAGCGTGTAGTGAAACAAAGGAGAGCAGATAAATGAATGAGGTAAAATCGGGATGATAATGGGAGAAATATGAATAAAGAGAAATAGAGAATATGGATTTGGAGTAGGAGGAGGCATGACAAAACGAGGTTTGATTAGTTAAAATGAATAAAAATAAAACAGAATGTGAGCGGTACTACTACTGTTCAATACGATAAAAGCAAGAAAGTCTCAATGAAGTACGACCAAGTATATGAATTTTCGCTTGAAGATATGTATATGATCACTCATTACAGCTATTCAGTGGAATGAATAGATCAGCAGAAGAGGTGGTTGTGTTGTAGAACATCCTTTCCGTAAATGTGGCAAAGATAAAATTTTGAGTAAAAGATCCAACCTGTTGTGACAGCAGGGTATAATGTTATAAAGCATCTAATAATTTATTGTGGAGAATGTAAAATCTGATTTACAGGGATGTATGAGTTTTTTATTGGAGGAATCATATAAATCATTAAAAGCAATACTGGAGAGTAGGAACAGTATTTGTGAGCAATAATACGGAAGTTCGTCTGGGATTTAAAAAAAAGAAATACCTCATACTTTTCTGTATAACTAGCAAATGCTTTTTACGATATGAATAATTTCGATCACTTTGTTTATCTTCAGAAATATGTAGGAGACAGTGTTCTGATCCGTACTTCTTGGATAGGCACGATGAGTTTCTTCCGCATATATATAGGTCAAACTTTATTAGCTACAGAACTGTGTAGTAGACAGTATTCTTTTCTGTAGTTCCTGTATAGACACGACCGGTTGCTTACGCAAATACATAGATCACACCTGATCATCTTCAGATCTATGTACTAGACAATGTAAACATGACGGGTTGCTTACAAAACTACATACGTCTGAAGATGATAGTGTGTGACTGGAACTATTCATATCTTAAAATAATGTTCAAGTGAGACGCAAAAATAACCGATATAATTTTTAAAAATATCAACTCGAGTTCTTCTCGGCTTAGAAATTGTTCAAACAGCTTGTGGGAAAGCAGCCTGGTGACATCTTCGACAAGTGCCAATGTTTCAACAGGTGCACACCCTGTCGTTATCAAGACACAAATACAGAGAGAAAGCGCTGTGCACATAAATTTAAAACCTCGGTATGCTGAGCGTAAGCTGAAAGATAAGAAACACACACTCACACACACACACACACACACACACACACACACACACGCGCGCGCGCGCGCGCGCGCGCACACACTAAACACTAGCGTCGCCACACAACCAAAGATGACAAACGTCACAGTTTATCGACAATGAATATTAATAAGCATCGTTTGAGGCAGCGTTAACTCTGTCCCTCTGTTGTTTGACCAGGGTACAAGCAGGATCCAAAACAGAAATGCAGCAAAAATCTCCATCTCTATTGATCTGGCCATTCGCTAATTTAATCTCAACTGCTCCCTTAACAACGCTATCCCAATAACCGGAAGTGTATGCTAGTATGTGCATGTTGTTATCTTCCATAGGATAACCGGCATCGAGACAATAGCAGATTTGCTCGGCTATTGTTAGCGTGTGTGACGCTAATGCTCATTACTACAGTCCCCTACGGTCCTGATTGTCTAATCAATGTATGACATGGCATAACAGCAAGCGGTACGGTAGACAGCCGCCTTACGTAAACCAGGATTATGATTTACAAATCCTTAAAGGGCAATAATCGTAGGTGGTGGTCGAACAACACATTTTACATTATATTTTCAAAGAATGCCACTAAAGGCAAAAAGGCCGCAGACTGAGGTGCCGCTTCGTTATTATCATCACTCACTCGACTCATGGTTGCTCGATAGAGCATTGCACCTTCATCTGTTTTTCACTATAGCCATTCCGATGAAAGATGACTTCGAGAGGAGTCAACTCAGCTGACAAACTTTCAGGATATGAGATGGAGTGGTCCCTGTCAACCTACATAACAAGTACAATGCCTTCGATCGTAACTTCAATGCTGACTGTTGATATAACATGAATGTATGCACTGTTTCGCGTATTTTCATGACTGACGATGTCATTCTTTACTACTTGACAACACTGACGAAATCATGTATTTTACCATTTAATGCTATTGATTCTCGCGTCTTTGTTTTTTATTTTATTTATTTGTACGTGTATTTCCGTAGTACCAAAATGAGAAATAAGTCTCCAAGGTCATGGAACGTGTCAGCTCATGAAATTACAACAGAAAAGTAATAACAGATAAAATAAAATTGTATGAACGCAGAAAAAGTCAAGCCATAAGTTTAAGTAAACGCAATCAACAATGTAACATAGAAACCAGCTTAATTTTTCAAGGAACTCCTCGAAAGAATAGGAGTGACCCAAGAGGAAACTCTTCAGATTCGATTTGAAAGCTCGTGGATTACTGGTAAGATGTTTGAATTCTTATAGTAGCTTACTGAAAATGGATGCAGTAGTATACTGCACACATTTCTGCACAAGAGTTCAGGAAGTGCGATCCAAATGCAGATTAGATTTCTGCCTAGTATTAACTGAGGGAAAGTTGCTAAGTCTTAGGAATAAGCTGATATTGTTAACAAGAAACGACAGTAAAGAATATATGTATTGAGAGGCCAATGTCAGAATACCCAGACTAGTGAACAGGGGTCGACAAGAGGTTCGCGAACTTACACCACTTATTGCCCGAACTATCCGCTTCTGAGCCAAAAATATCCTTTGAGAATGGGAAGATTTACCCCAAAATATAATACCATATGCTATAAGCGAATGACAATAAGCAAAGTAGACTAATTTTCGTGTCGAACAATCGCTTACTTCAGGTACCGTTCGAATAGTAAAAATGGCAGCATTAAATCTTTGAACAATATTCTGAACGTGAGCATTCCATGACAGTTTACTACCTGAACATCTAAAAATTTGAACTGTTCTGTTTCACTAACCATATTCCCATTCTGTGACATTAAAACGTAGTTCACATGTTATTGCTGTGATCATCTACGGAAAGAGGTAGAAGGAAAGTGAAGCTACAACTTGGCCCTAAATCAGGGGCGGGCAGGAATCCTGCACATGTGCGGTGCACTTGCACGCGTGCAGTTAACAGGTGTTCCGCGTGCACACAGGGGCAAGCTGGCCACCCGCTTACCTCCCATCCCCACCATACCTTCTGTCCGCTCCTTCCTCTGTAATGCGTTTTGTTTCCTAGCTTGCTTTATTGAGTGAATCAATAAGGTTAGTAGGAGTGCTTGAAAGAAATCATGGTTTGAAAGAGTACCTATTACCTACGATACGTATTATTTAATTATCACAGGTGGAGTTTACAATACGTTTAATATCTGGAACAAAATTTCTACATACAGACAAACACAAACAGTTACGTAAATTTTCATCACTGATGTTTGCTCTTAACCGAGACTTATTAATTCAGCAAATGGTTTTCCAGCTCTCGCTATATTAAGCGCAGTCTTATAACTTGAACATACCGCTGGGCTATTATTGTTGTCGTCCTGAAAACTTGAAAACAGTGCTCCATAAAATGTTAGATCAGTTAGATGAGAGACATGACGAGAGAAAGTCGCAGATCTCTCGTGACAACAGCAACTACGACAAATACAAATGGCTCTGAGCACTATGGGACTTAACTGCTGTGGTCATCAGTCCCCTAGGACTTAGAACTACTTAAACCTAAATAACCTAAGGACATCACACACATCCATGCCCGAGGCAGGATTCGAACCTGCGACCATAGCGGTCGCGCGGTTCCAGACTGGAGTGCCTAGAACCGCTCGGCCACTCCGGCCGGCCAACTACGACAGATTCATCTGGTATCGTCAGATCGGTCTTCTTAAGCTCAGTCAATTCCCCATCCGCTCAGAATCCGACAATAAATTGTACTCGTCCTTGTGAAATTTATTATAATGGCCTTCAATACTAAACTTCCGTTGACCAGCGAGAATACTGCCACATATTAAATATTTCGAATTTTCACGTTTTTGCACAAAGAAAAAATGATTCTCCCATTACTTTTTAAAAGATAGCAAATCTCCACTTCACCGTTTCTTGAAATACAACGTTCACTACATAGTGCTCGCTTCGCATCAACGTCCGCAGCTCAGCCTGGCACTACACTGCCGCAACCTGCCGGCTGTCGCCACTGCCCTATTCGACGACTGCACGCGAGCAGCACACGTGCAGCGCTGTGCGCTCATGAGCCGCGTGCAACGTTTGCCCGCCCCTGCGCTAAATGGTTCGACATCCACGACTTTTCACAGAACGTGGGGTTCGGAGGCTTGTCTGTTGTAGAAAGTAGATGGTGATCTGTGGCATCTCTACCGAAAGAGCACAATGATGGTGCACGCACAAGTGTATCGCAGCCCACCGTTCATCCTACATTGTTGAACATGGTGCTCCGCAGCAGACCAGCTCTACATGTTCACACGTTGACCAACGACATCGTCAGTAACGATTGCAGTGGGCTCGGGACCATTGGGAGCCGACCATCGATCAATGGAAACGTGTCGGCTCTTCGTGTGAATCACATTTTTGCGAAACTAGGTCGTTGGTCGTCTCAACAAACGCCGTCATCGAAGTGAACGGCGGCTCGAAACGTGGAGCGCACCACGGACGCAGGCTGGTGGGAGCAGTATAATGCTGTGGGAGACATTCTCCTCCACCTGCACAGGACCTGTGGTAACATCTAAAGACACGCTGACAGCTGCGAACCACCTCAACCCTTCGCGCTTCATGTGTGACCCGACGGTGATGTCATCTTTCAGCAGTACAGTTGTCCCTGTCTTGGAGTCAGAACAGTGCTACAGGGGTTTGAGGAGCATTATAGTGAACTCACGTTGCTGTCTCGGTGAGCAAACTCGCCTGACGAAAACCCTATGGAACCCATCTGGGTCGCTATCGGCCGCCATCACACCATATGCAAATCAGCGGCCTGTTATTTATGCGAATGCCATGACCAGCACCAAGACATCTAACGCCACATACCTCCACAAACCTATCAACAAACTGTTGGATTCCTGATACGCGGAATCAGTAATGTATTTCGTTCCAAAGACGGACAAATAAGTTTTGAAGCATGTGGTCATAGCATTTTGGCTCATCATTGTATGTTGGACTTCTCCTCAGCTACCAAACTTGGTACACATGTCACATAATGCTTGGAAAGAACCATTGTGGGGTAAGAACCATCTCTCTCGCAGAGGTGTGGGGGTGGGGCGAAAAAATATCGTAGCTCACAAAGCGCAAATATCCACACTATATTCATCCAGTATTTGAGAATGAGAGCACTTGGTGACTCGCAATAAACAGTACACGTAATTTCAAACATTTAAGCAACTTTTTGACGCCGACGCCGACAACCCCCCTCCGAAAACGAGGAAAGCAAAACAGAGGTTCATTGCTTACTACATTTAAACTGTTCATGCAGTAAAACTGGCGCATCAGGCGTGATGTTTTAATTTATTACTTCTTTACTAATAACTCAATTCGCAATACACTTGCAGACAATATTCACATCTACCACTGAAAGCACCTGCAAAAGTGTATGAGAGTACATCCGGGAGATACGGTATTATAAACAGTAAGATACGTCTCACTTGAATTATATAGAACGTTAATAACTGTCATCTTTAATAACTAGCTGAGAGACACTTTGGGCTCGCCTAATTTAAAATCTCTGATATAACAAAAGTCATGGCACACATCGTGTATGCACCCAAAAACTGGTTTGTTCAACACTAAATCTTGTGAAATACTGCGCATGCATCTTGCGATTTTAGTTCATAACGCATAAAATATTCTGCCATGAATCACCGGAACATTCATTTAATGAAATACTTCTGCCGACCGCGGTGGCCACGCGGTTCTAGGCGCTGCAGTCCGGAATCGCGCGACTGCTACGGTCGCAGGTTCGAATCCTGCCTCGGGCATGGATGTGTGTGATGTCCTTAGGTCAGATAGGTTTAAGTAGTTCTTAGGGGACTGATGATCTCAGATGTTAAGTCCCATAGTGCTCAGAGCCATTTGAACCATTTTTGAAATACTTCTTGGTAACCACGAATTCTTGGGATATAAAAATATGCTAACGACTTTTTATTTAGATTATTATCTAAGTGTAAATACACATCCTTATTTTTGTAGTATATGTGCCAATAGCATAATTTTGTTCAGCTTTATATTATTAGTCACACTATGTAATGAAAAGAATCCGGACAGCTCAAAAACATACGTTTTTCATGTTAGGTACTATGGACTGCAACCTACTGGGACGTACTCCGTATCAGTGACCTCAATAGTTATTATACATCGTGAGAGAGCAGAATGGGGCGCTCCGCGGAAGTCGCGGACTTCGAACGTGGTCAAGTGATTGGGTGTCACTTGTGTCGTACGTCTGTACGCGAGATGTCCACACTCCGAAAACATCCCAAGGTCCACTGTCCCCGACGTGATAATGAAGTGGAAACGTGGAGGGACACGTGCAGCACAAAAGAGTACAGGCCAATCTCGTCTGTTGACTGCCAGAGACCGCCGACAGTTGAAGAGGGTCGTAATGTGTAACATGCTAAATATGTCGACCTGTGTCCCGTGTGATATTTTTCATAATGTTATTTTCTTTAGATAACATCAATTTGTTTTGTAAAGAATTCCGTATGTAAAGCACCAGCGGCGTGATGCAACCCATGCCTTCACTGTGCGATAACAATGTAGATGTTACTGATGACAGTGCCACTAATGCAGACTGACTAAACACAGTTTCATAAATTTCTTCACCAAAGAAGAAAAAGTAAATATTCCAGGATTTGAAACAAGAACAACTCCAACATGAGTAATTTAAAAGTAGATATCGTGAGTGAAGAAATGCATCTTAAATCCAATAATAAAGGCAAGGCCTCCAGTCAAAATTGTATGCAAATCAGGTTCCTTTCAGACTATGCTGGTACAATGGCTCCATATTTAGCATTCATAAACAACCACTTGCACATCGAAACATCCATACATAATCACTGGAAAGTTGCACAAGTCACGCCAATACCTAAAAAAGTAACAGGAATAATCAGCTGAATTACAGATCCATATCAAATGGTTCAAATGGCTCTGATCACTATGGGACTTAACATCTGTGGTCATCAGTCCCCTAGAACTTAGAACTACTTAAACCTAACTAACCTAAGGATATCACACACATCCATGCCCGAGGCAGGATTCGAACCTGCGACCGTAGCGGTCACGCGGTTCCAGACTAAAGCGCCTAGAAACGCACGGCCACACCGGCCGGCTCAGATCCATAACGTTAAGGTCGATTTGCAGTAGGCTATTGGAACATACACTGTGCTAATACACTCCTGGAAATTGAAATAAGAACACCGTGAATTCATTGTCCCAGGAAGGGGAAACTTTATTGGCACATTCCTGGGGTCAGATACATCACATGATCACACTGACAGAACCACAGGCACATAGACACAGGCAACAGAGCATGCACAATGTCGGCACTAGTACAGTGTATATCCACCTTTCGCAGCAATGCAGGCTGCTATTCTCCCATGGAGACGATCGTAGAGATGCTGGATGTAGTCCTGTGGAACGGCTTGCCATGCCATTTCCACCTGGCGCCTCAGTTGGACCAGGGTTCGTGCCGGACGTGCAGACCGCGTGAGACGACGCTTCATCCAGTCCCAAATATGCTCAATGGGGGACAGATCCGGAGATCTTGCTGGCCAGGGTAGTTGACTTACACCTTCTAGAGCACGTTGGGTGGCACGGGATACATGCGGACGTGCATTGTCCTGTTGGAACAGCAAGTTCCCTTGCCGGTCTAGGAATGGTAGAACGATGGGTTCGATGACGGTTTGGATGTACCGTGCGCTATTCAGTGTCCCCTCGACGATCACCAGTGGTGTACGGCTAGTGTAGGAGATCGCTCCCCACACCATGATGCCGGGTGTTGGCCCTGTGTGCCTCGGTCGTATGCAGGCCTGATTGTGGCGCTCACCTGCACGGCGCCAAACACGCATACGACCATCATTGGCACCAAGGCAGAAGCGACTCTCATCGCTGAAGACGACACGTCTCCATTCGTCCCTCCATTCACACCTGTCGCGACACCACTGGAGGCGGGCTGCACAATGTTGGGGCGTGAGCGGAAGACGGCCTAACGGTGTGCGGGACCGTAGCCCAGCTTCATGGAGACGGTTGCGAATGGTCCTCGCCGATACCCCAGGAGCAACAGTGTCCCTAATTTGCTGGGAAGTGGCGGTGCGGTCCCCTACGGCACTGCGTAGGATCCTACGGTCTTGGCGTGCATCCGTGCGTCGCTGCGGTCCGGTCCCAGGTCGACGGGCACGTGCACCTTCCGCCGACCACTGGCGACAACATCGATGTACTGTGGAGACCTCACGCCCCACGTGTTGAGCAATTCGGCGGTACGTCCACCCGGCCTCCCGCATGCCCACTATACGCCCTCGCTCAAAGTCCGTCAACTGCACATACGGTTCACGTCCACGCTGTCGCGGCATGCTACCAGTGTTAAAGACTGCGATGGAGCTCCGTATGCCACGGCAAACTGGCTGACACTGACGGCGGCGGTGCACAAATGCTGCGCAGCTAGCGCCATTCGACGGCCAACACCGCGGTTCCTGGTGTGTCCGCTGTGCCGTGCGTGTGATCATTGCTTGTACAGCCCTCTCGCAGTGTCCGGAGCAAGTATGGTGGGTCTGACACACCGGTGTCAATGTGTTCTTTTTTCCATTTCCAGGAGTGTATTTATGAAATTTCAGTCACCAACTTTGTCTTCCGAATGCGAAAATATTTTGTTGAGCCCAACCTACATACGTAGGAATGATCATCAAAATAAAATAAGAGAAATCAGAGCTGGAGCAGAAAGGTTTATGTGTTCGTTTTTTCCGCGCGCTGTCCGGGAGTGGAATGGTAGAGAGATAGTATGATTGTGGTTCGATGAACCCTCTGCCAAGCACTTAAATGTGAATTGCAGAGTAATCATGTAGATGTAGATGTAGATGTAGATGTAGAAGAGACAGTGTTCCCGTGTTGTGGAAAAAATGGAAATGAGGGTTTGGCGTCACTGGCCGGGAGGCCCCTTGCGTGGCAGGTCCGGCCGCCTCGGTGCAGGTCTTATTACATTCGACGCCACATTGGGCGACCTGCGCACCGGATGGGGATGAAATGATGATGAAGACAGCACAACACCCAGTCCCTGAGCGGAGAAAATCTCCGACCCAGCCGGTATCGAACCCGGGTCCGGAGGTCGCTCAATGTGGCGTCGAATGTAAGAAGACCTGCACCAAGGAGGCCGGACCTGCACCGGAACGGGCCTCCCGGCCAGTGACGCCAAACGCTCATTTCCATTTTTTTTCTACAATGTTCTGGTAATGCGTCTACTGTTCACAGGGTAGGGATGAGATCTGCATTGTGACCTTGACCATTTGTATGATTCGCGCAGAATTTTAAATAGTATATGAGTTACAAAATTAAGAAAATAAAGTACGTGTCTGTGTAGGTAATTTTAGTTATTGCAATATATTTCCTATATCCTGAACAAAGGTACATTCAGTAATTGCTGAAAGTGCATGCCAGATTGCAGTTTTGTGTGAGAGGTAATTTAATGCACACCGCATTTATAAAATCGCTAAAAATATTTTTGCTGTATTCCATCAAGCAGCTTTTCAGACATCATCATTGCACTATCGCTGCTAACCACTACTGTCAAAATTTATTGATCGAGATTCTGGTTTGTAGCAAGTTACAGTGGTGTGAATGACGAGTAACTTTATTGAAACGATTACGTGGGTGGATGACTTATGCAATAAGTTTTGTTAGCTACATTCCATAAAACTGGCGATTTACATCAAAATGGTTGAATATACGCCATTGTAAAAGGCGCTGTTACTCACGTAATGTGTATCATATATTTTTGGATACTTACGTTATCTTTGCGTAAGTTCAGATGTTTTGAAGTTATTTTAGTGGGGAATTAAATTGACTAAAGTTGGCTATGATTTAGCTTATTTGTCCAACCCGCGATTAGTTATATAGTTAATGTTTAGAAATTGTATATTATTAAGGGCTATGCTCAACGACGAAGTTACACAAGTAACTACATTACTTGCAGACAGAAGCTTTGGTGACGGTTTCGCATAGGCCTTCTTTAGTACAGTTTTAGACCTTTTCTGATTTTTTTCAGTGAAGCGGACTGTACGTTTTCCATACTTATCAATGAAGTTGTATAATTTTACTTTCTTTTACACTTAATTAGAAAGGAGCCATATCGTCGCAAGTTGTTTACTTAACATTCTGCGTTTGTAGTCGTATTTGTTTGAGGCATTCTCTTTATCATGGAAGTTAATTGTGCATAGCATACCTAAAGTTTCAGATTATGACAATATATTCGTCCTGATCACTTTAATGAGTGTAAAAAATAAACCTTGCTGCAGTTAAGAGATTCGTACATACGCTACAAATTTTGCCTTATGTCTGCTTGGGAACGAACATCTTTTGGGGAGTGGGGAGACTGTTGAGCCAGGGAAAGTCCAGTATTCCAAAGAAGAGGAATCAAACGGGATGGTAGCTGTTTTATAGCTTGAAAGAAGAGGTTTATTATAATAGCCGCTTTGTGGAGAGCGGCATTGTCCTGAAAGAAGTGGTTTCCTTTAGAAGCTAGCCTCCAAGTTTTCGAGGATAATTGCCACTTAAGTTTGTCGACAAGCACTATACAGTACTCTTCCTTTGTAATCCTTAAGTAAAATTGCGTCTTCGTTCCGGAATCTCCACAACAGCTTGCTTGGTAAATTCTTTAACGTGAAAATTTTCGAATAAAGGGCAACTCGCTGATTTTACTCCTACTGCTCTTTTCTGCCCGCATCTCATGGTCGTGCGGTAGCGTTCTCGCTTCCCACGCCCGGGTTCCCGGGTTCGATTCCCGGCGGGGTCAGGGATTTTCTCTGCCTCGTGATGGCTGGGTGTTGTGTGCTGTCCTTAGGTTAGTTAGGTTTAAGTAGTTCTAAGTTCTAGGGGACTTATGACCACAGCAGTTGAGTCCCATAGTGCTCAGAGCCATTTGAACCATTTTTTTGCTCTTTTCTTACGGATCCATGAGTCTACCTGCTGATCATATTTCTACATAGAATTGAAACATTCCGTAAACAGTTGCTTTCTCACGTAATAAACTTCGTAATAAGTGCGTTGTTTTTTGTTTTGAAATGCAGTAAATCCAAAATTCGCAGTTTCTCTATCACCAGGCGTCGTAGCTTTAGAAATCACAGTACACTGTTAGTGTGTATGTTTTGCGAATTTCCACAGTCGTCTTAGGGATTTTCAGCTTGTTTCGAACTTTTCAAACTCTTACTCATCTGCTCTACTGAACACAGACAGCATTTTAGCTCCTCGATATTACTTCCTTCCTTCCATTGTGGAGTGACTCGCTAAATGCAACTTAAATAAGTCAACTATTAATTTCCGTGGCGTCTGATGGTTATGGAATTAAGAATAAGAAAATTATTCAGGCCTCCTGAAATTTTTTAACAGATGTATTAGTCGTCAAAGTTCTTGAACGCTGGAATTGTTCACGTAGAATCCTCATACAGCCATTCAGTTACATCACGCAGGCGTCACATTCTTACTGTTTCTATCCCTTTCTTGGGTGTGAAGTACGAAATTCAGTTGTTACTCCACGCATCGCAAATGCATTCCAGATAAGCTGACTTTCAGTGTATCATTGGCTACCTGTTACAATGCAGGTAATAACACTTTGCGACATTTCCGTTTATAAAATAAAACGCAAAAAAATAAATAATTTCGTTAACGCGATAAACTTCAACTTTGGAATACAAAAGAAGGTAAATTCTTGGATGGTGAGCACCGTTTGAGTGAATGTATGGTAGATAGGAAGCCCTAGAAGACTGTAAACGTCACTCGATATTAGTGTCATGATAGCAGCAGCCAGTGGTTTTTCATCCAGTGTGTTAAAAAGGACTTGACATCATATTTTACGTAGTGCCGTGGACATGCTGTAAACTGTAACCCGCCTGGATAGTTGTGCGTGTTAACGCGACCCTTTTCTGGGAAAACAGGTATATTGGCCCCGTCTCGAATCTGCTCTGCAGATTATCGACGAGGTGGGTCAGCCAGCCAGGAAGTGGTTTCACGCGGTTTCCCACATCGCGGTAGGTGAATAACAAGCTGGTTCTCATGTTCCCTGTAGGATTTGAATATCAGTGGGTCATTATCTTGCCGTTCACTAATTATTACCACTTCAGCTTTCTTCCACGGTGCAGGAACCCATCGTTGAAAGAGACACTCATTGTATAGTTAGCGCAGATAACTATCTAATTTGTCACATAGGGTTTGTCTTACTTCGGCGGGGATCCCGTCTGATCCTGGAGATTTTTTTTCAGTCTTAAAATTATTTGCCTAATTTCTTCTTGTGTAGAGGGGTACATAAGTTTATTGTTTCTATAGTCTTCCCATCTGTCTCGCATTCTTCTCCATCGCCAGAAAATAGTGTTTCCATTAGCAGGGCAGCTGACTGCTACCAGCGAATTTTTTGTTTCTGTCCCATCATTACTTTTAAGCGTGGATAAGACTGTTGGTGATCGTTTTTATCGCAGACTATTTTATATGGTACACGCCATGAATCGGTTTCTAAGTTAGCCTCCACGAATTGCTTCCCTCAAAACGTTGTTTAACATGCCTGTATCTACGCAGCCTTCGGACTCTTTCTTCTGTGGTCATGCTGTTGTAGTATAGCTTCCTGGCTCTTCTTGTTTCACATCTCAATTTCCGCAGCGCCTCGATCCAAATACTCCTTTAAAACGACCTCTGCTGACAGATACCTATGTCTCCATTATTATTGTGTACAGCCACAGTCAATTCTTGCGCTTTCAAAATGCTTCAAATGGCTCTGAGCACTATGGGACTCAACTGCTGAGGTCATTAGTCCCCTAGAACTTGGAACTAGTTAAACCGAACTAACCTATGGACATCACAAACATCCATGCCCGAGGCAGGATTCGAACCTGCGACCGTAGCGGTCTTGCGGTTCCAGACTGCAGCGCCTTTAACCGCACGACCACTTCGGCCGGCTCTTGCGCTTTAACATCTACATTGCCACCCAGCGTTGGACTTCCTGGACACTGAAATACCCTTTATAGTTATTCCCAGTTATCGTCCTTGATCTTATATTTGGGCCTTTTGCACACGTTTACTGTAGCGTCTTGGATTTTCCTTTCAGTGAAGGTATAGGGTACGATACTGTGGTCACTCGACGTCATTCCACTCTCAAACTTCCAGTCTTTCACACGGCACGCCGCTGCCGTATTTTCAGAAGTGACGTCAATATCTGACGTTGCTCCGACCCTCCCTTTGTAGCTTGGCGGATTGTGAGCTGCATTCAGTACCTGTGGTTTGAGTTCCTTAATGGCTTCTTCTAGTTGTCTTCCACGGTCATCACTCAGGCGGCTATGCCGCAATACCGATTCCGCATTTGCATCTATGGAGTACACAAGAGGCTTAGTTCGTCCTAGGTGACCAGGTACTTGTCAATCTCATTACTAAACTGTTCCAGTGGAAACATGGAAACCAGAATGCTTCTCTCCTTCCAGTTAACATATGTGTACTGAACAGTATTGTAATATTTTTGTCACTGCTGTGGCATTGTTAAGTGCTATTATTGCTGCCATAGGACGTAGTCCTTGTGTGACTGTCTGGGCAGTTACTGACATACCGGGGATGTTTCCTGCCTTCATATACGGGTCTTGGAGGCACAACACATTTAACTGCAACTCTTCTGCCACTCTTCTAGGCTCATAGGCTCATGCAATACGCTGACCCTTCTCATGGCGTTAAGCTGTCCTACCTTTATCTCCATTAGGTTGATGGGTATACGCATATTCGACAGTCTTACCCTACTCGCCTATAATCGTATGCTATACGACAATGCATCATCACAAAGTGTTTGTACAACGTATCTAAGGAGAATAGTTCACTTCTTCTGGCAGAAACCTGCTTCGATGTCTTCTCCAATTTTTCCACTTCTGTTGGCAGATCTTTGACTTTGAAATGGGTTCTACTTACGAAATCAGATGCAGGAAAAGTAATATACCTTCCTTCTGGATGCTTATACTTTACTTGGTGTATTAACATTGTAGTTGGCGTCATTGACTCTTCCAGTCTAGTGAGTTGCATAACTTTTTCCATGCTTTCATAGACCTGTCGTGCATGTGTTGCGGTCTGTGATTTATTGTTTACTTCTCCGTAGTAGGTGTTTGTTTCCTTTACGAACTAGCTCTGAATCTCGTACTGTTTTTGTTGCAGATTCCCGTCCTTCATTGGCGAATCTTCTTTTATTTCTGTAGGCAGCGCAGGGTATTCCTCAGTTTGAGTGCTGTCCCATCGTACGTTCAACTGCCCAGTTTGTGTCACCAAATCCCTATCGCGTATAGCACATGTGACTCCTGTTCCGGAGTAAAAGTCAAGCGGCGGCACGGAGGTCGGGAACGGTACAGCAGAGCTGGCTGTGAAGAATACGTCAGCCAATAGTACGCTGACCAACCCCTCTCTAGGACGACACCCAGTCTCCAGCGGCCTCTAGGCGAAGAGGACATAAGCGCTGCGCAACCTGGCCGCGGCCCAGCTGAAGACTAGTCGTTCTACGAGCTGTATAGCAGCGACATAGAAACTGTATTATTTCTCTTGTATTAGGAGTTGTGTATGTTGAAAATATTTTCTTATTTTGCCTGTTGCCCATTGCTTACGACACACCATTGTAAATTCTCAGAGTTACGTATTGTCATTTATCTTATTGTAATAAAAATTAGTTGAGTCCCATAGTGCTCAGATACATTTGAACCAAATAAAAATTAATTAATACGATTTGCTTTAATTGTTGTCTAGCGATCCGAGAAAGCAGGTTTCCTAGGCACCCCGTATTCGACGAGTAGGCAGTACACAACAACTCCTACATCCGCCTGTGATCTTGCTTTTCTATTATACCACATAGTTCCGAATGGTTCAAATGTCTCAGAGCACTGTGGGACTTAACTTCTGAGATCATCAGTCCCCTTGAACTTAGAACCACTTAAACCTAACTAACCTAAGGACATCACACACATCCATGCCAGAGGCAGTATTCGAACCTGCGACCGTAGCGGTGGAGCTGTTCCAGACTGTAGCGCCTAGAACCACTTTGCCACTCCTACCGGCCCAGAAACTTCTTCCTTTGTTTTCGTAGGTACATAATGCTCTACTTCAACCTGTCTGGCATGCTCTTTTCTATGGTACTTACTGGTTACTTTTGATCAAAAATTCCTCGCTCTGTCCGCGTCTCTCCTCCCACTCGATGGCGATTTATATTTCTTACATAGACGGCACTTGATGGTATCAGTAGAGCCGTCATTGATTTCTAGTGTTATGAATCGCCTACCCATAATCCGTTCTTAAAATCTGCTTTGTTAGAAGGGTTTGACACGTGTGACATTCGTGTTTCTTCCATGCGCCTTTTTACCCCTATATTTAGATGACAAACACACAGCCGCTTGTTTGATTTTATTGGAGTCTTTTGTTATATAGCCTCCTTCCCCACAATGTCCACAATTACTACTTGTTTATCACAATGTTTTGCCAAATGACCAAATTCTTGGTATTGAACGCACCGCCGGAATACTAGATAGTCTTTCACTGAAACCGAACGAAACCGAAGATATACTTATGAGAGCTCCTCTTATCTCAGGACTCACTACAAAAGCTTGATGGACTACTTTTCTTCCCCTTGGTCCTGTCCCGAATCGTACTGTAAAGCCACTTTCCTTAGTCAGTTCATCTTCAGGGTTCTTTATGTACATTGTGTCTTTTTGTGTCTTTGTACCTGTGTACTCTGGGATGTCTGTTCCTTAGGGCCGGCCGAAGTGGCCGTGCGGTTAAAGGCGCTGCAGTCTGGAACCGCGAGACCGCTACGGTCGCAGGTTCGAATCCTGCCTCGGGCATGGATGTTTGTGATGTCCTTAGGTTAGTTAGGTTTAACTAGTTCTAAGTTCTAGGGGACTAATGACCTCAGCAGTTGAGTCCCGTAGTGCTCAGAGCCATTTGAACCATTTTGTTCCTTAGGCTGCTCACAAATCAGTGTCTCTGGCACCATTTTCCTGTTCAGTATCTTTTCCGTGTCACTCTGTGTAGCAGGTTCCACGATGACTACATTATGGATTTGTTTGATCTTCCTTATACACGAGTGATTCTTTCTACTGATTTCAGGCGATCGTTTTTACCAATTTCTACAATACTCGAAAGCTCCTGTCCATCAGCACGCGAGATCTGCCTGGTCTTGGTTTAGCTACAGTTGTTCCTTCGCGTTTCCACTTCAGAATCATATCATCAACAGTCGAGATGAGCAGACTGGAAGGTTTGGTATGACCCTATGGATTTCTACTCAGGCTACATCCAATGAATAGTCCTCGTTCCAAGTCACTGAGCTCTCCTGACCGAACCATTCTGCTGTTGCTGATTATCTAATTGACAACACAACAATCCTTTTATATTCGTGGATTCGTCTCTTGTGACATCTAGCGATCATTTCTGTAATAGATACTATTGATCAGATACCGTATATTCATTTCGTGACCAGAAAGAGGATTACAGTGCCGTTCCTAGTGAAAAAGTTCAAACACCTCTTTTACCGAATTGGGAAAAAAATGAAGAAAGATTAGAGTCTAACATCCTGTCAACTACGAGGTCGTTAGAGACAGATTAAAGAAGTGAAGTAAATTTAACAAGTTTATCGCGCTTTCATAAACGCTCCGCGTATACCATTTTGAAGTTAGATGTTACGCTTATTTTGGGACCGAGTAATTGGTGCGGTAATGTAAATTTCGTGTGCGAGGGCCTCCCATAGGGTAGACCGTTCGCCGGGTGCAAGTCTTTCGATTTGACGCCACTTCGGCGACTTGCGCGTCGAGGGGAATGAATGATGATGATTAGGACAACACAACACCCATTCCCTGAGCGGAGAAAATCTTCGACCCAGCTGGGAATCGAACCCGGGCCCTTAGGATTGACATTCTGTCGCGCCGACCACACAGCTACCAGGGGTGGACATTGGTACGGTAGTGACGTACTTCCAACATTATAGCACCTAATGGTGCCGCATTTTCTCTATTCTGTGAATTCAGATTCGCTTTGCACTTACCAGATATTAGTGTGGATATGTATATACATTCAAGTACAATTGAGCTAGAGGTACGTGCAATGTTGGAGAGACAGGGCTCCTGTCTCCATGACGAACTGACAGGTTTGGCGCGTCAAGTGTGTCGACCGTCGGCATGACATTCTGGATCTGGGTGACCGAGATGCACTATCGAATGTAGTTAGAGCTCGAGTTCCCAATGTGTGGCACACTCTGTCTACATGACTGTGCAGATAATGATCTTTTCACTTGCCAATAATGTACCCCGCGTACACTGTCGTGGGGAAAACTGCAGCCGTCAATTCCAACTATCTTTCACAGAAACCTGCTGAATTTCGGGGTTGCAGTCGACTATAGTAGATAGGCTGGCCACCGTCCAATAACTAACTAGCGAGTTGAGTAAAGGGCAAGAAAAACCAGTGAGCGCCATACTATCCAGAGCTCGCTATGAGGCACAGAAGCTTCCTCACGAGGCATGTACCAGTGCACACAGCATGTCACATGTAGCAACGAGACAGTGACACTATAAGTATTGGAAAACGTCGACTGGACTTACATGATACGGCACTCGTCAGTGTCAAGGGCACGAGTACGTCGAAAATCGCATCCCATTTTCCAAAAGCACACCGATCAGCCAAGTGGTGGCATTCTCATGTGGGATGAATTCAACTGTCTACTGTGACTTCTCAACGGCGAAGTGTACTTGTAGGGAAGCAGCCTACTCACGCTGTAATAAATTCGCATCAGTCTTTCCATTGTGTGCCAGCCGAGTCCGCTGTAACTAGCTCTGACGTCATAAATGTTGCGCAATACTTTTAAAAGCAACTAAATAACCTGAAACGGTTCTAGCATGTCAGGAGTATTACTAAATCAATATGTGTTGAATATCAGTTCGATAACTTTAACCATTTTCGAAATTTGGACGTTTTTCTGTAAAAATCATTGGCGCAATAGAAAAGAGCTAGAGACTTAAAAATTTATATTTAGATTCCTTTTTCAGAATAATTTAATAGAAACAGTACTTTGGATCTCACAAGTTAAGATTTTAGGTGAAATTCAATATTTTCTGGTTTTTGTCTTGAAAATTAAGGAAGCAAGATAGATTAAGTAGGCTAATAAATAAGGCTAGGATGTTTAAAGTAGAATGGAGATCCGCTATAATCATAAAGATGTGAGAAGTTTCAATTGAATGACTATAAAACTAAAGCGATAGCGTACCTCCAAAGGGCAAGTTCAGAGCTCGTCTACTGCGTGTAGTGTAATTAAATTAATTCTCTCGCCCAAAATATTTTACTTAGACACGTCAGACTTTTATTATGATTACTTACCTGTGTGCTGAATGCACATTTAAATTGAGAGCTTCATCGGCCATCAGCAAAAGAAGCTATAATTTATTCGGTAACTTAAAGTGGTGCATTACTAGCCCAGCGGCTAGTCGGAAGAGCCGATTTGATCAGGCGTTCCCTTAGCCGTCCGCACCGCGGCTTTATATATAAGAACGCTGCGCGAGGAAGAAAGGCCCCAGTTCTCTCCAGACGCTGAATAACACACCATCTGTGTCGGGAGTCGCGTCGCGTCGGTATCATTGCTATAAACGGCCTCGGATGCCGTATTAAGTTACTCGCGATACGCGTAACCATGAAATCATTTTCGAGTGAAGTGTTAGTTCTGGGATGACTAATTATCTATCTTCAGTTTGCGTATGTCGTATTTTCACGTGCCGTCGCGGGAGAGACATTCTACCCTTATTTAGCGTGGCGTTTGATGAACATAATCATCAAATTATGGCGAGCATTCATTTAAACATTTAATATGAACACTTATAGTTGCATCAGCGCATTAGACTCTGAACTGCTCTGTTAGTTGGATTGTGTGGATTCTTTTTTTTTTTTTTTTCATCTGTGACTTTCAGAATATAATGAACATTTTTTTTTTCAAAATCGTTTTTGATTATGAATCCATTAGACTCTGAACTGCTCTGTTAGTTGGATTGTGTGGATTCTTTTTTTTTTTTCATCTGTGACTTTCAGAATATAATGAACATTTTTTTTTTCAAAATCGTTTTTGATTATGAATCCCAGACAATCTCCGAATTCCTCAGAGCTATAAGCTGTAGCTATAAATATATTTCTCAGATGAAGTGGGCACTAGGAATTCTAATTACAGGCTTCACGTTTTGCTAATCACTTTCTGGTTGCCAAAATTGTAGTTAGAGAGCCAGTGTTGAGAACGGCAAAAGACAGCATAAGTAACAGTGACATAAACAATAAATATTATTCCACCCGCCGCCCCACATATGGTTAAACGGCCGGGAAATGCAGTGTTTCTACATTCTACAAAATTTTATACTAAACAATAAATTCCTCCCGCCGCCCCACATACTGGAATATATGCTCGGATGAGGCGCATTTTTTTGCTTGCCTACAGTATCTCGCAGACAACGTGTGTATTCAGTAAGTGTGCACCAACCTGTCACTCGCAAGATGTGTCCTCCGAGTGGTCTGAGCAACACTCCACGGATATGAGACTGTGAGCTACGCAAGCACTGTTATGACCGTGGAGTTTTCCTATAAACCATCTTGACACAGGACGGTGTATTCATTCTGTTGAAGATAAAGTTCATCTGACCACAGTCCATTTAGTAGATCGGGGAGAACTAGAGAGATACGTCGACAGCTCTGATCCAGCTCTAAGCAGTCTCCGTTTCGGGTGAGTGGCACTTCGGCGTTCTTTGATTACAATGAATCGTTGACCGGCAAGTCAGGGAAATCCCGTGGAGTTACGGTATTGGCATATAGAACAGAATCATCGATGTATTTTAAACAGGTTTCCGTTGTCGATCACTGACAAAGAAACTCTTTCAACAGGTGATTAACTTAAATTCTACTGAAACTAAATGCCGGATCGACAGTGTAAATGGCGAGCGCATACGACGCTGCAGGCTTACCACTGCAAAGATAACGGAGTATGACAACTTCAGACTTGCCCAGCATTGTGTGCCGCTCTCACCCCGTATTCTCTGTTACTCGCCGAAAGACAGACAGGTGGCGTTAAACATCCAGTTGGACGTCGCCGCAAATGGATACGCCCTCTCTAACGACAAATTACACTCCTTCTCTGAGAAACCCCTCGCCCCCTCGCTTGTATTATCGCTCCTTCTTACGGACTCGTGACCGGGATACACTCACACGCCTCTGACAAATACAAAGGCGCATCAGGAATTTATGAAATGCAGAAAAACGTCGGAATTGGCGCCAGATATGCACCAGACTTTACGCTGCACTCCCCATTAACTCTTCCAAATACTGGAAAGCATTCCATTGACTCAGTGGCAGTAACACTATCCCTCACTAACCGCTCCTCCACAACAACCCTAACCTGATAACCTAAGCAAAGCTGACCACTTTGCATACTATTTCTCCAGCATTTTCTCCACACTTGATGACCCACATTTTGATTACCCCATGTTCCCTACTATCCATGAACGTCCAAACATCACTGTTCCACCCCTGGCTCCCAGATTGCAGTACTTGGGCAACAGACCACAATCACAGCACAAGACATACATCAATACCTCAAAAAAAAAAAAAAAATCGGAAACCAAAATCTTGTTTTTCCTGAAACCTCACAAACAAAATATGGATACCTCCTCATAAGCCGGCCGCTGTGGCCGAGCGGTTGTAGGCGCTTCAGTCCGGAACCGCGCTGCTGCTACGGTCGCAGGTTCGAATCCTGCATCTGGTATGGATGTGTGTTATGCCCCTAGGTTAGTTAGATTTAAGTAGTTCTAAGTCTACGGGACTGATGATCTCAGATGTTAAGTCCCATAGTACTTAGAGCCATTTGAATCATTTGAACCTCCTACTGCACCATCTGCCTCACCTCAGTGCTTGGCAAGATCTTGGAATCCATCCTCTCTGACACATCCATCAACACCTGAACTAACAACACCCCCTTTCCAGTAACCAGTGTGGCTTTTGTCCCAATTCCTCCTACGATGATCAGCTCCTGTAGCTCAAGCATCTCCTGTCCTACCAGCTCAACTGCTGAAACTCCGCTATTTTTGTGGCGCTCGATCTAGAGGAAGCCTACGACCATGTATGGCATTTCGGTCTCCTTTCCAAATTCCAGACATATGCACATCCAGTTAATTATGTCCGCCTTATTGCATACTTTCTGTCTAATTGTCCATTATTTGTCGCTGTTAACAATACCAATGTCCATATCTTCAATCCCACTACAGGAGTGCCCTGAGGCTCTGTCCTCTCTCTTCCCCTTTATCTCCTCTACACTGAGGATATACCCAAACCACTTCCACCAGTCCACCTTCTTCAGTATGTTGATGACACCATTCTCCTCGCCCTCTACCCTACGCTCCAGAAATCCCAACGATCCCTCCAAATCCACCTCGCTCAGTTTACCGCCTGGTGTAAACAATGGATCCTCAAGATCAATCGCTCCAACACAGGCAATAACTGTAGGACGAGGCACCTGCATCTTCCATTTCCATGACTTTTACCTTACCATTTACGACTCTCCCATCCAGTTAAGTAATACACAAGAATATCTCGGACTGACCCCCGACTGACAGGTAAGATGGAAATCTCACCTACTAACCATCAGACAGGAAGCCTGCAAGAGACTAAAACTACTAACAGGCCGAACTTCGGGATTACTCTCCTTCACCATTCTTCACACCTACAAAACCCTCATTTGACCTTTTTTGTGCTATGCAAATACTGCATGAATTCTATTCCACCAAAGTTCTGTAAGTTCCTTCAAAACCGTGAACACAATGCAGTCTGTCTCACTTTCCGCATCTGCTTACCTTTCCCCACATGGATACTCTACCAACTGACCAATCTCCACCCCTCCTCACCCACATCAAACACAACCGCATGTCCTATACTATCTGGAAACTAAATTCCAAGAACACCATTGTCTCCCCTCTAATCGCCAGCCCTAGTATGCTGTCGCAACTTTGCAAACACGTCACACCGTCCCTACACCTCCATACACTCCACATTCTTTCCCAGTGTGGCTTCTACCAACTCCCTGTCGCTGACAATTAGATCCGCCAGGAAATTTATCCCTCCTGCCAATATTAAGTCTTTCCCACCTACTCCTGTCTACATCAGGGCTCCTCTCACTCTTTATCTCTCCATCCATTCCCATCCCTTTCCTAAAAAAAGTGTCTTTACCACCTTCTGTCTTCCCACTATCCAGAAATTACCTACATTTGACTCCATACTTTTCTTACCTAACAGACTCCTATCTTTTCTACGCACACCCATCAGTCCTATGGAACATATCCTTTGCACCTATATAGTTCCCTCCCAGTCTAGATCATTCAGACTTTTTAGTGAAACAGCAGTGCTTTAGTACTTTTTGTGCAAAGTATTTCACCACAATGCAATGTGTTTTTAAAATATATATATTATCGTCTTTTATCTGTTTGTCGTTGATTCTTAATTTAACCCTAGCAATATCAATGTATCTTCCAGAAGCGTATTAACAAGGGGGAGGGTGGAGAGGGGATACCTTATGCCCACCACAAGAAATTGAAAAAAAAATTTCGTTAATTGTTGTTAACTTTTATTAACAACATCCTTATGAAGAAAATACTGATGTATAAGTAGGGTACAGAATCTGGAAAGTCTTTCAGCACTATCTTAGCAGCAACAACTTATTTTCCATAATGTGTACACAGAGAACAGGAACACTTTATGACTACCACAAGAAAATTGTTGTTTAGTATAATTTACAACATACTACTTGAAGATATATGGATGTGTAAGAAGGGTGCAGAACTTCAAAACAAGAATATGAAATCTGTTGCGAAAAGTCACACTTACTACCATGATTTAAATCTTTGTGCTATATTTTACTGCAAATGTCAAAACAATTATGGAATCTGCTATAATAAATCATTAGAAACAGGGAATAACTTTTCAGAATTTTAAAATGTAAATTACACTACTACGTTACAGTACAACAGTTGTAATGTGTTTTTTTCTTCTCGTACTTGTTATATTGTCAAAAGAGATCTTGGGCGAAGAGCAGAATAATTCCACTGACAGCCTGCCCCGTGCTCATATGGGATGAGGGAATGAAATAACAATAAATAAAAAAACACGCCCTCAACGGAGCAGATTGTATCCTTCCGTACCACTTTGTAAGTCGGCGCACGCAGAGCTCCGTCAGAAGACACGGGGAAAACACGCAGACACGCCGAACCTTGGAAGGTTGCCATCGATGCCTGCGCCACATTCACAAGTTACTTGAAGCAGCTGTTCAGAAACAAGGACTATATTCTACAACACAGACCATTGCAAATGCAACGAAACAAGTTAGGTATATGTTACTGGTCTTTGGCAGCTTGGCTACATGTACTTGTTGTAACTAAATGTGTGAATGTTACCTATGCTAGTGTATACCTTAGTGTTTATACTATAAATATCTACGTCGTATCCTCTACCTAGAACTTCACGTATAACAACAAGGGGAAGGTCTCTTACACGGCTTGTGTAAATCTAGAATGAAAGATCAAAATGTTTTGGCTCGATCCCCCACCCCGGTTTTTGAGATAAACACCCCAAATGCTTATGATACGAAATCACTTCAAAGCTGACGGGAAGGACAGATAACTGAAAACTGAGCGCTTTTACCTCATAATATATGGAATTCGCAAAAGTTTGATGATGATGATAAGGTGCCATACTCCTAGGAGCGGAGGTAGTTTGACATTGCCTTCTTTCGACCGTAATGGGGATGAATGATAATGATGGAGACGACACAACAGCATCCAGTCATCTCGAGGCAGGGAAAATTCCTGACCTCGCCGGGAATCGAACCCGGGTCCCCGTGCGTAGGAAGCTAGAACGCTACCGCAAGATCACGATCTGTGGGCCCGCAAAAATCTATCTTTCTCCAGAGATAGAGGACATCTGCCTTCCGCAGGCGTAGAAGTGCTCACCTGTGTTTGCATTCTATTGGCCGCCACTTGCATACCCCTACAGCTTACACAATAACATGGCGAATTAGTAGCTACCACAATTCAGCCCTCAAATTTACATTCTAAAGCGACATCGCCCGACCCAGGGCCTTCGATGTGGAACGATTTCTACCCGGCGACACAGACATATCGCTAAGTGACATTATAGCCATCCATTTCTCTATCGTGATTAGCACGATCTGTGTCGAGGACGTTAACGACCCTGCGTGTGGCAGGATCAATAGGGAAACGGGTCGTGGCCTCCTGTTTTGAAACGCAACGTTGATACTTTCTGCGTGGACCACGCCGTATTAGACATGGTAATCATTCGTACATTCGAGTTACCTTTCGAACTACCGGCTGAGAAAGTTTTGCGGCGCTCCATCCGTGTGGCATGGTGTACAACCACTTTGCGGAGAAAAAAATGCAGTTCAAGACGTATCTAGTCCCGAACGGAGTCTGGCGGGTCCAGGCTGACCTACGTAGCCACATTAGATCATACCTCCAAATCGGTGGATGCCGCGCCATTATTACGTATGACGTCCAACCAAGTACATACACCGGGTGCGACAAAGACGAACACATCCGTTAAGAATGCATACAACACAGAATTACACGACTCCCACCTGCAGACGCAGTAATCCCGTTGGCACCGACCATAATGCTGGTCACGTTGGTCTCGGCCCTACCATCTCCCGCCGCCGCAAAGCGCTGGCCTTTTACTTTGCCTGACCCAGCCCAGGGATATCGCCCAGACGGCCCACGGACCCTGCTGGAGATAGATCCTACCCCACGAGTTTCTCATTGTTCCCACCGAGGCCTACGTGCCGGAATGAAGTGGTTCCTCGCCGTCGTACGACACAGAGACTCACGTTCGGAAAAAGTGGTCCCTAGACGCTGCAAGTGTCGTCGCAGGATGGTGTCAGAACAAGGAAATACACAGCCAGTAGCAGACAACAGTACCTGTCCAGACGACGCACATCAAAACGCGACACCCGACGGCGACATTGACCGGCCGGCACAGCCGATGGGGATGTCTCAACCTGTCAGTCTGGCGAAGTGCACGGCCGATGTCATTCAAGATGAAACACTCGCCTCATTACTAGCATCCCAAGTGTCCCTCCCACGGCCAGAGGAAGACATGGTAGACGAGCAGGCTCCGCAGGTACGGCGTGGGGAAAGACTTACAAGACCTGACAGGAGGGACAGTGAAGAGAGCCTTAGCTTTATAAAACCTTTGTTCGATTCCCAAGCGCATTTCTTTAATTTCTTTTTCATTTGTATTTTTTTCGTTTCGCAACTGCTACGAATAGGGGGGTTAATAGGTAAATCAATACGCAATATTAACAAGATAGCCAAAAAAATTGTAAAGCGTCTTGGATTAGTAAAGGGTTAAATACTTAATCTTCGTTATATGAAAAATAATTCCGAGTAAGATTGCAGCGAAGTCGATAATATGACGCAGTTTACCGCATGAGGAAAAATACGTGCCGTTGTCGCAACTGGTAGTATACATTAAATAATGTGTTTGTACATGGGTCAATATACCATAAGAGTATCTGGAAAAATGTCGCCTAAGTTTCTCCTGTGCTTATAGAGAACAAAAAACTCATTTAGTCCTTGCGATGTAGAAGATGTCAATCACTTAACCGACTACTTAAATTAGCAACTTACATTTACAAAACATAACTTGAGAACATTTTAAAATCATACCTTACCAATAACAAGTTTGACCTGATATAAGATTCCTTGGGTTGACAAACTATTACTGTTATGTATGATAGCAAGTTTATATAGGTCGAGGGTCAACCGACTTTCACGGTAGCAATAATATCGCCAAACTGCGCACCTGTGTGCCAGCCATGCGGTGTTTTTATCGCCTAGTTAAAACTTTATTTCGAGGCTTCAAAATTACGAGGGGCGTTCAATAAATACTTCCATACTCATTTTCGGCCAGTTTCGGTTGAAAAAATGCAGACTTTGTTGTGGAATGTCGTGGGATATTCCCGCCTCTGCCCCAATAATTTCGTGAATTTTCGATAGGTGGCGGCGCTATACGTAACCATCAAAATGACGTCTGTAACGAAGGTGCATTCGAAGCTGAGAACTGTCATTGAGTTTCTTTAAGCGGAAAACCAGGCCATCGCAATTATTCGTAGGCGTTTGTAGACTGTTTACGGAGATCTGGCAGGGAAAAAGAGCACATTGAGTAGTTTGACGAGGCGTCTGTCATCATCACGTTAACCTGTCCGATCTCCCACGTGTCGGCCCGCCGGCTGCACATAGCTGTGATGGCCCATGCGGACACACTCATTCGAGGTGATCGACAGATTGTAGCCACACACCTCGCAACACAACTGTCCGTCTCCTTTGGTAGTGCTGAAACAGTCATTCACCGGCCTTGGTGGCCGAGCGGTTCTAGGCGATTCAGTCTGGAACCGCGCAACCGCTACAGCCACAGGTTCGAATCCTGCCTCGGGCATGGATGTGTGTGATGTCCTTAGGTTAGTTAGGTTTAAGTAGTTCTAAGTTCTAGGGGACTGATGACCTCAGATGTTAAGTCCCATAGTGCTCAGAGCCATTTGAACCATTTGACACTCATCCACTAGTTAGGGTACTCAAAGGTGTGTAACATAAGACCATAAGGAGCTACGCAGGACCATCTTTGGGGAATTTCTTGCGCCTTACGGGGCTGATCGAGTCAATTTCTTGTTGAACATCGTCCCAAGCAATGATACATGGGTTCATCACTTCGAACTGAAAACAAAACGGCAATCCATGGATTGGCGCACCACCATCTCTCCTCCAAGATAAAGGTTCAAAGCCACAACCTAAGGCAGTAAAGTCATGGCGACGGTGTTCTGGGGCTTTGCAGGTGTTACTCTGTTTGATATCCTCCCTCATGATGCAACGATCAACCCTGAAGTGTATCATGTTACCCTCAGGGAACTGAAGAAACGACTTCTGCGTGTTCGTCGCCACAAAAATGCAAACGACATTCCCTCTTCTTCTCCGTGACAACGCAAGGCATCACACTCGTCTGCGCACCCAAGAGGAGGACACAAAACTTCATTGAACTATCCTTCCCTATCAATCATGCAGACATACCGGAACTTCCAGAAAGATAGCGTAAGGCTGTCGCATTGAAAGAAGAAAATGTTGAAAAATAAGGTTTTATAGTGTAAAGAATGGGAAATAATATGGTGTACTGGGATCCTGAGTAAAGCCAATCTGCTTTCAGAAAAAAAGTGTTTCATTACTTACTGAAAGCCCCTCATACAATCTGCTTCCAGAATCCCTGCGAGAATCGTACGACTTATAACACTTCCGTGTGCTACTGCTATACCATAACCTTAAAGTTGGAGGCAGATCGTAAAATGGGACTATCTTCTTAAAGCAATTATGGTATAAAGCAACAGAGCAGTGTTACCCTCTGAAAGGAATTTTGTTGCGTTGACCGCGATGTACCTAACGGAGGTGGTTTATCGGAAGTGAAAGTCAGAATTACGTAAATATTTAAACAGTAACAAACAATAATTTACCTATCCACAGCGTCCAAATGATAATAAAAACGGTCGCCAGCCTAACTAGGCATGAAAACGAGTAACATTCGTATTCAAGAACTGAAAATAAGTAACTTCAATGGGCAAACACAGCCGATACTTCTGTCACTTGAGAGTGCAGTGAACTCTGGCACCTGCATATGTTCACGGTAAGGCTGGAGCTGACAGAGCAGAATAAACTACACTCCTGGAAATTGAAATAAGAACACCGTGAATTCATTGTCCCAGGAAGGGGAAACTTTATTGACACATTCCTGGGGTCAGATACATCACATGATCACACTGACAGAACCACAGGCACATAGACACAGGCAACAGAGCATGCACAATTTCGGTACTAGTACAGCGTATATCCACCTTTCGCAGCAATGCAGGCTGCTATTCTCCCATGGAGACGATCGTAGAGATGCTGGATGTAGTCCTGTGGAACGGCTTGCCATGCCATTTCCACCTGGCGCCTCAGTTGGACCAGCTTTCGTGCTGGACGTGCAGACCGCGTGAGACGACGCTTCATCCAGTCCCAAACATGCTCAATGGGGGACAGATCCGGAGATCTTGCTGGCCAGGGTAGTTGACTTACACCTTCTAGAGCACGTTGGGTGGCACGGGATACATGCGGACGTGCATTGTCCTGTTGGAACAGCAAGTTCCCTTGCCGGTCTAGGAATGGTAGAACGATGGGTTCGATGACGGTTTGGATGTACCGTGCACAATTCAGTGTCCCCTCGGCGATCACCAGTGGTGTACGGCCAGTGTAGGAGATCGCTCCGCACACCATGATGCCGGGTGTTGGCCCTGTGTGCCTCGGTCGTATGCAGTCCTGATTGTGGCGCTCACCTGCACGGCGCCAAACACGCATACGACCATCATTGGCACCAAGGCAGAAGCGACTCTCATCGCTGAATACGACACGTCTCCATTCGTCCCTCCATTCACGCCTGTCGCGACACCACTGGAGGCGGGCTGCACGATGTTGGGGCGTGAGCGGAAGACGGCCTAACGGTGTGCGGGACCGTAGCCCAGCCTCATGGAGACGGTTGCGAATGATCCTCGCCGATACCCCAGGAGCAACAGTGTCCCTAATTTGCTGGGAAGTGGCGGTGCGGTCCCCTACGGCACTGCGTAGGATCCTACGGTCTTGGCGTGCATCCGTGCGTCGCTGCGGTCCGGTCCCATGTCGACGGGCACGTGCACCTTCCGCCGACCACTGGCGACAACATCGATGTACTGTGGAGACCTCACGCCCCACGTGTTGAGCAATTCGGCGGTACGTCCACCCGGCCTCCCGCATGCCCACTATACGCCCTCGCTCAAATCCGTCAACTGCACATACGGTTCACGTCCACGCTGTCGCGGCATGCTACCAGTGTTAAAGACTGCGATGGAGCTCCGTATGCCACGGCAAACTGGCTGACACTGACGGCGGCGGTGCACAAATGCTGCGCAGCTAGCGCCATTCGACGGCCAACACCGCGGTTCCTGGTGTGTCCGCTGTGCCGTGCGTGTGATCATTGCTTGTACAGCCCTCTCGCAGTGTCCGGAGCAAGTATGGTGGGTCTGACACACCGGTATCAATGTGTTCTTTTTTCCATTTCCAGGAGTGTATTTGCATAAATATAACAGATAACAATACACATTATTACTTTCAGGGCTTATTCAAACTGAATGGTCTCAATAACATTACTATTAATATTCGCTGTAGAATCATAAATTGGACATAGGTTCAGTCACTCGTTTACCAATTACTTTTCTATCTGACACGGAAGAAAATAATATTTCACTAGAAAACTAGTTCTCACTGTCCTCTGAACAAAAGAAGTTACTGTTTTCATTGATAGTGGTCTTTGTTACTTGTTACCTAGCATTAGCACAATAGATAAAACTGTGGATCCTGTTATACTATTAATATGCACTTCCAACACACAAGAGAGACAAACACTTAGCAAACATGAGTAAATAACTTTCCACAAATGCAGTTCACAATATTTACTGCAGTGAGACACAATATTGACAAATTTGTAAAAAAACTGACTCACCTTTTAAAATATACAACAGGCAGCACTATGATCATTAACTAAGCAAAACTTTATA
Organism: Schistocerca nitens; assembly: GCF_023898315.1. Classification (NCBI taxonomy): domain Eukaryota; kingdom Metazoa; phylum Arthropoda; class Insecta; order Orthoptera; family Acrididae; genus Schistocerca; species Schistocerca nitens. The sequence continues at coordinate 877,201,851 of NC_064616.1, read as the reverse complement.
AGCCTCAGTTTTAAGAACTTTTAATTTTTAAAAGTAACAGCAAATTGTCTTTATTACTACAGTCTTCTACTTTAAAGCCAACGATTAAATAAGTAACTTTGAAAGTCCACAACACTTTAAATTGGACTGTTTCAGTCGCTGTGAGGCTTTCACAAAGCAATATTTACTTCCTCCCACAATGTTACTAAATCCACAGTAAATTTGAATACTCCCTTCTTATAAAATATGGAAGAACATTATTTAATTAACTGTTTGGCTTTGAGGTTTTCATTGTTTTTTTCACAACAAAGACACTCGGTAATCATAGCTCAAACGGAGAGGAACCTGAGAGGTAATGTGATAAGGAAAAAATCAAGGTAGGTACATAAATTCAGTTATAAGTTACCTTATATTTGAGCACACTAAAACATCCAATGAGCTGATCCGTCACTGTACATTACTATAGTTCTTCCGTTCCATTACAGTGATTGCCCAGTGTGGTGGCGAGTGCATGTTGGTAGGTGGATTAGCAGGTAGAATTGCTGGACTCTGTCATTTCTTGGTGGCGATGATAGATACCAATTCCAGAATAGTTCCAGCTGTTTATCCATCCATCCGAGGCATTGGAAAGCGTCAGGAAAATCCTCTCTCTGAACCAGCACAATACACAAATTTTACATGAGCAATTGATAGTTTGGTAGGTCGTCCCCGACTGACTCTTTCTTCCACCTTTCCATCCATGCCAACCACACTTTGCGAGCGCTACAAAGTTCCGTTCCCGAGGGGACCCACGCCACCTTTTACATACAAAATAACTAAGAACCCTAAGTGAAGGACAGAAGTTTAAATAACAGAAACCAGACAAATTAAATAAAACAGAACATTTGCATATATTAACATTTCTACAAAAATTATTCACACAGAAATTACAATTACATACAGTATGGTTTGTTCCCTCCAAATGAGACAAAGAATTTAAATGACAGGTACACTACATTGCATAGAATCAAACCATGACATCAAAGTTTTTACAAAGAAAGGAGTATGTAATTTTGTGTTATCGATTCAATCAGACAACATTTACAGAAGCTCAACCATGGAATGTTGAACAAAACAGAAAGCAACATGAATCAACAAAAGGTATGTAGCGTCTAAGTTATGGTGTTACAGACTGCGTGGATGCAAAACTATTCACAGCATAATTCATGATCAGATTTCAGCTCCGATTTTTCAGGCAATGTTACCGCATTCGTAGTAGGCATCAACATTTATTCCAGAAAAACTAAAATTTTTAAATATAAGTCAAGTCTGTTTACTGAGAAATTTATTTGCCTACATTGTTATTATTTCATTTCGATTTACTTTCCTAATTAACCCTCCCACCACCAGCAATTCTGAAATGGAGAAAATACAAATGAAAAAAAAAGAAAAAGAAAATGAATGCATAGTCAGTCAGGCACAGATTCTCTGCTACCCAGCCAAATGCTTTGGTCGCTAAGCTAGGGACGTTTTCGTGGTATGTCGTTTACCTTATGGGAACATAATCGTCAATCAAAAAAGCTTCTTTCGTCGATTTCTAGAAAAACTTGCGTTTGCAGATCACATATATGTATGATGACAAAAGCTCAGTTTTCAGTTCTCTATCGATCCTATCAATTTTGTGTTCACTGTGCATCGTGAACTTTAGGAGTGTTGAGCCAAAATATCTCTGTGTCTATGTTGTACGCAAGTGACATTCCAAATATGAGCCGTATCAGTTGGCTAACTCTCAAGCTTTCTCCTTGTAAGTCTCGAGAACATTATTCAGCGACAAAGTCTTGAATACTCTGCATGAATGTACGTATCACTCTGTATCACGACAGTAAAATTTTATCAATTCTTCCCGTTTTATCAAAGAACTATGAACTCATGCAACTCATGCACAACACCTGTCTGCTCTCGTATTCCTGGGATACCACTCCAACAATCTGTGCATGCTGGAATAAAGTGTGGAACACGCCAATGCTTTGAAATATCCTCAGAACCAGAAAAATAATGGATCGAACTCAGGTAAACTTCCTCTACAGATCCATAGCCCAGTACACATTTGTGTTTTGTAGTATCATATGAGGCATAGAAAATGGGTTGGTGGAGTGTGAAGCATAAACTACATTTGCTTTTTTTCTGCAAGGTTGATGTTCACCAAAAATAGTGGTACTAAACATCTGCTAATTTGGTTGGTAATTGTTCGTGCCTATGAGTCTTTCAGTCATATTTTATTCCCACACATTGATACTAAAGCAAACTTGTTGCCTTTCTTCCATGAAAGCTTGAGGATCTGCATCGAAACACATCTGGGTATTGTGGCAATTTATTATCTCACTGTGTGTGAATTCTGCCTCATCTGTAAATTAAACGCCGATCTCCAGCCTTTCTCCTTAAAATCCATTGTCAGAGCTGTAATCTGACGTGGTGGCTTTGTCTCCTGAGAAATCTGCGTCTGCTGTGACATGGAAAGTAACTGGACACTCATTCAACTGCGATCCTTTGACCGTGTTACGAATGATCGAGGGTCTACAAGTCGCTGTACCAACCAGAGAAAAACATTTTGTAAGATAGAATTTAGCATCAAGGATGTCGTGTGGTGTACATTACACGTGACTGTCGAGTAACACGTTGCTAAACAGTAGTAACATACTATGACTTATATTTTCCACGTGGAATAATGAGACTCCATTTCACTTATCACTTATGTAGTTCCTTATGCTGTCAAAACATTTAAAACGAAACGCACAGAATGACTGATAAAGACGTATCAGTGTACTGCCGTAATACTGTGCACACTCAAGTCGATAATTAAACGAATTAATTGATTAAGTATAATAATTAAGGAAAGTAATTAGCTGGAAACATGTTAATTGTTGCAGTATTTTATTAAAATAATAATGGTAACAACAGCATCAGGAGCAGAGCATGTATAGTGGAGATATTTGAGTTTTAATTTAGGAGTCCTATTCGAATTTACCCAGAGTGGGCTGCAATGCTAGGAGGCCAGTTAGCACTGCAAGTGCAGCCGGTAGCCTCCAAATATTGCCAGTTAGCGGGGCAGGCGAAGCCAGCGGGGTCCGGAAAGTCGTGGAGCAGTTGAAGGATTTCTGAGAAAGCACCAGAAGTAAAAGTTCATATGTAGTTCGTGGGAGTGGACACCCTTTGACTTCGGTTTCTGTGGAAGAGTCCATCAGCGGACCATGCTCAAAGGAAAAATAATCCACCTTACAAATTGGTGTGGGAGGCGGTAGAGAATTCGCAGTATTTACTAAAGTACACCGTATGACTGATAACTAAATCATTATCACATGGAGTCATGTGTAATATTAAACCACATATCTCATTTTTCATTCCACAAAATCACCCAATAACTGCATACTTAGAAACAAAATCCTCAATTACTGTAGAAACATTCAACAGGTACGCTCGAGAAATCTAGATATGCAGATGCCTTTCCAAACTCATGTACTATTTACTCACTTGGATGAGGGACAGGTCCCATTTTCCCACAATTAGTCAAATAAAAATTATTCAGAGACTGGCTTGAAAGAAACAATAAATACCTAAACATTCAGAAAGAGCATACTTTCTCCATGAAGATTACACTTTTTCTAGGCCTTGTTACAGATATGCTAATGAGGCAAAGGACTTTTGAGAGAGCTCACTAATCACCAAGAAATGCTCAAGATTCTGAATTACAGCCGGCCAGTGTGGCCGAGCGGTTCTAGGCGATTCAGTCTGGAACCGCGCGACTGCTACGGCTGCAGGTTCGAATCCTGCCTCGGGCATGGGTGTGTGTGATGTCCTTAGGTTAGTTAGGTTTAAGTAGTTCTAAGTTCTAGGGGAATGATGACCTCAGATGTTGTCCCATAGTGCTCAGCGCCATTTGAACCATTTCTGAATTGCAAAAAGAATTTTCTTTCCAAAATGGCGCAAGTGTACCTAGCATTTCAGCCGGAAGACTGCATAGTGGTTTACACAATGCTTGGCAGTAATGCGGCATTAGCAGTTTCATATGAACTTACATAAAGCAACATAGAATGGAACCCCAATTGTCGAGTTGCTATATCTGTTCACATAGCGTTATATCTTCTGTAGCACCCGACATGAGCCATGGACCTTGCCGTTCGTGGGGTGGCTTGTGTACCTCAGTGGTACGGATAGCCGTATCGTAGCTGCAACCACAACAAAGGGATGTCTGTTGAGAGGCCAGACAAACATGTGGTTCCTGAAGAGGGCCAGCAGCCTTTTCAGTAGTTGCAGGGACAATGGTCTGCTTGGTTGACTGATCTGGCATTGAAACGTCAACCAAAGCAGCCTTACTGTCCTGGTACTGCGAACCGCTGAAAGCAAGTGGGAACCGCAGCTGTAATTTTTCCCGAGGGCATAGAGTTTTCCTGTATGGTTAAATGATGATGGTATCCTCTTGGGTAAAATATTGAAGAGGTAAAATAGTCCTCCATTAGGATCTCTGGGCAGAAACTACTTAGGAGCATGTCGTCATCATGAGAAACAAAACTGTCGTTCTACGGATCGGAGAGTGAAATGTCAGATCCCTTACTCAGGAAGGTACGGTAGAAAAGATGAAAAGGGAAACTGATAGTTTGAAGTTAGATGTAGTGGAAGTTAGTTAAGTTCGATGGCAGGAGGAACAGGACTTCTGTTCAGGTGAATACAGGGCTATGCACACAAAATTAAATATGACTAATGCAAGAATAGGTTTAATAATGAATATGAAAACGGTAAATCGGATAGGCTACCATAAACAGCATAGTGAAGGCATTACTGTAGCCAAGATAGACACGAAGCCCACACCCACCACATTAGTACAAGTTCATATTCCAACTAGCTCTGCAGATGATGAAGAAATTGAAGAAATATATGATAAGATAAAAAAATTATTCAGATAGTTAATGGAGACGAAAATGTAGTAGTCATGGGGTACTGGAATTGCATAGTAGGAAAAGGAGGAGAAGGAAAGGTAGTAGGTGAATATGGACTGAGGGAAAGGAATGAATGAGGTAGCTGCCTGGTAGAATTTTGCACAGAGCATAATTTAACCGCCCGCATCTCGTGGTCGTGCGGTAGCGTTCTCGCTTCCCACGCCCGGGTTCCCGGGTTCGATTCCCGGCGGGGTCAGGGATTTTCTCTGCCACGTGATGGCTGGGTGTTGTGTGCTGTCCTTAGGTTAGTTAGGTTTAAGTAGTTCTAAGTTCTAGGGGACTCATGACCAAAGATGTTAAGTCCCATAGTGCTCAGAGCCATTTGAACCATTTGAACCATAATTTAACCATCGCTAAAACTTGGTTTAAGAATCATGAAAGAAAGTCGTACATGTGGAAGAGATCTGGAGACACTGGAACTTGCAGACTGTTAATATAATGGTAAGACAGAGATTTCGGAAACACATTTTAAACTGTAACACATTTCCAGGTGCAGGTGTGGACTCTGACCACAATTTATTAGTTCTGAACTGTAGAATAAAACTAAGGAAACTGCAAAAACGCATGAATTTAATCAGGCGATACCTGGATAAACTGAAAGAACCAGAGATTGTTGAGACTTTCAGAGGAAGCATTAGGGAACGATTGACAAGAACAGGGAAACCGAATACAGTATAAAAAGAATGGATAGCTTTGAGAGATGAAATAGTGAAGGCAGACAAGAATGAAATAGGATAAACCAAAAGTTTAGTAGAAATCCTTGGGTGACATAGGAGATATTGAAATTGATGTAAGAAGAAAATATAAAAATGCATCAAATGAAGTAGGTGAAAGGGAATAAAAACATCTGAAAAATAAGGCTGACAGGAAGTGCAAAATGGCTAAGCAGGAATGGCTAGAGGACAGATGTAAGGATTTAGAAGCATATTTCACTAGCGGAAAGATAGATGCCACCTACAGGAAAATTAAAGTGGCCTTTGAAGGAAAGAGAAGCAGTGATATGAATATCAAGAGCTCAGGTGGAAAACCAGTGCTAAGCAAAGAAGGGAATGCAGAAAGGTGGAAGGAGTGTACAGTGGGTGTCTACAAGGGAGATGTTAAGGCCGAATATAAATATATTAGGTAGTCTTTCCCAAAACCGCGTGAGGAGGCGCAGTGGTTAGCAAACTGGTCTCGCATTCGGGAGGACTACGGTTCAAAGCCGCTTCCGGCCATCCTGATTTAGGTTTTCCGGGATTTCCCTTAATCGCTTCAGGAAAATGCAGGGATGGTTCCTGTGAAAGGGCACGGCCGACTTTCTTTCTCATTCTTCCATAATCTGATGGGACCGATGACTTCGCAGTTTGGTCTCCTCCCCCAACTCAACCAACCAACCAATCTTTTACGAAGGTATTTGTCTGGAGTGTAGCCCTGTACGGAAGTAAAACATGAGCGACAAATTGTGTAGAAAAGAAGGGAATAGAAGCTTTTGAAATGTGATGCTACAGAAGAATGTTGAAGTTAGATGGGTAGATCACGTAACCAATGAAGAGATACTGTATAAAATTCAGGAGAAGAGAAATTTGAGATCAAGAGATGACTACATTAAGCAGATCCAGAAGGATGTAGGTTGCAGTAGTTACTCGGAAATGAACAGCTTTGCACGGAGTAGAGTAGCATGGAGATCTGCATCAAACCAGTATTCGGACTGAAGACGACAACAACAATAACAACTTTTAAAATAATTTTGCGTTGCAGATCGTTACCATAAAAAATGAGCAAGCGAATGTCAAACGTATTGTGAGTTCAACGATCTACTGTCAATTGCGTGCTCTCTTAGGTCCTACCAGTAGCAACTAGCAGTGGTTGGCCAGGAGTACAACCTACAATAATTTTGGCTCGACTATAATAGTCGGTTGTGTACTGTTTGTCTTTTGGCACAAATGCCATTATAATGAAATAATAAGCAACCAGTTGCATGATAGGTACTATGAACCACATGACCATGGCATTTTGCTGTATGCATCTTGTTGTTTGACACTCGCAAATAATGCAATAGGCTTAATCTTCTGAAAAAGGGCACTAAGTGCTCGAAACCGGTAAAGAAATTAAATTGCTTTTATGCAGCTGGTTGCTTATTATTTCGTTCTATACGACTACAGGTGCTGATGACGGATGAAATACTAAACAAATAACATTCAAGCGAAGATGTGGCTAAGCATAATAGTTAGTGAAATATTGCTATGATTAAACATAGGTTTATCAAAACATATTTAACATCAGATTGATAGATAAAAATAGGACTGAGACACTGGACCCCGTAGGTTAATAATATAACCTAATACACAGGTTTAAATTCAAGTTATAAACTAATAACAAGTAAAAGAATGAGAAACAAGTAGGAAGAGGTGGCCACAAAATTCTAAGTGGATTTACCGCAAACATTTAAATCAATCAATCGACAGAGCAGTATAAAGCAAGCACAGTGACGTACAAAATTTTTGTACGCTAACTAATCTTACAATTGAACAGTGGAAAATCCAGGCTGGAATAATGACAGTATTATGAAAAGGATATATCGCTACTCACAGCGTAGTGCATATGTTGAGTCAGAGACAGCCACAATATAAAAACTGCTAAACAAGTAAGCTTTCTACCAAAAAGCTGTCTTCTGACATAAACAACACACCCACCCACCCACCCACACCCAGAAACACACACACACACACACACATATTTATGCAAACGCAACTCTCACACACATGACTACGGTCTCTGGCTGCCTCGGCATCAAGACAGAGTGGTCATGTATGTGACAGTTGCATTTGCAGAAATATGTGCGTGTGTGTGTGTTTGTTTCTGTGTGTGCGTGCGTGTGTAGTCTAAATCAGAAGAAGACTTTTTGGCCGAAAGCTTACTTGTTTAGATGCCTTTTGTTGTGTCTGTCTGCGACTCAACATTTACACTATATAGTGAGCAGCAATCTATCCTTTTCACAGTATAATGTAACAATTGCTATGTTCATAAAACTTCACAAAAGTCACTGAATGATCAAGGCAATTCAGTCATTGCATCAGCTCTACGACTTACTAGCGTAATACTGTTATGCTCCATGTGACCACACAGAAATCTCGCGAAGTCCGTAATAGAGCTATACAGAGCAACAGTAACACATGTAGATCGCCCAGTCGTACAAAGTTTACCAACGATGCAACTCGTCGAGTTTCTCGAGCGTGGAACCAATTATCTATGCACAGCGATATGAAGACAATTTTCAGAATCTGTGAAACGCCATAAAGTTATAATTCCCAGCGATGCTGTTGGAAGGAATCATCCTGCCGCATTGAAAATCGGACAAAGTTTTTCAGTTTCAGCATGTTGTTGATGCAAGACCAGTCCCCTTTTTCTTAATATTTACAGAAGAATTGATTGACAAATCTGTCACAGTTGCAGTACATATGTTTGGTGACTAGTTTGATTCCGACTTGCTAAGCAGGCACATTTTAATTGTGACAGTCATCTGCAACTACTTTGTAAAGCATGCATTGCCATTTTGATGTTTGTTATTAAGATGGACTTTGAGTGAAGCCTCAGTATGTCAGGCTTGGGAATGACCAGCAGGGTCGAAGCTAGTCGCCAAACATATGTATCGCGACTGTGAGAGATTCGTTAATAAATCCTACATGAATTCGTTCGGACAAAGGCTGTGCTTCAGCAATTTGGCTGGGAAACACTGCAACATTGTCCGCACAACCCAGATCTTTCACTGTGTGATTTCACATCTTTGACGACCTAAAATCGTTCAAGTGGCTCTGAGCAGTATGGGACTTAACTTCTGAGGTCATCAGTGCCCTAGAACTTAGAACTACTTAAACCTAACTAACCTAAGGACATCACACATATCCATGTCCGAGGCAGGATTCGAACCGGCGACCGTAGCGGTCGCGCGGCTCCAGACTGTAGCGCCTAGAACCGTTCGGCCAACCCGGCCGGCTTCAGCGACCTAAGAGAGACGAGAAAGTGCAAGAGTGAAGAATGGGTGCAGTTGTGGATCCGTTACGGTTATTACTTTGTTATACTACAGTACAGCACTGTAAGTCGCCAGCACGTCTGGCTGTTCATCCCCCTCTCGCGAGGAACCTCTTCCACTGGGCGTGCTACTCCTGAGGTTTTACCAGCGCCGTGCTCTGTCCACACTCCTGCCGGTATTCGGCCGCCTCGTTCACACAGCGGCGCCTTCTAACCCTCGTGACTCATCTTTCCCCGCAATAAACGGCAACAAGCATTCTGAGCGCCTTCTGCTAAACCATTGAGATAATAAGAATTAATAATCAACTAGATCCGAGATGTTACATGCATTCAGTGGCATGATGTTGGAATAGGATGAGTGGCGCTTTTCGTTTAGAAATCAAGTTGCATAGCGCGAGCTAAGGGATACTCATGTCAATTCAGCCAATCCAGATACTAGGAAAAGCTGCGGCAGTATCCTTTACTAGGGCGTTTTGGAGGGTGCTATTTTTCCGGAAGTGAGAACGTCCAGGAGCTATAGCGACGTATCTACAGGCAAAATTTGCATATCGTACGTTGACGTCCTATAGACGGTCTACACGAATAAGAAGACTTCTATGTCCGCAGCCGTAACTATTTTACCCCGTTCCGTGGATACGAGGGTAATAACAAATCGAAATTTCGCGCCGTTATCCTGTAAGTTGGTAAGCGTGCTACAAACAGCGTGCAGAATGGCTTGTAGGTGGCAGCATAGTACAGATGCACACGTACCGTCGCAGTATCAGTATAAAGATGGCCGCCCCACTTACGACTTAAACCAGGGAAGAACAGCGTTCTGTTATTCGGTTTTTGCTTAGTGAAGGTGTGAAACCTATTGAAATTCATCGACGAAAGATGGTTCAGTACGGTGATCCAAGTTTGTCACAGCAGCAAGTCTACGAATGGAGTAGGGAGTTCGCAAATGGTGTGACATCAGTTGAAGATGCTCCTCGTCCAGGTCAGGCACAACGAGTTGTGACTCCACAGAACATTGCAGCAGTTGAAGCCATAGTGAAGGAAAACCGCCGAATGAAACTGAATGACATTGCAGCATGTTTACAGATTGGTCATGTGTCAGTACATCACATTGTGCACGATGTGCTCCAGTTTCACAAAGTGTTTGCAAGATGGGTGCCACGGCAGCTGACTCTTGAAATGAGAGAATGACGTGTTGATGCTTGTGAAGAACTTCTTCGGCGCTTTGAACGAGAAGGTGATGGCTTCCTTGCAAGAATCGTTACTAGGGACGAAACCTGGGTTTACTTCCACTAACCGGAAACGAAGAGAGCGAGCTAGGAATGGCGCCATTCCTCATCACCAAGCAATTTCCATATGTTTGGACCACTCAAAGAGGCAATGGGAGGAAAGAAGTTCCGTTCTGATGAAGAGGTACGACACGCGCTGCATGAGTGGTTGCGCGGACTACCAAAAGAATTTTTTTCTAAAGGAATTTATGTACTCTGTAAGCGCTGGAGGACTTGCATTGAGCGTAGGGGAGATTATGTTGAAAACTGATACAGCTTTGTACCACTTCTGCACAATAAATAATATTTAAAAACAATATTTAAGGATTTCATTTGACTCACCCTCGTATTAAGATAGCGTAAACCACTTTCAGATTTTGATAAGCTGTAGCTATAACGGTATGCTTGCAGATGCCTAAAATTTTCAGGTGCTTAAGTCGGTAGTCGTAATTACATTCCATACACATTTACATCTACATCTATATGGCTACTCTGCAAATCACATTTAAGTGCCTGGCAGAGGATTCATCGAACCATCTTCACAGTAATTCTTTATTATTCCACTCTCGAAAAGAGTTTTGATAAAACGAACACCTATATCTTTCCGTGCGAGCTTTGATTTTCCTCACTTTATTACGATGATAGTTTCTCCCTGTGTAGTTCGGCGTCAAGAAAATATTTTCACATTCGGAGGAGAAAGTACGTGAATGAAATTTCTTGAGTAGATCCCGCAGCAACTCCTTTGTTTTAATGACTTCCACACGAAATCGTATATCATATCCGTGACATTCTCTCCACTATTTCTCGATAATAGAAAACATGCTGCTCTTCTCTGAACTTTCCCGATGTACCCTGCAAATCGTGTTTAATGAGAATCCCACATCGCGCATCACTACTCCAGAAGAAAACGCACAAGCGTAGTGTAGGCAGTCCCTTTAGTTGAGCTGTTGCATCTTCTAAGTGTTCCGCCAATAGAACACGGTCTTTGGCTCGCCTTCCCCACGACATTTTCTATGTGTTCTTTCCAATTTATGTTATTCGTAATTGCAATTCTTCGGTATTTAGTTGAATATACGACTTTTAGATTTGACTGATTTATGGTGTAACCAAAGATTAACAGATTTCTTTTAGCACTCATGTGGATGACCTCACATTTTTCATTGTTTAGGTTCAACTGCCAATTTTTGCACCATACAGATACCTTATCTAAATCGTCTGGCAATTGGTTTTGATCTTCTGATAACTTTACTGGACCATAAACAAACATCATCATCTGAAAACAATCTAAGATGTTTGCTGAAATTGTCTCCTAAATCGTTTACAAAGAAGATAAAAAACTGTACAGGGCTTATAACATTATGTTGGGGAACGCCAGGTATCACTTCTATTTTACTCGATAACTTTCCATCAATTACTACGAAGTGTGACCTCTCTGACACGAAATCACGAATCCAGTCACAGAATTGAGACGATACTCCATAAGCACACAGTTTAATGAGAAGTAGCTTGTGAGAAACGGTATCAAAAGCCTTCTGGAAATTTAGAAATACGGAATCAGTTTGTAATTCCTTGACGATAGCATTCAACACTTCGTGTGACTAAAGAGCCAGTTGTCTTTCACAAGAACGGTGTTTTCTAAATCCGACCTGACTATTTGTCAATAGACCGTTCTCTTTGAGATAATTCACAATATTCGAATACAATATATTTTTCAAACATCCGGCTGCACGTCGACATTAATGATATGGGCCTGTAATTTATTGGATTACTCCTATTGCCTTACTTGTGTATTAGTGTGTCATGTACATCTTTCCAGTCTTTGGGTAGGCATCTTTAGTCGGTCGAGAGGTTGTATACGATTGTTAAGTATGGAGCTATTGCATCAGCATACTCTGAAAGGAACCTAACTGGTAAGCAATACGGACCGGAAGACTTGCTTCTATTAAGTGATTTAAGCTGCTTAACTACTCTAGGGAGATCTACTTGTGAGTTACTCATGTTGGCATCTGTTCTTGATTCGTTGTGTGGAATATTTAGCTTGTCATCTTTTGAGGAGGAACTACGGAAGGCTGTTTAGTAACTCTGCTTTAGCAGCATTGTCATCGATATTATTTCCATAGCTATCACGTGTCTTGCCGCGAGCATATTTTACATGCGACCAGAAGAACGTAGAGGCTGACCATAACCGAAGGCACGCGGCTGACGACACAGCCGACCTGCTAACAAGGGAACCTCCCCATCGCACCCCCCTCAGATTTCGTTATAAGTTGGCACAGTGGATAGGCCTTGAAAAACTGAACACAGATCAATCGAGAAAACAGGAAGAAGTTGTGTGGAGCTATGAAAAAATAAGCAAAATATACAAAATGAGTAGTCCATGCGAAGATAGGTGGCAACATCAAGGACGATCTTAACTCAGCAGCGCCGTGGTCCCGTGGTTAGCGTGTGCAGCTGCGAAACGAGAGGTCCAGAGTTCAAGTTTCCCCTCAAGTGAAAAATTTTTCTTTGTTTTCTCAAAGTTATGATCTGTCCATTCGTTCATTGACGTCTCTGTTCACTGTAATAAGTTTAGTGTCTGTGTTTTGCGACCGCACTGCAAAAACGTGCGATTAGTAGACTAAAGGACGTGCCTCTCCAATGGGAACCGAAAACATTTGATCGCAAGGTCGTAGGTCAACCGATTCCTCCACAGGATAACACGTCTGATATATTCTATACGACACTGGCGACGGCATGTGCGTCACATGACAGGAATATGTTGTCGACCCACCTAACTTGTACACTTGGCGAATGGGTAAAAAGATTCTTATACATTGCCCGATTTAGTTTTCTTGTGGATGTGAGAATTACTCCCAAAAAAGTGATGAAAACATAATACTTTGTCACATAAACTGCAACAAATGAATCCAACAGTTTCACAGTCGCACAATTTTCCCTGTGCTCTGTCAAAACATGTTTTTAACGTTTTCAAATTTTTCCGTGTGTAGACCGTCAAATCCTGCATATGTCCAAGCAAATCTGAACATGTCCTGGAATTTTGGAGAGCGAATTTGATTATGTGTGAGTGCCCGAACTTTGATAATTGTCTTAAAAAAAAATTTTACGCTAGAAGGAAGACTTGAACCACGGACCTCTCGTTCCGCAGCTGCTCACGCTAACCACGGGACTACGGCGCTCGTGGTGTCACATCATCCTTGATGTTGCATATCTTCGTATGGACTACTCAGTTTGTATATTTCGCTTATTTTTTTCATAGTTCCACACAACTTCTTCCTGTTTTCTCGATTGATCTGTGTTCAGTTTTCCAAGGCCTATCCACTGTGCCAACTTATAACTAAATCTGAGGGGGGTGCGATGGGGAGGTTCCCTTGTAAGTGTCAGCGTGGGCCAAGACGCTCCTAGCGACTCCTGGACGCAGCACTGTGCCAGCCGACGGTACATGAGTTCGATCCAAGACAGCGAAACAAACAAGATCGAACCACCATGCAGGGTGCAGCCGACCACTAGAAGCAGACAGCCGCCATGTTGGTGAGCCCAACAGCATGTGCTAGACAGGCGTCATCATAATCAGCCTGCGTCTCGTATGTCAAGTACTAGGCTCACGTCGCCGTGCCGCTCCGCCTACACGTTGCAGTCATCGCCTACATCTGTCAGCTGTACTGACAAGGTGATTATACGAACGATTCGATTCATATTGGCAGGGTGTGTAGGGCATGAGTATGATTTTAAGAAGTGTAAACAGGAAGACACAACGCTCAACCATTTTCAAGAAATGCAATTTTGTCATATGATGACATGTTGGAGACCGTGGCTGTTTTTGAAGACAAATGTTGATGGAGTTAGGACAGCAACCAGCCACAAATTTACTTTGAGATCCTTTATTCAAAGGAAACCGTTACCGGTTTCGAATCGTTGCGATTCATCATCAGACGGTTTACGCGCTTTCTTTCTACATTTGGTGTGTTTTTATAGATTAATTGTCCTAAAATATAAATAAAACATAATTACAAACACGCCACACACAGATGGTTGCGGGCCACTGTGAATATATTAGAAGAATTAGAAATACACACACACAAACACAGCACCCCAGACTATATCCTTAACGAACAAACCGAGTTGGCTAACACCCCTTTCCTGAAAAATTTCCAAAAATTACTTTCCAGCCTCCATAGCAAATAATATTAATACACCTGTCTGCAGATCAAGTGGAAAATTTATATGTTACTATAATTCTCATGCTGTCAAATGTAATAAAATAATGTACTATTTTACCTACACAGTTCTAAATATATATAAAAAACTTTATAATTAAATTAACAATATAAAAAAAAATCTCTGTACTAATGTAAAAGACATTACAGTTTTGTAAAAGAATATATGATTCTTTCCAAACATAGGACATCATCGTCAAATGTTACGATATATCATAGCATCTGTGACACCCATATGTATGTAAGCTCTTTGTATGTACCAATACATGTGGTGCGTGGTTGGAATGATCTCAGCGACAAATCTAAAGTGTACAGTGAGAACTATTACGTGTGCAACAACGAGGATGCAGTTTGAATGCATTTACATCGATTGGATGAACGTTATGGAAACAAACACTCGAAACCGACGTTTCACGTAAGTCACATGCAACGAAAATCTGCAACGCAACCATCTGTATGTGGCGTGTTTGTAATTATGTTTTATTTATATTTTAGGACAATTAATCTATAAAAACACACCAAATGTAGAAAGAAAGCGTGTAAACCGTCTGATGATGAATCGCAACGATTCGAAACCGGTAACGGTTTCCTTTGAATAAAGGATCTCAAAGTAAATTTGTGGCTGGTTGCTGTCCTAACACCATCAACATTTTCAAGAAAATAGAGTTTGAAAAGTTAAGTATTACTTATATACTTTATATGGCCGCCAGTATGCAGAGAGTCTGCAAGCATAAATTGTAGCTCTGTAACCTGGTAAGTGTACAGTTGCTGTATAAGATAATTATCCAGGTAACTTCTTTTCATGAAACAGGAAATGAATTTGTAGTAGAATACTCGGAATTATTGTTGGTTGGTTGATCTGGGGGGGAGAGGACAAAACAGAGACATCATCGGTCCCACCGGAATAGGGAAAGAAGTCGACCGTGCCCTTTTATATGGGCCATGGGGGGAGAGGACAAAACAGAGACATCATCGGTCCCACCGGAATAGGGAAGGAAGTCGACCATGCCCTTTTATATGGGCCATCCCGGAATTTACCTGAAGCGACTTAGGGACATCACGGAAAACCTAAATCAGGATGGCGGGACGCGGGTTTGAATCGTCGTACCCCCGAAAGCGAGCATGGTGTGCTAACCACGGCGCCACCTCTCTCGGTAGAATTATTGTATAACAACTGGTGGGACGAGCAGTGTATGATTATACCTGATTAAGAACAGACAGTGGGGATCAGTTAGGCTGTTGTACAATGAGTAATTAAAGTTGTCTAGCAGAGATTAAATGAAAGTGAAAGAACCACAGTCGAGGAAGATGAGATTGCAGACTGCAGACGGCAACCCAAATTACTTCTAGATCAATCGGCAAGCAGAATGTTCTCAGTAGATTGATACTGGAAGAAGGTGAAGGGTCCGTTCTTGAAACCTGATGTAGCTGGGTTAATCTAAAGAAGCGTCAAGAAATAGTCTCCATATCAGTGAAGAATAAAATTTCAAGCACACATCGAACTGTGTGTCCTGCAAATAGTGTGAAATCACTGAAATAAGACACCAGCATAAACGAAATATAGTGTATCACATATCACAGTAAAATTTTGAAATTACCAGATCTGTATGAACGGAAATTGTGCTACTCTGAATATTTTATTGAATAAAAACTAGCGCAAAGTTACCATTCATATACGAACTGACTGATAATTCAAAATCTTTTACAACATTTTATGCTAAAAGTCAAATGTTTTCCTCGTCATCTTACCTAGTCTAAGTAAGACTTAACTTTCTCATACGCATGTCACCTGTCTTTCGCTTTGTTTTTCCGCAAATTCAAGCGCTAAACGATGTTTCTCGAACTTCCTCTTCAATAGATAGTATTTCACTCCCATGCGAATTATTGCCCTGATTTCGAAGCCTGCAAGAAAATTAATCGAACTACAGTACCAATTCATTCGGGTCTATATCTGCTGATGATTTGTTGGCGACTATTTTCCAATCGTTAACATCTTTATAATCACCTTCTTTTTTTTCATCTAAGCATTAGTTTTTCTCTTTTTCTTCCCTCATTTTTCACTGTGATCATAGTCATTTTGGTCATAGCAATCAGGCTATTCTTCTTTTCCTTCTGTTTTCGAAAATAAATTGTTTTTGATGTCCTCATCTGTCTTGTTTCATAATAACTGTCCCAATTTCTGGATATCGGTCTCAAGGGACGTGGAAGTGTGTGCTCCTTGAACCACATCTTCCTCTCCTCTGCCAAAACTAGACGAGACTTTTGGTATAGTTAACTTAGCATCTGAATTTGAGAATAATATCTCACTAATATCTCCATTAATTAATGGCAAGAGACTATACATACACACTGTTATTTTAGAAGTTTACTCAGTGAGTAAAGTGCATGCTCCTTTAAACTCGCCATAGCTTCGGGAGTTAACATGACGTTCTAATCGGTAAACCCTCAGCTGCAGCTCTTTTACCTCTTTCAAATCTACCTGTCTTCCTTATAAATATTCAACATATCTGAAACATAAAAATGGATACTTTTAGGACAATGGTGTTCATTTTACAGTATGTCCACAATTCCCCCTAGGTGTCCACCATTATCCCCATTGGGAGGTTACCACCGCCCCTCCCCCCCCCCCCCCCTAGGTCTGGATCAGCCACGTCAAACAAAATTGCACGTGTTCGGCACATGTGTGAGCTGCGGCTCTACTTGCCTCGCCACTATTTTGGATGTCTCGGCTTCCTTAGGTCCATCTTGGCTTCTCTCGGTCCTTCTCGGATCTAGTTAGTTGCGACATTTCATGTAGGTCTGCGATGCGGCACTGTTTCTTCAACAGTTGCATGAAGTGCTCCATCCCTAAACATTTAGCCTAAACTGCTTCGTGATATACGAAAGAATGAAGCCCATACAAATCGTTTGTTCATCGTTGTAGTTTTTTTTTGGCAACCGTGATCCAAGCTCATTTCGAGCACCTCACATCTCTGGCGCTCCATCACCGCTAACTGAGATCCTCATGTTCCATATCTGTTGCCTATTCGGCAATTTTCAGCAACTCGATCCCTCTCGTCTTGTATTTCATTGGCACCAAATCTAACGGTTTTTTCTCTGTCACGTGCAGATCGCTGTCGACTCCACGAACATAAACCGAAAATTGTGCCGCGTCTGAAATGTCGGTCGACTCGTCCAAAGCAATCGAGAATGCAATGAAGTTGCTAGCAGTGCCAATTACGTGCTTGTAGACATCAGCTGCCGTGACAGCTACGCGGGGCTCATTGTTCGTCGCGAAATCCTAATTTCGGAAAAATTCTGTACCTCCAATGGCCTGAACAGTGCACTCTTTAATAAACTCGCAATCGCTGAAAGATATATTTGATCTGGAAATGTTGTAGCGTGCCTTTAATGACGGACTGCTGCAGTTGGCTGCCGGCTAAAAATAAGAAACAATAGAACAGACTGTAAACATAACGGATTTATGCAAGCAAATATGTACATATACAAACAGTACAAACACAGTGATTTTCCATGGGGTATTCACCTGGCATCTGTTTACTGTGCAGCACTGCAGCGTTTTAGGTCCTCCAATCTGTTTTGTCTTTCATCGGCAATTAAATGTTGAAATTCCTTGTGAATTGTGTTGTAATGTCGTTCTATAGCAAATTTTCAGTGCCTGGTTACTACAGCGCCAGTTCCAACAGTTTTTATCTCTTACAACGAAGAGTATGGAGACATTATTTACTATTTAGAAATAAATGGAATCTCATGCCTGAAACAGTTTTTCGATTTAAAACCTGCTATTGTTCAATGTATGAGAGAGAAAGGAAAGCAGAATCAAAATTAGAACGTCAACCATGGATTGTAGACCATTAATTTAATTGATTTGACTGTGCACTTGAACGCCCTCAGTAAGATTTTGCATGGTAGGAAGCACCTAATGGGAAAATCCGGTGAATTTGAAAAGAAAGTCACATTGTGGAAGGGGCAACTTCCAACAAAGAACACCGTCTATTTCCCAAAGCTCTCTTGCGTCATAGAACATGCTTATTTTGAATACGTCCTTTCGGTGTTGGAAAAGTTCAGGAATAGTTTTCAGATCGTTTTCAGGACAATGCCAACCTCAAATCTGTTTTGAGACGTTTCGAGACTGTTCGCCGTATCAGCTGAAAGCGATCTTATCCATTTACAGATGGAACTTGTCGATCTGAAGTGTAATTCCCGTTTAGAAGACAAATTACCTTACGTAAAAACTGTCCAGGAGTTTATTAAGATCTTCCTGACGAAGAGTTTCCATGTCTCCATAATGAGGCAGCAAAACTGATATCCATGTTTGGATCGAAGTCTGTGTGTGTGCGTGCGTGAAAGATTTTTTTCGATAATGAAAATAAATAAGCCACAATGGCGTGGCAACCTGATTGAGGAAAATCTGTGAAATTGCCTGTGCCTATACGTGCGCCGACATTTTGTTCCAGATTTAAATTATATTATGTCTTTAGCGAACCAAAAATAATTCAATAATGATGAAAATTTATTTTAGTTTCTTTTAATTTTGTTGAATTCTAAACATGACAGAGGAGTACTGCGTAGCAAAATTTGTTTCTTTCACATGCAGTTATAACGATTTATTTCATTGCTAATGGAACGCCGGCAGTTCTGGCCGAGCGGTTCTAGGCGCTACAGTCTGGAACTGCGCTACCGCGACGGTCGCAGGTTCGAATTCTGCCTCGGGCGTGGATGTGTGTGATGTCCTTAGGTTAGTTAGGTTTAAGTAGTTCTAAGTTCTAGGGGACTGATGACCTCAGACGTTAAGGCCCATAGTGCTCAGAGCCATTTGAACCATTTGAACTTAATGGCGTGCTATGGAGAGTATTTGTTTCTGCCTCTGTTTGTACTAGGGTTGGATTA
Source organism: Schistocerca nitens (assembly GCF_023898315.1). Classification (NCBI taxonomy): domain Eukaryota; kingdom Metazoa; phylum Arthropoda; class Insecta; order Orthoptera; family Acrididae; genus Schistocerca; species Schistocerca nitens. The sequence continues at coordinate 877,182,528 of NC_064616.1, read as the reverse complement.
AAGGTAGTGGCAACACTGTCGTGACATGAAGGATGTGCGTAGAATGGTATGCTCGCTGATAGGAGATCAGCTGAAGTAATGCAGTGAGTGGCGACGCCTATGTTTGAGCCTGTGTGTACGTCCTGAAAGTGCAGGAGGCCAGTTCATACACCCTAACACTACGTTTAAGATTCCTGCTACTGCAGTGTCTTGTGGCATCACCTTCATACATCACATAGAGGAAAGAGATGGTAACTTCTGGCACTGCATCCCATCATCCCTCATGACAATGCACGATACCACACGGCGAACCTCATGCAGGAGTTTCTGCATACGTGGGGGATGGGAAAGACTGGAACATTCGCTGTCTTTATTCGATATGAGTCCGTGCGTTTTCGTCAAAATGAAGGAACCTCTTCGCGGCACGCGCTACAACCAACAAGAAGACATCATCCGCGCCGTAGCGCGTTCCGTGCGACGAATCGACAGACGATACGCGCTGACTGTGTGCGACGCCTTTCATCTGTGTGGAGGAAGGTGATCGAGATGCAAGACGATCACATTGAGGGCGTGTAATACAGTGAACGTCTGCCACTAATTTTTATCGAACCCATGTATATCTCAGCTTAAGTGATGTTTTAAGAATTTTACACAGAATAATGTGGCTCACACAATATTATTGGTGTAATGGAGTTGTAAACAGTACTTTATTTTATTTGTTCACTTTTGTTGGTGTATTCTCTAGCACCAGCGGTCAGTAACAGTATATTACTGCTCTTCATGATGTACATAACTTCATATTTTCGAATTTCCTTACATAGTATAATATGAAACCAAGATGGATACAGTCTGTTCTCTAAGCCTTATGCGACTGATCTGCTGTCTAATTGGCGACAATTCAATTGCCCTTCCATTCTGCTCAGACAGCATAGTGTGGTGGTGGGATAAGCATGCAGTCAGATGACTGGAGAGATCTGCATGACTGCATGAACTCGACATGGACGCAGTGTTCTTGGACGTCCCTGCCCTAG